>NC_069665.1:1316785-1973928 GCF_027244095.1 Hemicordylus capensis
CACCACATCCTGAGAGAGCACAGACAAAGAATACGAAGTGGAGACACGACCCACCCAAGGGCCCCAAAACGCCTCCAAAGGGGTTCAGGTCACCACATTGTCCGGCCAGAAGCCTGCCTCAGAGCAGAATTCCTCTACCACCAAACACCAAGGCCTACCATCCAACACCTGACTGCTCTTCTTCTGGCACAACATGAGGTGGAATGGAAAGAGTCTGGAGAGGGAGGATGAACGATGGTGCCCCCTTCTCGTCCCTCCACTCTTGAGACATTCCAAAACGGCTCACATCCCTTTCAGCTCTTGAGAGGCTGGAATCAGCTGCTCTGGACATCCACTGCCACCCAGAACCCAGCACCTGGCAGAGAACTTGGGAGAGCGGGCAGCAGGGCGGCAGCCTTTTGTCTTACCAGAACATGGGATGATCGAGGCCACTGAAGCCGGGCCAGAGAGCCAAGTAAGGTGCCCAGTGGGAGTTGCTGGTGGTGGACTCGTGGAGCAGAGAGAGCAGCAGGGGGACCCAGCCGGACTGGCTCTCCAGAGAGGCGCTTTCTGGAAAAGGGAGGGACAGAAGCAGTTGCCTTCTACCGGGTCAGACCCTTGGTCCACCTAGCTCAGGGTTGTCTTCACAGACTGGCAGCGGCTTCTCCAGGGTTCCAGGCAGGAGTCTCTCTCCACCCTCTCTTGGAGATGCTGCCGCCAGGGAGGGGACTTGGGAGCTTCTGCAGCCCCATCTTCCCCTGAGGGGAGTATCTTCCAGGGCTCACACACGTAGCCCCCCATTCAGATGCAAACCCAGGCGGGCCCTGCTTAGCAAAGGGGGCCATTCCTGCTGGCTACCGCAAGGGCAGCTCTCTGAGGGCATGAAGGGGTTGCCAGCCAGACTCACCTGTCCGCAGGAGGGGCGCAAGGGCGCCAGTGTGCTGGGAGAGCAGCGCTGCCCGCGGCACCACGAAGAGCACCTCCCCTGCCGGCAGCGCCTCGGTGGCCACCAGCCCATAGCCCGCTGCCACCAGCCCTGCCCGGCTCACCTGCACCTGTCGGGGTACCAAGTGGAGAGAGAAAGGGGGGCGTTAGAGTGGGGGAACGCCTCCTCCCTTCCTCCCCACTCACCCCCCCTGCACAGACAGCCTTCGACACTCCCCACCGCCTCTTCCTGGGTGTGTGGGGGGCTTACCTTGGGGCTGAGCTCCAAGCCGACGTCGGCGCACCAGTGCAGGAAGGCCTCCAGGGCGTCCGGCGGCCCCACCTGAGGGCAGAGGTGGGGGGAGCTCTAAGTGGGGGTGGGAACTCGTGGGGGCACCCCTGAGCCAGAGAGCCCCCCCCCACATAAGAAACTGCCATATACGGAGTCAGACCCTGGGTCCATCTAGCTCAGTCTTGTCTACCCAGACTGGCAGCGGCTTCTCCAAGGTTGCAGGCAGGAGTCTCTCAGCCCTCTCTTGGAGATGCTGCTGCCAGGGAGGGAACTTGGAACTTCTGCTTGCAAAGCAGATGCTCTAGAGAATGTACTAAAATTAATAACAGGGAATGTGCACTGAAAAGCCCTGGTTCCTTCCAAAAGGTCCTAGGGATGCAAGGAATTTCCAAATGGCCAAGCACCATTTGGCAACTCGGTGCATTCCATGGCTATTTGGAAGATAGGAAGCTGCCATATACTGAGTCAGACCCTTGGTCTACCTAGCTCAGTATTGGCTTCACAGACTGGCAGCGGCTTCTCCAAGGTCGCAGGCAGGAGTCTCTCTCACAGCCCTATCTCGTTGGAGATGCTGCCAGGGAGGGAACTGGGAACCTTCAGCTCTTCCCGGAGCGGCTCCATCCCCTGAGGGGAAAAAGATCTTCCAGTGCTCCAGTTTCTAGTCTCCCCTTCAAATGCAACCAGGGCGGACCCTGCTTAGCTAAGGGGACCAGTCCTGCTTGCGACCACCAGCCCAGCTCTCCTCTCCTAGACCACGCAAGCTCCCCAGGAGCCCCTCCCAGCCGGAGCCCCCCACGCACACCAGGGCCCCCTCCCCCCCCCAGGCGCTCCCCCCAGCCAGGACCCACCTTGGCCCTCTTGGCGGCGCTCGCCATCCCCAGCGTTCCAGAAGCGCGCCGCCGCCGCCGCCTCTGCGCACGCGCAGCCTGGCGACACGAGCGCCCCCGAAGCCCCGCCTACAAGGGAGAGCCCCGCCCCTTCCCGCTCTGGCAGGCGGGGGCGGGGCGAAGGGAAGCCCCTTCCTTCGGGCCACGCCCCTGTGACGCAGGCCTTGTTGTTGGGGCGGGCCCCCTGAGAGCTCGCCGCGGGGGGGGGGGGGAACCTGGCTGCCCCTCCTCCTCCTCCTCCTCCGGGCGCCCTTTCCCTGCGCCTCCTTCGCCTGCTTCTGCATGCTGCGCGCATGAGTCTGATGCAAGAGGGCAGCAGCAGCAGCCCTGCTGCAGGATCAGGCCCCTCTTGGTGGATCAGGCCCCTCTTTCTTGCGGCCGCTGCTGCGCTGGATGATGGGCTTCCTCCCCGATGAGGATCCTGCAGCAGGGCTGGTCTTCATGTCCCCCGCCTCCGCCGCCCTCCCCAGTGGCCCACCAGATGCCTCTGAGAAGCCCGCAGGCAAGCGGGGAGGCGAGAGGCATGCGCCCCCGCCCCCCTGCCGCCGGCATGGCGAGGCTTCTTGCCTCTGAGGCTGGAGGTGGCCCGCAGCAGCCGTGGATCGACCTCTCTTCCATTTGTGCATTGTGTGGGGACAGTACTTCCTTTGCTCCATCCTCAATGGCTTGGCCTTCGGTTTCATGAGCTGACCGTGGTGGTTCCCCTTCTCTGTGTGTCATGGATGGGGGGGGGTCTAGGTGTCTCTGCCGTGGGACACCCCATGACCCGACTCCAGAGAACGTGCCATTCGGTTCCCAAGTCTGTATGTACAGCATTGCAGCCAGAATGCCATCCCAGAGGCACCAGCTTGCAAGTCCCTTCTAAAGGGCGCCTGCTCTTGAGCAGAGCTGGTGCTGCCCGAGTGCATAACTTTCACGGGGTTCGCCCAGAGACTTAAGTGAAAGCTTCTTTTCAGCCAGGATTCAGTCACAGTGTTGTGGAAGGAAGGTGACCAAGGAGAGTGTGACCTGGAACACGTGCAGAGTGGCTCTTTCATATGACAGAACAGCAGCCCTGCAAAGTCAGCGCGTGTGATTTCTAGGCAGGGACTGGCCCAAGCCTTAACCCACTCCAGAGACAGGCTGCTGGAACTTAATATCTTTATTACTTCTCAACACAGTTATCCTTTCTACATCAATGGGTTGATTTTTGGCCTTGTTTTACATTTTGTAGTCATGTGTAGATATTGTGACTTCAATGCAACCAGAGAGCATTAACAACCATCATGCACAAAAATATTACATTTCACCTCATACAGAGAAAAAGAAACAAACCCATTAAAGTCCACCTTTATCAGGAAAATGGGAAAAACACCCACCTCCATGTCCCCCCTCCCCCCACCCCATAATAGCTAGACCACCTTCAAATTAAAAACTGCACACATTGGTTGCCAACTGCTACAACAATGAATGAGAAAAAGAAAAATCCAAGTATTATATATAGGTATTTATATATCTATCTCATCTGAAAAGAACACAGCAAGGGAGGGGGGAATGCAGCAGTATATACAATAAAAAGGAGTCCTAACAGCTTTCGGACATTCATATTTAAAGTTCAGAGGGAAGCACACAAAAGGAGAGAGTCTGGGATTAGAAGATACACCAAACGGAGAGTGTCTGCCTGGCTGCGGCAACGCCGACATCACTTGAACGCAAGACGCGGATGAGCATGTGTGCGCACGCAGGCTCGGTGCGCCCACTGGCAGAAGCACTCTCTTGCGCGCGGCATCTGGGGGAAGGAGCCATCATCGTGAACCCGGCCAGCTTGCTGCTTGCGTGGGCCCCGTTCGAGTGCTTTGCCTGGGTGGAAACCCGGCTGGGGGCAGAAGTGCAGCCGGCTTCACCCATAACAAGCTCGAGCCTCTGGGGGGCCACAGCTGGCAGCAGGCAAGCGTGCAATCGCGCACCAGCCGACCCCAGCAGTGGCCGGCTGGCAGGAGCTGGCGAAGGTGCCCGTCAGCCATTCACTACTGGATGGGTGCCTGGTGGAGCGACCGAGGCCAGGCCTCTGGTCCAGCCCTTGCAGATTTCGCATGAACAGGAGGAGTTTTCTCCACAGCAGAATGAAGGCTGTGGAGAGAATTGTGCCTTCCGAGGGGGGAAAGGGCCAGTTGCTTCCTTCTTGGGCATTATGTGTCGGGGGGGGGGGAGAGGAGGCCGAGCCTTTTTTCCCCCATGCCACTGTCCTGGTTTGGAAGCAGCATTTGGTAGCCTGCTGGTTTTTCAGGCAGGGGCTCTGGCTGGGAAGGAGAAGCCCCTGGTCCTGGGGATGGAGGGGGCTGGCCTGACGGGCCCCTAGAGCCGGCGTTCTCAACCTTGGGGCCCCAGCTGTTGTGAGACTACAAGCCCCATCATCCCCAGCTGGGGCAACGAGCCACAGTTAAGATGCTGGGTGCTAGGGGGCCAGCCCTTCGGCGGCATGCCTCGGGTTCTCTTCTATTACCCGGAAGCCGGAGCATAAAGGCTGCTCTCCAGGTGTCCAGGTGGGCAAGGGAGTCTTCCAAACAAGGAAAGCCGCAGAGAGGACAGCAACCCGGCATCACCCACCGGGGCAGAGGGGATGGCTGCCCGCTCCAAGCCCACTTTGGGGGTGTTTTGTTACTCACCCCACAGTCAAGAGTGAAACTGGTTTATGAGCTGACCAAAGGGGCTGCAGTGCAAATCCCTCCTCCTTTCTGGGTGAGAAAAGGCCACCGGAGGGCCTCAGGCCGGCCACCCCAAAACAGAGCCTGCCTGCCTGCCCACTCTTGGGGCAGGCCCCTCGGCTGCTCAGCTGGCATCAAGGAAACCTAGTGATCCCTCAGCACCCATCTACACAACCAACCGACGTTGCTTCCCAAAGGACTTTCCTCCAGGGGGGCCTGCCTGGAAACTGCCTTGGGTGAGGAGCTGGAGAGAGTGGCCACAGGGCAGCTCAGGGGGAAGCCGCAGCAAGGCGGCAGGGCAGACCCACCTACGCCTGGGGCTGGCATTTCGGGGAGGGGTGAGGGGGGGCTTAGTCAGCAGCACTGGCCGCTGGGCAGGGGAGCAAGTGGCTGCAGGGCCACTCAAAACAAGCCCTGCAAGCCCCCACAACCACCCCCTTGGGGGGTCAGGGAAGAGGTGTAAGAAGACCCTTCTGCATCAATGAACGCCGGGGGCTGAGTGAAACTTGGCTGCCTCCTGCATGCACACACGCTAGCTCTGTGTGTGTGTGTGTGTGTGTGTGTGTGTGTGTGTGTGTGTGTCCGTCCCTAGCAAGGCCCCTTCACACCAAGACACCCTGCCCCCCCCCCCCGCAGCTTTCCAGAGCTGTTGGCCCAGACCTTGTGCTTCAAGATCAAGGAGAAGTTGGGGGTGGGTTGGGGGTCAGCCCCCAGGTGGAAAGACAAGGTGCCCTTGCCTCCCAGGCGGCAATCCTCCCCCAGCCCCCCCCCCCATGTCGGGCCAACCAGCCACACACCCAGGGGAAGAGCTCAAGAGAGAACGGGCTGCTGCTGCCGCCCTCGAAGCGGCCTTTCTGTCGCGGGCAGAAAGGCGCTCAGGCCCAGCAGGCAGCCACCTTCCCACCTGCCTCTGGCCTCCAGGGGTGCAGCAGAGCAGGGGGGGCCCCTCCAAGCCAGCCAGGGAGGCGGGCTGCGAGTGACAGGCCCAGAGGAGGGAGCGCGGCTAGTTCCGGGCTGTGGCGGGCACGGAGCTGCTGCTGCTCCCTCTCCCCCCACCCCCACTTTGGACTCGAAGATGTGAAAGGAAAAGACAGAGAGCAACGGAAAGACAGAGAGCCACGGGAAGCTGCAGCGGATGGGGCCGCCGGAGGGCCCGGTCTTCTTCTTCTTCTTCTCCTCCTCCAGGGAGAGGCTCAGCAGGAGACCTCCATGGTGTGGTTGACCTGCCCCATGGCCTCGCTGCTGCTCTCCGAGTGAGTGCAGGTCCGCGGGCGGCTGCCCTCCACCGAGCTGGCGCTGGTGAGCGAGGCCGTGCGAGAGCGCGCCAGGCGGGTCATGCTGGCCGAGGGCACTGGGGGGGGGGGGAGAGAAAGAGAGCATCAGCATTTCCAAGAGGAGGAGGAGGAGGGTGAAGCCGGCACCATGAAGACAAGCAAAGCGGCTGCACAGGAGGAAAGCCACACCGACCCCTGCCTGAGGCCCCCGGCCCGGGAATCCAGCCCTCCATCACTCACGCTCCAGCCATGCCCCACTGCAGGCCAGCAGTGGAGGGGGGGAGGGCCACCCCACCCACTTGCCTCTGGGCCGTGGGGGGCTGGGGGAAGTGGCACACACAAGAGGGAAGAATGTGGGGCTGGCGCAGCAGAAACCTGCCCTGCCCTGAACCCTGCATCTCCTCCCCAAGGTGGGGCGAGGCAACATTTGAGCAAGAATGGATGGCTCGTTCCCACCCCAAGCAGCATGTGCAGCCAGAGGGAGCACAAGCATGGCTTTGGATGCCCCCTACCAGAGCCGGGGGCTAGAGGCTCTGCAGCCGGCAATGACAGGCTGAGGGGCAGCAGCCACTCCGAGGTCACGAGGCCCCCCAGAAAGAGGCCTCCGTCTGGCCGGGCACAGCACTCTGGCAGGCGCACTGCCTTCTGCAGCAGGAGCCAGCTGGGAAGCAGCCACCTCCTCTCCTCTCCTCGCCCGCCCACCTGCCCCCTGGCAGCAGCCCATGGCCCTTTCTGACACGAGGAAAGGCTGCTCTGCTCTGCCTTCGGGCCCGCCTGGGGACGCTCTTCTTGGTCCCGTGCGGAGCGCCAGAGCGGGTCTCTCCGGGTTGCCACCTCCACCCTCCACCCGTCTACCAAAAGCCACAGCAGGCCTTCCGAGCGCCCTGCTCTGGGGCATGGATTCCAGTAGCTTCCGCAGCTCAAGATCTTGCAGCTGGGGTCACGGCACCCCCTGGTCCCAGCTCTTCTCTCGCCACCCCCTTCTCCCTCCGACGGCCCTCTTAACTAGAAGCATCTCTGCCCCAGAGACTTGAAGATCCACTCCCTCTCCCCAGAGATCCCTAGGAACTTGGTTCCTTGGGGTGAAAGGCAAGGGGTGCTTACCGGAATTCCCAGCACTCTCAAATGACAATTCCCAGAATTCTCGGGGGGGGGGGACCATGACAGCGAGCGCAATACAAAACGGCCAGGCATGTGAAGGCAGATGTCACGGAGGCTGCTGTTTCCAATTTTGCCATGAGGAGGGGTTCTCATACGATGTTGTTGGACTACAACGCCCATCATACCCCACCACAATGGCCAAGTTTGCAAACCGCTGGGTTAGGGGGTTCAGGGTACATCCAGGCAAACACCAAGCCAGCGTTTGGGACTATGATGAAATGGTGAAGGGGGTCCCACAAATTGTGTCTCTCAAAGCACAAGCTGAAGGTTTTAAATACATTTGAATCAAAGCACGGAAAGCAGAAGAGAGACCAGAAGGCCGGGGGGGGGCGGGGGGGAGCAGCAGAACATGAAGCAGCAGCAGCCAGTGACAAGGCCCCAATTGCTTCCCGGGAGCCGGGGGGTGGGGGTGGGGAGGCCGGGCACCTAGCCGGAGGCGCCCCCCCAGCAACCTGTCTTGGGGGTCGTGGTGGCAGAGGGAATGATGCAGAGCACAGGAGTGCAGAATGACCACAGACACACACACAAATACACACACACACACCCCGATGGCTGCAGGGGGCCCGCTCTGGAGCAGGGCTACGGCTGGCTAGACGGGCACAGAAAGCGGCACAGGGACGTTCTGAAGGCAAGCGCAGCGAGGCAGCTGCCAAGAGCTCCCACGGAGGCTGCTTCAGGCAGCAACAGGCTCTGCGACAGTGAGTGGAAGGAGAGCTCCTTGCCCCAAAGAAAGCGACCCGGCCCAGGCCTGCTGGCTTCAGAGGGCGCCACTGGGGCACCCTTTTGAGGGGTGCTGCTGCCCCTGCACCCCGGCCTCCCAGTGGCCCTGCAGGGGGCTGATCGTGCTTGGGCTGCCTCTCCTGCCAGAGGCCCCCCCCAAAAAAACTCTTGCTACAGAAACTGGTGGGAGATGCTGGCTCGTGTGGAAGCGCATGCATGGACCAACCCCACGGCCCATATTGAGGAGAGCTGAAAAGAGAAAAGCCACTGCTTGGCTTGGGAGATTGTGTCATAGGTGGCATCTCCCAAGTGCAGCCAGACTGACTGCTGTGCCTAAAGGACACTCCTCTTTGTGGGCAGAAGTCACTATCTCGGGGAATGTGCAGGCAAGGAAGCAGTCTGGGCTGCTCTAGGCTACCCCGGTGTGTGGAAAAACATAGCAGCAGCAGCAGCAGCAGCAGCATTGAGTGAGTCCCTGTCCTAAAGGGGCTCCCAATCCAGGAAGGTGGCAGCAGCCGCCACCACGCAGAAGGCGGCTGCACTGGGCTGAACAGGGGCAGATGCTCCCCCCCGCTCAACAGAAGAGAGCCCTGAAGAGGTGCCTCTTCCCCGACTACCTGCCACAAGAGGGCCTGAAGATGGCCCCTTGCCCCCAAGTGGCTCCCGGTCTCCAAAGAATCAGAGAGGAAACAGCAGCCAGCCCCAGACACTGGGAGCGATGCTGCTGGGCAAGGAGGGGCAGCGGCTCCCCCCGCCCCCCGGCAAAGGGAAGAGAGCCCCCACTCTGAAAGGTGTCTCTTGGCCCAGTGAGCCGAGGTGAGGTGCCCGGTTACCACCAGGCCTGTCTGGACACAAGTGTGGTGGGGACCCTCTGAACAGGCCATAGGGAGGGTGGGGCAGGGAGGCCTCTGGGTGGGGGGCTCTCTCCTCGCCCCCGACTCTGCGGCCTCTTCCAAGCCCCTCCTGCCGCCCCACCCCTCGCCGCCCCGGGACCTCCACGACAGAATCTCTCGGGCAGGACCAAGTACGGACGCCACAGCAGAACAGCAATGCGAAGGGAGGTGAGGCTGGGCACATGCAGCAGGTTGGCAGGACAGTGAGCAGCCACCATGGGGCCAGGGGTGGGGGGTGTGAGGGGTACCTGATCCTCCACTCAGCCTTCGGTCCTTCAGGTATGCAACTAAGAGAGAGACGGAGGGGGTTGAATAGGAGGAGGGAGGCCGAGGGGGTGTGGGGAGCAAGAGAGACTTGGTTGGAAAGACAGAACAGTCCAGGCCCGACCTCCTAACAGCAAGCAGGACAGGAGACGCCACGACCGACAGCCACAGACAGAGACACACACACACAGAAGCCCGGGAGAATTCCAACCCCCGCCCCACGGATAGTTCTTCCTTGTGATGCACTGGGTAGGCATGCACATCTCTTGGCCCACAGGGAGCCCATTCTGGGCATTCACCGGAGCCTCCCTGGGCAGGAAGCTGCAGAGAGCTGGACTCCCTCCCACACCTGCCCGACAAGGAAGTGATTCCCTCTCAGCCTCCACCCCCCAGCCGGAGAACAGGGATCCCCGCCGGGCTCTGGCTGAGATGACTAAGATACGCTTCCCGCAAAGCCTTGGTCCTGCCTCAGGGACGGCCGACATGACACTGCCCACCCCGCCCATCATGGAAGGGCTCCAAGCAACTGCTGCAGCTGTTTCTTCTCTGGAGTGCAGCAGCACACGTGGGAAGAGCCACCCAAGAATCTCGGCGGCTCCCAGCGGGCCACAAGTCAGAGCGCCAAGACATGCCAGGATTTTGCAGTGAGTGAGCAATCCCCACACGCTGCCTCTGTCAAAGACGATACGCAGGGCTGTCCCCAGATCCAAGAGATCGCAGCCAATTGATCAGACTTGTTCCGCTTGATTGACTCTGTAGACATTGGCACAGAACTAAAACCATCATTTGGAAGAGATGCTTATTTCCTTGGTCGTCTGATAGCTCATGTGCCTGTTGCAGCAGAGGTCATTCTGATAGAGGCATTCCCTCCTGGGCATGAGTGAAAGGAAAAAGCCTCTTCTGCAGATGGTGCCCCCACCATCTGCAGCTACTAAAGAACTAACAGTACATTAATAGAAGGACTGGTTCATTAAAAATAATGAACTTTCTTCTAAAAATGTGTTACTTGATTGATTAATCAGAGGTGCCTGTTTTGTTAAGATTAATCTAACTGATCAAGCAATTAAAGCTTGCAGCCCTAAAGAAAATGACAGACCAGGACCGGGGCAAGAACCAGCCTCACCTGTGGCTCATTTACTCCCCACCCCACCCTTGTACAATCCACTCCTGTGATAGAACAGAACAGAGTGGAATAGATCCAAGGTCTGGGTCCTCAGAACCACACCAGAAAGGAGAAGTAACACTAGAAGCAGCTTTTAGACTTTCCCTTCAGCAGCCAAAGTGAAGGCTGTAGAAGTATGCTATTCTGATTTGAAGGTCTTCTGCTGTATCACTGCTGCAAAGCCCTGGCCCCCATCAAGGAGTCGGTTCCCAAAGGTCTATCCCAGAGACTGGAGCCAAATGAAAGCCATTCCCATGACTTCAGATATAGTCACAGCACTGTAAAACACAGTCACAGCAGCCCCAAAATGCTTGATTTTAAATATGCATGCCTAATCACTTCAGTATGGCCCACACATTTTCCTGGGTTGCAAAGCCCCATCCAGCAGAAAACTGTCAGAAATAGCACCAATCACCTGCTTGGGGTGGGAACGGGAGGTAGATACAGCCCTTTTGTGGATCAGGGAATCTATTGCCAAGGATTGTCTGGGAATGTGCACAGACAGATCTAACGGGAGGAAGCTTTTCCACACCAGAAACCCATCCCCAGGACTCACCGGCACACACAATCCGTAATACAGCTAAGGACCCAAACCGATTCCTGCACACATATGATCCTAGGTGGAGCAGAGACCTACCCTTACATGCACATGTATTCCCCCACTGCGCGGACACACATACCCCCAAACAACTCTTACAATTCCCCAGTTACACCCATGCATCACCCCCACCTAGATTCCATCTCTCCCATTACCAATTCTTAAGAGAAGATCAATACTTACTGTAGCCCATCCCTTGTAGGAAGTACTTGAAAGCCTCAGTCAATTTTCCAGGCTGTTCAAGAAAGGCGAGGGAAGGAAGGAGAAATGGAGGGGATAAAAAACGAAGGGAAAACATCCACTGCCAAGTCGGAGAAGCTTATGAGCTCGAAAGGGCCCCGGAGGCCTTCCACTCCAGCCTGCTGCTCAGCCCAGGGATCTGCCATAGCTCAGGGGTTCCAAACTGGGGTCCCCAGATGTTGTTGGACTACAATTCCCATCATCCCCAGCAACAAAGGCCTTGGGAGTTGTAGTCCAACAATATCTGGGGACCCCAGAGCTATGGCAGATCCCTGGCAAATGGCCTCCCAAGCCCTGTTTGAAAACCTCTAACCAGCCTTCGTTTGTTGGGATCGTATTTTCTCTCTTTTATTTCATATTTATATACCGCCCCCTCTTTGTCCCAGGACCCCAGGGCAGTTAACAAGAGAGCAATTCTGAAAAAACAGCATAGATACCTGCCAACATGTCCCTATTTTTCCAGAAATTCAGGTGAAAGGAAAAATAGGGCCATGTTGGCAGGTCTGCAAAGACAGCTAAAAGTTTAAAAGGAATAAGGGAGAGCCCACTGGCCCAAAGGCCAAAGAAAAAGAGCAGTCTTCCCTTTCGTGTGTTCCAAGGCCTGAACATGGGAGAATCTGAATCTTTGAACTTCAAAGGTGATCAAGTTTTAAATCCAAGTGCACAAGTTGTGAAGACTCAACCCTTCTCCCCCCACCTGGCCCCACCCCACCCCCAGCTGAACAAATCAAAAGCAGGAGGAGGAAGTCGGTCATTTTCACAGCAGGGCAGAGAAGAATAAATACAGCATCACAGAATTTTTGCAACTCAAAAGCAACATATTTATGTGCTGCTTTCCTATTTCACCAAACATTCCTCACAGTGTTTTCACAACTGTTGGGCGCACCAAGCAAACAAATTCATCAATAAATATTTTGAAAAATCTGCCTTCGATGACACTGAAAGACAAGCATGGATTCCCACCCCCAACACACACACACACACACACACACACACACACACACACACACACACACGTAACAGCTGTTCTAAGAGGAGATCTCAGAGACCAGAAAGCAGAACTCACCTGTGTGACTTGGGGGAGCCCACCGGAGTCAGCCATCTGGAGAGAAAACAGAGGGTGTTCACAGTAGCCTCTTCTTGCCCTTCTGCAGAGAACAGCACCCTGATGGCCCAGGCCCAGAACAGAATAAACCCCCCAGGAAGAAACTGGCATCACAGAGATGCAGTCACCAAACCCCTCCCGGCCATTTGCAGCAGACACTCTCAGTCTGGTTCTCGTTTGCTTCATTCCGGCGCCTCTTCAAAGAGGTGCTGAAACGATTCGGGCTCATCCCGAGTCTTCAACCCAAGTGGATGGCCTGGCCAGTCTTTTGCCCCCAGAAGGTTCTGGGCCAGCACCTTCTGGGGGCAAAGGATGGGCAAGGCCATCCACTTAGGCTGAAGACTGCACCCTGCCTTGTGGAGGACTAGAACACCCCCCCACCCCACCCCCCGCCTTGCTTCCCTCCCTTCCAGGGGAGAGAGTGCTGTTGGGTGGGGCTCTGACTCTTTGCTCTACACTCCCCCCCTCCAGGTGACTGAGCACAGGCTGCAACGGGGGCCTGAGCCAGCCTTGAGGTGAGCATTCCGGGGCCTCGCAAGCAGAGAGGGGGAAATGGAGCACCCCTTTTGCTTACGGGGGGGAAGTTAGCAAGTGCAACTTCTGCATGACTGAGGAAGTTGTGGACCTGGTGTTACTGAGACCAAGGAGGTTGGGCATGGTCTGGGGGCAGTAGAAAAACCTAACAATAAATAAAGAAATACAGATCTCTTTAGCATCAACAGCTGCACTGGGTGCTGTACAAATCATAAGAGTTGGAACCCCCAGAAGGCCTACAGCCTCGATAAGAAGCCAGTGGCAACGACAGGAAGGAACCAGGGAAGAGCAGGTGAGGAGAGGCTGGAGACCCCTTTGGGAGGAGCAGCGGGCCTGGGGGGTGGGGGTGGGGGGAAGGCAGCGGCATTGCTGGGACCGTGAACCGGAGTGGGAGATCTGAGGAGAGGAGGCTGCACCAGACCAAAGCTTATAGGAGTTCATCACGTTCTGAAGCAGGACTTGCATTCTCAGAACTTCCTGCAAGGGGGCAGCGGATCGCCCCTCCTCTCCCTTACCTTCAGGAAAGTGGTGCTGGTTGGATCCAGCTTTGAGTTGCATTCAACCTGCAAACAGCAAAGGCAGTTTCAAAACAACGTCAAGTAAAGAAACACGAACTCAGGCATGTGCGATGTGATCAAGCCGCGATCCAAGCACCATCGCAAGCTCAGGGACGACACTGGTTTGTTCGTTATTTGCATGTATATAACGCCCCATATACAAATCTCTGGGCAGTTTGCAGACTAAACACACAACTAACACATCACACCATGCAAAACAATTTAAAACAACTATCAATACAACTTTAAGACCTGACATGCAGGACTCTTAATTGCAGGGAAGGAGCCAAGAAACAGGCTGACACAGACGGTCTGCCTCCCACGAGTTAAGGGCAAGGAAATGTCCTATTCCAGTCTTCAGTTGTGTCGTTTCTGGCCCTTGTGATAAGAAAAGTGTCCAGGAGGGATGTTAGGACTCAGCATATGGCTGGCTGCAGCTTTGCTCAGTTCACACCCCATGACAGTAGACCAAATCTGACCCTTCCCAGGTTGCAGCCTGCCTGGGGTCACATCTGTGCTAGGAACGTAGCACGGCTTTGCTGCAACAGCATCCCTTGGGAACCAGGAGGATGGCCACTGTGAGAAGGTGCTGAAGATGTGCAAATAGCAGCCCCGCACTCCTGCTTTCCCAGAGGTGCTGGGGAGCAGAGAGGGCAGTCAAAGGGCTTAAGACGAGGGGTACAAAGAACCTGGCTCTCTTTCGGTAGACCTATCGGGCTCTCCACATCACCCATTGAATGAAATAGCCCAGAGCTGCTGTTGGACTACAGCTCCCATCATACCCAGCCGCAGTAACATGCAATGGCGGGTGATGGGAGTTGTAGTCCAACATAGCCATGTACACCACTCTTAGCTCCTTGGAGGAAGAGTGGGATACAAGTGTAATAGATAAAATTACCCTGAGCCTAGTTAAACAAACCGTCCTGAGCCATTTTTGGAAGGGCAGTATATAAATCAAATCAAACCAAACCAAACCAAACCAATAAATAAATAAACGAACATAAAAATAAAATAAAAAATAGCCAAACCCGTCAAGGAAGCAGGCCCTGGGCCTTTTAACAAACATTGTTGCCCACCCCGAGCCTCCAAGGACAAGACAGGGTTGGGGTCTACGGGCCGGAGTGGCCCCTGGCATGCTGGGTCTGGGTGATGCATGCATCGTGCAAGCAGGCAGGCACTGAGCAGGGCTGGGCCCCTCACTCACCACACCATCTTCCGCTGGCCCATTGTCTCCCACCACCAGCATCACAGGGCAACTGCAAACCCCAAGGGCAGAGAGGAGGTTAGCAGGGGGCAGCTCTCTGCAGACTGGCTCCCCCGTCCCTCTGGAGCAGGGCGGGGACTTACCGGAGGGTCTTGGCGTTCGGGACACTCCCAGGCCGGTTGATCTCCAGGTCTCTGCGGCTGAGAGAGACGGAAACGCTCCGTGATTCAGGGAAGCACACAGGCAGGCAGGCAGGCAGGCAGGCAGGCAGGGGAGTGGCCGGTTGCGTGCTCCCCTCTGAGGGGTCAGAGGGGCGCTTCTGCCAGGGGCTGAGCTGGGACCTTCTGTGGGCAGAGGAGGGGCTAACCCTAACCCACCCCGTCCCCCTGTCTTAATGTGCACAGAGCAAGCGTGGGCTTCTAGAGCCAGGGCTCCAGAGAAAAACCTGTAGAGCGACAGGCAAATATAGTCAAAGGCTTCTGGAGAAGGGCTGGTCTGGTGGTAGCAAGCATGACTTGTCCCCTTAGCTAAGCAGGGTCTGCCCTGGTTACATTTGAATGGGAGACAAGAAGTGTGAGCACCATAAGATCTTCCCTTCAGGGGATGCAGCCACTCTGGGAAGAGCATCTAGGCTCCAAGCTCCCTTCCTGGCAGCATCTCCAAGATAGGGCTGAGAGAGACTCCTGCCTGTAGCCTTGGAGAAGCTGCTGCCAGTCTGGGTAGACAACATTGAGCTAGATGGACCCAGGGTCTGACTCGGTAGTCTATGGCAGCTGCCTATGTTCCCATGAGCTGAGCTGATGAGAGGCCTGGCTCGCTGCTTCTCAGCCCTCCAGTCTCTGCCCCTCCAGTAGCCGCCAGCAACTGGGGGCCATCAGGCCTGTCTCCGGTTGGAAGCTCCAGACCCCTTGCCAAGCGGACGAGAGGCTTATCTCAGGAAGCGAGTGGGCAGACATTCCAACCACGTGGAACACCTCCAGGGGCAGGTGGCTAAGAAGACACGAAGACACACACACACACACTTCAACTCAAGAGGGACCTGGCTGTAATGTTGGCAACCAGAACAGGAAATCGGGGGGGGGGGGGGCAGGCTGGCCAGAGGGCACCTTCCAAGCTCTGCAGGGAATCTTCCCAGTTCCCGCACCCACCTGTTGTACATGTTCCAGAAGAGCTGCAGGTTGTACTGGTTCACCATGCTCCCAATCTGCTGCCGGTAGCTTTGCACCAACTCTGTGTTACTCACCAGCTCCTCCTGTGGGTTTGGAAGCAACAGATAAACCATCCAGAAGCTCTCCAGCTGTCGCGAGACTACCACTCCCATCCTCCCTAGCCACAACATTGCAGCTGGGGATGATGGGAGTTGTAGTCCAACACCCACTGGGAGCCTTAGGTTGGCCACTCCTGGCCAAAAGGGAAGCAATCCGAGCACGGCTGAGGGCTGCAGCACCTGCTGGACAGAAGTCCCGAGAGCCGCGTGGAGACATCGACAGCAAAGCGTCACAGCGGGCAGGGCCTCTGGGAGGCGCAAGGAGGGATCCGTCTCTCACAGAGCCAGTCCAGGACGGCAGGCGGGGCCTTTCCTTCTGCGGGACAGCCCTGGGCTCTTGACTCTGCCAAGGAGGCTGGCCGGTCGGCAGCGGCCTCTGGCTCCCTCCCCAAAAGACTCAGGCCCGGCCCACACAGTCATTCCAATCTAGGCTTAATGTGGACTACCAACATTAGTCTGACTGCACGAACGCCTGCCGAGGCGGTTTATGGCTCGAGAGGAATTGGAGGTTCCCACGGTGGGTTCACACCACCACACAAATGGTGGTGACCTACACGGAACCTCGATCTGAACACTGGGGTGAAGCAGGCCAGCCTTTCACCCCTCCCTGGGGAGACCTCTCCGGGGCTCTTCAAGCAGGCTTGGCCAAGATCCAGGCATTTGCTCCAGGCCGGCAAATGTGTTCTTCTGGGGAAAGTGAAGGGAGAGGGGCAGCAGATCGCTGATGGGGGCGGGGGGCCCCTCTGGCATTGCACCAGTTTTGCCTGGATTGACCCCAGGGCAACACAGCAGCCTGAAGTGCACCCTTCTGGGAGCAGCCCAGCTCCGCAAGCCAGCGAGGCGGCACATCTTTTGGCCCTGTGTGCCCGCCACATGGTGCCAAACGGACCCAGGGACGTGGCTTTGCATGTGGTCCCAGCGATTCTCGCCATGCCTGGACAAGCCACCTTTTCTGTGGTTTGCTGGATCTGAGGGAGTATCATGGGGGCGCCTTGTCAGAGGGGAGCAGCCTTTCACACCGCCACTCACGTGCCTTTTGGCACAGGTAAGGTGACAGGCCAGGACTTTCCTTCTCAAGAGGGGGCTCATGTTTATGCAGGTGATCAGCAAGGGGGGGGGGAGAAAAGCAGCCTTTGCAACCGAGATGCTGCCCCTTCCCACTAGGCCCTCCACCCCTCCCATGGCGTCTCTCTTACCTGGCTGAACAGGTGAGACAAGACCGTATCAGGTAAAGTGCTGGTCAGGCCAGAGAGCTGGGAGTTGAAAACAGAGTATAAGAATGAAGAACAGATTTGCTAGGCCAGATTCACAGTCCAAGCCTCTACAGGTTTACTCAGGAGAAAGCCTCACACCACGTTCTGTGGGACTTACTCCCAAGTCTATGTGCAGAGGTTTGCAGTCTAAAGGTCTGCTTAGATTAGTGGTGTGTTTCCCCAGCTGCCAGTTAGGGTTATTTCTCAGCCAGTTATTTTGGGAAGTGCACAAACAGGTCATGGAGCATATGCTGTTCCCCTGTGGTTTGTTCCCAGCCTCTGGCACTCAGGAAGGCTGCCTCTGCATAGGGAAGTGCCACTCAGATCCTATACCTAACAACTGATGAGAGACCTAAGCTGCATATGTGTTGATCGAATCTTTTTTAAAAGTGACGTAATGAGTAGTTTCCAGAAGACGGATTCTCAGAGGTGGGGCCAGGAATGGGCAGTTGAGACACCCTGAATGGGCCGTCCATGTCCGCAGAGGAGCCATCTTCCCAGACAAGACTGTCTCTTGTCTACCTGTCTGCCCTCACCTGAGATGATGCCCCTCACGATGCCACTCTGAGCTTGTGCTTCAGGTAACCCCCACAAAAAGCAACCACTATGATGAGATGGGGCCATAGAAGGTCCCAGGTTCACTCCCTGACGTTGTCCCCAAGTAGGGCTGGGAGAGACTCCTGCCTGAAGCCTTGAAGAGCTGCTGCCAGTCAGTGTAGACCATTCTGAGCTCGACGGACCAAGGGTCTGATTCAGCGAGGCGGCTGCTTCCTCTGTTCCCATGACCAGGCACTGGTTGTATAAACACAGGCGCCCCTCTCATGATCAACTTGAGCAGCTCCGATGTGGCGTCTCCGAGGACCACAGGAACAACCCCAGCCTCACATGTCTGTGAGCCAAGGATGGCTTTAGTTTGGAATGTCGTTTTCCATTGCTCTGCAGATGCCCTCAGTGCTCGGCCTGCACACCCCTTGGCCTCCAACGCCACAGCTGGCCATTCAAGAAGCAATCAGGAATTAGGGAGCGTCTGCAGCCCATCTGTGACTCTAGACTTCTCTTGGCGCTATGTTTAGGAGTGCCAGAGAGAAAAATGGGACAGAGAGAGGTCCTTGCTGCTCCAGTGCTAGCCTGCAAGGGGTGTCTTGACACCCCATTATCGGATTCCAGAGGGAGAGAGGACAATGCTGTCCTGCAGCCCGATACTCCATCGGGAAGGACCTCTTGGGATGAGCTACTGCACAACAAGAGCAGAGCGTTGTCTAAGAATTGGGTCCAACCCTGAAGAACCCTTCCAAAAAGAGCTCATTTCCAGCATTCATAGGACCAGAAAATGGCCAGCCGCACAATGGCTGCTGGATCTGGAAATTCACTTCATACACAGCAGCTCCAGTGCCCTGGGAGAGGCCGGGTGCCTTGCAAACCTCCCAGGAAGGGCAGTTTGCAGCACATATTGGGAGCCTAGAGAGGGGTCTGTGGATGGGACAGATGTCATGGGCAGAGCACCTCCCAGTCCTCAGTCTCAGGCCCCCAACCCCGACACACTCATTGCTGTCCATATTCCAACCAGATGCAGAGTTGCATTTTCTGCATAGTTTATTAAGGTCTGGAGGTATCTGAGCTGGAATTCCAGACGCCACATAAGTGGCAAAAGCTTGCTTATGGGCCTCTGCCCCTGCCCCACAGGGGCTCCAACTGTCCTCTCAGTGAGAGATGCGGATTCTACCCTTGGCCTGAATCACGCCCTGCCCTCAAGGAGCCCTTGACTGGATCCCAAGCGCCCTCGGCTCTCCCACCAGGCAGGAGGAAGTTCTGTGGTTCCTTTGCCACCCAGTCCGGTGTCACAACCCCCACCAGCCTGGCGAGGTTTCATGCTGACGCACCCACAGTAGCAGCCATGAGGGTGGTTGTAGCATGGGGGGGGCACGGGGGGAGAAGCACTGAGACTTGCTCACCTTGGTGGCTGCCCAGTCGATCCAGCCTTTGCCATTGGGGTCAACGTTGATCAGAACAAGACCTTCGACCAGATCTGGGAAGATCAGCTGCAGCCAAACGCAGAGAGAGAGATTATGCTGGTTCAGCCCCTGCCCCCAGCTAGGAGGCTGCTTCCCACACCCTCCGCTGCAGCCAGCCACCCCCGCAGGGTCCTCATGGCCAGGAGTCACTTACCGCAAACTTGGCAAGGACATAGGCGCCTGCTCCCACGCCGATTCCAATCACGTACTTGAATCTGAGAAAAGAAAAGCCATCAGTGGCTCCTCTGAGGCCACCTCCTTCTCTTTCTCCCAGGGTGGATCTCGTGGTGTGTCTTCTGTCTTCACTTGCTCAGTTTACAGGCCAATTCACATTTGATGCTCAACTCATATTGGCCCATGACCTGAAGACAAGGAACCAGGATGCTCATCCCCTTTTAAAGCCATCAAAGCGAGTGGCCATCACCACATCTTGTGGCAAGGAATTCAATCTCATGCTGTTCTTTCAGTCTGCCTTAAATCTATGGCCAATAGGTTTCATCCAGTTCTAGTGTCGTGAGAGTTAAAAACAAACAAACACCCAAACATTTCTCACCAGGCATATTTTTATCTCACATGTCTCGGCTGAGTCACCATTTTACTCAACTAAAAATCACCCAATATTGTAGTCCTTTAGCCCCCTGGCCATTTTGACTGCCCTCTTTTGCACCTTTTTTTAGCTCCACAATATTCTTGCTGAGCTGTGGTGGCCATAACTGTACACAGTACAGGTGGCGGACCCGACATCCGCAGTTTCACACATCTGCGGTCGGGTAATTAATACCCAACCTCGGCATACGGAAATAAAAAACGGCAGATAAAAGCTTAATCCCGTGTACCTGTAGGGTGGGAAAGGGGGCGGAAATGACCTCAGAGGTAATTTCTAGTTACTATTTTGAGTGCGGGAGCCATTTTATGGTTTATTTGTTTTTAAAAAACACTTGATTTTTCACGGAATTCTTGGCATTTCGAGACTTGGGGGGCAGCCTTGGCCCCCTGAAGGCCCACGGAGCAAGGTAGGGCACTTGATTTGGCCCCTTTTTGTGTTTTGAGGGCACTTTGGGGGCTTTTTCTTTAGTTTAGGAACTGAACCCCCGCAATCTCATAGACTCAAAGCCTCATTATCCGTGGGTTCGTTACCCGCTGTAATATGAAGAAATGGAACCCCTGCAGATAAGGTCCTCCTGTATTCCAAATACAGCCATAGCACAGATTTGCATAAGGGTATTGTTAGTTTTATTGTCAATCCCTTTCTTAATGTTTCTAGGATCAAACTTGCCTTTTTCCACAGCTGCCACACAACAGGTTGATGTTTCTATTGACCTGTTCTCCAGGACCCCAAAATCTCTTTCCTGGTTAGTCACCAACAGCTCAGACCCTATCAGTGTATATGTGGCTGGGATTTTTTCTCTAAATGTGCATCCTCTATAATAAAGTCCCTGGCGTGCGTCCGTGTCTTCGTTGGATTGTGTGCATCCGTGTCTCCCTCGGCTGTTCTGGGCATGCGCGGAGTGGAGCGCATGCCCAGAACACGCCGAGGGAGACACGTCCGCCGGCACCAGGTGGCCATGATGGCGGCGGCAACTTTGGCAACCAGGCAGCAAAGCCGGGGGGAGGGTAGAGGCAGCGGACAACAGGACCGACCATGCCGCGGGGAGGGTAGAGGCGGGATCGGCGGACAACACTCTGTGCGGCGGCGGCGGCTCCACACGACCGGACAAGCCAGGGGGAGGGTAGAGGCGGCGGCAAGAGGACCGGCCATGCCGTGGGGTGTTTAGAGGCGGGATCGGCGGGCAACACTCTGGGCGGCGGCGGGTCCAGCCCAGCCACAAACACACCGAGGCAACACGACCAGGCAAGCCGGGGGGAGGGTAGAGATGGCGGCAGGAGGACCGGCCATGCCGCGGGGAGGGTAGAGGCGGGATCAGCGGACAACACTCTGGGCGGCAAACACATCCAACGGCACACAAAGTAACACACAAGCACCCCCACCCCAACCGACCAAAGCTACATACATACATGTGAAAAGCGAAACAACCCTGCTAGCGCCCGTTATTTTAACGGGCTTAAAATTACTAGTTACTCTATATTTATCTACAATGATCCACATAAGCTATTTTGTGGCCCATTTACCCAACATGTAGAAGCCATGCTGGTTCTCCTTCAGCAATGCTTGTTCTTCTATGTGCTTAACCTTTTATCTTTAATTACGCTTTCCACCAATATATCTGGAACAAACACTAGGCTAACTGGACTGTAATTTCCTGGATTCGCTTTTTAAAATTGCTATTCAGTTGGCTACGATCTTCTGGCACAGAAGCAAATGTTAAGGCCAAGTTACATATTTTTATTAGCGAATGAGTTTTTTCGTGTTTAAGTTATTTAAAGAGCTCTTGGAGGGATGCCCTCTGGACCAGTGATTTTTAATTTGTTATCACAACCTAGAATATCATCTTGTCATTTCACAAAAAGGAACAGGAAGACAACCAAGACTCACCCAAAGTGCTGGACCACACTGGGCAGCATGGCAGCTAGCTGGTCCATGGAAGGATACTGGTACCTGTGAACATAGAGCAGGGGAGCAAGAAGAGAGAGATTATGCTTTGACCTGGCCTGAAGGAGATCTGAGGGACAGGCCAGGGGCTGTGGCAGGTACCAAGCACAGGTGTGAGCCATCTGCTCTCAGCCCCTCTGGCAAAACCACGGGTCCCCACTGGGGCAAGCATCCACCATCTCAACCAGCCTGGTCTGCTCCCGTCCTCCTCCTGCAATTTCTGCAGCTCAGTGGCTGGATAACTGGGCATGCTTTGGCATTTGGTCTATTGACTGCTAGGGCTGTGCTCTCTGCCTCCGTGGTTCCTCAGCCACCTTGGGGGAAGCTCAAAACATGCTGGTCTTGACTTGGGACCCAACTCCCATGGCCACCTTGATAAGCCACCCAACTGCAGGGTGATTCTTATTCCTTCCGGTGGCAGATAACATCTGCATGTCTGGAAAGAGCATCATGCAAGGAGGAGGAGGTATCCCGGGATGAAAGCTTCATGCCCCAGACCATCATGTGATAACTGTGATTACAGGACTTTCAAGGGAAAGTCTGGGGCCTGCCACAGACACACCCGAGCCCTTCAGATGGGGCGAGCTGTGATGGAACACAAGCATCGCTCCACGAAGCAAACCTGAAGCAGGCAATGCCCAAACAAGTGGGGCTAGGACCCAGGCAGGGGAAAGCCTCCTCGCTCGGGGCACCTCTGCAACCCCGCCCTCTACGGGGAAACAAGCCAGGCAGGTCCCTCCTGGGAGGCTCTTACCCCTGGGGGAACTGGGAGGCCCCCGCCTGCTGCCCCGGAGCGTCCACATGGCACACGACAAAGTGCTTGGTGATCTCCTGCATATCCTCGAAGTTGAAGAAGGTGTTGAAGCAAAGCTTGTCTGCAAGAGATCAGAAGGGACAAGGTGCAGGGCCCAAAGGTCAAACATATTGGACTGAAGGCAAAGATCCACCATGGTTTGGTTTTTCATTTAGAAGGGAAACAAAACATGCTGCCCAGGCTTGGTTGGGGAACCCATTCGGTTTTAGAGTTTTTAATGTATTTTAAATTGTTTTAATTATGTTAATGTCTTAATGGTTTTACATTGTGAACTGCCCAGGGACTTTTTTGTATGGCATGGTATATAAGTGTAAAGGTAAAGTTGTGCTGTCAAGTTGGTGTCGGTTCCTGGCGCCCTCAGAGCCCTGGGGTTGTCTTTGGTAGAATACAGGAGGGGTTGACCATGGCCTCCTCCCACGCAATATGAGAAGATGCCTTTCTGCATCTTCCTACATCACTGCTGCCCGATACAGCAGCAGCAGGGATTCGAACTGGCAACCTTCTGCTTATCAGTCAAGCATTTCCCCGCTGCACCACTTAAGGTGATGTACTAAATAATAAACAACGCAACCAGCCAGTCTGCTAACAGGACCTGGGGAGGAAACCCACCCCCTTCACTTCCATGAGAGTGCCTAGCGCAGCAGCTTCTGGGAAATCAAGCCACTGCTCCACCTCTTCTGTCCCCAACTGGCAGCCTCTCCTGCACCTTCTGCTACTACTACAAATATCTCCACACAGCCTCCTCAAAGCGGTTTACACAGGAGAATGCAAACAAATGAATAAAGATGGCCCCCAGTCCCCAAAGGGCTCACAGCCTAAAAGCAACAGCTATGGAGGGACGCTGTGCTGGGGCTGGAGAGGGCCAGTTTCCCTCCCCCTGCTCAACGCAAGAGAAGCACCGCTTTGAAAGGTGCCTCCTGGCTCCGCTGGCAGCAGGGCCCCACAGCCCAGCATCATCAGGGGTCCTATCCTGAGCTCCTCTGGCCGGCCTCTCTGCCAGAGCACCCTCGGTGCCTTCAAGCCTATGGTCAGAACAGGGACGCTGCGGCCAGGAAATCTCTCTCTTGCCTGCCCCATCTGCCGGCTTAGGGGAGGCTACTTGGCCCATGGGCATTCCAGAATAGGGGTCTCAGGGATGCATTTCAAGCCTGGGGGCACCCTAGACCTGCTGCCACCAACGCCATCTTAAAGATCCCAGTTTCCAAAGAAGCAAGAGAGCCCCCCCCCCCGCATTCCTCCAGACTCTTCCTTGGCAATGCATGTGGCAATCTCCCCCTTGATGGGGCTTCTTGCCTCCAGCTGTAATGCCATGAAGCCAGGTTGGCTGTGGGACTACACCTCCCATAATCCCTGGCTAGTGGCCATTGTGGCTGGAGATAACGGGAGTTGTAGGCCCACAAGATCTGTGGCCCCTGGCTTGGGAACCAACCATGCCGATCCCCGTGAGGTCACTGGAGGAGGCTGCTGGGAAGACGGACGCGAGATGTGGACAACTCCAAGGCTGGGGTCTGTCCCTTCAAACCAGGCACTGCAGCCCCTTGCCGGGGCGACGTCCTTCCCCAGACAACCCTCTGGAACATCTGCCACACCCTTGGGGGCAAAAGTTCCTTTTGAGCAACACCCACCTGGGATCTCTCCTTAAATCTGATCCCAGGTCAGGATCGTGGCTCGTGTGTGCAGCTAAGCCCCTGCAGGCCTGAGGGCGCCCCACACCCACCCAGACCCAGTCCTGCAAAGTCTTGAGAGGGGGGTGGGGGGCAGCCCGGGCTGCGATGCACCTGCAAGGAATCGACCTCCTGCGCCTCCTGGGGCCGCTTCTCTTTGCAAGCGCAGGTGGGGGCAGCAGGCGGCTGAAGCCGGCAGGCCACCTTTTCCCTCCTGCTCTGCAGCATTCCAAGGTGACCTTCTCACAGCCAGCAGCAGCCGCTGCCGCCCTCCTGTCCCTGATGAGCAGTCACATGTCTGCCTTCTCGCCTGCATGCATCTCCCCCCCCAGCCCCCCCCCCCCCCCGCAGCCAGCCTCTGTTAAAGGCACAGGCCTGGGATTCAGGCACCAAGAGCAGGTCAGCCCCGTTCTGTCCTGTTCCGTTGGCAGCCCCAGTGACTGGTTTGAAACACACACACACTCACTCGGCAGGCAATCAACACAAGGCTGCCACAAAGGGTGGCTGCATCTGCATGTCTAGCCCCGGAGGGAAAAGAAAGGCTTTGCGCTTCTGAGAAGGAGCCTTTTGTGCAGGGGTGTGTGTGTGTGTGTGTCTCCATCTGAAGACCAGAAAGAGAACTGGATAACTGGGCAACCTTGCCTCTCAGGTCTCTCCAGATCCCTGTCATTCTTCATGGCTCCTGGTACTTTTTAGAGCAGGGGTTCTCCAAGGTCTGGGCCCCCAGACATTGTTGGACTACAGTCCCCATCATCCCCAGTAACTGGTCACTGTGGCTGTAGATAGTGGGAGCTGTAGTCCAACAACATCTGGGCACCCAACTTTGAGAACCCCTCCTGCCTTAGGGTCAAAACAGGCAGGGGCACAGTTAGGCATGAAACTGGAGGCCCAGGGGGTCCATGTGTCCACTCCCCTAGGGAACATCATTATTTTCCCCATGGGAGAAGAGGGTCCCTTTTATCTTTCCAGAATGGCTTGGCCTAGAATTCTGGAATTTGGCACAGATGTAGGGCAGGTTATCAGGACTCTGTGTATTGATTTTGAAGCAGGTTGGTCAATCCATTGATTTTAAATTGTTTTTTAAATTATTATTTTTTAAAACTTCAAAAAAAGGGTCAATGTCCTATAAGTGGCTTGTTTCATGGCAGAAAATTACAAAGATTTCTGGAACTGAAGCTCCGCCCCCCCCATCATCATACCATCCCCATGTGAAGAAATCTGCCCTTTGCCTCATAAAAAAAAGTGCACCATGCCCCTGCTTTGCATTTCCAGAATGGCGGGGCTTAGAGTTTTGAAACTGGGCAACCATGTAGTCCAGGTTGGCAGGACTCTTTGTATCTGCTGGTCAGTCCTGTGATTTTTAATGACTTTTTCCTCTACTGCAGTAAAACTGCCAGAAAGAGTACTTCACTTCTAGTGAAAGCATAACTGCTACATCTGAACAAATGAACAATGTTCTATTTTACAAATGCAAGCATGAATTGTCTCCTTTGCTAAGCAGGTTCAACCTTGGTTTGCATTTGGATGGGAGACTACATGTGAGTGCTGAAAGACAGGGGATGGGGCCACAGCTTGGCAGAAGAGCATCCTCTATAATAAAAGGCTTAGGTGTAATCCTGTGTCTGCCCGTGTCTTTCTCGGCTGTTCTGGGCATGCACGGAGCGCATGCCCAGAACGTCCGAGAAAGATACGGCCGCAGGCACCAGGCGGCTATGTTGCCTCTCCGCGCGAAAGGAGGAGAAGCGGGGACCGGGGAGGGCGGAGGCGGCAGTGGCAGGGCCGGCCCTGCCGCTGAAGCGGCCGTATGGAGCTCAAATGCCGACATGTGGGAACCGGGAGGGGGCCAGGAGGGACCAGGAGGGGAAGTCGGCGGAGGCGAGCCCCACCCCCCACCCATCGCCGGCGCAGGTGAGCTGGCTGCCGCAGCGGCACCAAAGGCGAGCCGGCGGACGAAGCGGGGAAGGCGAGCCGGCGGGTGGTCTAGCGCCCGTTATTTTAACAGGCTTAAAAATACTAGTCTGTTATATTGCTGGGCATGCACTTTTTCAGTTGCAGGGTGGGGTGGGAAATAAGGAACATAATCTAATTACTGCTTATATAGATTGTAATGGCTGTAGACAGTAATGGGAAATCACTAAAATGCTTATTATTCAAAAGCAATGAGAAGTGCATGCAAGGAGGCCATTTATACCATCTAAATTTCAAGCACACAGTGGGGCATTTCTTGTGTGTATGCACATAAAGTTTTGAGGGTTGACTTTGGGCCATTTAAACTGCTGCAACCTTGGAGGAGTGAAAGGGAAACAACGCTTCTGATGCCCCTTTGATGTGGTTTAGAGTTCAACATTGGTTACAACAGGGGTTCCCAACTTGCGGTACTCTAGAGCAGGGATTCTCAACGTTGGGTCCCCAGATGTAATTGGATAACTCCCATAATCCCCAGCCAAAGACCACTGGGCCTGGGGATTCTGGGAGTTGAAGTCCAATAACATCTGGGGACCCAACGTTGAGAATCCCTGCTCCAGAGCAGGGTTTCTTAACGTTGGGCCCCCAGACGTTGTTGGACTACAACTCCCAGAATCCTCATGGCCTCAAAGACCATGTCTAGGGATTCTGGGAGTTGTAGTCCAACAACATCTGGGGACCCAAGGTCAAGAAACCCTGTTCTAGATGTTGCTGATCTACAACTTCAATCACACCCAGTCACAATAAATTGTAGCTGGGAATGATGGGAGTTGTAGTTCAGCAACACCTGGAGTACCACTGGTTGGGAACCCTCTGGTGTGGACGATCAATGTTCCCTCTAACAGGGATTCCCAGATGTTGTTGACTACAACTCCCACAATCCCCAGCCAAAGGCCACTGAAGCTGGAGATGCTGGGAGTTGTAGTCAATGGCACCTGGGAATCCCTGTTATAGGGAACAGTGGTGACAATATTGAAACAAGTGCAGAAGCAGCAACAGTCAATTAGAGAAGGTGGGGGAAGCAGAAGATGGGGAGAAGGTTTATTTCCCTGAAGGCTAAAAAGAGTGCAATCATTTTTTTAAAATGAACACTTTTTTAAAAAGAGGGGATCCAAAAGAGATTGTAATATTGACTAACAGGCCGTGGTTTAAAAAAAACCTAAAAGGACAGCATAAGGCAAGCACCGGGGGAAAAGTATACGTAGATGTAGAGGGGTGTACGTACACACACACACACACACACACACACACACACGCGCGCGCCATTGTAGTTAGGGAGGATAGTAGTTGATGTCCAACACTACCACCTGGGGACCCACGTTTGAGAACCCCTGGGCTAAGCAAAACAGAGAAAGCAAGAGAGATAATCCAACAGAAGGACGTCTTCAGTGTCTGCCTTTGTGCCTGCAAATGTAAGAATGCATGCCATTCTGTCTGGTGTGAACAGTAGTTTTGTCTGACGAATAGTCTGGTGTAACTAAAAAGCTTGCAATATTTTAAAACTCCTGGCTAGTCTCCTGCAAACCTTCTCACCAATCCCATGTTTCTGTTTTTACAAGGCCAACCAACGTGGCCACCAACATTCTCTCTCTCTCTCTCCTGAGTAAGCCTCAAGGGACCTTGTCCATGAAGCTTCTCCACTTCACTCAGCTGGCCCAAAGATGCAAAACAGTGGAAGTTTGCCCTATGGTCACTCCCTATCATTGGCCTTCATGTCTGGCAGGGTTAATTCTGCTCATTCTGGGCGCCAAGCACAAAGCGCAGGTTGTCCAGTGAGGAGCAAGAGGGAACATTCCAGGCTACATCAAGGGGGATCAGACCAGCAAGAAGTTAACCCTCTCCATGCTGCTCCCCAGTTGAAATGAAAGTGGCGCACTTACGGTTGAGTCCCACGTCATGGTAGGTCAGGAGAGCTGGGCGGTTTCCCTTTGGAGAGCCCCGAATGACCACGTGCAGCAACCCATATGGAGTCTCGATATCATGCTCCTGGAAGAGAGAGGGAGGAAATGCAAGGACCTCCGTTCCACCCTGGGAGGAAGCTTCATTCCCACTCTCAGGGCAAGCAAGGACCACTTGGCCAGCATCACAGGTGAGTTTGAAGGCAGGACAGAGGAAGCGTGAGGGAGAGCGCCTCCTTCCCCCACGGCTCCACTTGCTCCCTTGGGAAGAACTGGGTGTCTCC
Source organism: Hemicordylus capensis (assembly GCF_027244095.1). NCBI lineage: Eukaryota > Metazoa > Chordata > Lepidosauria > Squamata > Cordylidae > Hemicordylus > Hemicordylus capensis. The sequence continues at coordinate 1,344,972 of NC_069665.1, forward strand.
CAGGGTGGTGAAACTGGCGTCTGTCTGTCACCAGGGGAGAGAGACCCAAGTTCCCAGGAGTGGCTGCATAGTGCATTCACCCATCCTCTTTGCATGCCCCCCTATCACATGCAAAGCCACCCAGAGTCACTGGCTGTGGGTCAGTGGCCAGAGTGCTGGACTTGAACTTGGGGGAGAGCATCCCCCCCACCCCTCTGCCATGGAAGAGTTGCGAGCTTTGGAAAGTCACTTTCTCTTAGCCTCAATTCCCCTTTTGGAAAACGTGAACAGTGACCTACCTCACAGGGCTGCTGTGAGGGTGGACACCAGAAAGGCTGTAAAATGCAGGCTCTTGAAAAGTGCCCCGTTAATTATTAATGAAAGCATACAAATGGACAGAATGCAATTACATTAAAGTGATATACTGAAAGCGTGCAATGGAACAAGACCTCCATCACCTCATTAGTACGTGGCTGGTTTTATTTTTCCCATTCTCCTGAGGAAAATGGATAGTTACCAGCATCTCATCCTCCACAAGCTCTCCTGCAAAGGCAGCGTGGCCCAGTGGTCAGAGTACTGGACTAGGAGTGGGGAGACCCCTTGTTCCAACCCCCACTCAGCCATGATGCTCATGGGATGACTCTGGGTCATTCACTTGCTCTCAGCCTGAACTATCTTGCAGGGTTGCTGGGGCTTAAAGGTGGCAAGGAACAGAACCATGTACACTGCCCTGAGCTCCTTGGAGGAAAGGTAATGCAAGCTGTGATGAGGAGCATAGGAAGCTGCCATATACTGAGTCAGGCCCTTGGTCCATCTCGCTCAGTACTGTCTACCCAGACTGGCAGCGGCTTCTCCAAGGCTACAGGCAGGAGTCTCTCCCAGCCCCATCTTGGAGATGCTCCCAGGGAGGGACCTTGGAACCTTCTGCAAGCAAGCAGGCAGGTACTCTTCCAGTGGTCTATGGCCCCATTATCCCCTCAGGGGAATCTCTTACAGGGCTCAAACACATAGTCTCCCATTCAAATGCAAAGCAGGGCAAACCCTGCTTAGCAAAGGGGACAATTTGTGCTCACTACCACAAGACCACAAGATTCATTCTGGACCAGATCACCTCATACTGCACGGGAGGAGGCCATGGCCAACCCTTCCTGCGTTCTACCAAAGACAACCACAAGGCTCTGTGGGCGCCAGGAGTCGAAATCGACTCGATGGCACACTTGACCTTGACACAATCACAGGACGGCATGGTGCCAAATGGAGCTCGCTCTCTCCACCCTCCTTCGAGCCACACGTTCCTACACACAGCCCTGACCCTCACAGCCCTGCTTTCCCCTCCTGCTCTTGCCCTGAAGTCCAGCCAGCTGCAGCAGAAGGTTTGCCCTTGGAGCAGCTGCAGGATCCACGTCCCTCCTCAACACCTTGTAGACCCACAACCTGCCTTAGGAGCAACCCCCCCCCCGAATCACTGCAACAAGCACTAGAAGGGTGTGGGAGCAAGCCAGACAAAGGGCTTTGGCAAAGCTGAACCTGCACCATAGGAAGCTGCTATATACAGAGTCAGACCCTTGGCCCACCTAGCTCAGTATCGTCTGCGCTACACGGACTGGCAGCGGCTTCTCCAAGGTTTCAGGCAGGGCTCTTTACCAGCCCTACCTGGAGATACTGCCAGGGATGGAACTTGACACCGTCTGGACGCAAAGCAGAGGCTCCACCATCGACCTGCTACGGCCCTGCCCAACACATCCCAGCGACACAAATCCAAGAAGCAGAGAAAGCGAGCAAAAGGGGCCCAGCAGCGGAAAGCACAGCAGTGGGGAGCTGAGCGAATGCATGAGGATCTACCCCACTGACGAGGGTTCTGCCTGCAGAGTCCGACCCTGGCCTAGTGCAGAAGCTGTTCCGACTGATGGCAGGATGTCAGCAGCACCCCACATGCAGCCGCGAACAGAGAGGGTTGCTAGCATGCAGGAGAAATACTCCAGCCACAAAAGGTGTCCAGAGGTTCTGTTGTTTGCTCCCTGCTTCAGAAGGAGAAATCTGACAGTTTTGATGGTTGTTTTGATCCTGTGATTTAATTTTATTTTGTTCTGTGTTCATGTTTGTTGTATTATTCAACGATCGAAACTGCCCAGAGGTGCATTTGTTAGGCGGTCTACAAACGTGACAGACAGACAGCCTGGTGGCTTCCATCAGTCAGGAGGAGGAGGAGTCCCACCCACACTGGATCTGCTTTTCGTCAGATTAGGCTCCGTCTGCATTTCTGCTCTGCGTAGTATCCTGATGCACCTTTTCCTCCCTCGTGCACTGCTTAACGTTTGGGCCTCATTTTGTACAAACATAAAACCATTTCTTTTTCAACCCTCTGCACTCAGGGAAGCAGGTAGATCGGATACGTGGACAAAGGAGGGCACTGCAAGTACCCGAGGAAGGCGGATCGGGGCCACAAAAGCTGCTGCTGCAAAAGGGAGACCTCCAAATGCCTCTCTGAGCCGTCTTGAGGCCATTTGCAGGGAAAGGCAGGATATACATTCTACCGTTAAATGCATTTCTGGAAAAGAGGTCATAGATACAGCATTTGGAAGAAGTGGAGCCTGGCTACCCCGGATGGTAGCCAGGGGAGAGGGGAGCTAGCCCCTCTACAGAAGACAGGAGCCCCTCCCCACCTTCTGCCTGGCCCACTACTTTGGCCTCCCCTCCTAGTCCAGCACGGGGAGGGGCCACAGCAGCCGCGTGCAACCACCTCGTGTATTCCAGCCAGAGTCCTCGGAGAGCCACTGCCAGTCAGAGTGCAGAGCCCGACGGGAGCCAACTGCCCGACACCAGGCAAGACGGCTTCCTCCCTTGGGCGGATGGCGGCAGAGTCTGCATGGTTTAGTCATGGCTGCATGACAGAGCGGGTTGCTGAACCACCGTGAAAAAACTACATCCAGAGGGAAGGATTCAGTGCCACCCCCTGCGGTGCCTGGTGCTTTTTGATGCAGGGAATAGACATACTCTGCCACTGACCCCAAAGAGCAACCTCGGCGATGGCCTCCCTCCCACAGAAGGTCAGTGGCTAAGCTCCAATGTGATGCATCTCCCCAGCACCCCCTTTGCTCGGCAGAGGAAGGGCAAGGCCGGGCTGGCTGTGTCCGAGGAAAGAGGGGCCTGCAGGCAGCTGAAGGGATTTCTCCCCGTCAGCCCTCAGCCATGCAGGGGGAGCTGCTGCAGCTCTGGGAGTCTTCGGGTGGGGGCTTGAGGAATGCTTGGGGGCCACAACCCCCCCCGCTGCTCCTCTTCCCCCCAAGGCAGAACACCACCGCAAACAAGACATGATGCACCGCTGCGAGGCAGGAGGGAAAGGCCGGGCTTGGCTCTTAGGAGCATCCTGGGGGGAGGGGGAGTCTCCCCTCCCCACAGCCGCCCCCCTCCCTCCCGGCCAGTTCATGATCTACTCCTCACCGCAGGGTTGAATCCAGCACATGGATCGGTCAGAAGTGCTGGTGCTGATGGGGGGGGGGCGGGGAGGACGCCAACCATCAGCAGGTGCTGCTCAAGGTCAGACAGCAGCCGGGCAGCGCCCAGGAGAGGCACAGAAGGGCAATGCAGCCTCCAGCCTGGCCACCGGCTCCACCTGAGCCACACCTGCCTGCCCTCCCCAGGTGGTGGTGCACACCTGCTCTGGGCACCCCCTGCGGGCGGAAAGCAAAGTCCCCGGCGGGGGGGGGAGCACTTCCCGGTGCCCCGTTTTCCGGCGGGCCTCTCAGGGATGCGCTGAGCGGCAGGGGCTGAGAGGCACGTCGCTGCTGCCCCAGCCTCGGCTGCCGCTCCAAGGGGGCTGCTTGCAAACGGGGCTGGGCCCAGATGCCGCCGCTGCTGCTCCGGAGGAAGACTCGAGCACCTCGAGGGGCAGCCGGCGAGAGCGGCCAGGGCGGCAGCAGCAGCCGGACGGAGCGAGCGGCAGGGCCCAGCTCAGCCGAGACTCGCCCGCGGGAGCCCGGAGGGCCGCCGCCGCCGCCGCCGCCTCCTGCTGCTCACGGCCGGGCTGGGGGCCAGCCAGGCACCCCCGGCCTGCGGCACCACCAGGCATCGCTCCGGCGGCAGCGGCAGCCCTCCGCGCCCCAGGACAGCGCCGGAGCAAGCCTGCAGCTGCCTCCGACCCGGGCGGGGATCCCCTGGCGAGGCAGCCAGAGCACGCGGAGCCAGGCGGCGGCAGAGTCCCGCTCCGCGGCTCAGCCACGGCCCACCACCCCCGGACGGACCTACCCCGTCCCAGCACTCGGGCATGGTGAGCTGCTGCGGAGGCCACCGGGCGGGCGGGCGCGACTCCGGACTCCTCCTGCTGCTGCTGCTGCTGCTGCTGCTGCTGCTGCTGCAGGTCCCGGCTCTGTCGGGCTTTCGGCCGGGCAGGTGCGCGGCGGGCTCTGTCTGCAGCGCGGGGCGGGCTCTGCCGCTGCTCCGCGGGCGCTTCTCGGCTCAGCCCCGCCCCCTCGGCTCAGCCCCGCCCCCTCCCCCCCCCCCCCGGCTCCGGGAAAGAGGCCTCTGGAACGCAGCCGGGAGAGCCAGCCAGGCTTCGGCTGATGCAGCAGCGCCGGGTACCAGCATCCCCTGCATCAGCATCCCAAGCCCGAGGAGGCGCTCCGGGCTGGGGGCTCCATCCTTATCCCCACCAACCGAGACAAAGGGGCGCAGCGGCAGCAGCAGGAGGTCTGCAGCACCCACAGACAGAGCCCCTCCCCCCCCCCGCCCCCAGACCCAAGTGGGCCAGACAGACCCAGACTCCGAGAGGCGGCGGCAGGCAGGCAGCCTGGCGGTGCACCAGCTGGAGGAGCTCGCCCTCTCTCTCCCCCCCCCTCTGGTGCACTGCAGGCATCGTCTGCCTCCTCCCCCCACCCGCCGGACCTCTCTGGGCCAGAGGACACCAGGGGAGCGGCCAGGCTCCCTGACTGCCTTCCAGTGCGGGCGGGGCCAGGCCAAAAGGGCTGAGGGGTGCTTAGGGACATCGGGAGCTGCCATACACGGAGTCAATTGGTCTCTCTAGCTCAGGACTGTCTACCCAGACTGGCAGCAGTTGCAGGCAGAAGTCTGTCTCAGCCCAATCTCGGAGATGCTGCCAGGGAGGGAACTTGGCACCTTCTGCTCTTCCCAGAGTAGCGGCTCCATCCCCTTAATGGGAATCTCTGACTGCTCACACTTCGAGTCTCCCATGCATATGCAACCAGGGCAGACCTTGCTGAGCTCAGGGGACAAGTCATGCTCTGCTCACTCCCACAAGACCAGCTCTCCTCTCCATATAAGAAGGCTTGCCAGGCGAATGCTCACTGCTGGTCATCATTCTCTAGGGCAGGGGCTCTCTGCCCTGGGCCCCCAGATCTTGTTGGGACTACAACTCCCATCATCCCCAACCACTGTGGCTAGAGCAGCACTCTACCATTCTCTGGGGCAGGGGTTCTCTACCCTAAGTTCCCCAGGTGGTGTCGGGACTACAAGGCCCATTATCCCCAGCCACAATGGCCTTTGGCCATTATCTTCACAGACTGCCAGCAGCTTCTCCAAGGTTGCAGGCAGGAATCTTTCTCAGCCCTATATTGGAGATGCTGCCAGGCAGGGAACTTGGTGTTGGAAGTTAAAGGACTTTGTGCTGTCTCTTGTCTCAGACAGTGGAGGACAGACTAGTGAGTCAGAGGGCTAGAGGGTCAAGACATTGGTCATCCCTTCTCCACTGCTCTGATACTATCCCTTTGAAATGTAGATTGCTACTCTTAGGGAATTCATAGTTTCCTCCCTCTCTCTCTTCCTACCTGCCCACCTACCTTGCAACATGGCAAGCTCCTCTCCCTGCACCATATGTGCAGAGAAGATGCAGAATCCATCTGCATCCAGCTAGATAGATAGATTAGAGATCCTAACTCCTCACTTTCCTATCTAGAATGGACTGGAGTTCCTTAATAAATGCCTTGTATATTGATCTGAAACTATAAATTGGCTCCAAGTTACTTTACTCTCAGGATACACGCATGCCTAACCAAACTACCGCTGCGTTGTGCCTCTGTGCACTCTGCTATCATGAGAAAGGGATTCTCTCACCACAGAGAATTTCCAGCACTTGGAACCTTCTTGCTCTTCCCAGAGCGGCTCCATCCCCTGAGGGGGGAATCTCTTCCAGTGCTCCCACATCAGAGCCCCTGAGCTCCTTGCAAGGGCACACCGAGCCCGCTGAACTCCTCCAGGTTGCCAAGAAGGGTTTTGCAGAGGCCAGCTGCTCTCCTGGACAAGCCCCTCAGTGCCTCGCTGCGTTGCATCCACTTCTGTAGCCAGCAGCCGGCTCTGATCTCTGGCCAGAAGGCCCTGCCCTTGCATGGTAATGCTGGCCTGGGCCGCTTGGCAGCATAGCTCCATCTCCCAGGGGCCACCCGATTGCTAGGAAAGAAGCCACTGCAAACTGCAGGGAGTGTGGGAGGCAAGGAAAGGATGGAGCCAGGAGAGAAAGCAGGAGGACAGGAAAGGTCATCAGAACACAGCAGGAAGAAGAGCAAAGGGAAGAGGGAAGGAGACACCCCAGCAGACAGACAGACAGCAGCTGGAAGATCAAGGAAAAGAGACAAGGAGGGAAGGAAACCACCAGGACGGGCTGAAAAGGAAGGGGGGAAATACAGAAGACCATAGACTGGCTGTGCAGGGGAAGAGGCACCAGCCAGCTAAGATGACAGACTCAACGCTCAGGATGGCAGCCACACTCCTGAAAACAGCCACGCCTTAACCCCTCCTCCTCCTCCTCTTCCTCCTCCTCCTCCTCCTCCACTCCAGAGATTTGAGGTGACCTCCATTTTATTCCTACAAAGGCACTATCTATCTGCAAGGAGAAAGACACTGCAAAGGCATCTTCTGTGCCAGGGGCTTGGAGACTCTTATCCTTGGTCAAGGGTCCACCAAAAGTGATAGGCAGAGACACAGGGTGCCAGAGGACTTCGGCCACTTTGACCAGTTCAGGGCACACAAGCAAGTGCCTTCTAGCCCAGGGGTTCCCAACTCTGGGTGCCCAGATGTTGTGGCCTATAATGTCCACACACACCCCAGGCACAATGGCTAAGGGGGGGGGGGGTCGATGGGGGCTGTAAACCAAGGCTGGGAGCCCCTGGGCTAGTCTAGCAGCCACCAATTGCTTCCTTCTCTGGATTGTTATACTTTCTCTATACAGTATTCTTCCACTGCTTATATTTTATACTGTTATACTTGGATCAAATTATTTCACCACCCATTTAAGACAACAGGTATGCAACTCCTCCTAACTGGGCAAAGAGGCACCTTTCAAAATGGTGGCACTCTTGTATTTAGCCGTGGAGGGACCACTGGCCCTATTCAGTCCAGCCGAGCATCTGTCTCCAGTGGCTACTGATGGGTTTCCTTTGTGGGGTTTTGTTTGTTTTAGACTGTGAGCCTTTTTTGTGACACAGGGCCATCTTCAGGTCCACTCTTGTCAACTGAGCAAGAGGAGTACCTTTTCACGAGGAGGCTCCCTTGTATTGAGCAGGGGGAGAGCAACTGGCCCTACTCGGCCCAGCACAGCATCCCTCCCCCAGTGGCAGTGGCTGGGGTCTCCTTTGTGTTTCTTTTTAGGACTGTGAGGCCCCTTTGGAACAGGGAACCACACTCTCATTCCTTTGCTATGGCAACTCCTCTCAGGACAGTTTTTGTTTTGTTTTTGAAAAGCAGTATATACACTGAAGAAGAAGAAAAGGTACCTAATGGCACAGCCTGGGAAATGACTTGACTAGCAAGCCAGAGGTTGCTGGTTCAAATCCTCGCTGGTCTGTTTCCCAGATTATGGGGAACACCTCTATCGGGCAGCCGCAATATAGGAAGATGCTGAAAGGCATCAACTCATCCTGCGCGGGAGATGGCAATGGTCAACCCCTCTTGTATTCCATCAAAGACAACCACAGGACTCTGCGGGCACCAGGAGTTGACACTGACTCAACAGCACACTTTACCTTGAGGGGGGGAACTGGTTTAAGATAAAAGTTAAAATGCTTACAATTTTCACCTCTGCTCAAAAAAGCATGGAAATTACACATTAAGGCACCATGTACGTAGGGGAGTGCATGGACTGGTTCACAGTCAAACCTGTCCTCTGCAAACTGGACAATTTGAGTGGTTCAATCATGAACCACTCTGAACCATTTCGAGCTGGTTCATCGGTCTGGCCAGCATCCAACTGAACCGGTTTGCAAAGCAGCAGTTTGGTCCAAATTTGGACCAAACTGCCGCACATGGTCCATGCACACCCATACACGTAAGCAGTGAAGACTTGGTGTCACTGTCTTTATCCCACTGGCTTTACAGTGATCTCTATATGGGCTATGTGGTCTGTTGACAGGGTCAGACCCAGAAGGCTGGATGAATACTGCCAGCTCACATTCATCCATTAAAAGCAAAAAAGGAAATGCCTGGACCTTTGTTGAGGTTCCTCGAGAAAGGGATAAGTCAGGGCAGCTACGAGGAATCACAGCGGGACAAGGTGTCATATGGGCACGATGCACTGGTGGTAAGCAAACACTCCTGATCCATCTCAGAAATAAAATATATACTATCACAAAGGATACAAATACATCCAAATAGAAGGCAGTGTGACTAAATAGCAAAATTAAGGAGGCTAGAAAAGTATGGGCTTTTTAAAGTACTGCCCAAATTGGGAACATCTTCAAAGAGTACAAACCCTTGTAAGCCAAATTTAGACAGACTATTAGGTGGCAAACTTTTGCAGTATTACAAAGAGTAATACTGCAGACAGACAAGGAAGTCGTAGAGAAGCGAAAGGAATTCTCTGCATCTGTATCTGCTCAACAAGGGCTCCAGAACATTTGCAACTGGACTGTTACCAGCAGCGCACCTGAAGAACTGGGTCCAATCAAGACGACACAGACGACACCTTTTAGACCTGCCTGCTAAATCAAGCAACAAGTTTGGATGACATTTGCATGAGGAATCGTGAGGCCACAGACTGTTAGGGTTGGTGCGGACCCTCTGACTCTGAGGCCTTCCAGCCCCACCCACTCGCTCAGTGCAGGAATCTGCTGAGGCATCCTCTGTCTGAGGGAATCCAATACAGAATCCTTGATATTTCAAGTAAAGACCTTAATCCTATTTTTCTGAATCAAAAAGCCTCAGCTTTGTGGACATGTGATAAGGGATGCAGAAGATTATAAACAATGTGAAGAGGGTAAATGCAACCTCCCCCACCCCCCGCCGCTGCCCTTGTTCGTAATCCTTAAATGCAGCATTACTTCTGTGGTGAAGTCCAAAAGAGTTTGCAAGGAATTTGCAGAAAGGGGGTTAGTCTAACTCCTTCCAATGGGCAGCTCTTGACAGGGCCCACAATCCGATCCTTATGCATGACTTGCTATCCACCAGGGAGGAGAGCTGGTCTTGCGGTAGCAAGTGTGAACTGCCCCCTTTGCTAAGCAGCATCTGCCCTGGTTCTCATTTGGATGGGTGATTACATGTGAGCTCTGTAAGGCATTCTCCTTAGTGGGTGGGGCCATGCTCAGTGGAAGAGCATCCGCATGCAGAGGGTCCCAGGTTCACTCTCTGGCAGCATTTCCAGAGAGGGCTGGGAGAGGCTTCTCCTTGAAATCTTGGAGAGCTGCTGCCAGTCAGTGTAGGGAATACTGAGCTCGTTGGACCCAAGGTCTGACACAGGATAACGGAGGTTCCTACGTTGCTATGGATTCCTGAACCTAGGAGCTCAGAGAGCCACATCCTAGTGCAGGAGGAGGGCTGGTCTGGTGGGAGCAAGCATGACTTGTCCCCTGAGCTAAGCAGGGTCTGCCCTGCTTTGCATTTGAATGGGAGACTAGAAGTGTGAGCACTGGAAGATCTTTCCCCTCAGGGGATGGAGCCGCTCCGGGAAGAGCATCTAGGTTCCAAGTTCCCTCCCTGGCAGCATCTCCAAGAGAGGGCTGAGAGAGATTCCTGCCTGCAACCTTGGAGAAGCCGCTGCCAGTCTGCGAAGACAATACTGAGCTAGATGGACCCAGGGTCTAACTCAGTATATGGCAGCTTCCTATGTTCCTATGTTCTTGGTTTCACAAAGGCACAAGAAGCAGCCGCAGGTGTGGGCTCCTGGTAGACTTGATGTGAGCATTTTTATCTGTGCCTGTGGTGATGAGTAAAGAAAAAGGCAGGTAAAGTACAGGACCAATTACTGCAGGCAGGGGGCCGTCAGGGAAAAAGGAGCAAGGCACAGACGGTGTTGATGGCAGAGACTTGTGCCAGAAACCAGCGGGAGGAAGTTCTCCTGCCTGGCGGGCTCTCACTGCTAGAACTCGCATCTGCCACTCACAGGGCAGAGAGCACTGCCTACCTGGAAACTGAGGAGAAGGGAACACCCCTCTGTCTGTCCTTGCAAGGATAATGGAACACAAACAGGTACTTGGTATTCCTTTGGCCACCCCTATAAAAACTGCCCAAATCTCCAGAGCCAAAATAAGGCTAAACTTCTAGCTAATACATAGTATTTGCTTTCTAGAAACACAAAAACCTGTTGATGGACTCCATTGAAACTGACAGGCACTATGATTTAAAGAACGGTGCCTTCCCACTCAAGATGCTTTTCCCCAAAAGGTCACAGTCAGGCTTGTGTATGTGCACACTGTGATTCCACAGGGGCAGAAGGGAAGAGCAGAGTGTGGTGGTAGGCAGCACAGAATTCAGCATTCTTTAAGAGAAAGAAAGAAAGAAAGAAAGAAAGAAAGAAAGAAAGAAAGAAAGAAAGAAAGAAAGAAAGAAAGAAAGAAAGAGGCTTCAAGGATGTGTTTCGGCGAGGGCTGTTGGAATTCAAGAAGCCTTCAAGCCATCCTAAACAACCACACTTGTTGCTGTTGTTTTTGTAGTAAACCGTTCCCCACACCCGTCCCCACTTTTACATACATTAAAACCTGGGTAAGGAATCTCGGAATCTGTCCCAGGCTGCACTTGTAGAAGAAATCCGGGATTCTGCTCAGGGGCCCTGGCTGGAAAGACCACGGACACACAGCTCTCTCTGGGGCTTCTCAGGGACATCGAGGGCAACCTACGGAGCCATTTTTCACACAGTCATCTTGCCTGACTCCCTGATTGCCCTCTGGGTGAGCTTTGCCCTTTGGTGGGGGCCAGCATGAGCCTGGCAGGTCTTCTGCCTGTGAGTGGGAAGGGGTGGCTGGCCGGGGGGGGCACAAAGAGGGGGAAAGCTGCTCCAGCAATGAAATAAACATCCCCCCCCAAGCATGTTGCTCATGCAACGGCTGCCATGGAAACCAGCGCTATTTCTCACAGCTGACTAGGATCTGATTCAGATGCATCCTTGCCCCACTCCAGGTGGCCCTCGGAGTCTGCAACTGACAGTCCTTTTCCCCACAGTCAGTTGCAGCCCTCAAGAGGAGACCGGCGGTTTGGATCTCCAGGTCTAGTCCAGGAACAGGATCTTGCCTGACTTGCAGGTCTGCAAGCATGATGCTCGCAGCACCACACAGACGTGTTTGAGCACTGCTCTGTCCAGGGCTTAGAACTACCATCCTGAAGGGAGGGGGGACACACCACCACTCTGACACCAGCATGTGCCCCCACCCAGGCGTGGCAGCCTGCTCTCTCTTGTGGTAGCATGACTGGTCCCCTTTGCTAAGCAGGGTCCATGCTGGTTTGCATTTGAATGGGAGACAACAACACCACATATTTATATACTGCTTTTCAACAAAAGTTTCCAAAGCAGTTTACATAGAGAAATAACAAACAGACAAGACTACACTATGAGCACGGTAAGCTATTCCCCTGAGGGGATGGGGCAGCTCTGGAAAGAGCATCTGCCTGCTTGCATGAAGAAGGTTCCAAGTTCCCTCTCTGGCACCTCCGGAAAGGGCTGAGAGAGACTCTTGCCTGAAACCTGGGAGAAGCCGCTGCCAGTCTGTGCAGACAATACTGAGCTAGATGGACCAAGGGTCTGACTCAGTATATGGCAGCTTCCTATGTTCCTGCCTACTTTCATCTGCATTAGCTGCGAAAACAGGAACACTCTTACAACACCGGAGAACCTCCATCTTAGAAGAAAGCAGGCTTCTTTGTGCAGGTGAAGGATGGCTCCTTGGATGATGCCAGGGGTGCTCAAACTTGGGTCCCCAGATGCTGCTGGACCACAACCCCCATCATTCCAAAGGTCTTTTTGCCTGGGGATGACCAACGACAGCTGGGAACCCACATTGAGTACCCTGCTCTAGGCAAGTGATGGGCTCTTTCTGCAGAGCACTTCTGTCCAGATGAATCAGCTGGGAAGTGGGAAGCAGAGACTGGCCTGGGGGAACAAGGGAGGGAGCAGCTGACCCAGCACAGAAGCCTGGGGTGGAGGTGGAGCCTGAGGCTGCCTTGCAGGTGAGAGGGGCCAGGTGAGGCACGCTCAGGTTAGCCCACAGGGGCGGGGAGGGGGGGAGTCAGAGCAGCTCAGCTACTTCTTGCTCAAGGAAGGCAACGTCTGAAGCCCCCAGACATGGGCGGGGGGAGACCACCACACCGCATGGGGCCTGTCTGCGTGGCCCAGAGTTCCTGGCATTCCCTACCCGGCATGGGAAAGAGCCTCGTGTGAGCAGCTCTTGTGGAGTAGCTGGCTGCCGCTCAGGCTGGGGTCCCCCAAGAGAGCTGGGGGGGGGCAGCTGCCAGGCAGAGCATCGCACACCAGCCGCTGGAAATGCCCCGGGAGCCGCAGCCAAACACTTAGCTCCTGCATCAGCTACCAGGCACGAAAACGCCAGCCCAGACTCCGCCTGGAACGACACCAGGAGGGCTGCCTGCTCTGGAAAGGGTCCCTCTTCACCAGCTCAGCCGGAATCCTGCCCTGCAGCTCGGGGCCCGGAGCGCCACTTCTGGGACCGGCAGTCGGCCACCCTGCCTGGGCTCAGGACAAAGAGAACGCAGGCAAGCGGCAACTTACCTTCCAGTCAGTGTCCACTTGAGACAGGAAAGTATCCGAATTCTCCTGGAGAGGAAACAGAGCCAAGGAAATGGTGAGTTCTCACACAGGCCATGGTGCCTCCTGGCTTTCTCTTGAGCTGACTTGGTGCACCCCGTATCTAGAACAGGAACACAGGGAGCTGCCTCCCACCGAGTCTGACCATCGGTCCGTCTAGCTCAATACACTGACTGGCAGCGGCTCTCCAAGGTTACCGGCGGGACTCTCTCCCAGCCCTGCCTGGAGCTGCTGCCACCATGGACTGGCAGCTTGCAAGCCTACGGCTGCTCTCCCAATGAGTTGCAGCCCCTTCCCCTCAGAGGACTATCTTACAGCGCTCACATGCAGGCTCCCATCCAAATGCAAACCAAGGCAGAACCTGCTTAGCAAAGGGGACACTTGCAGCCGCAAGACCAGCTCTTCTGCCCAGAGGAGGATGCGCCCTCAGACCTGGGATACTACAGCCACTGGCACAACAGGAGGAGGACTTTAGCTACCGTCCCTAATGAAGAACCAGAACCGGAAGGGATGGAGCAAGGGGGTGGCTGTTCTTCTCCTGGCCACACGATGGCGCCACCCTTGCTGCTTGTCGCGCACACACAGAGAAAGATAAGTGGGCAGGGGCTGGAGCCCAGAGAACCCCCAAAGGGCCCCCCTAAACCTTCATATTAAGGCACCACGCTGTTGACTCTGCTTCCCAGGAGATGCTCTGGGCAGAGCACCTGCCTGTTTGCATGCAGAAGGTTCCGAGTTCCCTCCCTGGCAGCATCTCCAAGAGAGGGCTGAGAGAGACTCCTGCCTGCAACCTTGGAGAAGCCGCTGCCAGTCTGTGAAGACAATACTGAGCTAGATGGACCAAGGGTCTGACTCAGTAGAAGGCAGCTGCCTATGTTCCTACGAGCCCTGCTGTTCTCCTTAATGGAACTAAATAGATGCCAAATTTGTCTGCAAACCACCAGAAGAAAATTCTGTTAGAACTGACGGTGGCACTAAATTTTGCATCTGATGACAACATCAGCAAAATACAAGAACTTACAGAATGATCATACTTAACACTGCGGGGTCACATACAACTTTCAAAGCAAACCTTTATCCCTAAATTTGCCTCCCAGCAGATTTGCCTTTCTTCTCCTTATCTAATGAGTCTCCTTGCTTAATAACTCTGTCACCTAACAACAACACCACCACCAACACCAAAGCCTCCCTGCTTCTGCTGCTGTTATTTCTGTATATAGCTTGTACAAGGACTTTCATGAGTGAATAAGGTAGGTCCTTGCCCCGGGAACTTGCAATCTAAATTTCAACAGGAGGGGAGTTGGAAGACAGAAGGAGGGAATGGGAGAAGCCAGAGCAGCAAGGGAGAGACAGAAGCCAAGACTACCGCATGGCCTTAAGCATCAATGCAGCTTTAGTCACAGACCTGACCTAAGAAGTTAAGCTTAAGGCTTGGCAAAAGAGGCAGGTTTCGAGGTGTGGTTGGAAGGGGTAGAGAGAGGTGGCACCATCACACTCATGCTCAGAAGGGGGTTCCAGGCACAAAGGACCTCCAGCACAAGGAACATGAGAGATGGACAACCCTTCAGAGGACAGCAGAGGGTAGCAATGGGGGAGAAGACTGTCGATCAGGGAGGGAGCAACCACTTTGCCATTCATGATGTGCACGAACCGGTTCGGCATCCTATACCTAGAACACCAAACCAGTTCAGAAACTGGTATTCAAACCGGTTCTTTGAACATGGGGGCGGGGGGGCTCCTTTAAGGCGCAGAGAGGGTGTCCTTCCCTCCCCCGCTGAGCTTCCCCCTCCAGCGCTGCTTCAAAAACTGCAGGCATGGGGTGGCTGTATACCCTCTTGCTGCCCCGGTCAGCACAATACCGGAACTGGCCCGTGCACATGCATGAGCAGGAAGCTGACTGGGCCGGCAAGAGGGTATACAGCCATCCCGCGCCTGCGGTTTCTGAAGCCTGGCAGGGGAGGGAAGGACACCCTCCCCGTGCCTTAGAGGAGCCCCCCTCCTCCCAGATGTGCACGGAACCGGTTCTGTGCACACCCCTATTTGCCGTTTCTGGCATCAGCAGCAGCAGCTCCCGGCTGGGCCAGCAAAGACCCTTCTCTGCCTGAGACTCTGGAGGGCTGAAGCTGGTCAGTATAGACCAGGACAGCCCAGCCCCCCCCCGCCCCCACCGCTGATGTTCACCTACAACTCCCATAATCCCTGGCTATCGGGGTTATGGGAGTTGTAGTCCAAAAATGGGGGTGGGGGCCTAAGTTGAGCAGTCCTGGAGTAGACAGTACTAAGCTGGACGGACAGAGGATCTGACTCAGCGGAAGGCTGCTTCATGCAAGAAGAACCATCCTTCCATGACAGGTGGAGGCAGCAAGAGAAGGAGCGGCCATGGGAGGGGCTGCTTCTCGGAAAGGGAGGCTGATTTGAGTGACTTATTTACAGTGTATTTTTAATTATGTGATCACCAAATTCATATTTGAATTTTTAAAGACCTCTCAGATAGACTCCACCAGCAGCTTGCTACTTTCATTGAGTTCCAAAGCGTTGTTATCCATGTTTGACTCAATCCTTTCCTCGGATCCCGCTGCCCACAAGCAATGGGACAACTACAGGTCTCTCATTATCTTCTGAAGTGGAGATCCAAGAGAAAGCTTCGTGTCCCGACTTTCCTGGCATTTCTTCAGCCCTCCTCTTACACCTGAATCAACTAGAAGCCCTAGTTGACCAGTCAACCAGCCCGCCCAGCTGGTCTCCTGCTTCCAATGTAGAGACACAAATATGTATCACCAGTTTTCAGAGCATGAACAATTTATTCCTCAACTCCATCTTTGTTTGCAGTTGCATCGTTGTTAAATTACATTTCTTTTGCCAGTAGCTGGAAGAGGAGAGCTGGTCTGGTGGTAGCAAGCAAGACTTATCCCCTTAGCTAAGCAGGGTCTGCCCTGGTTGCATATGAAAGGGAGACTAGAAGTGTGAGCACTGTGAGATATTCCGCTTTTAGGGGATGGAGCCACTCTGGGAAGAGCAGAAGGTCCCAAGTTCCCTCTCTGGCTTTTCCAAGATAGGGCTGAGAGAGATCCCTGCCTGCAACCTTGGAGAAGCCACTGCCAGTCTGTGTAGACAATACTGAGCAAGATGGACTGATGGTCTGACTCAGTATATGGCAGCTTCCTATGTTCCTAACTGTGCTCTTTCAAACTTTTGGGCAAAACTTCTGCTTTTCTTGCAATTTAAAGCCTCCTTGACTCTGCTACTTAACCATGCTGACATCCTTTTGAAAATATTTGTACTCTTCCTAATCAATGGGAGACACTTTATCTGGCCCTTTATGATACTGACTGACAGCCTGGCTAAATTTACTCAAGGAAATCCCATTGAAATTAAAAAGACAAGTTAGGCACTGATTTTAAATCACCTCCAAATTATGTGAGAATATTTGACTTTCTTAACTATCTCCTTTGAACCAACTCATTTTTTAAAAAGAAAATGTCCCTTCTGGAATTAAATAGGTTGGACTTTCTGGGCAATTGCTGACTGGGCATGACAGCAGCATGAATGCCGCTCCCAAGCAATTTGGCAGATCCTTCTTGCACCAGATCCTGGGCACCATCTAGGACAAAAGCCAGGGTCACTTCTCCCACTGTCAGCTACCAGCTGGCTTGCCATTCACTCTGCACCAGCGGGGTGTGCTAAGCTCTCGAACACGCTACTCGGCGGAAGGCGAATCTCAGAAGTGGCCTGGACTCTCCACTGGAAGTGAAAAGGACTCACCAACTCGGCGTCCTGCCCCCGAAGCAGCGGCTTCTCTTCTGTGAATCGTAGCTCATTCAGGCCAGCCATGGTCACTTCCTGCAGCAACAACCCTGCAGAAGGAAGGAAACCAAGGACACCGGTTACTGCAGCCCCACCCCATCCAAACCCCGACGGAGGAAGGCTGCCCGCCAGAGCTCAGCTCCCCTGTAGTCCTAAGGAGGTGCCTGCCAATGGACCCTCCTGGGGCACACAGCCAGCTTCCAGGTGCCCTAGTAGAGTCTCCTCCTGTTCAGCAGGAGCGCAACATGAGTGACTGATCAGCATTTATACAGCACCTGGGAAGGTGCTTCACACACATTCGCTCAGCCTTCCTTCCAAAAGCCCACACACAGAGAGAGGTGTCAATGATCCAAATCCCCGCGCAATCCACTCCAGAGCAGAACTCGGAAAGAAACCCGCCCACGGTCTGTGCACAGGATTCTGGCAGCACAACCAGCCAAAAGCCCTAATCCTTAACGGTCAGGATTAAAGGTAAAGTTGTGCTGTCAAGTCAGTGTCAATTACTGGCACCCACCAAGCCCTGTGGTTTTATTTGGTAGAATACAGGAGGGGTTGACCATTGCCTCTTCCCGCACAGTATGAGATGATGCCTTTCAGCATCTTCCTATATCGCTGCTGCCCAATGTTATATTATATTATATTATTATTATTATTATTTATTACATTTATATCCCACTCTTCCTCCAAGGAGCCCAGAGCGGTGTACTACATACTTAAGTTTCTCTTTCACAACAACCCTGTGAAGTAGGTTAGGCTGAGAGAGAAGTGACTGGCTCAGAGTCACCCAGCTAGTTTCATGGCTGAATGGGGATTTGAACTCAGGTCTCCCTGGTCCTAGTCCAGCACTCTAACCACTACACCATGCTGGCCAATAGAGGTGTTTCCCATAGTCTGGGACACAGACCAGCGGGGATTTGAACTGGCAATCTCTTGTTCCTTAGGCAAGTTACTTCCCCATTCAGGATTACCATCCCCATATTTCAGGTGCAGGCGAGTTGGTCGGCAGGGCTGGCCTGTCGACTTGGCAGACCTAGGCAGTCGTCTAGGGCGCCAGTTCTGAGGGTGGGGGTCCATAAATGGTGCCTGAATAGAGCACTGCCCATTATTCTCTCTCTCCCCCTCTTGGATTGCACCCCTGAAGCACTGCACAGTGGTGTGAGGATGCCATCCACCCCCCGATCCCCAAAGGGCCCGCACATTCTGCACCTCCAAAATGCACAGCCTTCTTTGCTTACTGTACCTCAGCCCCACTAAACAGCTCGTCTCATCAGCTGCACTCCCGCTCTTGAATGGCCTGCCTCAGTGTTCATTTCCAAGAAGAAAAGGTCTCAGACTGGAATCTCCAGATTAACAGCATCGTTTCATCTCTGAAAGAGTTTTACCCCATAATAGCCTGGGAACTCTCTCCCACTGGATCCTCAAACCAGCACGGGCTAGTCACTCGCTGGTCAGCTGCATGGGCTGGTCATTCGACCTGATGAATGAGCGGCCTGCATGGACCAAGTGGAAGCCAGGGCTCAGCACTTCGTGGCTGAGGGGTGCCCGAGTCAAACTTTGCAAAGGGCACCAAAACCCTTTGGGCCGGCTCCGTTGGAGGGTGGAAGGCAGAGGCAGGGCTGAGGCTGAGAGGACCGGGGTGTCTTGCCTCAAGGCCCCCTGGGTGGAGATTCGAATGGGGGGGCTCCCTGGCTCAGGAAAAGGAAGGCAGCCCCCACGGGGTTAGAAGAAGACCTGTTTGTCGCTCCAGGCAACTGCAAGGCAGGCTAAACACAATGCAACATTTAGCAGCTAGAGCCTAGAAACAACATAAACAACAACATGCCGTGCAAAGATTTCTAGAACACTCAGAATTAAAAGATGTCATTCAAACATCCATACACTACTCAAGGCATTCAAAACAGCATATCTTCAAAATGCTGAGAGCTTCAAAGACTTGTAAAAAAGAAGAAGTGTGCATTTTATTTTTCCTAAGAGAGTGTCAAAGCGGCAGCTGTACATGTTTCAGCTGACGGTAAGCTCATGCAACGTTTCCTTATTCTAGGGGTTCTTCTCAGAAGCTGTTGGACTACAACTCCCATCACCCCCAGCCATGCCATTGTGGTGATGGGAGTTGTAGTCCAACAACATCTGGGAAGTCAAGGTTGAGAACGGCTACCTTATTACATCTTTTTTAACCCCGCTAGGCTAAGAACTGAATTAGAAAACAGGCTTTAAAACCACACACAGAGAGAGGTGTCAATGATCCAAATCCCCGCGCAATCCGCTCCAGAGCAGAACTCGGAAAGAAACCCGCCCACGGTCTGTGCACAGGATTCTGGCAGCACAACCAGCCAAACAAGGCATGTGAAGGAACACGCTGTGAAAGGACTCCGGACTGGAAGTGCCTTTCCCTTTCTGAATCAACACAGACGCAGGAGCTGGGCCCCGTTGGGACTGTGGCACGAGGAGGAGGAGGAGGAGGACTCCTGCCTCTTGTGCGGTTTCCCCACGGAAACTTGCCCCTGAAGAGGCTGTTTACTGCAAAAAAGGCTTTGTAGGGAAATGGCCGTGTTGGGGAGGGTGATTTCCAGCAGGAAAACAGCATGAGGAGAAGCACTAGCCAGAGGCACTGCTAGGTACTTCTAAGATCTGGGGCTTGGCCCCACAGCCCCCACTGAGAGAAGCATTTTGTTTTCCCAAGAGAATGTCAAAGGAGCAGCTGTACTTCATTCTGCTGACGGTAAGCTCATGCAACGTTTCCTTATTCCCGGGGTTCTCACCCCCGGCTTAAAACAGAGCTTAAAACCTTTACTTAGCTGACAACTGCAGCGAAGACCGAACTCTCAAGGAAGCAAGCTCTACGTATTCTAAATAGCCAACGAAACTAGTCATGATGAAGGCAGGATCCAGCAGGGCAGAGGGTGCTTCCCAGTGTATTGCACAGCGTGTGGCATGTATGACGACCTGCCTTTGGGGCAGAAGTCGTGGGTGTGCACTTGGTGCAAAGAGCTCCTGACTCTCAGCGAACAAGTTTGTTCCTGCAAAGCCAAGCTGGCTGAAGCTCAGAGAGGTATGTGGCTGAGACCCTCGAGGGTGTGGTAGAGGCATCCCCCTCCCTCCCTCCCTCCCAGGCCGACAGCTGCTCTGCTGTTATGGAGGTCCCGGAGAAGGAGGACATTGGACTGAGGAAGAGGGAAACGCTCCCTTAGAAGGGACCTGTTTAGTTTGGGAAAGAGCCGGCTATGGGGAGACATGGTAGAGGTGTATAAAATTATGCATGGAGCAGAGAGAGTGGACAGAGAGACATTTTTCTCCCTCTCTTACTAGGACCAGGGGTCATCCCGTGAAACTGAAGGCTGAGGGATTTAGAACCAACACAAGGAGGTATTTTTTCACTCAGCACAAAATTAGTCTGTGGATGGCTACCAGCCTGGATGGCTTCAAGAGGGGCTTAGACAGATTCACGGAAGACGGGTCTATCGACGGCTACTAGTCTGGCGACTATAGGCCACCACCTCCTACAGGCAAGGTGCCTCTCAATACCTGTTGCAGGTATGGAGTAGGAGAGAGGGCAGGCCTTCATCTCTTGCCTGTGGGCTTCTGGGAGGCATCTGGTGGGCCACTGTGGATGCTGGACTAGAGGGGCTTCCTTGGGCCTGATCTAGCAGGACTTTCCCTATGGAATCTCCATCACTGGCCCCCAGAATAATTCCATACGTTTTTAAAGTCTCTAATAGTATAATGCGGCACCTCTGAAGGCGGAAGCCGCAGAGAGCCAGGTGCGGCTAGGAGCGCCCTAACCCTAACCCTAACACCCCCCCGGTGCTGCACTTGCTTTCTAGAAGAGGTCAAGCAAGAGGGAGCTGCTGAGATTCAGGGCTCTGAGCCACCCGCTGAAGGCGGCACTGGCATGAGCCTCCTTCTCTCGGTGCACTGCCGTCCTGATCAGAGCCGGGCCCACCATGTGGTTGTATCTGCCAGCAAGGAGGAGGTCCCTCTGCCTGGAAGCAGGCTCTTCCACACCACCATCTTTGGCCCTCCCTAAAAAAAGATGTGCCTTGGGAAAAAACAAAGCTGCCTGGGCTGGAGCTTTCTGAAGATGCACCACCCACCCAACCCCCCCCCCCGGACCAGCACCTCCAAGCTGAGGCTCTTCCCCCTCCCCAGCATCCTCCACGCTGCCTGCCCGAGGCCGAGCTGGCTGGAGAGCCGTTGGCGCCTTGGCTGCCACTGCTGGGGTGAGCTGTGATCCGGAGTGCTGCTGCCAAGGAAAGCAGGTGGCGTTCTGCACGCCCTCTGAGTCACAGGCAGTCCGTCTGGGGAGCGGAGGGAGCCGTGAGGAGCGGCCTGCAGTCAGACGACCGACCGTGGAGGAGGAAGGATGCGGCTGCAACGCAAGCAGCAGAGGACCGGAGGCCACCGAGGCACGGCTGGGGGGAGACGGGGCAGGACAAGTGCGAGAAAGGAGCCACTAAGGCGCAGGCGGAC
Organism: Hemicordylus capensis; assembly: GCF_027244095.1. Classification (NCBI taxonomy): domain Eukaryota; kingdom Metazoa; phylum Chordata; class Lepidosauria; order Squamata; family Cordylidae; genus Hemicordylus; species Hemicordylus capensis. The sequence continues at coordinate 1,366,189 of NC_069665.1, forward strand.
TCGGGACCTTCTGGTGTCCAAGACGGAAAACCCTACATTTCAGTCCATCGGAGGCAGAATCCGCCAGGACACTGCTTGGCGCACCCCGCTTCGAAGTGGGCCAGCGCTGCAAAGCTCCCGTGCTGCTTTCTGGGGGCAGCTCTGACCCAGAGAACATCCTGCGGGGCTCCTGGGCCCAGAGGGTCGGCTACTTCTGCCTGCTCCTTGCCATGGTGCAAGTCATGCAAGCACAGAAAGACGGAGAAGAGCACGAGCTGGGGAGGGCTCCACCAGGGGAGGCCAGCGTGGAGAGAGGCGCAGGCAGCCTGTGGAACAGCAGCGCCCAGGCAGGGCTCGCTCTTGGCATCCCCGGCTGCCTGCGGCAGTGGCGGCAGCTTCGGCTTCTCCTGCCTGCTTTCCCACTGGTCGGCTGGCCAGGCCCTCCACCACCGGCTGCGGCCACAAGAACCGCGGGAGGCGCAGACAGGAGACGCCGCGGCCGCTCCCACTCCCACGGCCAAGGCCGGGCCAGACGACGCTGCACAGGGCCCTCCTGGCTGCAGACAGGCACAGCCCTCCCCTCGCCAAGGCCCGGGGCAGACTCGCTGGAGCAGGAAGCAGGAGGCAGAAGCAGGAGGCAGGCAGCGGTGAGGGAGGGCCCTCTTCCCTGCCTCCCCGCACCCACCAGCACTGAGACACCCTCTGGAAGAGGGGACAGAAACAGCCACTCGGTGGTCTCCGCAACCTCCACAGTCCTGCACTCTCACCTCAGACCCGTTTGTGTGCCGGACAGCAGCCAAACCCAGGAAGGGGCCAAGGCTGCCCCACTTAGCAGGCCGCCTGGAAACAAACCGTCCAGCACAACTCCGGGGGGGAGGGGGCACAGGGGGAGGAGAGCTGGTCTTGTGGCAGCAAGCATGAATGGTTGCCTTTGCTAAGCAGGGTCTGCCTTGGTTTGCATTCAAATGGGGAACTACACGTGTGAGCACTGTAAGCTATTCCCCTGAGGGGATGGACCCGATGTTCAGAGGAAGAGCATCTGCATGCGCTTGTTCACTTCCTGGCAGCGTCTCCAGATGGGGCTGGGAGAGACTCCTGCCTGAAACCTTGGAGAGTTGCTGCCAGTCAGTGTAGACAATACTGCACTAAATGGACCAAGGGTCAGACTCCAAATGAAGCAGCTTCCTCTGTTTCCTATGTACTCTGAGCCCACAGGCATTCCTAGTATTTGAGGGACATTTCTCTAGTTGTGGAAATGTCAGCCAATGGGGCATTTACTCTCTTCAAAGTCAGGCAATGAATGAACTAAAAACCACTTGAAATCCCTGCTTTTAAAGTGAGATGCAGATCCAAGCACAGGCAAACGATGCAGAAGGGTGCCTGGGAGTTGGCTGTACTGTCTAATTCCAATCAGGATGAAGGCCACCATCTCCAAAGAGAGACCTGAAGCCTCTGCCAGGGTTCTGTTTCCCCTGTTCTTCAGGAACGAAAAATATAGTCAAGGATTCACTCTAACACCTCAAGAGTGACCATCTCGTACCACTGAGCACAAGAACTGCCATGCCAGGGAAACACTGGAGGCCCCTGCGGGGTCAGGACATGGCGCTGGGACTATTTTTGGGTGATGATCCAAGGACACAGAGGATGAGGAAGACTGGGGGCAGGAATCCTCATCAGAAACGGCCGCAGTAGGCAGGCCCATGCAAGGGGGACCCAAGGCGGCAGCAATGCCTGCAACTGAGTGGCCTGAACAGGTAACCCCTCCTCCTCTTCCTCCAAACCCTTGGCAATGCAAGAGGACCCCTCCCTGCGACCACAGCATCTCCGGGGACAGCAGGAAGCTCTTTGCTCCATCAGAGCCAATACCAGAGAAACAGAGCATGTCTCCTTTAAGCACCAACAGTTTCTTCAGAAGAGGTGGAGCTAGAAGCCACCCAAATGGCAGCAGGACTATTTAAGCCCTCAGTTGGTCCAGTCACTGCTGGAGCAATATCCTAGCTTGCCGCTCTTGGGTGCCTGCATCCAGTCTAAACCTAGCCACCGTGCGCTGTCCATGGTCCTGCTCCTCTGCCTGGGTTCCTGCCAAGGCTCTCTACAGCCCTGCAGACCCCAGCCCAAGGATAATGGGGAGAACTGGCTGGCAGGACATCTAGGCAGGCTTTGGGGCAGTTCTGTTGGCAGAGCCCTACACCCAAGAGATGGTAGCCAGGGGCTGCAACGGGCTCCAAAATAAAGGCAGCATCGCAGGACAGGTCTGCCCATCAGCCTGAAGCAAGCAGCTAGATGACAACCCTGATTATTCCCACAGCCAAACCCTTTAACATTCATAATCCAAGGAGAACTGGTCTTGTGGCAGCGAGCATGAATGGTCTCCTTGGCTAGGCAGGGTCCACCTTGCCTTGCATTTGTTTGAGGAACTACATGTGAGCACTGTAAGATATTCCCCTGGGAGATGGGGCCATACCTTGGTGGAAGAGCATCTGCTTTGCATGCATGCATGCAGAAGGTCCCAGGTTTGCTCCCTGGCGGCATCTCCAAAGAGGGCTGGGAGAGACTCCAGCCTGCATCCTTGGAGAAGCTGCTGCCAGTCAGTGCTGGCGCCAATACCGAGCTGCACAGGAAGATGGGTGTGCCATAGCCCACGGGATTGCAGGCTCAAAGGGGCTGTGCAGGAGATGTTCTTGGCAATGTGCCTCTTCCTTGTGCCCCAGAGCCCTGCATATTTCTGCAGGCCCTTAGGAACACAGGAAGCTGCCATATACCAAGTCAGACCCTTGGTCCATCTCGCTCAGGATTGTCTACCCAGACTGGCAGCGGCTTCTCCAAGGTTGCAGGCAGGAGTCTCTCTCCCAGCCCTATCTCGTTGGAAATGCTGCCAGGGAGGGAACTTGGAACCTTCTTCTGCTCTTCCCAGAGCGGCTCCATCCCCTGAGGGGAAGATCTTCCAGTGCTCACATTTCTAGTCTCCCATTCACATGCAACCAGGGTGGACCCTGCTTAGCTCAGGGGACCAGTCCTGCTGGCTGCCACCGGACCAGCTCTCCTCTCCCTGCACAACACTGGTGCCGGCACCAAAAGCGGGAGGCCTCTGGCAGTCATGCTCAGTTTTGCTGCATTGGGAAGCCTTGGCCAAGGAAGGCGCTCAGAGCAGAGATTCGCTGCACTTCAGGCAGGGAGAGGATTTATCTTGCAGCTGAAGGCAAAAGGCCATAAAAACTGCCTCTCTTTTGAGCAGCCCATGATGAAGAGGCATTTTTGCCAGCTGCCATGCAGGAGCGACAAGAGCTCTGCCTTGGCGGCCTGTGTCCCCAGGCAGTGCCTCTGCCTGGCTGATCACGCAAGTGGCACCTCCAGGGCATGGGCAGGGCTGGGTGCCCCCAGGGATCACTGCACCCACACACGGGTGGGCTTTGGGCTCAAGAGGTCAGCATGCTGAACACCCCAGCTTGCATCTTTGAAAAGCAGCAAGCCTCTTCTCCTTAAAGGGTGGGAGGTACATGGGCGTGGCCAGGCACCAGCTGAGGAGGAGGAGTTGCTTGGCTAAAGGCTGAAGCTCCAGGGCTCCGCATGGCCCATCCACATGGCTGGAATGAGCTCCTGGACCACCGGATTTCAAGGGGCAGGACGATTTTGCTCTGTGATGTCCGCAGCCTGCCTAGAAATGCTTCAATTTCCAGTCTCCTGCTAACTGAGCAAGGAAGCACCTTTCAAGGGGTCTTCTGGGCAGCAACGTTTGCAGCAGTCAGGCTAGGACTTGGGGCAACCACCAGGTGCCCTGCATGATATTCCAGGGACATGGGCCTTGATTAGGGGTGTGTGTGTGTGTGTGTGTGTGTGTGTGTGTGTGTGTGTGTGTGTGTGTAGGGAGGGGTCGTAGTCCCTAGAGCTCACAAGCATTTATAGAGTACATACAGGCCACAATCCAGAGAACCACACAACTAGCTCTGGCAATAGGGCCGTGGTACACTTAAAGTACACACACTTCCCAATTTTAGGGAAACTGATATTCTTAAGATGTTCAGGAGGCCAGTGGAAAACTGCATAGCATGCTGGTATTTACTCTTTTCATTATAATGTGCATGAAGCTTAATGAGGCTAAGCCAAGAGGGGTGGAGTGGGGAAAGTCAGGCCCCTGCCCCAAAGAACTTAAAATCTGGATTTGACAACAGAGAGAGAAAGCGGTGGAACAGGAGGCCAGAGTCACCTGGAATGAACGTGAGCAAGCACACCTCCTTAGACCAGGGCTTGACCAATCCCAGGTGCCAGGGAGTCACAGCACCCAGAAATATATCCATGGTGCCTGGACTAGGATATCCAGAGACAGAGCTATTGAATGAAACATTTGTCCCAAGCAGCTCTGTTTCTGTTCTGAGAGTGCTACTTGCAAAGGGGAGCCCATTTACCCATCCCACGCCACTGTCTGGGTCCTAAAAGTCTGGGCTGGCTCCTAAGTCCACAGGAAAACGGTCCAGGCCTTTCTTGGGCTTTGTCGTGGCTGAGGACGAAGACTGAGGTTTAGTCAGGGGCTTCGTAGACAAGGCGGACTGGAAGCGGCGAAAAGAAGAAGTAGAACCACGCAGGTGCCCCAGACAGGAAGGGCAGCAGAAGAGGAGGGGCCAGGTTGCTGGAGAGGAGGCCTAGAGTCAGAGGAGCTGCCTGTGGGAACCAGGAGGAAACACCAGGAAAGACGAGGGGGAAATGGGCGAGGCAAGGGGGCCCCTCAAGGCAGAGAAGGAGCCGGCCCTGGATGCAGAAGAGGACAGGGAGATGGAAGTGTCCAGACTCTCCCGTATTGACCAGCAACGCTCAAGGCCAGAAGGTCGTCCAGCACCTCAAGGGTCTCTCCATTCTTCCTACATTGCTCTGGGTCAGGAATTCCCAGCCTCAGGTTCCCAGACATTGTTGGACTACAACTACCATCAACCCCTGCCACAAGGGCCTTCAGCTCAATGCACACGTCTCCTAGAACTGACTCACTGGAATAAATACTTAACAGATCTACGATTACTTTAGAGGATTCTGAAGGAAAAGCCTGAAAAGAAGAGACTATTCGTCAAATTCCGGACATTCACCAGCCACATACATACAACAATGGTGAAAAGTGGTTGTTTACAGGCAGCATTTGGTTCTTGAACCGCTCCTCTCCTAAAAGACTTGGCCCATTCACCCTGGTGCCTGGTCTCTCTTTCAGAAAGTGATCCTGTGTGGTACAGCGCTTAGAGTGTTGGACTAGGACAGGGAAGACTCGGGTTCAAATCCTCATTCAAATATGAAACTCCCTGGGTGGCTCTCTCCCTAACCAACCTCACAGGGTTGTCGTATGCTTCCCTGGACTTCTTGGAGGGAGGGTGGGATATCAGTGAGGAATAATACGTGGTAGCACATCCCTCTCTTCTTCCAAGGCCCAGGGCAAAACCCTCCTCCTCTCTAAAGACAAAAAGCATCTTCTCATCCCCATTTGTTGTGTGTGTTGGGGGGAGCAGAACAGGAAAACGCCTCCTCCTGCTGTTCCATGAATCCCACTTCTATAATCTGCCTGGTCTACATATTTTGATATGGCCTCCTTTGCCAACCAGGGGTAGGGAAGAAAGAATTGGGGAACTAAGAGAAGAAGCTGCTTCTGTGTGTTTTATCCATGTATAGATTTTAATGTCTGCATTTTATATATTTTAAATCAGATTTGTTTCATATTTTAGCTGGATGTTTTTAATTGTTCATTTCTATTGTATGTTTTTAACTTTTGTCAACCACCTTGGGATTGTTTTTAATGAAAGGCGGTATATACATTTAACAATGAATGAATGAATAAACAAAACAAAGCTGCAGCTGCCAAACTTCTCCCTTCTCCGCAGCTCTTCATGCTGGAGGAGCCTGTCCGGTGACTCTGCTCCTAGGCTGGACAATCTAGCAATGCTCTGAAATTATGTCACAGGTAGGAGCATCACCCTGTCAGATATTAAAAGAGAACTGAGCTCTGGAAGTTTTAAAGGATTCTCCTGAATTTCTGGGTGTCTGACTCCATCTGTGACTTGGGCGCCAGGGTGCACAGTGGACTCGAGGCTAGAGAGCCAGTCTTGTGGTGACCAGCATGAACTGTCCCCTTTGCCAAGCAGGGTCTGCCCTGGTTTGCATTTGGATGGGTGACTACAAGTGAGCACTGTCTGCTGAAAGATATTCCCCTTAGGGTGTGGGGCCGTAGCTCAGCGGAAGAGCATCTGCCTTGCATGCACAGCTCCCAGGTTCAACCCCTGGCAGCATCTCCGGGCAGGGCTGGGAGAGTTTCCTGCGTGAAACCTGGGAGAGCCGCTGCCAGTCAGTGTAGGCAATACCAAGCTAAAGAGACCAAGGGTCAGACTCAACAGAAGGCAGCTTCCTATGTTCATAAATTCAAACAGAGACAGAAAACGGGGTGAGAGAAGATGATGAGGGAGGAAATGCAGAACTCTAGAATATGGGCCACAATGCCAAGACTGGACCGCTCAGCGGAAAGAAACAAAGTCAAAAGGCAGGAGGCCAAAGCAGAGCGCAGAAAAGGTGGCCCTCGGGTACCACTTTGCATGTGGCGGCACATCTAGTCCAGTCCTGGGTGGCACTCAGTCAGTCTGGGTGGTGCTCAGAGGCGCCACGGCTGGAGATGCCGGTGCCAAGCACAGGGCCCTACAGGCTCTGCCCTCGGGGGCATATTATCAAAAAGCAGAACTCACCAGGAGCAGCAAGGCGTCTCCAGCACCATGCAGCCAGAAGAACAGCCAATATATCTATACACCTATGTTAAAAATGCATCTGTGAGGCCAGCCAAAACGGGACTTTAACTGGCCGGGCAAGAGCACCTTGGAGGCTGAGGTGATGGCGAACGAGAGCCTGGCTACATCCCCACTTCAGTTGCACGGCCAGCCTGGGACGGCTCCCACTGAGGGGGCTGCTTGGCTCCACTCTTCCCTCTTACGGGGATTCCCAGATGTTGTTCACTACAACTGGCTGCAGTGGCCTTTGCAGCTGGGGATTCTGGGAGTTGTAGTCAACAACGTCTGGGAATTCCCGTTAGAGGGAACACTGCTTGGCACCCCCCCCTTTTCCTGTGTTTCTGGATTGTTTCCATCACATCCGTGTTGGCTTTCCAAGGCTCGAGGCAGTTTGCAAGGATGACAATTAAAGCAGCTTTAAACTCAAAGATGGCAAGGTGTCTTCTAAAACAAATCCAAGAAAGAGGAGCCAGCAGAACCAGAGGCCAGGCAGAGAACGATGCCCTTTACAGCCTCCCCTAAAAGCCAGCAAGGAGGGCCCACCTCGGTAGGATGGTCATCCTGCAGCCTCAGGGCAACAGGCCTTTAATTTGTAGCTTTAAAGTTGAAGGTTTTAGAGTTCTTATCTCTCTTTCGAATTATTTTAAGTATGTAAATGTTTTAATGGTTGTGTTTTTAGGTTGTGAACCGCCCAGAGATTTGCACAAGGGGAGGTATAGAAACTTGCCAAATAAAATAAATAAAGAGAGAGAGAGAGAAGGCTTTGCCGCCACTGGCTGGGAGACCCCTCCCCTCCCACAGAGCTGGAGCGTGAAGCAAAGCTTGATCAAGGGGCTCCTATAGGGAGAGGCACTCTTTGAGACACAGGGGGACCAGGCTTCAAAGGTCAACAGAAGCACCATGACCTGGAAGCCTCCTGGCAGTCAGTGGAACAGATATCATCGAGGCTGCAGGTGATGCGACCACATCCTTAGATGCCCATCCATCAAGGCACAGCTGCATTTTGCACTAGCTGAAGCTTCAGAGTCATCTTCAAGGACAGCCCCACACAGGCACATGACAAGAGCCCAGGCAGGAGGCGACAGCAGCTTGGAGCCTCACTGCAAGATCTTCGCTATCCAGGGAAGGGTGAGGCCTGTCTAACAAGCACCCTTCAGCACTGCAGCACCTGCTTATCCAGAAGAAGAGTTGGCCGAACAACTCTCCTAGATGCTGGACCTGTGTGGACAGGGAAATCCACATCTGGAGCCAAGGCAGCATCACCAACAACCGCACAGACAAGAAGAAATCAAACCAAGAGAAAAGCCTACCCTGAAACTCAACACACTGGAGATGTTGTAAAACAGGTTCTCAGCCTTGGGGACACAAATACTGTGGGACTACAGCTCCCATCATCCGCAGCCACAATGACCAAAGGGTTCAATGCATCTGGGTCCCCAAGGCTGAGAACCCCTGTTGAAAGAGAATGGTGTGACCCACAGGATCAAAAGCTACCATCAAGATCAATGGAGCTGCATTGCCCTGCCAAATCCAATGACAACCATCCTTAAGGGCAATCAAAGCTGTCTCTATCCCATATTCCAGGCTGGAAGCTAGAAAGGAATGGGTTAAGATAGGAAATGTCATGCAGGATTGCCCACTACCATCTTTCTCAAGAGAGATTACAAACAGAACAAAGAAGAAGAAATCCTCTTTTACATAGAACTTCTTTAAGAAAAGACAAACACACACACACACACACACACACACACACACACACCATCGATGGCATTTCCTCTGTAGCTCACAAGATTACTTCAGCTGTTTTTCACCAAGCATGAGAGACAGGGACCCAAACTACGCACAGTCGCTATCTTAACCCCAAGAACCCTGTAGACATCATCAAGGGCATCTAAGCAACTGCAACATGTCTTTGACGGTGCTGGGTTAGACTTTATTTGGACTGGGGCATCCAAGCTAGAGCAGAGTTGAGCAATCTTATCAGACAAGAATCAAGTCAAAAGGGTCACGGCAGCAAACCCTTCAGTGCCAAAAGACCCCCCTCGCGACCCGAAGAACCCTACTGAATGCAGTCCAGCCTACGCAACAGGGGCAGAAGACGAGGGTTTCTCCACTGCCCTCACCTCACAGGTCTGCAAGGGGGGTCTATGCTGTGCTTGGTCAGGCTGAGTCCTCTACCACCGTCGCTCAAATCATGATCCGCTTCATCAACAGCTCATGAGCCAAAATGCTCAGAGCCCCAGATGGGCGACTCCTCTTCAAGAGTGGGAGGCTGAAAGCACTGTCAACTAGACCAGAGATCTCAGATTCTGGTCTGCTTGACTTCTTGAAAAGGTTGAGTCCACCCACTTCTGTGCAATGTGAACTTAGCATCACCATCCCCGCGACAGCTTGCTTGCTCAGCCAGAACCCACTGAAGACGCCACTCTCTTCCAGCCATCGCTGTGTAGCCGGTGCCTCTCTGTTGTGCAGGGACTGCTTCAGACACGACACTTTTCTTCCACAGGGCTGCTCTGGAATGACTCTCACAGAGCAGGTGTTCTCAACCTTGGGTCCCCCAATGTTGCTGGACTACAACTCCCATTATCCCCCCAGCCTTCAGGCAACTGTAGCTGGGAATGATGGGAGTTGTAGTCCAACAACATCTGGAGACCCAAAGCTGACAACCCCTGCCACTGAGGAAAACACATAGGGTATAGGACACAAGAAAACTAGATTTATTTCCTGGGAAACACACACATAGAGGAAGAGAAACAATGCAACCCACCCCACGTCTGTGGTACTCTGGTCTCCATAGCTGGGGGAATCAGGCACACCACTTCAGGAAGCCTCAGCTCAAACCTTCTGGCTCTAGCCTCTCCGTAACCAACAAGCACAGAAATATGAATGTAAGACTGCTAGGGGTTTTGTAGAGCATGAAAAAGAGGACAAATAAATAAGTAAAAAACAGCAAGTTTTCAAGATAATCTCACTGTTGGAAGGGTGTTGCCACACACCAAACACTGCCAAGAATTCTGTGCCATTCATGCAGTAAGGCATTCATTATAGTTTCCAAATACGCTGCAGACTAAGGCCTGGGCACACTTACCTGGGAGTAAGTCCAATTAGTCACAAGGGGACCTACTTCTGAGTAAATATGCATAGGCTTGCACTGCTAATGTCCCAAATTAATGATCTTTGTGTTTGCATCTTTAAAATACTAATCCATCCAAATTACCCGTTCACCTCCCCTGCCCCTTCAAAAACATTGTTCATTTCAGGAACGCCATGGCCCAACGACACCACCTTAACCTTCCTAGAGAAATGTCACGTGAACCTTAGCATTCTGTGTTCATGTCTATCTCTACCAGTATCGGCTCAGTCTGCTCATAGGTCTTTGAAGCCTTTCGGTTCTGCTGGAGGTGCAGGCCATGAAAGATGCTGCAGCATTTGGGGACCGAGGTCTCCTGGGACTTGGCCTCTCCTTGACAGAAAGGGTCGCCAAGCAGAAGGCTGGAGGACATTCAGCGGCTGATGATAGTCGCAACGCCTGGCTGTCTTGAAACTGGCGGTAGAACCTGGAATGGTCCCATCAAGGCTTCGAATGGCCAGGCATCTCCCTGCAGGCCGAGCGCCCACCCCGGGGGTGTCTGTATCAGATCGGAAGCAAGTCTTGGCCTCCCATTCCAAGCCCCCCCCCATCCCCCAAGCAGGGAGGCAGCTGCTGAGCCTTCTAGAAGGCAAGTGGGCTGCTGGGAATGCCCAGGCAGGGAGCAAGAGTCTGGCGTCTTCACATGGCAGCAAGGGCAACAACTCTCCGGGGTCTCCCTCTTCCCCAGACCCCAGGCAGGCCAGAGAAGGTGTTGGGATCCAAGCTCCACCACCCAGTTGCTTGTGTGGCCCTCCCCGCGAGAGAAGAGACACAGCGGGAAGTGGAGGGGGGCCCCATGGAGGCTGCAGTCCACAGAGAGCGGGGGGGGGGCAGAGGCCCCCAGCCCTCCCCTCCTCCCTCCAGCTTCTCATCTTCCGCAGCAGCATCACCCGGCCAGCGGGTCTGCCCAGAGGCTGAGCCTGCCCGCCCGGGGTCCTCCTCGCAGGCTGCACGGGCTGCTGAGCTGAGAGCGAGGAGGCCTCCGGGCACACCCCAGCTCCCCAAGATCAGACCAAGGCTGGCGAGATATCGGAGAAGACGAGGAGGGCGCGGTGGGGGTGGGCAGGCCGAGGGAGCGGCCGGGAGGAATCCCTCGGGCGGCGGCGGCGGCACCTCCTGCGTCGCCTCAGGCTGGACTGCAGCCGGGCACCCTCACCGTGCTCCTCGTCGTCCAGGCAGCGCCCAGTCCGGGAGAGATCCGGTCGCAGGCACTTGCCACCTTGGCCAGCGGCGGCTGCGGGGAGTGGGAGGGCCCTCTTGGCGCGCCCATCGGATCCCGAACGAAGGGGCTTCGGTGGCTTTCGAGAGGGAGAGGCGAAACGCCCCCCCCCGCGCGCGCGCGCAGGGAGAAACACACACACACACCCCGGGCCAGTCTGCGGGCCAGCGGGCGGAGGGGGGCGAGACGAGAGGGTTACCTGTCAGCAGTTCCAGCTTATGGCCCCAACCCTTCATGGCGGCGGCGGCGGCGGCTGGCTTCCCAGCCGCGAGAAGAAGCAGCGGCCGGCGGCAGGCGCGAGAGAGGCAGCAGCGGCGGAGGAGAGCGCGCGCCAGGAGCCAGCCAGCAGCTACAGAGCCAGGCGGCGGCGGCGGCGGGCCAATGCGCAGGGGGAGGCGGGCGGGCGGGCGGCGCCGACAGCAGCAGCAGCAGCAGCAGCAGGCGGCGGCATCTCTCCAGCACAGGAGGAGGAAGAAGAAGCAGCGCGCGGGGGCGGGGGGGGGCGCTGAAGGAGATGAGGCGCCTTGCAGCCCGTCGGTTGGCCGAGCCCCGCCAGGGGAGGCAGCCGGCGTCTCCGCGGGGAGAGGAGGAGGCGGCCGCCGCCCCGCGCCAAGCACAGGCAGGGAGACGGGGCGCCTCCCTGCCTCCTCCCCCGGCGAAGAGGGGCATGGGGGGGGGGCGAGCAGCGCCCCCCCCCAGGCTTGCCGGGAAAGAAGACGAGGAGGAGGGGAGGAGGCTGCGCGGGGCGCCGAGCGCTGCCGAGCCGACTCACCTGCGGATGCGCCCCGGGAGGGGTCTCCGGCTCCTCCGCCGCGCTGCGCAGCCCCCAGCCAGGCTGCCAAGGAGGGGCTCTCGTCGTCGTCCGCCGCCGCCTCCCGCCGCGGGAGCGCAAAGGGCTGCGCGCGCGCCTGTCTGGCACCGGCCGCGGCGAGGTGGGAGCGGAGGCTGCGCTGGGCCAGGAGGCCGCCCGGCTTAAATGGGGAGGCGCCGCCGCCGCCGCCGCCGCCGCCGCTGCTGCGTCAGGACGGCTGCGGCGGAGCGGGAGCGAGGGAGGGGGTCGCTCGCTCCTCGCCCGCCCTCGGCGCCGGTGGTTGCCAGGGACGCTCCCTCGGCGACGGCGCGGGACCGAGCCTCGCCTCGCCTCGCCCGGCTGCTGCTGCCTGTGCCTGCGCGCCACGCTTGGGAGCCGGATGAGCCGCCAGCTGCTGCGGCTGCCACCGCCTCAGGCGCTGCGCCCGGCACCGAGGCAGACGCCAGCCAGCCAGCCCGCCCGCCTGGCCGCTGGGCACGTGCGAAGTGGCCGGCCGGCCGGCCGGAGCAGCGCCCTGCTTCCCCACCCCCCACCCCGGTGGTCTCGGCGGCTCTCTCCCACCTCCCCCCCCCGCCTGCGCCAAGAGAAACAGGCCCTGCTGCCGCCACGGAGCTCCCGCCGCCGCTCCAGGAGGAGAGCGAGACTGCTGTAGGCCGCCTCGCGCGCCCCGGCAGATCCAAGGCTGAGGAGCAAGAGTGGAGGGCGGGGCGGGGGCCCAGCCTGGCCCGTGCGAGTGCCCGCGCGGCTGGGCTTCCTCAAGGCCTCGCCTGCTTTCGCCAGAGTGGCCGGGGGTAGTATCCGTCCCCTTCTGGAGGACCAGAACTCCGCCCGAGAAAGCGGAGAGCGTACCGCACAAGAGTCCTTGCAGAAGGGATGCGCGGCCCCCGGGCGGTTTGCGTCCAGGCCGCGCCTCCTCCATTCAGCACTAGCTGCTGCTGGTCAGCGCCCCTTTCCCTCTTTTGCAAGACAGCCTTCCTCCAGAAGAACAAGACACCCTAACCCAACCACAAGCCAGAGAGTCCACCCAGCGCTTGCCTCCTTGTCGGTTTTTCTACAACACTTTAATACCCAAGACTGGCCCCAGCTGATGAAGCTGCCTTCAGAGTCAGACCATTGGTCCGTCTGGCTGAGCACAGTTGGCACTGACTGGCAGCAGCTCTTTCCCCCTGGGAGTCTTTCCCTCCCTGGAGTTGCTGCCAAAGACAGATCCAAAACCTTCTGCATGCCAGGCAGGTGCTGTATCAAGCCTTGCCTGGACTGGACGACTTCGATAGCTAATATCACCTTGGGGGACAAGGTGCTTGAGTGAGTTTTGGGCATTCAGCACCAGACATTTCTGGATGACACAGATGAAACCATTTTAGTCTGGTTTCCAACCCAGTTTTGAAACTGAAGCTGCTGGTCGGCCTTTGTCAGGAGAGACACACAGAGTGTGTGACTCTGATTATTCTCCTGGGCCTCCCAGTGGCTTTCTATACCATCGACCACATCATTCTCATGCGCTGGCTAGCTGGGATGATGTTGGGGCCACCACACTCTGGTACTTAGGATCATAGGAAGCTGCCATACACTGAGTCAGACCATTGGTCTATCTAGCTCAGTATTGTCTTCACAGACTGGCAGCAGCTTCTCCAAGGTTGCAGGCAGGAATCTCGTCTCTCAGCCCTCTCTGGGAGATGCTGCCAGGGAGGGAACTCGGAACCTTCTGCTCTTCCCAGAGCAGCAGCTCCATCCCTTGAGGGGAAGATCTTCCAGTGCTCACACTTCTAGTCTCCCATTCATATGCAACCAGGATGGACCCTGCTTAGCTAAGGGGACCAGTCCTGCTTGCTCCCACCAGACCAGCTTTCCTCTCCTGGACAGGCCTCCATACCTACCTGATATGTCTGTGCTGGGAGACTGATAGTCTGCCCCTGGTGTGTATGCCATCTCACTGGTTCCCAATCTTGGGTCCCCAGATGTTGGTTGACTACAATTCCCATCATTCCTAGCCACAATGACCTTCAACCCATGGTTGAGAACCTTTGTGTTCTGGTATTCTGCAGGCTCCCATCTTGTCCTCCATGCTATTTAATGTATACATGGCATCTCTAGGGGAGCTTTTCAGAATTTGGAGTGATGCTCACCAGTGTGCTGCCAGTGCTTGATTCTGTTTCTCCTTGTCATTGAATCCAGGTCAAGCCATGCCTGTTTGGAGTTGGTTATGACCTGGGAGACTGGAAGCCAATGCACTGAAGGTCAGTCTAAGACCCAGGTGCTGGGGGTGGGGGCTGGTTGAACAAGGAACTGGGGTTCAGCTTGTTCTGATGAGACTGCGCTTCCCCAGAGGTCAGGCCTACAACTTGGGTGCCACCTGGGGCACAAAACACCTTTAGCCAATCAGTTTCCATCTCTGCGCCAGTTGGTGGCCCTTCTTTGAGAAACATGTTCTCGCGCCTCTGTTATTCATCCCCTTGTAACATTCAGGTTAGAGTACTGCCTTGCACTCTGTGTGGGGCTGCCCCTGCCCCCCACAGAGCGCACATTCAGAAATCTTTGCCGGCCCAGAACACAGAAGCAAGACTGTGAAGTGGGAGACATTAAGGTTGAATGGATCTTGCCAGAACACTTTGTTTCCGAGTATAATTCAAAGTGCTGGTCTAGACCAATCATGCACTCAGAGGGCTGGGAAGGACCGCTTGTTCCCGCTCTTGTGCAGCTCCAGGTCCTTTCAAGGGGCTTGCACAAGAAGACTTTCAGAAGGTTGGGGGCCCATGGGGCAGCCCTCTCTCTCTGCCATGCTGCCTCCCCTTCCCTCATGCGAGGGCTGCTTCTGTCTGGCCCAGCCTAAGCCATGCGGGACATGAAGACCATGGCCTGCAGGGAAAAAATACATCCTGTCTGCACAATGGACGGGCTTCCAGGTCTTGGGCCAAAGTTGGGCTTTGCCTAGCACCCCAGCCGTCAAGTGGGTTTCCTAGCTGATTGGCACGGGGGTCTCCCAGGCCCACTGGCCCTGAGCGAAACCAAAATTATTACAGCGTGGATCAGCTCACACAAAGACATGAGCTTTCTGCAGGTTAAGTAAAAGTGTGTGTGTGTGTGTGTGTGAGAAACACACACACACTGTGCTGCAGGATGGATTTCACCACATTTCTGTTCAACGTGCTTCTCATTCCAGCCACGGTACTTGTCTTCCAAATTGCTTTTAGTTCAACCAACCAAAGATAAGCTCATTAGGGCTGGGCTGACACAACCACTTTTCTTCCTGATTTCCCTTTTATTCGCCTCGTGGTGAGATCCACATGGATCACAGTTATGCGGCTCAAATAGCCGCAGCCACCAGGTTTGTCCTGCTAGAAAATGGTGGGCTTCCTGTTAGGTGATATGTGTGACTGGCTCCTGTGGCTACAGAAGCCAGTGCCATAGCCTGGGAAGCTATTGGACATTTCCCTGTGCAATAGCCTGGGAAGATATTGGATGTTTTCCAGTGCAATAGCCTGGGACGCCACCAAAGGACGTTTTTGCCAACCTACATGATCGGCCCTAAGAGGGCTGAGCTCACAAGTCTTTAGAGTGAGATGTCTGTCCTGCAGGGTTTTGTTGTGATGTCCACCTCAAACTCATCTGCTTGGTGGTAGAGCTGATTCCCGTGGCATCCTTATGAAGTCACTTTGGTGAGTGCATTTTAAATAAATGCCTGTCAAAATAATGGAGCTGGAAGATGCTGAGGAAGCTATTTTGAGACGTGCAAATGTATTCAGCAAGTTCATCGGCTGGCACCACCAGCAGGCAGCAACTGCCCTGTTTCTCCTGCTGCCAGCGAGCCAAGGGGCAGGCACATCCGCGCAGGGAGGAAAAGTGACCTACTCCGCAGCGGCTCCTCCTCCTCCTCCTCCCAAGTTGTGGCCAGGCAGAATTGGTGCTGGCTGCTGAATAGCCCACCTCCTTCATGCCCTTCAGCCCCTGTGAACTTGTTGGAGCCTTAGTTTTCCTCACTTTGTATCTTGAGTTTTCAAGTTGAGTTGTGGGGAAGTGGTTGCCACAGAAGAGCTGTTCCTAATGTGCCAGTCTTGGCCCAAGAGTGAGCAGAGGCGCTCTTACCCCTGGGCTTTGGGGCTGAAGTCCAGGGCCTCCACAGCCCCTGGGGCCCCCCAAATCCTCTTTAGTGTGTCCCGAGTGGTGTGGCCACCCAGCCAAGCATGATGATCCTTAATTTGCGGGGGGGGGCTCCAAAGGCCTTGAGGTCCAGGCTCCAAAATCACCTTGGTGCACCTCTGAGAGTGAGCTCCCACTTTCAGAAAGAAGAGGAGCAGGAAGCTGTTCCTCTTGCTCAGAACGGAGAGCTGTTACCCCTCAGAGAAAGGCGGTGCTCCGCTTCCAGACCTGAGGGAGAACCAGAATGCTTCTCGCTGGTAGTGCTGATAGTGAGGTTGATGACACAAGCCATCCTTTTGAGCGACCCTGCCTTGGCCAGTGGGTGGGATGGGGGAGAGAGGCACATCCGGGCCTGCCGGGGCAGCTGCACCTTGCTTGGTGATGACCCCCGCCCCGCCCCACTCCTTAGGATGGGCTGCTGCTGGAAGAGGGCTGTCTCCACGATGGCGCCCTGTGCCTAGAATGCCCTTCTCCGCAAGGCTTGCCTGGCACCCAATCTCACATCTCATCTGTGGAGCTTTTTATTTGCCCAGGCCAGGTTGCGGAAACTGGCTTTAGTTTAAGACCTCCTTGGCTCTGCTGGTTTTTATCCCTTGGATGTGTTTTTGCCTTTGGGCTGAGATCAAGTGAAGTTGCATTGCGTTTGATGATGGAGATGTGAGCCATCATGAGAGCTGCTTAGACCCAAGGTCAGAATGAGCAGACTAGGTACCATCGGTAGGACTACAGACCCCTCTGGGTGGGTCCTGCCCTCCTACCGAGGATTGCTGCCGGCTGCCCTCTTGCACAGAGCCCTTGGGAAGGCTGTGCAAGGGTCAGATCTGGAGCTCCCACTCCGATCCTTGCAAGCCGCCGGGGGGGGGGAGGGTGGTGGTTGCGGCGGCCAAGTGAGCCCCTTCCCCCTTTCTGGTGTGTTCGGGGACTAGGGAGGGATCAGCTGCCTCCCTGCTCCTCTTCCTTGCCACGCCCCATCCTTTCCCTGTGACTGGATGAAGCCCCTACAGGGAGGGAAGAAGCTGCACTTCTCTTTGGTTACGCAGCGACACAAAACCCAAGTGCCGCTGCCGCTGCTGCTGGCTTCCTCTGCCCGCCCTGCCTCCCAGCTGAAGTGTCCCGTAGGTTTATTCCGGGAAGACAAGCACCCCACCCAGTTCCAGGAGCTGAGTTTGCTCCCAATTGGAAATTGCCTGGGAGGAAGCAGTGGGGCGGAGTGCTCCAGGGAGGCTCCCACTGGCAGGACAGCACCGTGCACGGCCATCAGCACGGACTTCAGGCGCTCTCTCCTGAAGGCAGGATCCTGCAGCCGGTTCCTCTCCAGGGCTTGTGGTGCTCCATCGGTCACAAGTTGGAGACATGCAGCATGTAACTGTGACAGACATCTGAGGTCCACATTCATTTACATGGCGGAGGGGGGGTTACATCAGGGGCTTAGACTTCCCAGTTTCCCAGAAGGGGGGGCACATGGCAGGAGAGGTCTTGTGGTAGCAAGCATGAATTCTCCCCTTTTGCTCAGCAGGGCCCATCCTGGTTTGCATTTGAATGGGAGACTACATGTGAGCATTGTAAGATACTCCCCTTAGGGGATGGGGCCGCTCTGGGCAGAGGCAGACCTGCATGCACTGAGCACCACCAGCTTTTCTCCCGGTTCTACGACTTCTAATCAGAGAATCCTAGAGCGAAAGTTTCCCCGAGAGGCAGCTGTGCCACCTCCTAAGAACCTGCTGAGCGGCTACAAAGACCACACAGGACTGACGGTGTTGTTCAGCTGCCTGATGAACTTGAGCACGGGAGCTTGCCGATGCCACCTGGCAGCTGAACGGGGGGCATCGCCTCCCCCAGGAAATCTGGAGGGGGCTTGGGCCCCGCCACCCCCATGAAGTTTACACCCCTGAGTTACCCTATTCAGTACGACACTTACTGTGTAGAACCATGCAGAGAGAAAAAGGCCACTTAAAAGCTCAGGCTGAAGCTTGTGGGGGGGACGGGACGGGAGGGTGCCACTCAGTGGCTTTCCACAAAGGAGACGCTGTGCTTCCCCAACACCCTACTGTACTAAACTGCAGCCGTGTCCCAGGGCAGAGTCTGAAGGCAAGTGACACCGTCACACTGCTGAAGCTAAGCAGGTCCAGATCTGGTCAGGGCCGGGAGGGGAGGCCTCCCAGGTGTGCCACCTTGAAATACAAGGCACAGGTACAGTCAGGGGCTCATTCCCACAAATAGCCCCAGGGTTGCACCGGACGTATTGCCTGCCAGCTGCTCCAGGCAGGTCTTTGAGGAAAGGCGTGGCAGTGCCTGTGAGCAGGAGGGCAGTGAGACATGGGCTGCTTGGCCATCTGTCTTCCTGGGAGGTGGTGCCATGAGCCGGGGAGCCCTCCCAAGAAATGGCTGCTCAGTCTTTACAAGGCACGTGCTGGGGGTGTGACTCAGCCAATGAGAAGTCCCAAGGACAAGCACTGCCGGGTCTGGTTTCCCCCTGGGAGAGGGAACGCAGGAGACTGATGAGGTCTCTGCAGTCTTTGCTTTATTGACAAGCATCCAAGCAGAGCACAGATGGAAGCAAACAGCAAGCGCTCGAGCAAGGCAGCAGATCCCACCAGACTCCCAGAGGGCTCCTGCCTCCCAGGTCTGTCCCATTCTGAGGCACCCCAAGGTATCTGGGCACCTGAGGCAAGAGGGGAAATGCTGCCTCCTCTGCCCCCAAGCACTTTCAAAGGGGACAGGAGTTGAGGAGAGGAGGGTGCTTGCTAGCCACCTCTTCTCGTCACTGCGGCCACCATTCCCAAGAGGGCTGCTTGGGCAAGGAGAAGCAGCTGCCAGCAAGCAGCCCGCCTGCAAGGGTCAGAATGGCAGCTCCTGCTCCCACCCTTGCAAGGCTTTGCCAGGGTGCCTTGCAAGGAGGAGCGATTGGTGGCAGCCACCCTCCTGATGCAGAGGCCTTGGCAAGGCTTTGCACAGGTGAGGTCAGGAGCTTCCACTCTTGACCCTTGGAAACCCGGGCAGGGGGAAGGTTAGCCCCTCCCCTTTCTGGGGTGTGTGTTGGGGGGCAGCAGCAGCTGCCACCCCCGCTCTCCTTCCTTGCTGCATCCCACCCTCTCCTCATTCAAAAAGCAGAGGGCGGGCGGGATGGAAGCTGGAGCAGCAGGTGGCTTTTCAAGAAAAAAGGCTCAGAGACCCACCTGCCTAATGTGCTGGCAAGCACCCACCGGGGGAGCAAGAGCAGGCTCAGGAGAGGCCTCCACCTCCTGCATTTGGGCTTCCCGGAGGCATCCGGTGGTGGGCCCCTGTGGGAAGGTAGAGGCTGGACTAGACAGGCCTTGGGCCTGATCCAGCAGGGCTGTTCTTCTGACAAAAAGGCTGCAGCAGTAGCTCCATTCGCCACTGCAGAGGTCCCCAGTGAGTTTGGTATCGGAAGGCTGGGCATGTGGGGTGGAGAACCCAAGCGGACGCCTTGCCAGGTTGCGCTGGAGAGCGATGGGCTGCCCCGGAAGGAACGCTGCCTAGCTGCAGACCAAGAACTCATAATGTGGCCCACGGCTGCCACAGAAAGACACCCCCCTCCCCAATTGCTACTTTGCAGTGGGGAGGGTTCCTGAAACCTTTGAGCCTCCCCCCTCCCCCCCAAATGCCAGGAAGACAGCCGACACAGCCACTAGCACTCACTCCTCCGTAGTCTCCAACTAGGAAGATGCAAACGGTAACACCTCCTGCTGCTTGCCCCCCTGAGACCCCTGGAATGCCCAGTGCAAGCTCAAGTCTGGGTTCCAAAGAGGCAGGAGTTAATAGCTTCTCCCCAGGGGTGGCCACTCCGGTGCATTAGTGAGAAACAGGGCAAAATCGTTGCAGATCCTCCCCCCAGGGAACAGGATCAATCCCCCTGGGGTCAAGGAGAAGGTCAATGGCACGGGGAGGGGGCGCCCTGCTCCATTCTTGAGCACGGCCTGTTTTTCAGCTGTAGCTTTTAATGAAAGGGAGCCCTTAACTCAGGGCCAGACAGAATTTGCTTCCAAAGTGCTAGGGCTCCTAGAGGGCATCTGTCTTGCCTTCGGGGGAAATGGCCCCCAGGTTTTCAACTCTGCTGCAAGGAACCCTGGCAGGTCAGACACAAGACCTCCTTTCTCCAGCATCTTGCTTCCCACACAGGTCTAACGGGTGCCACGGGGAGGCCTAAAGCCAGAGAGAAAGGCATGCAACTGGGTTCCAGAGACATCCTGCGCCTCACCCTGCAGGCAGCCTGTTCTCCATGACTTTGCCTAATCTCCTTTTAAAGCCATCTATGTTGGTGGCTAAGGATGGGCTGCTGCTGCTGCCCATCTTGTGGCAGGGAATTCAATAGGCTAATTATGCACAGCGTGAACAAGGGCTTCCTATGGTCTTTTTTAGATAATGAGCCCTTTGGGGTCAGGAAACCATCTTATTTATTTTTCTGTGTAAACTGCTTTGAGAACTTTTGCTGAGAAGCAGTATATAAATATTCACCACGATGGTGGCAGCCACCACCATTGTCATCTGGCCTGCCAATCAGCTTCACTGGATGAACCCAGGTCCCAGCATCATGCAAAAGGGAGGCAAATATTTCATTCACCTTCTTCACACCATGCATAGTTTTACCAGCCTCAGTTATAAGAACATAAGAAGAGCCCTGCTGGATCAGGCCCAATAAGGCCCATCTAGACCAGCATCCTGTTTCCCACAGTGGCCCAGCAGATGCCTCTGGGGAGCCCACAGGCAAGAGCTGTGTGCTTGCCCTCTCTCCTGCTGCTGCTCCCCTGTTACTGGTATTGAGAGGCATTGTGCCTCTGAGGCTGGAGATGGACTATAGCCACCAGACTAGTAGCCGTTGATAGACCTGTCCACCATGAATCTGTCTAAGCCCCTTTTAAAGCTATCCAGGCTGCTGGCCATCACCACATTCCATGGCAAGGAATTCCATAGATTAATTATGCGCTGTGTGAAAAAGTACTTCCTCTTGTCGGTCCTAAATTTCCTAACCTTCAGTTTCATGGGTTGACCCCTAGTTCTAGTGTTGTGAGAGAGGGAGAAGAATTTCCCTGTCCACCCTCTCCACTCCATGCATAATTTTATACACCTCCATCATGTCTCCTCTTAGTCGCCTCTTTTCCAAGGTAAAGTGTCCCAGGTGTTGTAGCCTCGCCTCCTAAGGAAGGTGCTCCAGGCCCCTGATCATCTTGGTCGCCCTCTTCTGCACCTTTTCCAGTTCTACAATATCCTCCTTAAGATACGGTGACCAACGCTGTACACAGTACTCCAGATGTGGCCGCACCATAGATTTGTATGTCTCCACCAGCCTCTTTAGCCGCATTTCTAATAGCCCCAGACATAGTTATTTTATCCTCTCCAGCCCCCTGATTTTGGCTGCCCTCTCCTGTGCCTTTTTTAGATCTAAATATCCCTTTTGAGATGCAGCAACCAGAACTTCATGCAATATTACAGCTGTGGCAGCTCCATAGATTTGGGTAAGAACATTGTAATATGAGCAATTTTATTTCCTTTCCTACTGGTCCATGGCATGGAATTTGTCTTTTCCCCACTGCTGCTGCATACTGGGTCAACCTTTCTACTATCCACCATGACTTTCCTGGTTAGTTACCCATTCAACCCCTTCAGTGTATATGAACAAATCTTCTAGATGAGGATTTGATTTAACCAATAGGCTCTCCTGATTTAAAGCCTGAGATCTTAGGTCTATGGGGAGAAAGGTCCATTAGCGGGGTTCCACTGCCCCGATCTATCCAGATGAAAAGAACTGCATCCTTGAGGGATGTCAGCTTCCCACCACATAGAGCCCAAGCATGTAGCTGGGTGGTGTTGTTATAAAGACTGCTCAGTTGATTCAAACTGACTCATGGTCTCTTAGTCCAAACTACATTTGGATGAATTTTCAAGGGAGGCTGAGTCACCATGAGGATGCTACTGCTGCAGCAGCCGTTGCTTGCACCATCTCCAGACTGGCAAGAAGACCTCACAGGTTGACTTCACTGCAGAAAAGGCCTTTAGCTGGACATCCAAGTCAGCTGCAGCTGAAATGAACTGCAGGGAGAGAGGGAGAGGGAGTGGGAGTGTGTGTGTATATACATACATACAAGTGAAGCTGCAAACGTTCCAATTCATCCAACCCCTGCTAATTTGGCAAAGAGGCACCTTTTAACATGGTGATTCCCTTTATTTGGCAGGGGGAGAGTAACTGGCCCTCTCCACCCCCAGCACAGTATCTCCAGTGACTGTTGCTGATGTCTATCTTACATTTCTTTTAGATTGTGAGCCCTTTGGGGACAGGGATCCATCTTATTCATTATTTCTCTGTGTAAACCGCCCGAGCCATTTTTGGAAGGCAGTATAAAAAACAAACAAATAATAGTAATAAAAATTTGCATTTTAACATTGTAATGTGATTTCCCACCATAACATTCCCAGACGCTGTTTAATAGGTTGTATTAAAAGAAGATGTAGAGTCATGCCCAGTTTGGTAAGCTATTGTAATGAATGCTGCTGCATTAGAAGTCATCTAAAGACTGAAGATGTACGTTCTTTAAAAGCCCCCCTCAAAGCTGATTTCCAAAAGTAAAATGCCCAAGAGCTCAGCTCCCATAACATGCCCCCAGCCCCACTGCTGCTTCAGAAGAGCCCTCCTGCTCCCCTGCCAACTCTAGCCTGAGCAGAGGGCTTCCCCCTCTGCCTTCTCCCATCTCCTGCCCTCGTTTCTGTTGCTCCGGCAAAGGCAAGTCCAGAGTCCATGCCAAGGTATAAAGCTATGACCACCAGCACGGGGGGGGGGAGCAGGAAGACAGGGAGCAGGCCCTGTGCTGAATGAATGTGACCCCCACTGTGGCCACTAGAAGCTCTCCCCACCCCCAAGTTCTTGGCTGGGTCCTTGGCATTTTCTCTGCAACCCAAAGAACCCAAGACAACAGTGGAAGCCTCTGGACTCTGCAGGTTCTGCCATGCATGGCACGCCCTATCCAGAAAGGGCAAGGAGCCGATGGGAGGGGCTCACCAGGGAGGTTGGTGAGCGCATCCTGCAGCGCATCCTCAAGCAAGCAGAGGCTGCCAGGGCAGGGACACCAGGGCGGGTGGGGAGGACAGGGGCCCTGCTGGGCTGCCTCTGACCTTCACTTTGCCTCCAGTCACATGCACCCTGTCAATAAGGACATGCGAGATAACAAAATGAGCTGTCGCTGCCAATTAACACGCTGGGCTTAATCGCCTCCCAGGGCTCTCCGTGCCACAACGAGAGGTGCCAGGCCAGCAGCTCCTCCTGCCCCAGCCCTCCGGCTCTCCTTGGGATGCAAGGGCCAAAGTCAAACAACAGCGGTGTGATGGGGAAGGGGGCAGGCGGGGCCTGCAGGAGAGCCTGGCCGCTGCTGGCCGGGAGTGTGCCCCTGCCTGGAAACAGCCGCACGGCATGGAGGCCAGGAGGGGCCTCTCCAAGCCAAGCTAGCCGCAGAGAGCAGACGGGAATGGCCCAAACCTCCCACAACGAAGCACCATGATTGGGTAGGGACCGTTCACGGTGGCACTTGGCTGAGGAAAGGTAAGCAGCAGGGCCAAAGCTCCATGGCAGAGCCCCGAGTCTAACCCCTGGCAGCATCTCCCAGCAGGGCTGGGACCCTCGTCTGAAATGTTGGAGGAGATCTGTGGCCAGGCAGGGCAGACAGTGCTGAGGCAGCTGGACTAAGAGTCCGACTCAGGGGAAGGCCGGTTCATAGACATACAGCCAAGAAAGAGCCGGGTGGGAATCCTGCACCAAAGAGCCCATTTCCCTTTTGACTCCCAGCAAAGGTGAAGAAATAGGTTGGGAGGCATCTGCAAGGAGCTCCTCCTTTCCACTAGCAACATCTTCCCAAGTTTACTGTGTGCCTAAACTTTAGACTACCTGAAATTGCAAAGAAGGTGTTTTGTTTACGTCCTTTCTGCAGCCATCTGGGAACAGGGGCAGAGCAGGTCCAAGAGAGCCATTTACAGACGAGTGACAAGAGAAAACAAAGCAGTCACTGACTCAAACTCACAAAATCCTCCTTGCTGTGCTAAAATCCTGGTTGAACGTGCACAAGCAAGCTTTGGGGTTTTGGACTGTTCTCAAGAAGCCTGGAACGTAGGCTGAGCCTTTAATTGCTTGGCAGAGGTCTTGTCTTTGACCTTCTGCATGCAGGTGCAGGTAGAATGCTCTCCCAGTTGCCATCCTTCTGTGCCACCTTCTCTGAGAAAATATGTGGAAGGCGCCCCAGCTCTCCAAATGCACTAACCAGCACAAGGGATGCCAACGCAAATGGCAAAACACCCGGTAGCAGGCAGAATGTGGCCCTACCCCATAGGCTGAGTTTTGCACCAGTGGCCTCAGCCAAAAGAGTCAACAAGTCCATCACCTTTGTTTTGGGTGTTCTGAGAAAGAGATCTGCTCCAGCAAGCAGACTAGGAAATGCCAGAGAGGAACACATCGCCAGCAATCCTGAGCTTAAAAAAACCCCTAAAGAATTCCCTGCCCCACCTGCAAAAGAGCAAAGCCAATTGAGGGGATGGAGAAAGCAAGAAGAAAATTAAAAAGCTGCCCCTGTTCCTTAGGAGTGTAACCATGCAGCAACTGTGGCCATGAGTGGAAAGAGTTAGAGCAGCAAGTGTAGCCATGTCCACTTTGATCAAATGCAAAGTAATTCTGCTGCTATAGATAGTTACAGAGAAGACCACGAGGGGACCAGTCTTGTGGTGGAACAGGGTAGTCCGCAGAGACACGCACTAACTAGGAGGAGGTCCAAGGAACAGGTCCCAAGAACTCCACAGGCAGGCATTTCTAGCTAGTTTGGTTTTCACTAAGTCTAGCTTTGTTTGTAATGTCATTCCAAAGACATTATAATGGGCATTTCAGAAGCAGGTGGTTAATTTCCATCTACAATGAAACGCAGTAATACATAAAGCACAACCTGGAATGCAAACTTTGCAACAGCAGATGGGAAAAACTTGAAGCCATTCTCTTGATTGACCTTTTGGAAGGATATAATTTGCTGATAAGGAGCAGATCCAAATAGGGCCATGGTATCATGAACCACAAAAGAGTGGGGGAAGAGGCAGGTCATGAGGCAACACCATTTATACTAAATGTGTAAACTGCTTGACTACCACAACTGTCACCATTCTGGGAGGTGCAGCAGCTCTGAAAAGTGCTGAGAATTTTCAGTCAGAGAGATCCTGACTCTGCTCACAAAACTACAATTTGAAGTGTTCCTAGGGAGACAGCCAAGTCAGGTAAATTAAAGTTTGTAGCAAGACTACCACACACATACACACACACTCACACTCTTACTTCGTCAAAGACAGCGGTGCCTTGAAATGGACCACAAGCACTAAGAGACATATTGAATATTTTGGAGCCAACTTTCCCTCCTAGGAAAAGCCACTTTACTGTAACAAACAAAAGCAAAGGCAGTATAAGAGAAAAACAATCCTGTAGGCTATGCAGCAGTAGTCCAACTATTTCACACAGATGATTTCCAGAGGCATGAAACTCAATTGCTGGGGGAGGGCAAAACCTCCCTGTTTTGCTCCACGTGTCTAGAATCTCTACTGAAAGATTAAAACATCAATGGATTAGGATGATTAAAACATGAATGGTTTCTGAGAAAATTTGCTCCTGCTGCTCATTTCCATCCAGCCACAAAGCCACGACAGCCTCACTGATCCGCTGGAGAAGGGGGAGGGCATATGCTATGTGACACCAGCCAAGACTCCTCCAAAATATGCTCTGGTCCAATCTCAAAATGCCACCAGGAAGAAGTTTAATTCATCGTATCTGTTCTACACTGCTGTAGGAGGCCACAAGCCTCAGCAATTTCCCACCATGAGGGTTTTGTATGCTCCTTCCATGCTCTCAACTGTCTACATCCGTAAATTTTCTCTTCTTGTAATTCTGGACCAGGCTGGAGATGGTGATCTGAGAGGCCTGGCCCATCTCCCAGCTCTGGAAGTCATTCAGTCCCTTCTGACCAGCCTGAAACAAGCCCCGCTCCAGTTCGTCCATCCGGGCCACCAGCGCAGAGGTATCCTCGTTGTACGTGTTCTGGGAGGAGTCCATGATGCGACGGAATCGACCAATGAATGTCTAACAGGGGAAAGAAAGTTACTCAGAATGCAAGGAAGTCCTTCGGGGGCTGAAGGGCCATGGCTGTGGGCAACTGAAAAGAGTCCAGGTTGTACCCTAACCCGCCCTGAGCCATTTTGGAAAGGCGGTATACAAATCAAATAAATAAATACCTCTCTGGGGACTGCACACAGAGCCAACAATAATTAGGGCAACGCTAATAAAAGGGCACGGCTAGAGAGCTCAAGTTGCAATTTTAGGGCACATCAACATCTCAGCCATATTGTGTTATACATCAACTGGCATTTTAGTGTATGCATTAAATTTTCTCCTATCGGCAATCAGCACTCACCAGTGTCGTGGTGTGGGGATCATTCACCCACAAGTCTCCTGCAAAAGCAACTAGTGCCCCTTTAAGGAGTTGTTTTCACCTCCACTTTTGATCATTATTAACCTTACTGTCATTTGATCATTATTAACCTTACTGTAGGCTCATTCAATGGACATCAGAATTAAACAGGAAGCACACATGCACTCTAAGTGGAGCTGTCCATGGTTCCCATTCTTTCAGAGAAGTAGATTTAATTATTAATTCAGATTAAATCATTTAATTATGTATAATTCTGACTACTCAATTCTTAACCATAACTGTCTGCAAACACAGAAATCCTCATAAAACCTATTAAGCCATTACAAAAGGGGGGAATTCTGATCTTGAAAGCCATGGCTTGAAAATCAAATATTTAATTAGCCTGACCTGACTTCAGGATCTCTGAACTTGGAGCTGACTACTTGACTTGAACCTACAGCTTCCAAGACTGGTTACACTGAGAATGTTTCTACTAACTTGATATGTTTTATCTGGATTTAATTGTCTGCTGTCTGCTTATGGATTATCACAGATACTGGATTAGACTGAATGTCTTTAAATAATTAGATGAACCTTTTGGTAACTATTGCCTCTGCTTTGGGGTTGTGTCTATGCTTTTCAAATAACCTGCTCTCACAGTATTCTACTGGCCCATCTGTGGAGCCAGATCAGTGGCAAAGATTGGGTTCTTCAAGAAAGGAAGGGAATCATTCCTTTCCAGCTCTCCCTGACTTCCCCAGCCCTTTCTCCTAGCTACCTATGTCACACCAAAAGTGTGCCAGGTAATGCTGTGCTGCCTGAAGGAGAAGCCAGGTGGGAGGACAGCAATACAAGCTCAATCAGGGAGGTAGTTCAAGGCTGCTGCTGCTGCTGCTGCCACCACTGCAGCTCCTGTGCTGCTCCAGTCCAGCTGCCATTTGGAACAGGCCTCCTTAAGGTCCCCATCCATTTGATGTAGCAGAGCACAGCCAGGGGGAGCAACTGGTAAAAGAGGCCAGACAGTTGTCACAGCTAGCAACCTCTCTCTTTTCCCTGGGCTCCAGAAAATCCAGACTGTACAACTTACATAATTTATTAAACACAGAAAAGTCTAAGTGAGCAATCTGGATTTTGCATGGTAAGCAGGCAGAACAGATACAGAATGTTACCAACTCTCAGAAAGTACAAGGGAGAGGCCAGCTACACACAGCAAAGCAGATGGAAAGAAGATCAGAAGCAGCAGAGAGCAGAAGTCTTCTACTGAGATTAGTGCTTTACCTGCAGTACGGTCTGAGCTAGTTCAGTATTTTGAGGACTGTCAAAATTCAGGAGCTGGGAGCCAAGTCCATAGTAGTAGGGCCCCAGTTTATGCAGATCAACCACGTTAGCATCGGCATTGAACACTGTCCGCCAGCTCTCCTTGTAGATTTTCGGCAGCTCAACAGAAATGATCCTCCGCTTGTTCTCATACAGTCCTTTGGCCAGCCAGAGGGGAATTTCCAGCCTGGAACCCTGCATGCCCCACAGAAACAAAGACAAGTGAAAAACAAGAACACAGGAGATGTTTCAAGACTCTTAATATTACTATGAGAGAACTGCCCTGAAATCTCCAATGAGTTTAAACTGCCTCCCCAAATGAGCATATCGATATAGAATAGTGGGACTTGCAACCATCTACTTGTTGCATCAGCTGCCAAAGAGTGTTCCAGAGTAATTACTACAGCTCGAGGCAGTCATGAGCAAGTGTCGGCCATGGCCTCAAGAGCCCCTGGCCTGGAAATAAATGGTGTGGGGCTCAAGAGCATGAGACAGATTCTTGTGTGCATTTCTGCAAGGAACACAGCCCTCATGCAGAAAAGCATTTGCAGGAGGTGATCCCAAATTTACATTACAGTAAAAAATTAAAAATGGAAGTTAAAAGCTCCCGACTTAGGAGTTTCTGTGATTTGGCAACAGGTGGCAGTTTACACAAGCTCTGTAGCAGCAGAGCCTCCTACGTGCAAGAGTGAAATTATATGCAGGAGCAGAACACAGCAGGCCTATTCAGCCTTCAGGATTTCTCTTAGTGTCTAAAGTCTAACCTTACGAAGTTGTCCTGACCCACACTCAGCAGGAGCAGCCCCCTCAAGCTGCAATATGGGGGCAGCCAGCTGTATTTATAGTGGCAGGGCAAAAGCCTTTTTAGAACATTTAAGGAGCTGAACAAAAAAAACCCTGCATTGTTAATACACAAGCAGGGCAGCCGCTCCCGCCTATGCGGCTGTCTCTTGCTGAGGCGCGGGATGAGGCCACCCAGTTACAGCTACGTTAACAGCCTGAGTACTGCCATTGTTTTTTTACGGGCAAGAACTCCTTCCAAAGGAATCTGGGAGCTGGGCACTGTGCGCGAGTCTAGGTTTCCTGAGTCTATGTGGGCAACACCGGCCCGGACGGAAGCCGATTTGAAGCGGCTTCCGTTTGGCGCCCTCCCCGGGGGGTGCCGGGAGCTGTAGTCCCAACGCCCATGCCGCCAAGCGGGCGTTATTACCTCACCTCAGGGACGGCAGCGCCGGGCTCAGGGGCGGCCTTGCCTAGCACAGCGGCCAGGCGAGGCAAGGAGGTCTCGGCTCGACAAGGCAGCCTTTCCTGGGACATGAGAATGTCTGCCAACGAGAGAAAGTTCTCTTCGGGCCCCAGCCCGGCCTCCACCGGCGAATAGGCCTCGAACATGGCGCCGCCGACTCAGAGAGAAAGTGGCGCCTTCAAGCGCACGCCGCACGCATGCGCAAGGGGGCGGGGCTGGTGACGTCGAACCTCCCCGCCCCATCCGGGTCTCCGCCAAAGGTCGAGCCCGAGCGGTCGCTTTCGGCGCCGGGCTGAGCAGGCAGGTGATGCACCCGCTCCCACCCCCAGCGTCCCCCGCAGGGTGTGTCCTCCTCCTTCATTCGTCCCCCACTTTGCACAGCCCGAGGCTGGGTCCGTAGTTCTCTGACGTAGATAGGAACATAACATAGGGCAGCTGCCACTACTGAGTCAGACCCTTGGTCCACCTAGCTCAGGATTGTCTTCACAGACTGGCAGCGGCTTCTCCAAGGTTGCAGGCAGGAGTCTCTCTCAGCCCTCTCTTGGAGATGCTGCCAGGGAGGGAACTTGGGACCTTCTGCATTCAAGCATGTAGATTCTCTTCCCAGAGCAGCCCCATTATCCACTCAGAGGAATGTCTTGCAGCGCTTGCTCACATGTAGCCTCCCATCCAAATGCAAACCAGGGTGGGCCCTGCTTAGCAAAGGGGACAAGTCGTACTTGCTACCACAAGACCAGCTCTCCTCTAGCAGTTCCCAGTCTCGGGTCCCGCCTCTTGTTGGGCCACAAACTGCCCTCATCCCCAGGCTGCAGCCACCGTGGCCAAAGGCAAGGCTACCCAGAGGGAGGGGCAACTTGCCTCGGGCCCCTCCCCCCACAAACTAAGCCCCGCCCCATCTCAGCTCCATCTGGCTGGCTCCTTTCCCAGCCAGCCCTCCCTGTGAGACCCTCTTGCTATACCCCACTCCCCAGCTAGGCCTGGCCGGTCCCAGCCCAGCTGTCACCTTCACATTGATTGGCTGAAACCTCCACCTGCAGAGTTCCTTCTGCTTTAATCTGATTGGACAGGGCCTTTACCTGGGGGACCTTCTCATTGGTCGGTTTGGGGCTACCACCCCAAAATAAACCCCGAAGCTCTGTGCAGACTTCCAAGAGAGGCAGGTAGCACCAGCCAGCCAAGCAGACAGACCTTCCCTTGACAACAGTGGAAGAACTGCCTCCAGCATTGTGGCCTAAACCAAGCTAGCACAGAGGAATTCCTCACACACATCCTGTGGACAGGCAGGACCCTCCACTGCCCTGCACGGAGGTTTTGCTGGCTGCACCTTGCACAGCTCTGTAGGGAGGAGGCCTCCCAGCGTGGGGTTTTAAAACCAGCCTTGATAAGGTGCCTCCTCCCTCCTTGCCCACCTCAATACCCCGGGCGAGGGGCAGCTACACAAGAGGCTTGCGCGAGTTTCTGTCTGTTTGTTTGTTTGTTGCATTTTTATACCGCCTTTCTGCCTTGACAAAGGCACCCAAAGCAGTTTGCGATATTAAAACAAGGGAATTACATACGATTAATAAACCGTCATCTCAGGCTGTTGTTTTTTTCAGGAGCTGAGGACAAGAGCTTGCATTTTTAAACTGGGGCAGGAAGCTAGTGGGCATTTGGGTGTCAGTGTCCCCCAGTAAGTTATCAGCAGTTCTCCAGCCTCCCTTTGAAAGGATGGAGGACATTGGGGAGATGGTTGCTCAGCAGCTTTGGGCACCCCATCCCCGGATGCTTTTTTCTTGGGCCCCTGCCCATCTTCTGGCCTCCGGGGCGGGGCGGGGGCGGGGGGGGCTTCCGTCCATCCCGGTGCTTGCTTCCCATCCCTCCCCCCAGTTCAGCTATTTGTGAATAATCAGCACATGATAAAAGCAAGCCTCCTCTCTCCTTGCAAGGAAAAGAGCCCTGTCAAAGGCGGCTCCCTTCCCACCACTTAAGGCAGTGGGGAATGTTCAACAGTTTCCTTTGTGGCCTGAAAGAGGGGCTGCAGGGAGCATTCTGCAGGTGATTATTTTTGTAGGCAATTATTATTATTATTATTATTATTATTATCACTACTACTACTACTACTAGGAGGGAAATGTGTGCTTTGAAAAGGGAAATGGAGAAAAGAAAACCAGGCTGCTTGGTGTTAACCATGCCAGAGATTCCCACGAACGGGCAGCAGCACAGCCTCCTCAACAGAGTTCAGCCAGGCAGGCTCTGTTCTTTCCCATGGTAAGCACCAGTTGGTGCCAGAGGAGTCTCCTCCCAAATAGCAGCTGTGGGGACCAAACCTGGATTGAAACCATGCTGGGGGTGAAGAGACCAACCATACATTGGTCTCCCCAATGCTGTGGTCCAGCCCTGAGTTGCCTCCCCACCCCCAGAGCTGCTATCTAGTATTATTGAAACACACACACACACACACACCATTGCAGAGAACCTGCTGAAAGTAAGGTCTAGTTTGGCCCCGAAATGCAGAAGAGCAGAATACAGGTCACTCAGTCCAAACGGAAGGCCCATCTAAATCAGATTCTTCAGCAATCTGTGGAGGTTACAAGTAAGGGGTCTAGAGCAGTTTCTCAACCACCGGTCCGTGAGCTATTGGGTCCCGGTCCGTCACACGTAGAGGGGCTGGGCCTGGGATCCACGGAGCCTGGGCGAGCTCTCCAGAGCTCATTTCTAGGCAGGCAGCCCTCGTTGCTGGAGAACATTAATTTAGCTTCCTCAAATGAATATTATCCAGCAACGAGGGCTGCCTGGAAATGAGCTCTAGAGAGCTCCCAGTGGTGGCCCCTAGCAGCCCAAAACTGTTTTGGGGGCCTGGGGTTGGGGTGGGGGGGTGACCCCTATACTAACTGCTGGTCCAGGAAACAGCACATGAACAATGGGGGGGTGGGGTTTGCATCGGTGTCATGGCCAAGAAGGCCCTGCCGTGCATCACTCCTCTCAGCACTGTCCCCGCAACAAAAGAACGTGGAGTAAGGTCTCCCCAGGCTACACACATGTTTAGGGTTTATTGCCTTCTGCTGAGGGATTTGCAATGCATCTTACTGTGGTTTTGTTGGTTTTTTTAAGTGGATGATATAATTTGGCTGAAAAGCCACCTGGAATTCTTCTGAAAAAGGCAAGATAAACTTCTAATAAAATGAATGGATTCATATTTCTAACAAATCTCCACATTTTTTAGGTTCTGTTTGCACTTGCTGGCAAAATGGAAACTGAGGCCAGAGTGATGGTGATCTAAGAGCAGAATTCTGGCTCCCCAGAACAACTTCTGGCACACAGGAGTTGGTCTCCTGCTTTTTTGCCTCCTGAGCAACTCTGGAAGAAAGCCCAGTTTCATGCAGTGGGACTCCATTTGCAAAGGGAAGGTCTTTCTGCTTATTCACTCCCTGTCCACATTGCCTTGTTCTCTGTAATGCAATTTCTCAGCACCATCTGCTGGCCATTTGCAATCCGTGATGAAAATTAAATAACTTTTTAAAGTTGTTTCAGAAGACATGATTTTCATCATGAATTGCCCCCAAATGGCCAGCAGATGGAGTGCTCAATTGCATGAGGGGGAAGCAGGCAATGGGAACTGGGAGTGGATAAGTGAAAAGACCTTCTATTTTCAGAGGACTTCTCTGTCTGGAAATACCCAAAGGCCCTGGACAAGGAAAAGTCACCTTCCTGGAAACGTCTTTTGACCTGACTGAGCTCAACTCACTCTTTGGGGAGGAAAGCTGGTCTTGTGGCAGCAAGCATGAATTGTCCCCTTTGCTAAGCAAGATCTGCCCTGGTTTGCATCTGAATGGGAGACATCATGTAAGCACTGTCAGATATTTGGATGGGGCCACTCTGGGAAGGGCATGCATGCAGGAGGTTCCAAGTTCCCTCCCATAAGAACAGCCCAGCTGGATCAGGTCTAAGGTCTACCTAGTCCAGCATCCCATTTCACTCAGTAACCCACCAGATACCTCTGGACTACGAGATTTGCAATGGTTAAGGTGCTGCAAAGTGCAGCAGAATAAGGCAGCGGTTGGAAACCGTGAGCACAGCAGCTTTGATGCAGTTTTCTATGCAACATGACAGGGTTTTGGCCGTCTGTATTGCCCGCCACTGCGGCAGATTTTCTGGGCAGGAGGTGTCCATATTCCACCTGGATCGCAATCACTGCCCCCCTTCCTCAGTTTCCAGCCAATAGGGTCACAGAGGGGGTGGGGAACTGCTGACACAACAAACTCTCTTTTAAAAAACCACAAAATTTCTCGCTGCTTTTGTGCAAAACTTTCTCCTTTGCGCAAGCAGAAGCACCAAACAAGGTGGGGTGTGAGACCAATGGGATCAAAAGCCAAGGACAAAAATGGAAATGAGATGGAGCAGAAAAACATTCGATATATTTTTTAAAAGAAAAAGAAACCAGCTTTGCATTTCCAGATGTGACCGAAACCTAGGGCCAAACACAGACATGAAAAACCAAGAGGCGACAACATATTAAGAAAAATATGTTGTGTGGCTTTACATATCAACAGATCCTCAGTCAGCCAAATGAGCCAGAAAATCCACAGAATGAATGTGTCCCCCCCGCCACAAAAAAGGTCTTAATGAAAAACATGAGTGATTGAAATCAAAAGCCAAACGCAGATGAGAAATGAGTTGCACTCTTGCACAAAAAATCATGTAGAGAAATAGAAAGAATTTTTTTTTACAAGAGTGGCAACATTATTTCAGGAATGGGTTAGCTGAAAAATCAGCTATGCCAAGTGAATCATCCAGACCACACTGCACTGCAACACATCAAACACAGAGCAAGCTGTGTTTTCACATACAACAGAAAAACACAGCACTTTCCTGCAACAATTTTACAACATGATAGGGCCAAAATGCATCAATAAAACCCAAATCAAGGAATCA
The DNA here is from genome assembly GCF_027244095.1 of Hemicordylus capensis. NCBI lineage: Eukaryota > Metazoa > Chordata > Lepidosauria > Squamata > Cordylidae > Hemicordylus > Hemicordylus capensis. The sequence goes on from NC_069665.1 coordinate 1,400,118, forward strand.
GATATATGGACGGCACCTTGGTGACAGCACAGTGACCGCGGTGTCACAACATGAGAAATGTGGAGGGGAGCTTAACGGATGTGTTGCGAAACTGTAGCAGCATGTAATCAGGAAAATGCCCTGGAAATCCCACAAGCAAGAGCTGAGGGCATGCCTTCTCTCTTGCTGTTGCTCCCCTGCAACAGGTAATCTTGCCTCTTAGGTTTGAGGTGGCCTATAGCCCTCAGACTGTCCTCCATGAATTTATCTAAGCCCTTCTTAAAGCCATCTAAGTTGGTGGCTGTCACCACACCTTGTGGCAGAGAATTCCTTAGGTTCACTATGCATTGTGTGAAGAAGTATTTCCTTTTGTTGGATCTAAATTTCTTGGCAATTGGTTTCATGAGATGACCCCTAGTTCTAGTGTTATGAGGAAATTTTCTCTCTTTCCACGCTCTCTACACCTTGCATAATTTTATATACCTCTATCATGTCACACCTCAGTCACATTTTTCTCTACACTAAAAAGCCCCAGGTGTTGTAGCCTTGCCTCATAAAGAAGATGCTCTAGGCCTCTGATCATCTTGGTTGCCCTCTTCTGCACCTTCTCCATTTCTATAATGTCCTTTTTGAGGTACAGTGACCATAACTGTACACAGTACTCCAGATGTGGCTGCACCATAGTTTTGTATAAGGGCATTATAATATTAACAGTTTTATTTTCAATCCCCTTCCTAATGATTCCAAGCATGGAATTGGCCTTTTCCACAGCTGCCGCATATTGAGTCAACACTTCCAATGAGCTGTCCACCACAACTCTCCTGGTCAGTTACTGACAGTTCAGACCCCATCAGTGTATATGTGAAGTTGGGGCTTTTTGCCCAAACTCAGTGCATCGCTTTTAACTTGCAAATATTGAACCACATCTGCCATTTTGTTGCCCACTCCCCCCGTTTGGAGAGATAATTTTGGAGCTCCTCTCAATCTAAATAGTTTGATGTCACCTGCAAATGTGGCCCCTTCGCTGCTTACCCCAACTTCCAAATCATTTATGAAGTTCTGGTCCCAGTACAGATCCTTGGGGGACCCTGCTTCTTACCCCCCTCCATTTAGAGAACTGTCTATTTATACCTACCCTCTGTTTCCTGTCCTTCAACCATTTACTAATAGCATCACTCTGGCATCTCCAAGATAGGTCTGAGAAAGACTCCTGCCTGTAACCCTGGAGAAGCCGCTGCCAGTAAACAATACTGAGCTAGACGGTCTGACTTGGTATACTGCAGCTTCCTGTCTTCCTATGTTCCATCTGTTGAGGTGGGGTTACTACAGAAAGAAACAGTAGACAAGCATCTTCTTGACCAATGGGAAAGGATTGTGCGGGAGAGTGGTGAAGGCCATGCGGACTGCAGGAAGGAACCACAAATACTATGGTAACCATGACCTAACAGTGGTGGTTGATGCAGCATGGAAGCATGGCAGAACAAAGAAGATGTGGCACTCCTGGGTTGTGCCCGATAATGGCAGAAAGCCAGAAGTCAGAAGAACAGGCCAAGAGCTCTTTGGTATAAGAAGGCAGAAAAATATTTCTTTGTCCTGGCCAGATTAACTCGGCGATGGGGTGGGAGAAGCAGTTTGCAGGAGAGAAATGCTTTGTAGAAGGAGGCAAGCCTAGAATCATAGGATGGGATTTCTTGAGAGGCTAACAGGAGGAGAAACCCAGTAGCCCCAAGGCTGTGGCTTCAGCAGCATGGACAACGGAGTCCCCCTCCATCTCTTCTACTGAAGAGAAGCTACTTCCCTCTCAACCCAGCCTGGGAGGAAGGACATCTCTGATCCTCAAGCCACGTCATGACTGTCTAAAGCCATGACTTGGAGCTTTCCATCTTAGGCAACCCTTTCCTGCATCAGTGGGTCTTCCAAAGAACCTCTGCACCTTTGCCATGGAAATGTAATGCATTACTGCAGAGGATTCTGGGCACATCGAGAGTTCATGTGTGGCACTATGACTGGCCAGAACAGTTGGGGTCTCACCACTGGCCCGTGTGAACAGATAGTGTGGCCTCCAACTACCCAATTCTCTCTTACAGTGGTGCATTTAAGACTATAGGAAGCTGCCATATACTGAGTCAGGCCCTTGGTCAATCTAGCTTAGTATTGTCTACAGAGACTGGCAGCAGCTTCTCCTAGGTTGCAGGCAGGAATCTCTCAGCCCTATCTTGGAGATGCCGCCAGGGGGGGAACTTGGAACATAGATGCCTCTTCCCAGAGTGGCTCCATCCCCTGAGGGGAATATCTCACAGTGTTTGCACCAAGTCTCCCATTCATATGCAACCAGGGTGGACCCTGATTAGCTAAGAGGACAAGTCATGCTTGCTACCACCAGACCAGCTCTCCTCTCCTGGAGAACTAGAGAGGGAGTGGGGGGCAGGCTGTCTCTTGAGGAAATTCTGCCCAAATCAAAACTTTATTCTGATTTTTAACTGAAAAGCCCCAAGGAACCCCAAGGCTCCCCAGAACATGGCTTGAAATACTACTGATCTCGAGGAACTTAGGCAGTGTCCTTCTACTGAGACAGACCCTAGCTCTCTCTCTTCCAGTGCTGTCTACACTGAGTAGCAGCGGTTTCCCCAAGATTTCAGGCAGGAGTCTCGATGCCAGGGAGGGAACCTGGGGCCTTCTGCATGCCAAGCAGCTGCTCTGCCCCTAGGCTTGTGGTTTGTGTGTTTTAACAAGGCCTAAAGCAAAGGTTTCCGAGGATAAAATGACCCCTGCAGAATGGTGCTCCTCTGGGAATACTCCCTTCCCTTTGCTGTTCCAGCCGCCCTGCAGAGGAAGTTCCTGAGCTGCTGGGCAGTCAAGCCAGCAGGTGGTGGTGGTGGTGGAAGAACTAGGTGAGCTTCTGGGAAGTGCCTGAGCCAACCCAGCATCCTGCCTCTTTTTGACAGGGGCACCACCTGGGAGGCCGGCTGCTGCTTCTCCTGTGCTGGTCCATTCTGCCCTCTTGTGCGGACGGTGAGTGACATTCCGGAGGCTGGCCTTGCAGCAGAGCTTGAGTTACTGCAGGGGGAGTGACTAGGAGGGCCTCTCGGGCTCCAAGGAAGTAGCCAAAGCCAGCAGAAAGGAGATGGGGACCCTCCCTGAGCACCTGAGCTGGGGGCTGCCAGGGGAAGGGGGTGTCTGTGTGTGATCTCTGCTCTCAGTGCCATGGCAGATGGCCCGACCTTCCGATGACACCATCTGAATCAGCACACTGTGAAGAAGGTAGCATTCTTGGCAGAGGCCCCACCTGCAACTGGCTCCGCATTTTGCAGAGTAAATCTGTTGCCATTTGTGTGTCATTTTCCCTTCAGCTCACAGAGTGACTTTGCCAAAGCTATCTTTGTGCGTGAGCAGGGGATGGAGTCCTTCAAGCCAAGCAGCTTGTTCACTGGGCCAGATGCTCTGTGCGCTTTCCAGACTTTGAGTTTCCTTGTGGAAATGGTTAGGACTCCTGCAACATCCCGAAGGGTGAGGCAGAACTCTAGGAGCTGCTGGGCTCTAGGACCCACCAAGCCCAGGCGAGCCCTCCTTGCCCTCCTCACTGCTAGAAGGGCTTGCTCCCCACACGCCCCAAGGTGAGGATTTGTGGGCAGCCCCATGGCCGTGGGAAGCCTTTCAGTGGCCAAAGATCCCGCGGGGGAGAGGGGTGTTCTGTATCCGGCAGCACATCTCTGGCTCTGGACTCCATGCCTATAAGAAAAGGGAAAGGAGGGAGGGCATGCGCAGGCAGAGCCTGGACCACCGACTGGTGCCTCTTCTTCCCCTCAGGTGTAGGCTGCGGCAAGCAGGACAGCAGAGCTCCCACAAGCATCGCGCAGGAGTTTGCAGTCCTGGGTGAATTTCCTTGGGTGGTGTCACTGCAGGATCGCCAAGGCCGCCACGTGGCCTTTGGGTCCATCCTCAGCAAGCACTGGATACTGAGTGTGGCCTCCAGTTTCCAGAACAGGTAGGTGCCAACGTGGAGGATTCTGTGTGTGCACACCCAGGCCTAGCACAAGCACGGCAGCCGACGGCTGTTGCCTCAGGCACTAGCTCAGGGCTGGCGGCGGCGGCCATGGTGGGCAGCTGGACTTCCACCTGCATTGCGTTTCCTAGGCAGGCATCTGGTCTCATCAGGCAATGGGGCCTGCGAGGGCTCGCCTCCCCAATACCCAGCGGGACAGCCTACCACCTGGCTGCTACCAACCCAGCTGAATATCCCTCAGAGCCCCCGGAAGGATTTCCTTGCTGTGGGTGGTGTTTCAGCACAGGCAGAGCTCGTACTCTCCAGAGAGAGTCAAAAGGCTGGCACCTCTGGCAGCCAGGAAGGATGCACCCCTTTTGCTCACTGAAGGCCGAGGGGAAGAGTGCAGCCTGCCTGCTGCGGCCCCCTGCCAAAAGCTTCCCCGCAAGTGCTCTGGGGAGCTGCTTGGCTTGTGGGGTGTCTGCTGCATCCCCCTACAGGGGAGCCATTTCTGCAGCCAGGTGGGGTTCCTTAGGATGGCAGAAAGATCCCCGTTCCCCTAACCCTTAAACAGGCACCCAAGAGCCAGGGGGTCGGCCACTTCCTCTCACCCCCACCTCCACGCTGCTGGCTTTGCCCGTCATGCACAGTCAGGCGCCTCGCCAGGAGAAGGCGGCCAGGAATGGAAGGGGGTGTGGGTTCAGGCAGAGGCCAGGGAGCATGCCTCCTGCCAGGCCGGGACGTGTGCAAGACTTGGGCAGCGTCTGCTCTCTTCCTTGCCAGGAGCCAGATCTCGGCCTTGGTTGGGGTCACCAGTCCACAGCAGAGGCACAAGCCGCTTCTCATCAGCACCACCATCCAGCACCAGGCTTTTGATGAACTCACCCTTGTCCACGACCTGGCCCTCCTGAAGACAGCTGCCCCGCTCTCATTCAGCCAGGCGGTGCAGCCCATCTGCTTCCCCTTCCCAAACCTCCCTGCTGCCGCTCTGGAAAACTGCTTGCTTGTGGGCTGGCTGAACCCACATGCAGGTGAGTCGTGCTGGCCCTTGGGCATCCCTCCCTCCTGGATCTACAAGGACAGGGAGGCGAAGTGGCCCTGGCTCTGCTGTCCGTGCACTGCACTGCTACCCTCCCTTCCTAGCAGAAGCTCAGGGCTATGGGTCTGGCCTCAGGCTGTTGTTGTTGGCCTCACCACTGATGTGGTGTCATGCTGTCCCTTGGGAAGATGCCTAGCTCTCCCACTCATCTTCCCCACCTGCCACTGTGGATCTGCCTTGCAGGTATCTACATTTCGGAACTTCTACAGTGCCTTCTTGCTGGGCACTAAAGTCGTCCAGCACTTCCAAGCTTTTTGCTGAGATTCCAGTTGAGTCCCCTCGCATAATTAAGTGACCAGCAGTCACTCCTAGTGTAGGCAGTTTCTCCAGTGCCAGGGGCTGATGAAACCATGTGCTTTGCTCAAGCCTCCTGCAGGGTACACCAGAGAGAGCCATTCCTTTGCCGACAGTCTTGGGCTGAAAGCGGACATGAGGTTTCAGAACAAGAGGCGAGCCTGTGCTGGGCTCTGTGCAGAGGGAAAAGCCCCCGTGTGTGTGTGTGTTGGGCTCTGTTGCCAGCTAAGCCCTGTCCAGGCCTCAGAAGGCTGGCCCTCTCTCACGCCTTGATCTCTTGGTCCAGACAGGAAGCGACTCTCTACGGAAGCTTTCGGTGGTGGACGTGGACCCCTGTCCCCTGCACAGAATCGTGACCACCGAGTGTGCCAGCCACAGGGATGGTGACAATGTGCCTGGATGCCTGGTGAGGAAGAGAAGTTCACAGCCTTCTCTATGTCATGCCATTAACCCCTGCCATGCTTTAACCTCACATTTCATGACGTGATAAAAGGTGGCAGTTCCCCACTTTTTCAGAGCTAGCAGTTCCTTTGTAGAGACTGCAAACACACCCAACAAAGATGTATTGAAAAGATGGAAATTGCCCCACCCTTTTAATGGGGAGAATTGCTGCCGACATTATTTTGTACAATGGCAGGTGTGTTTAGCTGTCCTAGGTGACATTTGTGTATCCCTTAAGAGAGTCAGTAAAAAATTATGCAAGAAACGTTGCATGAGAACAAAAGGCCTGTTAAAAGCTAGGTGACCTAGATGTGCCTTGCTGCTTAGCATCTGCATTTGTGGTTCCGAGGGCTGAACCAGGCCACAGTTGGATTAAAGGATCTAGATAACCAGAGATCTCCTGTGAATATTACATCTACTGCACTGAAACGAACGGTGCCTTTTATTGCCTAGAAAGGCCTGTAGAGAGCCTCACAACAGCCAAAGTTTGAGAAGAGGCCCAGTGTTTGAGTAGGATTTTCTTAGCTGTGAGCCATGCATGGGATGGATGGACCTCGCCCCAGGATGGACCATGTGCCAGGCACATGGGAGGAGTCAGAGGCTGGGAGACAAGGGCGCTTTCCAGATTACCCGCTGCAACAGTGTCACTACATGTCTGTTAAGTGTGATTCCGTACTGCCTGTGTTTTGACACTGCAGTCCCTGTGCTGTCAGCAAGGTGCTGGTCACATTTCTGATGCCATTTTCAGGTTTTACCTTTGCTACAACGTTGTAAAAAAATAGCTGGATTTTCCTGTTGTAGGAGGTTTGCGCAAGCTAGTCAAGACTGCTCCCCCTGCTGGTGGCTTTGTGCAACACCCTTTATTTACGGTTTCAATGCGATCCTGCCAAGCCCAAGCATCTTGTTGCTTTCCAGATCGTGTGATCTGGAAAGCAACAAGATGCCAGATTCCTTGCACAAGCTACACCAGCGAGGGCTGAAGGTGCCAACTCACACTGCCTGGTGCTTCTGCAGCCAGTTTGCACTGATCTGCTTGTGGCAATCCAAGTTCAAGGCCAACGCGGACCGCCAGGAGCACCAAGCACCACTTGGCTTGCTCAGCGCTCCTTTGGAAGGTCTGTGGAGAGGAGCAAACTGGCAGCTAATCCTCCAGTGGCCCACTACGGGCAAGCCACACAAAGCCCTCCTCACTCTCACAACGGTGGTGGGCCCTACCTGAGTAGTGGCGAGCTCTTCCCCTCCCTTCCCCGGGTCTCTGAGCTTGATCTCCCGGCTTCCTCTCTCTCTCCAAGGGTGACCCAGGCAACCCAGTCGCGTGCCAGGCACCGGGCACAGGCCAGTGGGTGCTGAAGGGAGTCCTGAGCAAGGGCGGTGCAAGATGCTACGGGCCGTTCCTCTACACCCGGGTCTCCTCCTACAGTGAGTGGATCGTGGCCACCACAGCCAAGCAGGGAACCCCCGTCCCGCCCACCTTCGTGGAGAAACACTTTGCCTCCTGGATCCCAGCAGGGGAGAACAGAGGGGTCGCGGAGCCCTTGCGTCGGGCCCGAGTGCTCAACTCCTCAGACTCTGGGGAAGAGCCTCCTGGCCAGCTGCAAGCAGAAGAGGCGCTGGAAGGCAGCAGCTCAGGCCAGCCGGTGGAGCCCCAGGGCAAGGCGCTGCTGCCCGTCTACTATGATTACTACAGCGGGGAGGTGATGCCCATCTCCACGGCCAAGCGGGGCCAGCCTCAGGGACCCCGAGGAGTGCTCTGCGCCAGTTCCTTGCTCCATCTCCTGACTTTCTGGGCCATCAGTTAGGTTGTGAGCACCACCAACATGGCTGAGATGTGCAGTGATGGACTCCTCAGGCTGCTCATGTGTCGCGGTCTCCTGGAAGAGCCTCTTGGGCTATTAAAGTCTAAGCCCTCCTGGGGCCCCTCCCCTGACCCACTTGGTACAAAATGACTCCAAAGCGGGAAATCTGGGTAAATAAATACCATTTGCATTTGCTTCTCCCAGGAGAAGGAGAGGGAGCTCTGGGGGCAGGGCCCTGCCAGGCCCGGGTGCAGCAGAGGCCTCTTCTGCTGCGAAGGGAGGGTCGCACGAGGCCGAGGAGGAGGTGCGAATCCTGCTGCGGAGGCTCCCGCTCTCTCCAAAGGTGGACCCAGGCGGCCGGAGCCACGACAGACCTTCCCGGCCCACCTTCCTCTCTCTCAGCAGATGGCTTGCTCGGGGAGAATGGCCTGCAGCTCGTGACTGGCCATCTGCGCCTTGCGCCAGACACAGCGATAGCTCTGCAAGGACATCTGCAGGACACCAGAGAGGGCCACAGATGAAGGCAGCCGCCAGAGGAACCCCCACAGGCCCCCCCCGGATGCTCTCCCGAGTGCTGCCACCCCCTCCATCTCAGTGGGCCCCAGCCACACCTTGGGGCCGCCTCGGGCTCCTCAGCAAGGGGGGTGGGGAGCCCCTCCCAGACCTCCCTTCCCCTTGCGGAGCTTCCTTTCCTGGACTGGCTTTGCAGAGTTCATGGGGGCAGCCGGCTGGCCCCAGAGGGGGTGGGGTTCCCGCCTACCCTCGAGGCAGGCGGCCAGCAGCTTCCCTGCCCTCCAGGGCTTGCTTCATCGCACTGCCCAGAAGCAAGAGCCAAGAGGCTCACCTGGAGGGTGGCTCCCCAGGGGACCGCTGCAGGGCCCTCCCTGCACTGAACACCCCTTGGCAGCAATGGAGGTGGGACCTGGCTGGGCTGGGCCTCTCCAGGAATGAGCCCCTGAAGGCTGCTCTGGGGCTGCTCCAAATGCCCACTGGCCCTTCTCAGCCTGCAGTTTCCTTTCCTCTGTGCTCAAACGGGGGTACGTTTCCTTTGCCGAGGCCGTGACTGGGTTCCCAACACGGCTGGCTTCAATGCAGAGGGACTGGCCGACTGGCCACAATGGTAATGACTGGTGTTCCCAGGAACCGGGATTCCCAGATGTAGTTGACTGCAACTCCCATCACCCACAGCCACAAGCCATTGCAGCTGGGGATGCTGGGAGTTGTAGTCCACAGCATCCGGAAATCCTTCTTGGAGAGGATACTGGTCACACGAGCCGGGAGCTTTGTCCCTCTCTGCGTTGGTGCCACACACAGGACTGGGCGATTCAGGCATCAGGAGCAAGTTTGGGCTCAGCAAGCTGCGGTCAGCTGTGCGCCTCACAGGGGCCTCCCCTCAGCAGGGACACCCGTACCTCTGCAATCTCCACCTTCCTCTCCCAGATCTTGATGGTATTTTCCAGCTCATGAACGGCCATCTTCTCGTGGACATAGTCAAGGATAGGAGGCACTTTGTACGCGGACAGTATTCTCCGCAGCCTTTTGTTCAGGTGCTCAGCCTTCTCCCGCTCCTGGAGAGAAACAGGACAGAGACTTGGAGAGGTGGTGGCACGCACTCACTCTCACTCTCTCTCTGGCTTTGTGGCTTGCATTTGACCCTCCACAGGGTAAGCAACAGCTTGAGAGGATAATTCAGAGCATGGAAACACTGGCAGCAGGGAAAGGATTAAACAGTCTCTCCCCCAGGGCTTCTGCTTCTTTGAAGCAAAAATAAATCACAGATCTCCTGTGTAACGTGTGGTTTGGCCTTTGGTGGGACCATTACTCCAGAGCAGGGATTCCCAATAGCGGGTACTAGTACTCCGAGGGGTCCTCGGCCTTCCTGCCTCCCCACTCTGCAGTTGCACAATTTGTTCCCCATCTGAAAATCCCTGGCTTAGAGTGACACATCCTCAGCGATGTGTCTGCTGAAGAAGGGGTGGGTGAAAACGCTCCTCCTCTGCTCCTGATTGGCTGGCTACATGCTGAAGCTCAGCAGACCCCTCCCCTCAGGCTGACTGACAGGCTTCAGAAAATTAGCACTGAATGTTCCCATTGAAATTAATAGGATTAATTTCAGTAAAAGTGCATATGAGTAACTTAGTACAGAGGTGAGCCAGTGACTGGAGAAACCCATCTCCCCAATTGTAACACTTCCATTTGAGTGTTTATGTATATATGTGTACACACACAAAGTTAAGTGTTACCGTTACGAGACGGGCTACTCCAGTCATTGTCTCACATCTACACTTAGTTATTCATACTCAGTCTTATTGAAATAAATGGGACAAGTTTACTTGTCCTTTTAATTTCAGTGGGAGCATGCATGTGTAACTCAGTCTGGAGGTAAATGAGTGACTGGAGTAGCCGGTCTCATAACTGTAACACGCAACACAAACACACAATCTCTATGGAGTAGCTGAGCTGAAGCTCTGTGACCAAAGGGGCACACTTGCTACAGAAAGGCTGGGAACCCTGCCTGCCTGCCGCTGATGACTGGCTCTCTTGTGGGGTGGTTCTGGCTGGTAACCCACTCCAGGCTCATAGTGGGGAAACTCCTGGATGCATATCTTGAATGCACAACAGCAAAAAGACAAAGGGAGACTGAGCTTCACCACTATCTTTCTCTCCTTCTGCCACCCAAAGGACCCCTCCTTTGTTCTAAGCATTTATATTCCTGAGAACACGATGGACAGGAAATCCGATGTGTTCCAGATTTCAATGCTTTCAATTTCTGGCCAGGTTCTTCAATATTCCATTGACTTAGCACTAAGTGAGCAATGCTGGTTTCTAGGCAATGCAAGGATCTGTCAGCTTGGAGTTGTTTTTCTCCTGGAACAGTCTGAATTGTACTCTGGACCAGGGGTCAGAGAAACCACAGGCAGCTGCCCAAAAAGACATCAGAAGCAACTGCACTGGATGCTGGTCATGCTCTGAAGCCCACCTTGTTGTTACTGCAAAACCAGCACAAAACTAGGCCTGGGAACAGCTTCCAAGGGAGCGACCCTGGATTGGCACACGTGACTCGGCTCGCAATGGGAAGCCGTGTGCAGGACGAGCTGGCAGTGCAGCATCCGTTCCCCACCGTGCCTGCCGTTGTACCTACCTCCTCAACAAGGACGGCTTCCCGCTCAATTTTCTCCAAGGACTCCTTTCTCTGGGCAATGTCTTTCACCAGACGGGTGGCCATTGCTGTGGTGTTTTGCAGCTTCATCTGAAATACAGCAAGATGGTCAGGACGAGAGGGAGGCAGGGCGGCTTGTGTGCCTGTAAGCAAGGGGGACACCCAGAGGACATCACTTCCACGCAACAGCCAGACTGATTTCACTCACTGGAATGTTGGCTAGCCACACGGCTAGTGGCTTCTGAGCAGCTGCAACTGGGAAATTAGGTGTGCAAAGGGCCAGCATGTAAACCCAGCAGCCCACCACAGGGACACCAAATTCCTCGTGAGGCTCTGTCCAGCCTGTGGACTGTATACAGAAACTCCTTGAAACTCCTTGGAGCCTTACGAGTTGTTTCTCCTCGTTGCTGGGCATTTTGTTCAAGAAACAGGAAGGCTGAGTGACTGAGCGGAGAAGACCATACAAAGGGGCTCAACGAAAACCCTTCCCAGAGTGAAGGCAATCAAGTGGAGCTTCGCCGAGCCTCCCAGGAAAGCAAAGACAACCCAGAAGCAAGGAAAGAAGGAAGGAAGGGGAGAGGGTGCAGGAGGAACATAGGAAGCTGCCTGATCCCGAGTCAGGCCCTTGGTCCCTCTAGCTCAGTAGCTGCAGGCAGACGCTCTACCACCATCCCCGAAGGGGAATATCCTGCAGTGCTCATAACCAAGGCAGACCCTGCGTAGTCAAGGGAACAATTCACGCTCACTGCCACAAGGCCATTTCCCCTCCCACGCCCTCCATAGCTGGGCAGAGCCAGAGCCTGGAGGAGATGCAGCCGGTGAGGCGAAAGGTGGCCTCTGTTGGGACTCTCTCTTGACAGAAGCAGGGGGACGGAGGGCGGGGGGCGCTACAGTCAGAGGGCAGCCAGGGGTGGGCGTGAGCTCGACTCACTTTGTAGAAGTTGAGGATCTGGAGGGCCCGGCCCACCGTGAGCTTCAGCTGCAGCAACTCCTGGTTCCGCTCGTCAATCTTCTCCAGGAACTGGGCGTTCTCAATCTTCAGCTGCTGGAAATCCACCTCATGCAGCGCCTCGCCCAGCTCCTCCTTCTGCAAGGCAGGAGAGCAGTGGACGGTGGTTGGCCAGGTGGCAGCCAAGATCCCAGCAGGGCTGGGCTTCTGCGGGGAGAGCGCTGGAAGAGCTGAGGCCCAGGTCTGACATGGCTGCAGGCCACGCGCGGGCCCTCGGATCGGGAGCCAGGCCCTTCTGCACAGGCCCCAGCCCTGCTCTGCAGTTTGGCTGCCACCTGCGCTTGGGAGCAGCAAACTCAAGGTGGAAGCAGTGCAGAGCAACGGCAAGAAGTCTCGGGCTATGCAGCCTGTCCTGCCAGAAGGACGGAGGCTGCTTAGCTTGGCAAGAGGGAGACTGGAGGCACTGTGCCTCTGCAAAGGCATGGAAGGAGGGCAGGGAGGAGAGAGGGCTGGAGGCTGGTGGCAATCAGAACCTCCTTTCAAATGGCTCCTTTGCCTTACGATGCTGTCAAGCAAGCCCTGCCAGCCATTCCAGTCGAGCCATATGCCACCCAACAAAGCTCCATGAAATCAGGAAGGGCTCCTGGAAGCCCAAAATGGCCACCCACAGGGAACATTGCTGTTGGGTCTCTGTCTGAGTTTCTGCTCTGGCCTCCCTTTCTGTCAGCCTCTGCTGGAGCCAGGTAGGTCTGCTCTGTCTCTCCACTGGACTGGAAGCATCCAGTCACTTCCAGTGCAGAGGAACTGCCTGCCCTCTGAGGAGGGTGCCTGTTGTGTCTCTGCACTACTCACCACTATGCATTAACTGCTTTCTGCTTGGGAAGCAAGCTCTGCACAGTGATTCCTGGAGGTACACAGAACTGAGCTGAGTGCAGGTCATTCCTACTCTTAACACAAGGCGGTAGTAAGCCTATTCGGGCCAAAGAGCGGCCTCCAGTTTTACCTGCTTCAGCTGCAACTGCATCTTCTTCCTCTGGACTCTCAGGGAGTCATTTTTCAGACGAACTTTCTCTTTCAGCACATCCTGAAAAAAGAAAGGCACATCATTTCTTTCTCAGCTTTACTGGAGCAGTTTGGCCCTGGGTCTGCATCCACTTGTCTCTGAGGCTTAGTTGGGAGCAATGACCGCCCCCCGCATGCAAGTCTCCCCCGCCAGGGCAAACCCCCAGGCAATAGCAGGGACCCTCACCTGGCCTCAGGGATGACTTAGATCAAAGAGGAACTTCTTCCAAACTCTGCTGCGCATGAAGACATGAATGCCATAATCACTGCTGCTCCAGAAGTCATGGACTTCTCATTTTGTGGTTGAAAACCAAACCCAGTGGCCACACTCTTTGGTGACCCAAAGCAACAAACCATTGGCTAATGGCTGAAGGCCACTGGGGCTGTTGTAGTCCAACAACATCTGGGGACCCAAGTTTGGGAGTCCCTGTGCAAATATACGCTAAAAAGATGTGAGAAACACTAGCTAGGACCCAAGGAAACTGATAATGGTTTCTGCTAGGCCAAATATATTGACAGGGTGGAGTCATAAGCTTTTGAGCAGCACAGAACTTTGCTTCAGGCAAAAGAGTTTGGTGCATCGCAAACATCTGCCAAGACACTTTACATCTCACTACCATCCTGATGTAATAAAAGGCTGAACCATTCTACAGGAGAATGGTTCACCAGTTGCAGGGGAGCAAAAGCAAGAGAGAGGGCATGCCCTTGCCTGTATGCTTCTCAGAGGCATCGGGTGGGCCACTGTGGGAAACAGGGTGTTAAACTGGATGTGCCGTGGGCCTGATCCAGCAGGGCTGTTCTTGTGTTCTTATGATGCAGTCTTGCAGGCTGAAAGAGCAATTGCTCGTTGTCACTGCTCCTGCCATGCACAGGCAATGGCCATGACCATCTGCGCATGGCAATCTACAGCAGCACATTACTCATTAGGCATGCAACAGAGCAGACCCCCAGCCAGCGGAGCTTTCACCAGTGCACTAAACCCTTAGGATCCCAGGAGGAGGAGGAGGAGGAGGAGGAGGAGGAGGAGGAGAAGGACTGTTAGGAACCAAACCTCTTGCAATGAGATGCACCAGGGATATCAAACAGGGAAAACAACAACCCCAGAAACATGAAACGAAGGGGACTCGGGGGAGAACAGAGTCAGGACTTCATAGGCGGGGCTGCTGCCCTTTTCACTGGCCCGGCCCTCCTCCTTTGCCTTTAGGAGCAGCTGAGCAGGCAGACATGCAAAGCTTTTCCTGGCATGGAGCTAAAAGGATGGGAAAGTTTTGCCGCTTTCATTTCTACATGGCCAGTGGTGGTTAAGTATACGGGACCAGGGCTAGTAAAAAACAAACCAACCCTGACAATGGGCTCCTGGGGAAGCTTTATGAGTGTTTGTTCTATAGAACAAGAATGGTCTGAACAGGCACAGAGGCAGAGGTGTCCAAAAACGTCTTACTCTTTGGTGGACACCACAATGTTGCAGGCAAGTCCAGCAGAGCAAGAACACAAACTGACGGCCAGAGTTACTGCAAAGGTAATCGGCTGATCACAGGCACCGCGACCAGTCCCAGAAGCCAGCCTGGCCAACGTCAAAGGAACCCTTTATGAAAGCAAAACAAAAACAACGAACGGATTGACCACAAATGGTCTCCACTGACCCTGGAGCGAATCTTGTCTTCCATGTATCTCAGCACCTTGTCGGAAGCGATGACACTACCTTTCTTCTTGGTGATCGTTTTGACGATGTCTCTGTCAAAGTCCGCTGAGGCTTTCTTAATGTCAACAATGCGAATGTCTGCTTCCTCCAGGACAGCCTGCAGATGTCAGATTCATTGGGAAGAAAGACAAGTTGCATTTCACTTGCTCTGCGAAATGGGACCTGGCCAGGAGGCTGAGGCAGAAGCCACCCGTACAGGGACAGACCAGGCATGCTCCACGCTCTCTGACTCCAAGGTGGTGAGTGGCTGCAAGAGGTGCAAGTGAAGAAAGCAACTGCTTGCCAGTGCTAATAGTCCACTCCAAGGCGACCAATTGTTAGATGCCAATTAACGGGGGACTTGTAAGCGCTTGCTGGGTGTCTCATGGTTAAACACACTTCACTCCAAAAGCTCTCCAAACCTGTCCCAGTTCATGAGAGCTGACAATCTAGGGTTGACCTCCAGGGCCGAGAGGCTGGGCCAAGAGGCAGAGGACTCTCACCGTGTGTGCGGGTTCCCTGACTTCCTCTCCTGGGCGCTCATGTGAGTGGGCAGCTGCCAGCTGTTGAAGCTGCCCCTTTCACACCACCCGGGCTGCTCTGCTTTAAGCAGTGCAACACTGAAGGAGGAAAGTGGCCTCTCTCTGGAGATGGGCTAAGCAGCCACCCAGCTCCACGGTGGAGCCGTTTCACAAAGCCATTCAGCATCTCTAGCAGGCATCTGTTCTATTTTAATCAGCACAAGAGAGGAATGAAACAACTCAAGGACTTGGATAACAAGGTCTCTCCTCATCTGACATTCTGCAGAACGTGGCCTGCCAGACATCGCACATCTTCCCAATCGGCAGCAATCCTGACTGAGTCTTTGAAATGTCATTTCCTCCTCAGAACCACAAACTGTTTGAAGCCTGCAGTTTCTTGCAGATTCTGCAGAACGTCCATGAATGGATGTTTTTCAAGCCTTTCCCCATAAACTGCTGCAGCAAAGAGGTATAACAGATCAGAATGGAAGCCCAGGGGGATTCAGGGGGTCAGGGTTTCTCGAAGTCACATGTTTTAATGTTATTTGAAAGCCCTAACCCTTTTTGCTTACTGATTCAGAAAGAAAGAAAAAGAATGAACTGTGACTAACAGAACCTCTTTTTTTGGCCATAAGGATTGTTGGCAGTACAGAGACTGCCTCACCTGAAGCAACAGCTTGACTGCTGAGTGGGCCAGAAACGACAGACTCCTGCTCACTGTTACTGAGCTCGCCCTGATGTACGAAGTACCTACATGGTTGTCTCAGTGGAAGCAGAACAAACAGTTCAGTATCGAAACACAACAGAACAAGTCAGTCCGTACCCCCTTATGCAAGGACAACTATACCAGGTAGTTTTGCAAAATCCTGTCTGAGTTCTCCTTCATCCGCTGAATGTCTTCCCTGGTCTCGTCCAGCTCCCGTTGTGCGAGGTCGCATTTCTGCTCCACTGTTAGGTGTACCAGACGATCTGTTGTGATCCGGGATTTAGATTTGCGTCTGCTCCGTGGCTGCAATCCAAAGGAAACGCGTGAGGTTAACACACAGGTCTAGAGAGCAACTCACAAGAGCGTGACTGCATGTGTGCATCTATTGTCACTGGGCACTTCCCAACGTGCTTCTTGTAGTGCCAGCCAGCTGTGGCTTTTCCACCTGCAGGCACATGCAGAACCACAGTGGTCCTTCTGCACTGAAGTCAACATTGTGTGTCTTGGGGACACAGTCGACTGACCCTCCCTTTTCAAGCCTCCTGTTTCTGTGGGAGTTGCTTTTAGCTGGGCATGCACCTCTTTTTAAAAAATTGTTATGCTAACAACAATCCTCACATGCAGTCATAGTGTTGCCCTACCCACTATCCTCAAAAAAGGTGGCATTTTCTGCAGTTCTAAATGCGATGACTTAAGAGCAGAGGATATATAGCTGGACAACAAATGGATGATGACACCATGGGGACCCAAGAGTGAGTGCACCAACTGTGGCAATCCTGGACTAAGCACCCGGTTTAGAAGTGCCCCGTGGCTTGGGTTTCCCTTTTCTCCTGGATGCAGGTTAAAGGGTAGTGGGTGCCTAATTGTTAGATGACTTGCACAGGAGTTGCGGTAAACTGGATTCAGCAATGATCAACTGAACAATCTAAAACAGAAGCGTAAATTAGATGATGGGCTGTTCATTACAACAGCCTGCCTCCTTTTTTCTTGCTAACTCACTCTGATAGCCACCTAATGGCGCAGCGGGGAAATGATTTGACTAGCAAGCCAGAGGTTGTTGGTCCAAATCCCCGTTGGTGGCAGCAGCCATACAGGAAGATACCGACAGGCATCATCATCTCAGACTGCGCGGGAGGGGGCAATGGTCAACCCCTCCTCTATTCTACCAAAGACAACCACAGGGCTCTGTGGGCGCCAGGAGTTGAAACTGACTCAGCAGCACACTTTACCTTTAACTCGAGTTATCATTCAGGACTCTCAGGGGGAAAGGGGGAGTTTTCCAGATGATGATTTATAGCAGCTTGGCTACGCGCACAGTTGTAGGCTGTTCGCAAACAGCCCTTCTTCCCAGCACTTTTCATGACGATTAGCTCTTCAGTGCGTGAAATAACCATCTCAGAATTGTAGTGTTTTTAAACTGTCCTGAAATCAGTGCGGGAGTCTGTGTGGACAGATTAGGCTGTGGCTTGGGGGCTGAAGTGGGAGGGGGGCAGGCTCTGCTCCTGGCATGGAATGGGGGTGGGGGATGAAGGAGAGCTGTGGAAAGTGATGGGCACAAACCCAAGACAAAAAAGTCTCCTGTGCAGACAGAACAAGAAGTTGGGGGGGTGTGTGGAAAGAGAGGAAGTCCACATAGTGACTCTGGTTTCCATTGATCACAGTTCCTCCCACAGTGAACCTCCCCACCTGTTTGGCTCCTGGGTGCAACTAGATAAGACAGTGTGTTTCAAGGCCGCTACTGGGGGTGGCGAGAGAGAAGCAGTCGCCAGTGCACACGCAGGTGCTCCTCTGTACGGCTGCTAATCAGCAGGGATACTCCCCAGTGTGTGTGTTGGCTTTAGAGGCTCATGTGGGCTGCACCAGGGTCAGGGGTGGCCCACGGTATGGCCGTACCTGAGGTGGGGTGCAGATAAAAGTCTGCCTTGCCCCAGGCCCCTTAAGCCAAAGCAACCCCTGCACCCCTCGGAAGTGCAGCAGCAGAGGCCAAGAGGAGGGCAGGTGGCCAGCAGGCTCCTCTTCTCTCTCTGTGCTGCTTGCAAAGCTCCTTGCAAAGCTCGCCAGGGTCAGGCTGGCCCCAGATCGGATGATGCTGATGGCGGGGGAGAATCTTGCCACCCTGCTGGCGCCCCAGAGTCTGCCGCCTGCGGTGACTGCCTCGCTCTGCCTCACGAATGGGCAAAACGGTGGCTCTGGCTCATGCCGCTGAGGGTGGTGTGGGAGCCTTGTGTCTGGAGGGCTGTGTCTGTGAGATCACTGAGGCGGCATTTCCCTGCTGCCATGCATGCACGGACTGGCCCTTTCCACCCATGGCAGCTGGGGAGGTGTCCTGCACCATGACTAAGAACATAAGAATCCGCCCTATACTGAGTCAGACCATTAGTCAATCTCGCTCAGGATTGTCTACACAGACTGGCAGCAGCTTCTCCAAGGTTGCAGGCAGGAGTGTCTCCCAGCCCTAACCTGGGCACTTTCCAGCTTACACGCTACAACAGTGTCACTACTGTCCGTTAAGTGTGCTTCCCTACCGCCTGTGATCCGACATCGCAGTGCCTGCCCTGTCAGCAAGGTGCCAACATCTCCAAAGCCTTCCTTTGGGTTTTATCCTTCTGTTTTAGTCCTACAACACTGCATGTGCGTCACAAATAAATAGCTGTTCTTTCCCATTGTAGGGTTTGGGTTGCACAAGCTATTTATGTTTTCAAAATGATCCTGCCAAGCCAAAGCATTTTCCTGCTGAACAGCGTGCAATCTGGAAAGTGCCTTGGAGACGCCAGGGAGGGAGCTTGGAACCTTCTGCAGGCAAGCATGCAGATGCTCTTCCCAGAGTAGCCCCTCACCCTGAGGGGACTATCTTACAGTGCTCACACATGTCGTCTCCCATCCAAAAGCAAACCAGGGCAGACAGGCCCTGCTTAATAAAGGGGACAATCTGTGCTTGCTACCACAAGACCCGCTCTCCACTGTGGTAGCAAGCACAGATTGTACCAGTGGCGTGGCCATGGATGCTGGGGAGGGATCTGCTGGGAGGTGTGTTGCTACTGCAGGGTTTGCCTAAGGTGGTATCACTCTGCTGCTGGGTGTGCAGAGATCCTGACTGCTCCATGTCAGTGTTATGCGGACAGGCAGTGGGCTCAGCGGAACAAGCTGTCCGTACTCGGACGCTGAAGAGAGCGTGCCGCTCTCCTCACGATGGGGCAACGGAAAGACATATGCTCAAGTGAATGGATACTTCTGTGTGCTAGTCACAAAAGTGAAACAGTACAGAAAATATTTCAGGGTGAGCAAAAGGGATCCTGAAAAAGGTTTTACCCAAAACTTCACTCCCAAATACTTCTGGGAGTAAAACTTAGACTTTGGATGTGCGCCCGCATGTGACAGTGGGGAGAAAAGAGAGCAAGAGAGAAGCTTCTTTAGGCAGGCCCCACCCACCCCCGGCAGCTTACTCAGCCTGCGCTATGGCAACACAAACCCCTGTAAACTAAGAAGCCAGGAGCTCACGTATGGAGTCTGCCCCATATCCAGCGAAGAGCCACGTCTCTCTGACGACACATCCCTTGGCTCCATCCGGCAGAAAAACTTCTCAAATATGTCCGTCTCAAGTTGGAGCATGGCATTGATGTGTCTGGGGAAAGACAAGCGCCTGTGAGGGCAAACACGGGTGCTCATGCCTAAGGTTAGGAGGCACACTTCAGACTAAAGGGGACGCCAGCCACCTCCATGGGGCAAAGTCCTCCAAGCAGCAGCAGCAGCCAGGTCAGCAGTGCAAGGCCCTGCTGAGATTAAGTCAGCGCCTGTCCTAGATGCCCTCCTGTTTGGGGTGAAGGGCAGGCTTAGTCCTCTCACCGCTTTGCATCCTATACTGCAGCCCATTGATAGTCCCAGGGCAGCGAGTGGGGGCCAGCCTGTGCAGGTCTGCAGCATTATCCCCAAAGGCAGTGCTTTGGTCCGCAGGAGGGCATGGCAGTCATTCACTGCAATGGGAGGAAGGGGCAACTTGAGAACACCAGTGGGGTGGAGGCTGAACCTCCCCTTTGCCCTGGCGGTGACCCCTACCATTGAGAGACCAAGCCTGCGTCTCCCTGCATAGCCTCAGTGGGGATCTTGAGCAAGCAGCTGGGGCAGGGGCAGGGGTGGGGGCGCTTGTCTAGGCAGAATGGCTCCCTTCTGTTGCAGCTCTCAAGTGCACAACTTCCAGAGGGTAGCTGTGGTAATTTCCAGCAGCAAAAACAACCAAGAGTCTTGTAGCACTTTAAAGACTAACAGATTAATTTTAGCAGAAGCGTTTAAATACTAGAGCCCACTTAAAGCTTCTGCTACAATACATTTGTACAATATATTTTAAGGTGCCACAAGGTTCTTGGCTTAATTCACAGGGTGCTTTACACATGCTACATTTTAAAGGCCTTTTCACATGTTATGTTCATGCACAATCTGTACAAAATGTATGCATGTACAGATCTGTACACACTTACAATTATTCACGTATTATGTTCAATATTATGTGTATTATTATGACACTTTGGGTCAGTTCAGATGATACTTCTCTGGACCAGCCCAGGCACATGCCATGAGCACACATGTCCTTCTGTGCTCCCAGCATGCTAGGGTGTTGGTGTTGGTGGTGGTTGTGCCCTCGAGTTGGTGTCGACTGCTGATGCCCACAGAGCCCTGTGGTTGTCTTTGGTAGAATACAAGAGGGGTTGACCATGGCCTCCTCCTGCGCAGTGTGAGATGATGCCTTTCAGCATCTTCCTATATCACTGCTGCCCGATGTAGTACCAGTGGAGAATCAAACTGGCAACCTTCTGCTTATTAGTCAAGCATTTCCCCTTAATTCAGGGGAGTCCCATCTGAATTCCTCCTCCTCTACAGGTGTTGCAGGAGGGACTAGACCCAGGCTTGCTTTTAAATTAAAATGATCACACATGCAGTCATGATCCCGGGCACAATATGACCATGTGTAGGGATACCTGCATGCACAGGCAAGGTAATGTCCAGAGAGGGTTGTGGTCTCACAGCAAGTCTGGGAAGTGACCTGAACACGGCCATTCTTTCTTTCGTTATTTTACAAGGATGGTAGATGACGTGTCTGTAAGATTCCTCAGTGGCGGCGGCTGGTCTGGTGGTAGCCAGCATGAATGGTCCCCTTTGCTAAGCAGGGTAACCTTGGTTTGCATTTGAATGGGAGATGTGTGCGCACGGCAAGATCTTGCCCTCAGGGGAGGGGGCGTTCTGGGAAGAGCAGAAGGCTTCAAGTTCCCTCCCTGGCAACTTCTCCAAGATAGCAGGCTGGGAGAGACTCCTGCTGCCTGCAACCTTGGAGAAGCCGCTGCCAGTCTGGGTAGGCAATCCTGAGCCAGATGGACCCAGGGTCTGACTCGGTAGAGGGCAGCTTCCTCTGTTCCTGATCCCCACCCCTGCTCGCTTTGCAGGGATCCCCCCCCCCCGCCCTGCACCCTCCTCCTCGTGGGTAGCCCGGGTAGGGGCTTCTTCTCTCTTTACTGGCCTCGCCCTCCGCCGGCCCCCAAGCGCTGCCTGCCCGTGCCGTGGTGGGGGGCCACTGCTACCGTCCTCTGGAGGGAGTGGGGCAGGCTACCGCCCTCCCGAAGGGCCAAGCGGGAGGAGGAGGAGGAGGAGGAGGAGGAAGAGCAGCTGCCGCCCCGCCCCGCCCCCCCCCACCTGTTTTCCTCCACCAGGCTGCGGAGTCGGGCCAGGTCGAGCTGCCCCAGCTGGGCCAGGTCCTGCAGCAGCTCCTCGCCCGGCTCCCGGGACTCCCCGGTGTGGACGCTGTCCCGCTCCGACTCCTCGTCCCCCAGGGCCGCCGCAGCGGCCGCAGCGGCCGCCGCAGCCGCCGCCACCTCCAGGGTCGCCATGACAACCGCGCCGGACGGCCTCCTGCCTGCCCGCCTGCCTCCTCGCAAGTCCAGCAGCAGCAGCAGCAGCGCGAGGCGGTCCAGTTTGCCCGCGCGCCCGCGCCGCGTCCCCGAGAGAGCGCGCGGCCCCGCAGCAGCAGCAGCAGCAGCAGCTTCTTCCTCCGAGGCGGCTGCTGAAGCGCTGTGCACGTGCAGGCAGCCGAACAGGGCGCTGTTGGTGGCGCCGCTGCTCTCCCCACGTTCTGTTTGGCGCGCCGTGCATGGCCGGCCGGCCGGCCTGCCTGCATTTGAGGGGCCCGCCCGCACGCGGGTCTGTCCAAATGAAGGGCGCTGCCTGGCTGTTTCTTTATTTTATTTATTTGTTAAATTTGTGTATGCTGCCTTTCATTAAAACAACCCCAAGGCGGTTCACATAGAAAAACTAGAAGAAGGCTATAAAAGCTGCACAATTAAGACAGACTAGCCTGTCGCCTTGGTTTTACTGGGGGGCTTCGTCTTGACTCCGGTGTGGATCCTACCCAAAGTCCCCTTCCAGGAGCCACGAAGGAGCTTTTTCCTCGGAGGGTGGGGGAGGGTTTGGGTCATGAAATCAGTGGGGCCGGGTGGGCGTTTGGCCAGCAGATACCGCTTAGGGGTCTTTTGTTGAAAAGCATATAAATATATTTGTATATATAAATATTCCTCCTAGTGAGGGATGAAGAGGCTTGTGCCACCTAGAAGGCCGGGAAATGGCCCTGAGCAGAAAGAAGCGTCACCCACTCCATCAGATGCAGCAGGAAGGGTTCACTTCAGCTGGTGCAGACACACATGCAGAGAAGAGGACAAATGATGTCCACGCGGGCGCAAAATAGGGTGGGCAACCCTCCAGGACTAGCCAGCCTGGAGTTTCCAGGCATTGATATCAGTCTGCAAGTGACAACAGAACTAACAGCTTTATATCGTTAAAATATGTATTTTATGTTTGTCCTCACAACAACCCTGTAAGGTAGGTTAGACTGAGAGATACAGGACTGGCCCAGAGTCATCCAGTGAGTTTCATAGTAGAAAGTGGAGAATTCCGGGAATTGCTTCTTGCTCCCAATGCTTGTCTGTATACACACACACACACAGAGCTCAAAATAAAGGGCTGCTACATCGTCTGTATCATGGTGAGGTAGCTAACCTCACGGACTGAAAGCAACCCTGGAGATGTGAACACTTTGATATTGTGCAAAATATAAGAAGACAGACTGGGGAACAAATCTCCAGGAGGACTAGCCTCAGGCTGGCAGCCCTAGGCTCAGCCAGCAAGAGGAAAAGACCAACCCGAGCCTCTGCAGCCGGGGACGATGGGAGTTGCACTCTAAGAGGAGCAGCAGCTGCTGCGGAGCCCGCCCTGTCACAAAGAAACGCTAGGCTAGCCAAACCTCGCCCCATGTTGGGATAATAACCCTCAGCCGTGCATGCGTGCCGGACAGCTGGTTTTGCAAGTCTTTATTTATTTACTTATTTGAGTTTTAAACCGCCCTTCCAAAAATGCTATCCACTCGTGTCATGTATTACGAAAGAAGACTCGAGTTAGGAAGAACACGAGGAGCAAGTCTGCTTCGCTTCTTGCTACTACCGAACCAGAGACCCACAAGCAGCCAACCGGCCGGTGGCTCTATGGTTTTATTTAAGTCTATACGGGCGTCGCCGCGGGGGCGTGGCGAGGACCCAAGCCGGCCCCGCCCCTGCGTGGCTGCGTCCTGGGCGACGCGCCAAGTCCTCCGGCCGGTAGGGGTCGCTGTGGCACCAGGCGCGGACCGGCCTGGGCGGCGGACTCGTCTCTTGCCGAGTGGGGCCGAGCTGGTGGGCGCGTCGCCGCCGCCGCCGCTGCTGAGGCCAAGGCCGCCGCCGCCGCCTTTTCCGGGTCCGCTGCGGCGGCGAGCGGCGCTCTGAGGGAAGCGCGCGCGGACGGAGGGCCGCCGGGAGGCAGAGCGAGACGAGAGCGAAAGAGCAGGCAGGCAACACCAGCCGCGCCGGCGCCCGCCCCCTCGCCCTCCCCTCGCCCAGTCAGGCGGCCCCGCGGGCGGCCGGCCTGGCGCCGCCGCTCTCCGCAGCCGCCGCCGCCTCGTCGTCGTCGCTGCTGCTGCTCCTGCCGCTGCTGCTGCTGGGCCGCCGCCGGCGGTGGTGCTGCCACGGGCCGGGCGCAGCAGCCGCCGCCGCCGCCGCCCCCCCTCCCGCTCCCCTCGCTGCCGCCGCCGCGCGGCAGCGGCGCCGCCTCCTGCTGCTGCTCCCGCCCGCCCCCGCCATGCCCGGCCCGGCCGCCGGCAGCAGGGCCCGCGTCTACGCCGAGGTGAACAGCCTGAGGAGCCGCGAGTACTGGGACTACGAGTCGCACGTCCCCACCTGGGGGTAAGCAAGCAAGCAAGGCCGGCCCGCCCGGCCTCCCCTTCCTCGCCTGCCTGCTGCCTCGTGCCTCTTCGCCGCAAGCGGCGGGAAGGAGGAGCCTCCCTCCACCACCCACCCAGCGGCGCGCCTGGCGGGCTCCTGCTGCTGCTGCTGCTGCTAGAGGCGGAGGGAGACCCGCCGGCCGGCTGGCCCAAGGGGCACGTGTGCACGCGGCGGCCCGCTCTGCCGCGCACCCCCGGTCTGCCGTGCTGCTCCCCCCGCCCCGCTCTTGCCAGCACCACCACGATGCGTGCCGAGTCCTCCTTTCCCCCCTTGCCGGGCTCCTCCCATGGCTCCCTTGCCTCTCCTCCTCTCGCATATGGGGGGCTGCTGCTGCTGCTGCCCTGGGCCGAAGCGGGTGCTGGGAGGGGCGGCCAGGGAAGGGCTGCCTTCTAGGTTCTCCACGAGCCGCCACTCCTAACCTGGGAGCCAACGCAGGCGAGACCAAACTCTTTCAGCGCCCTTTTGTACCTGCAGCAGCGTGGTGGCTTCAAACCTTTCATTGCTTGTGGACAGATGGAGTTTGGATTCTGAAGAGCCTGGTTGTAATTTGAAAATCAGAGGTGCCAGTTATTCTTGGTTAACAAGAGGTTGTGATCTTGTATGGGTAGTTGTGGGCCCTGCCAGGCTGATACTAGTCCCCTGATCCTTCAGAAAGGAATGTGAGCAGAGTTCTCCATTGGGAGGTCTGACCTCTTTAGCCTGTCCTATCCATAAGGATTTGCTTAATAAAGCATAGCAAGGCAGGTCTTTCTCTCCCCAAATCCAGGCTGGTGATTTAAATCGACATTGGTGAGTGTGAGAATAGAGTCCATGTGTGTGGCTGTAACTTTGGATTCCATAGACTAGGATGAGAGTGATCCTGTGAATTCACCTTTAGAGAATTGTGTGGATGGGTGGCAAGCCAAACAGGAATTGGGGTGATGGGAAGGAATTGGGTGCCAGCTAGCTTGGGCCATGGAGTGCTTGGCCAGGATGCAGCAGCTCAAGTTTGGACCACCTTTTCATTATTCTGTAATGGGAGTGAGTTCCTGCCGTAAGATGTATTAACTCTACAATCGGATAAATAACTCACCAGCACTGAGAATATGGATTCCACATTGTCTTTCATGCATGTTTAAGTGCAGAATGGCAGTGCTAATATGTGTTAGACACTGTGTGGTTAGGATCAGTGAGCAGGTTCATTCAGGACCGATTAGACTAAAATTGTGAGCACAGTATTAGGTATGTTGGACTGTGTAGATAAGTTGTCGATTTGGTGCACAGGGTCCATTGGTATGTCCTGATAAATCGCTGAACCACATACTTGCTACCCTTTCTTGTCCTGAACAATCTCTTGTTCCCTGTCAGGGTAATTAAAGGTAAAGTGTGTCGTGGAGTCGGTGGCGACTCGTGGCAACCACAGAGCCCTGTGGTTTTTAAGCAGTCCTAAAAGCTGGAAAATCTGCAGATCCCTGGTCGTCTAGGTCCTTGAAAGTCAGTGCTAGTATTTAGGCATGTGAGAGGCTGGGAGGATTCTTCACCACTTGCTGCACCCAGTTTCATTGTTGGGATTTTCAGGGGAGGGAGAAAGAAGTGTCTGCATACAGTATCACAAGAAGTGTCTTCCTTCCATTCGGTCAAGGGTCTAGAGTGGTCTTGCAGCGTACCATGCCTCCAGCACACTTGTATTGCAAAAATCAGGATGAGTGTGTAGCAGACTTTCCAGGAAAAGAATGTGCTTGCAGCTGGCACGTTGTGTTGCTTGTAGGTGGATTATGAGGGTTTGAGGATGGGTAGCTTGGAAGGTTATAGGCTCTTCCCCTGTGTCTCATGTGTCTGCCTTTGTAGTACAGAGACTGTGAAGATTTCTTTTCCAGCAGCAGCAATCTAGGGAAAGCCTAAGCGTGCTGAAGTGGAATTGTTTCTATCCACTCCCTTGCAAGGGCTGTGCATTCACAGATGTCCTGCTTCTAGCTTTTCAGTTTCAGGGTGATTGGAGCAGAGAGGTGGAAGAGAATGTCAGCCTAGCCACTTTTCAGTTGTTTTCCTCTTCACTGTCTGCAGTAATCAAGACGATTATCAACTGGTTCGGAAACTCGGCCGGGGGAAATATAGTGAAGTCTTTGAGGCTATAAACATCACCAACAACGAGCGTGTGGTTGTGAAAATCCTTAAGGTGAGTTTTTGTTGGATGCTTGTTAAAGGCTTTCTGAGGTGGGAACAATGCTGTGTGATCTTTCCTAATACTCTGCAATGGGTTGTCTTTGGATCTAAGCCCCGTCACTCTCTGCCACGTGACGACTTGAGATCTGGAAAACTGATATTGAGATGCACTGTATCTGTGTCTGGTTGTGATGTTTTGATTATCCTTCTCCCTTTCCCTTCTAGAAGGGGAAAGTTGCCTTCAGAAGCCCTCCTGTGAAGAATCAGCATCTTGTCCCTGTGTTGGAATAGCATTGCACGTGCTAGCCATGTTCAGTAAATAACATCTGTCAGGGCTTACTTGACAGGACAGATGTTAAACCTTATTAGCTGTAATGTGAAGCCTGCAGGGGAATCCTATGATTAACCTTTCAGTGATAGGCATTTAACCTTGTCAGGGTTGCTCTTTAGGTGACCAGCTGGATGGATTTTGAAAAGGAAAACTTGGATGTTGCTGTTGGTAGCAATACGTTGAAGTGCCTGAAACGGTTAGTCTGGTTAAAATGAGGAGTCTTGTTGTTCATCATATGTGTTAAGCTGTAAAAGCACTTTTAACAGAAGTGCCCTGGTTGTCATGTCTTAGTGGGTTAAAAGTGTGTGTGGCATGGGAGATCCTTGTGAGGATGAGTTTATTTGCTCTGCACAACTTAAAGGTAACTGAGAAAGGCTGTATGGGAACTGAGCCAGCGTGGTGTAGTGGTTAGAGTGCTAGACTAGGACCCGGGAGACCCGAGTTCAAATCCCCATTCAGCCATGAGACTTGCTGGGTGACTCTGGGCCAGTCACTTCTCTCTCAGCCTAACCTACTTCACAGGGTTGTTGTGAGGAGAAACTTAAGTATGTAGTACACCACTCTGGGCTCCTTGGAGAAAGAGCGGGATCACTGCTGGTTTGGGCTACTTAATGTATACTGTTTGGGGCTCGCACTAGCACAGTGTTGCTATGCTGAAAGTTGCGTCAGAAAAATTGTGTGAATAGAAGTCCCATGCTGGGAGAGCAGACTACATCCTTGTTTGGGCTTCTCAGTTGCACAGTTGTGCTATTCCAGTATAGTGTAGTGTGCCCTAATGCAGCATTTCTGAAATTTTAAAAGTGAGACTCTGCCCCATGCTCTGAAGGGTTACCCTAGCAAAACAAACTTGCTCCACTGTATCTGGGAGCAGGAATGCAAGGAAATGCTCTCTCGATAATGGCAGTGAAACTCACACCAATAACTGTGTCTCATTGCTGATGGCTTTCCCCATTCCTGGTCGTTAGAACCTTGCATGTCTCAGTCTCTCTGTGTGAACGTGTGCATCTTAGCCTGCCCTGAAATAATTACCTCCAGTTAAGCTTGCCTACATCAATGTACAGGCAAACCTTGCTATTCGTGGACCTGACATCTGCGGTTCCATGTATCCACGGCTGGGTAATTGATAGCTGACCTTGGCATATGCCGGGGTAGTGGTTAAAGTGGGTTAATTTTGTGCATCCATGGTGTTGGGGTGATCAGAAATTATCTCTAAGGTCATTTCCAGCCACCATTTCCAGAAAAGGAGCCATTTTGTGGTTCATTTTTTAAAAATAAATTCTGTGATTTTTCACAGGAAAATGGGGGAATTGGGACTTTGCGGGGGGGGGGGGGCATTCCTGGACAACTGGAGACCCGCAGAGCATGGTAGGGCATTCCCCCTCTTTTGGCGTGGGTGGGTTTGTTTTTGCTGATAGTTGCCCCTTTTCCCAGCCTTCAGGAACCTAACTCCATTGCCTTAATGCTCCGTTATCCATGGTTCTGTTATCCGTGGTTGTAGCAGAGACTGGAGCCCCCATGGATAACGGGGTTCATGGTTTACATAAAAATAAAATGGTTCTCTGTCCCCAAAGGGCATATACATCTAAAAATAAATACAAGGTAGATAACAACCACTGCAGGGATGCTTTGCTGGGGCTGAATAGGGACAGTTCTCCCCCTGCAAATCTAAGAGCAAACCACCACTCTCGTTAGCAGGGCTCTTTAGTGGTGCCAGCCTTCATTCCTTCCGTTTCTTCAAGGTCCAGTGCCCTCTTCATCAAAAGCCTATAACTTCTTTCCTGCTTGGTTTGATCTGCTGTTGAAAAGAATGACCTCCCTAGTCAAAGCAAGGCTGGGCGTGGGTTGCTGCCACTTCATTGCAACTCTTGCTAAACGGTGGATCAGGCAGGATAAGGTTTGTTGTAAAGGCTTCCAGGAGAATGGAGGCTATCATTTGGCAGGCCATCTGTGTGTAAAGGTGGAGCTTGGTTCATTCTTGGTTAATGTAATGAGGCTCAAGCTATGAGTGGGAAGGAAAGTCCTCTGAATCCCCTGTCTCTTCTTTCTCCAAAAAGGCCAGTGTTTGATCTTCAAGTTGATGTGAGGATTTCTGGAACCAGTGCAGAACATTTGGGAGAAGTATTATGGAAATAATACTCTTGTTAACTACCTCAGTTGCGTTTAGGGCTTCTGGACCCTTGGAGCAAAAAGGAACACCAGATGGAAGAATATATAGGATGCAGTTATTCCTGGGTATACAATTCTATAGAAAGAATAAGGGCGAGCAGGTTGGGGCTGTGTATGACAGAGCACATAGCCCAATATACTAGCAAACAACAGGGGTAAATGCCTTTGTTGCATCACCATGAGTGGAAATAAGTATGAAGCTTGGGGTCCAAAAGTAGTACACTGTTGGGGGCACTGTGTCTCCCACCACTGCCGACCAGAACTCTAAGGGGGTGATATGATGGATTAAAATCGGGGAAGCAGGCACAGGTGAAGGTGTTGTAGTAATGGACAACTGCAGCTACCCTAATGTTGACTGGCTATGCGTACATTCAGATCACAGCAGAGACAACATTTCTAGACAGAGTAAATCTGCTTTGGGACAGCTGGTTATGAAACTGACAAGAGGGGAAGTGTCCCTTGATTTAATCATGATGTAAGATCTGAATGCTCAGGAACATTATCAAATTCCTGATAATGTTCTTGGTAAGTTGTCAAAGTCCAACATTTTATTTAATTTCAAGTGAGGGGTTTCATTAAATTGAAATTGAAATGGAGGAGGGCCAGATCTCTTCAGGACACTTTGGAATTATTTAAAACAATGGCAATAGAAGCTTGGTTTGAATGTGTACCATAAAGCACAGAGAAGCAGAATCAAGGACGATACGAAGACTTCCTTTAAAAAGCAGAAGTCCTGCCAAAGTGAGGCAAGTAAGCAGGAGCACAGATTGGTAGGAACATAGGAAGCTGCCATATACTGAGTCAGACCATTGGTCCATCTAGCTCAGTATTGCCTACACAGACTGGCAGCAGTTTCTCCAAGGTTGCAAGCAGGAGTCTCCCTCAACTCTATCTTGGAGATGCCAGAGAGGGAACTTGGAACCTTAGATACTCTTCCCAGAGCGGCTACATCCCCTAAGCAGAATATCTTACAGTGCTTACGCATGTAGTCTCTCATTCATGTGCAACCAGGGCAGACCCTGTTTAGCAAAGGGGACACATCATGCTTGCTACCACAAGACCAGCTCTCCTCCCGCAAGTAAGGGAATGCAAGTAAGACAAGCAAAGCAAGACTTTGAGGAGCATCGCATCAAGACTGGACTATGGTCATGTGGAGCTGTCCTTAATGTTAAGGAGCATTCGCCAACTTGCACCCATGCAGAATGATGCAGCACAGTGATTGGAGGAGCCAGCTTTATGATGTGGCTCCCTTGACTGCCTCTGCCAGTCTGTTTCTGGGTGCAATTTAAGGTACTGGTCGTGGCCTTTAAAGCCTTGCATCATTTGAGGCCAAGTTACCTACAGACCCACCTTCCATACAGTCCTGCCCATCCATAATTGTTTGCCGAAGAGTTTCTCTTGGCAGACCCTGTATTGGCCGAGTCCAGGATGGTG
Organism: Hemicordylus capensis; assembly: GCF_027244095.1. Classification (NCBI taxonomy): domain Eukaryota; kingdom Metazoa; phylum Chordata; class Lepidosauria; order Squamata; family Cordylidae; genus Hemicordylus; species Hemicordylus capensis. The sequence goes on from NC_069665.1 coordinate 1,430,149, forward strand.
GAGACTAGGGAGCAGGCCTTGTTAGTGAGGCCCAGACTATAGAATAGCCTGGCCAGAGGTGCATGTCTTGCTAAAGCATTTGTGTTTAATTGCATGGTTGAAACAGTTTTGTTTCAACGGGCATTTGGCTTGTCAGCTATGGTTGTAGTTTATTGTGGCCTTCTAGCTACATGGTGGTTGTAGGGGATGTTTTCTCTATGCTTACTAAACTGGTTTTATTCTCCTGGCTGTTTATGTGATGATGATCTGCTGACTTTGGTATTCTGATATTTAATTTTGTGTTGCTACTTTTGGTTTTTATCTTTTAAGCTGCCTTGAGCACTCCTTTGAATTGGAAAAGTGAAGTGTAAATGTTTGTAAATAGATATTGCTAAAATCACCAAAGTGACCCAGTGTTCCTTTAAATATATCAGAAGGAAACCAGCACTAGTGGCAGTTGGACAACAGAGATGTAAAAGGATCACTGAAGGGGAGGATAGGGAGCTGCAGAGGAGAATGAACACTGAGCTTATTGGACAGATATCCACATCTGAACTGCTTTCTTAGGAAATGTGGCTAAAAAATTGTAGAGAAGATGAAATGTGATCCTAGGGCAAGTTGAGAAATTCCCCATTTTGGATGGCACCCAAGCAATGGTGTGGGCTTTCCATAAAATATTGAATTGGTCAGTTTTCTGGGGGGAAATTCTCATGCAATTTTTTCCCTAATTTATATAAGATTTTTTCCAAAAACAAACAAAACTATGCAGATATTTCCAGTGCCCTAAATAGATTGAGATCCGATTTGGCATGTTAGACAGTGGTGTGATAGTGGAAAACTTTCTGCCTCGTATCACTGCACCAAGAATTCTTAAAGAGCTCTAAATGTTGGATTGCTGATCTTTTAGCCACCCAGATACACAGGTTTTGGGTGGTATACAAATGTGTTGAACAAATAATAAACAACAAAAAATGCAAGTTTTCATCAAAGTTGACCTCCTTAATGGGGGCTAGAAAGTCAGTGTGATACTCATCAATCTTTAGAGTTCCTTGAGAATTGTCAGTAGCCCTGCAGACAGAGGTGATCTGTTATATATTTGGACATTCAAAAACACTGCTGAATAAACTTGCCAACCTTGGCATTGCCATGATCATATCAGTCTGCAGTCCAACCTGGATTTGGGATTAAGACTGCCTTGGTTGCTCTGGTGGATCAACTTATGCTGTGGACAAAGGAAATGCTTCCCTATGGGTTCTTCTGTTCATTGCTATTGACCATGTTCAGTAGTGTTCTGGGCTGCTTGGGCGGGGAAAGGGATGAGAAAGTACCGTGTTATGGTGGTTCTGTTCCTACCTGGAAGGCAAGTTCTGAGGGTGGTGTTTATTTTGTTCCCATCAGATACCAGGGAGGCAGTGGATGTCCTGGCTCAGTGCTGGATCTGGGCTTATGGACTGAAACTTATTTCAGCTAAGACAGGTGCTGTTGGTTAATTGGGGATCTGATCTGGGTGAGGCTATACTGTCCTTGAAAGAGCAGGTTTCACAGTCTGGGTATGCTCCTGGATCTGGCTTTGTGGCTGTGACCAGGACTGCATTTCCACAGCATTGGCTGGTGCTTCATCTGTATCCCTTTCTGAAGAAGGCAGATGTAGTATTACACATGTTTCAGTTGCATCTAGATTGGACTACTGTAACACATTCTCTCTGGGACTGCCCCCGAAAAGTGTTCAGAAACTTCAGCTAGTACAGCATGCAGCAGCCAGGGTCCTCTTGGGGGCTTGGAAGCAAATAACTCCATTCTGTTTCATTTACATTGGTTGCCAGTTAGTTTCTATGCCCAGTTCAGGATGCTGGTGGTTACCGTTTAAATGCCAAGATGGTTTCGGACCAAGTTATTTAAGGACAGGCTCTTCCTATATGAATTGCCTGGCCACTATGTTCCGCATCTGAGGCCTTGCTGCATGTGCTGTTGCTGTTGGAGGTCTGGTTGGCAGGGATATGGGGCTGGGCTTTTCAGTCATGGTGCTCTGCCTTTGAGGCTGCCTCCTCCATCCCAGAGGAGCTTTTGCCAGTTGCCAAAGACAGTTTTGTTCTCCTAGGCCTTCAGTGTGTGTTTAAGAAGGCTGCTCCTTACCAGCATATACACTGGGTACAGGAACCTCGCACATACTCTGTGGGTTTGGATAAGTATTTTTGTTTTAGTTTTTCTATATTTTGTTTTTAATTGCTGTATGTTTCTTTGGGCCTGCTTGCAAGGGCCTAACAAGGGGGATGTGACACATCAGTAACTAGTGAAAGAATATGAGACAGGAAGAGAAAAACCAGATTGCTTTCCCTGCAGAGGGAATTTAGTAGTAGGGTCCCCCAAGGATGAGCAGTAAAACAGCAAATGTGGTTAAAGGTAAGTAATTGTAAGGTGATGCACATTAGGGTTTAAAAAATCAAACTTCACATAAACACTGATGGGGTCTAAGCTGTGGGTGATTGATCAGAGGAGGGATCTTGGAATTGTGCTGGACAACGCATTGAAAGTGTCAGCTTGGTGTACAGCAGATGTGAAAAAGGCCAGTTCCATGCTCAGGATAATTAGGAAGGGGATTGAAAATAAAATTGCTAATATAATGCCCTTAAACAACTCTTATGGTGCAGCCATATTTGGCATACATAACTGCATACAGTTCTGCATACAGTTCTGGTCACAGTATCTTAAGAATTATTTTGTAGAACTGTAAAAGGTGCAGAAGAGGGCAGCCAAGATGATCAGGGACCTAGAGCACCTTCCTTATGAGGCAAGGCTACAGCATCTGGGGCTCTTTAGAAAAAAAGATGGCCACGGGGAGACATGATAGAAGTCTATAAAATTATGCATGGGAGAGAGCGAGACACATTTTCCCCCCTTGAAGCACTAGAACCAGCGGTCATTCCGTGAAACTGATTGCCAGGAAATTTAGGACCAAGAAAAGGAAGGACTTTTCCATTCAGTGCATAATTAATGTGTAGAATTTTCTGCCATGGGGTGTGGAGATGTCCATCAGCTTAGATGGCTGTAAAAGGGGCTTAGACAAATTCATGGAGGACAGGTTTATCACTGGCTACTAGTCTGGATGGCTACAGGCTACCTGCAGACTCAGATAGGATGGCTCTCAATCACTGTTCCCTCTAAGGCGTGTGCGTGCACTCACAAGTTTTCTGATGTCCGCTCAGTTAATTTTAGATCCCACTCAGGTTGAATTAGGAAGGCCCCACTCTGAATGCATGTGTGCACACAGTGCCTTGATATTGCTGCCCAGAACAAAACTCATTCCACACAGAGATGGAAAAAATTAGAGGGACCACTGCTCTCAATGCCAGTTGCAGGGGAGCAACAGCAAGAGAGAGGCCATGCCTTCATTCCTTGCCTGTGGGCTTCCCAGAGGCATCTGGTGGGCCACTGTGTGAAACAGGATGCTGGAACAGATAGGCCTTGGGCCTGTGTGATCCAGCAAGGCTGTTACGTTCTTATATAACTATCTGTATTGAGACAGGCATGATTGAATGTATTAATACATTTCCTAGAGTCAGGGCTGAGCAGTGAAGTAGTGAAGTTTGCACATGGTACCAAACTATTCTGGGTGGTGAAATTCAAAGTGAACTGTGAAAGGATCTTTGCAGACTCCGTAAATTGGCAACAGCATGGATCATGAGATTCAAAATCAGTGCACAGTGCTACGTATTAAGACAGGAACTTCACGTCTGTGCTGATGAAGTCTGAGTTGGTGGAGACTCTGGAGAAAAAGATCTCCGCCATGGTGGATAGCTCATTGAAGATTCCAGCTCTGTGTGCAGCAATGGTTTAAAAAAAGAGAGAGATTGAGATTTCAAACACAATAGCCAGCATCACGATACCTTTATATAAATTGGTGGTATGACTGCAGTTGGAATACTGGCTGTTCCTCTGCAGTTGCTAAAAATGTGCAGAAAAGGGTGATCAAGGTGTTGGAAACTGTGGTGATTTGCTAAAGTGCTTTGTGTTTTTGTCTGAAAAAGATAGTGAAGTGTGGACCCTATAGAGGCTTATAAAATGTAAAAATGGTGAGGAAACAATGAATAGAGGACTTCCTCCCTCCCTTATTACACTAGAACTTGGGATCACACGGTGAAATTGATTGTTAGTAGATTTGGGTCAGACAAAATAATGCATAATTAACTTACAGAATTAATTACCACTTCTTATTCCCGAAAGCTTTTAGCACTTACCAAATTTGATTTTTTGCTTGTTGGTTGGTTCCTCTGTTTGCTGAATATTTTTGTTAATGGGTGTTTTTATGGCTTTTAATTTGTTACTTTTGTAAACAGCTTTGGGACATTTTAATGAAATGTGGGGTATAAGTATAGAAAATAAAATGTAAGGTGGTGAGCATCAGCTTAGATTGCTTTCAAAGGGGGTAATCAACAAATTCTTGGAAGAGAAATCTATCAGTGGAGGATAAGTCATTATGTCCAGATAGAACCTACAACCTAAAAGATGAGCCAAAGTTGATCTGTACCTTCCAAAGCAGGAGACTTCTGATTACTGGGGAAATGTGTAATCTCTATTCCCTGCTGAGGGCTTCTTGGAAGCATCCGACTGGGTACATTGGAAACAAGATGGATTTTTAAAAGTGTTCTTCTGTTTGTTTTAAAATTATCTTGAAGGGTCAGATCACTTTCTGCAGACTTAGAAGGTACGTGTGTTTGTTTAGTACCATGCTCTTTCTCTAGGGATCTTTGCATACTCATATTCGTTTCCAAGTCCTTTCCTTTTCGGATACTGCTTAGGGCCTGACTCTTAGTTTCAGCAGTTAAATGGTATCCTCCACCTGCAGACTGCTTGTCTCTAAGGTCTGAGGTACATGTTGCAGGACCCAAAGGATATCTCCTTATGGCAAAAGGGCTCTTTTCTTCTTGGGCTTCCTCTCAAGAGAGGAGAGCCTGCCTCATCCTCTAGGCTGGTACACATGGTGAGAATCCCTGGGGCACTCCAGTAGACTTCTGAGGTGTGATAGAGCCCATCTTCTGGATAATTTTTAAAAATATTGGCTGCAATTTGAACTCAAGCCATATTTTGAGCTACAATGATTGGTACAGCAATCCCATGGTCCTCTTGTAGCCACAGTTGCTGATATAATGACAGCATATTGTATATTTGATTGTGTGCACTTCAAGCAACAAGTAGATAGCAAAATGATACCACTTTAAACAAGAGATGGAATAGTAGGATAGACAGCTTCACCCCCCACTGGCCATGGCAATTAATCTAGAGTTGGTCTAAGAAGAGGAGAGTTGCTTCTGAATATCCATCTCAAATCAACAGCCGGTATGTCCGTCTTGTAGCAGACCTGGTTGATAGCCACTATAATAACCACTACCTTGTCGAGAGAATTCTAGAAGGTGTCTTGAGTCTGCTTAAAATATGGGGTGTTCAAAAATATTTTAACATTTTAAAAAAGATTCTAGCCTGCACCTGGTGTGAAGGTTAATTCCTTCATCCAAATAACTGGCACCACATATTCTGCAACGTCATGAAAGCATGGAGTTTACGAAATTGGGTATTTGTGATCTGAGAGCAGGATTCTAAAAATGGAGCCCATTTCAGTACTTCCTTTCTTTGTAGGACAAAATACATTCCTCACGAGAGGGCAGGACCCGATTCAGCAAAGATGGAGAGATGTTGACCAGGGCTGGTCTTCACTAAGGACCCCTGAGTTATGCATAATTTATGATCCTGAGCAAACCCACCTGGAAATAAGTTTCACTGCAGTCAAAGGGGTTTGCATCCAAGTAATAAGATTTAGGATTGTGGTGGTTATTGCTTCTTTCTTCATGTTCTTGAAAGAGGATGTGCATTAGCATTCCTTACAATAACTGCTGCACACCAGCAGCATGTTACCTTAGTTCTTGACAAGTCTTTTTCCATTGTCAACAACTATTTATATGGGCAGGTGACCAAATCAACCTCAATGTTGATTTGAAATCCAAATGAGGAGGTAGAATCATCACTGTTTCTAATCCTTAAAAAAACAAAACCCTAACCATAAATATATGTGTGTGTTCTGTAAAATGTACCAGAACTTGCTGTTCCTGGCCAATAAATATACCATCTGCTTGCATCTGCTCTTGATGGTCATATTCTTGGTTATGCTGTGAATCATCCTGTGAGATGCTGAGGGATAAGATAATGAGACAATGTATGTCTAGTTTGTCTCCAGGTCCTGGGCAGGCATAACAAACCTGCCAAGTGCAGTATGTCCCTAGTTGTTTCCCACTCACCTTGCAGAAAGAAGAGATGGTTGCCTCTCTTCTCTTTCTGTGGGTTAATCACCGTATCCTTCTTCCTGATGAGTGAATGTCAGGTATTAGTAGTCAGGGTGACAGCTTTTGTTTTTCCTTAAGGAGAAACAGAGGGATCTTAATCCAGTAGTTCAATTTCTCTGAATTTCTTGCTAGAGAAAGCTGGGCAGTTCCTGTTCAGAACCTTTGTGGAATAGTTGCATTGACTTAGTACATATCTTTCCACTGAGTTGGGAGCCTTTATTTTTAATCAGAAGAGAACAAAATAAACCCTGCAGAATTGCTAAGCCATGGCCATGTTCTAGATCATCTTCCCATTTGGAAGTCACATTCTTGCTAGTGACACATCCTAACTGCTTCTTCCATGATGTTCCCAACCCTGCATTAGTCCGGCTTAACTTACTGGGTACAAACTAATGGTGAAAGAAATCTCACTTCTAAATCACTCTTATGTATTTAAGCCAGTGAAGAAAAAGAAGATAAAACGAGAGGTTAAGATCTTGGAGAACCTGCGTGGTGGAACCAACATCATTAAACTGATTGACACTGTCAAGGATCAAGTGGTAGGTGCTGGTGATGTCAGGGATTCAGAAATGGTTGGGTGGGGTGTTTCTGAGTTTCCGACATGGGATTTATAATGCAGGTGGAGCAGTTACCCAGCTGGGATTATTACTGTTTTGGCACCTTAATGGTTTAAAGATGGCCTTTTATGTCCCTATTAAATATGTTGTAACCCACTGATGAGCTGTTGGGATAGGTAGGATAGAGTGGCGATTGCAATAATCATGCAATTCTGAGCCAGCTTGCTGTCCCTTCTCAGCAGTGAACTCCAGCTCGGTCTCTCCTCAGGGCTATAGAGAGAAATACTTAAAGATTCTTCTAAGTGCAGAAGCAGGTTTAGAAGGTGTGGCTAAACCATACTTATTTCTCTTGCAGTCAAAGACTCCAGCTCTGGTGTTTGAATACATCAATAATACAGATTTTAAGGTGAGTCTTTCTTCCTATCTGTACGTAATGAATTTATCAGAAATGCTTGGAGAAAACATTGCATATAGTGAAATGTGTGGATTTGTTGTTGGGGAGGAATTGTCCACAAAGCTGCACAGTTAATAAAAGACATTTTGTAGAACCAACTGCAAACAGCAAGCTGTCTTGCCTTGTGGTTTTTGTGGTACAGGTTCAAAGGGTGTGGGGTAATAGAAGCGTTGATTGCATTTCCTAGCTACTCTGTCTCAATATAGCAACTGTTGCTGTGCAGCGTTTGATTCCACACTAATCTCCCTGCTATGATACTCTGATGGGAATGGCAGGGTCTCATTTTTGTGCAGAATTCCTACAGAGCTGCTGCCGTAGAGAGAGGTGGTTCAGGACTGGCAGGGCCTGGCCTGGCCTGGCTAGGCTTTCTCCTGACAGCTGAATATCCTTGGTGGTCAGAGATGTGGGGTGGAAAGCTTCCCTTTTCTAACATTTTGTTGGCTGACATCTAGACTAACACTGCATGTGTGAAGCACTGCAAGTACCAGATGGCTGCTGTGCTGTTGCTTGAGCCAGGGAAGGGGTGATTTTTCACCAATCTTCCCTTCCCTCTCAAGCCCAAAATATGTCCCTGGGCGCACATGACTCTCAAGGATATAGTCTTGATGACACATACTGGACTTCAGAAAGAAAACTGATGAAAGCCTCCCCATCCTCTGTCCAAGTGATGGCACGGGGTGGTCTGGAACTGCACACGTGCAGTGTTCAGCCTTGTTTCAGAAAATGCATTATAACATTAAATGAACATTAATGCAATATTAGGCAAATTCAGCAATTTCAAAGGGGTTTTTAAGGTGGCCTATACCTGTGTGGGGCTACACATTTGCTTGGGGAAGCAGTGCTGGAGGCTGGGTTAACTCCTTCCTCCCACACCATTCCACTGATCTAAAAGCCTCTCCTCCAGTTCCCAAATTCTTTGTCTTGTGATGGAAAACATTCAAATGTTTAAATTGTTTTAATTATTGTTTTAATTTGTTTTATGTCGTAAACCACCTAGACGTGTGTGTTTGGGGCAGTGCATAAATATAATAAATAAGTATCTGGTGCCTCTATGTTCACCCGTGAATCAAACTGTAGTTTTGCTGGGCTGGTGGAGGGTTTTAGATTGTGGAAAGGGTTAAAACTTCCCATGCACACAGTGCTTCCCTAAGCAAATTAGCAGCCTCAAACAGCTGCTTTGAAGCTGTTGGTTTTCTTAAAAAAATAAAAAAATAGGAGATACTGATCATAGGTCTCATGTGTCATGTCTGACTTGGCCCTGAGTCTTTAACATGAGTAATGGAATTAAAGTTAATGAGCCACTACTGACAGTAGAAGCCAACATCTATTGGTCATTTAAACTACTGCAGGAGGTAGATCTAGCCAGACTTTAAGTGGGTCAGACTAGTGTGCTCCCAGAGGAGCCCACCAGAGCTTTAATCACATGTAGTTGTAGGCGTGGGCAGTCCATAGCAGCTGAGACATCTGGCTAGACTGGATTGGCTTTAGTACCACAAGCCAGCCCCACACCTCTCTTGCCCTAATTGGCTACATCAGAGATTGGGGTGGGGGTGGAGTTAGCCACAGGTGGATGTTCAAGGCTGCTGTTCGCACAATGCACCATTGATGAAATTTGCTTCTACAGGGTGTGATGAGCACTGGCTTAGGTGGCTTTAAATTATGACTGGAATCATTCCTGGAAGGAGAATTTATCCCTGAAAGTTAGCCATGATGGTTGGCTAGAATTGATGTGTTCAGAGAGGGCATTCCTCTTTATTCCTGTTACTGGGAGCAGACCACTGGGGAGGGCAGTTTGCTTCCATGTCCTGCTTGCTGGCTTCCCAGAACATTTGGCTGGCCACTGTTGAAAACAGGATGCTAGACTAGATGGACCTTTGATCTGGCCCAGCCAGGCTGCTCATAGGTGGAAAATAAGCTTCTCCTGTCCTGGCTGACGTGTGTAGCTCTGTCTTTAATTGATCTTGTGCAAGGGGTAAAAGAGCCATTTACTCCTTGTGGTCAAGCTGCAAGGCTTGAGGGAACGTCCCTGTATTCTCTGCCATACCATCTTTTGGATATGGGGTTACTAGGGGCAGTTGGGAAAGAATGAGTCGTATCCAAGCTAATTAGTCATGACTAAGCATTATGGAGACAAGCTAGTCGTGACATTAATGGGACTTAGCCATGACTGACTTAATCTAGATGCTGCCTGATATGTGCATGTATTGTGGAAGTCTGAAACATGACTCAGCCTGAGGCTGCCTGCACTTCAGTCCATTACTGCCAAGATGTTGGGACATCAGGCCACTAATTAAGAAGCAGATAATTTAAGAGGTTTGTCCCTACCCAAGACTAAAGACTTTAACTGCCACTCATCTGCATGTTACATCCCTTGGTGTGGAAGAAACTTGCATGTGTGCTCTCAGAACAATCTCTTGAGAGCCCCCGTATCTCTGGCAAGAGCTTTCTCTTGCACTTGTAGGGAAGCTAGCTGCTATCGAGCAAGGATGTTTCCTGTCCCAACTCGGCCCCTTTTTAGAGAGCAGAAGTCCGCAGTGGAACTTCTCAGAGACCTGGGAAAGGGGCTGTTGGCTGTATACAGCAGCATTTGACTGCACCTTGTTCATCTGAAAGCCATGTGGTAGACCCTGCCTCCACTCTTTAATGAGCATGTTTTATTAGCTGAGACAAGGAGGCAAATAAGGCAGTACTTCCTTCTTTTAAAAAGTGGAAGTCTGAAACAGGAAAATGTTGAAAGGTCACACACTTTGGCAAAGCAAAATGCTAGTTGACAGATAAGGCAAGCCAGAAGAAGTTCAAGGAACAAACTGCTAATGATGGAAGAACTAAGAACAGAAAAGTATTTCAATATATCAAAGTGGGGAACGAGCCAGAGAGACAATGGGGAGAAGCCCCTTAGCTGGTGATGTAGCGGTCAGGGGAGTGGGATGTGGGGTTGTGTGTCTGCGCCCTCTCCATCCACATCAGCGGGACCATTGTGAAGGATAATGGCAACCTTAACCATGGGCATGCGCTTAAGTAGAAGCTGAGGCCACCATTTGAATTTGGTTTCAAATCCTGGTAAGGAGAGAACGCTGGTTAGGATGGTTGGGAATTGATAGGGGAGGAGGGAGTGGGTGAGTCTGCAGTGTGATCCTCCAGTCTTGGTAAAGAGATTAACATCAGAACAGCCCTGCTGGATCGGGCCCAAAGAGGCCCATCTAGTCCAGCATCCTGTTTTGCGCAGTGGCCCACCAGATGCCACTGGAAGCCTACAGCAGGAATCTACTTCTGCACTGGCCGAAAGCTGTAAGGATAAGGTTGACGAAAGACAGGGAAATGGCAAAGAAGTGAAACTATTACTTTGAAGCAATTTCCATAGTAGGTGGTGTTGGAAAGAGACTGATAGTGGAACCACTTGTTTTGGGAAGTTAATCTGTTTTAAATAGAGGTGACACAGGTAGAAGTTTTAGAACTGAGAAATTACATTAAAAAACAAACAAACAAACCCACATCATCAAGGCTGTTTGGCATCCTCCTAAGAGGTTTTTGAAGAACTATTGTGAAATCATTGATGTTTAAAAACTACAGTAGCCTTGCAAATTAGCCCACAAGCATGCTACTGGTTTGCATGCCTGTCTTTAATGTCTGTCAGTACCTAGGGATGGGAAATAACATTTCCAGCTCTGCCGTTAGCCTGTTGATTACATTTTTCTTAAGATGTCTTAATATTTTCCTGCATACGTTTATGCAAGTGTGTAGTTCGGAAGGACTCGGATAACTGAGATTTCATTGCAGTGTTGGGTATGTGCTGTGAAACCTGTAATTCTATGGCTTCCCAGTCAAACTGGGGTTTCTGTGACCTGCATTAGCCTTGGATACCTACAGTGTGGTGCAAGAGCCTAAGGCAAGCCACAGAAAGCAGTGTTTAACTGGGAGGCTGTAGAATGCACCAGGCCTACCCAGGGGCAGTCTGCACAAACATAAAGAACATTGTCAGCTTCTAATGAAAATAGTTGAAAGACCAAACTCCCTGATTTTAAGAGACCCTGTTTCTCCATTATGTACAATATGTGTTACACTGAATGTCAGAATCTGGGGGCACTCAACATTATTTTTATAGTTTTTCCTTGTTAAATGTTGACAACTGATATGGTGAATGCGACAGTCTGACACAGCTGCAGAATATGTATGCTGCAGTTGGTTTTACAATGGTGGATACTCTCAAGTTGTCTTTCCCCCAAAGGAAAAAAAATGCAAGTGCCTGTTCACTTCGGCACCTGGAAATTTTGTTATCTTGTAAATTTTCAGATAATATTGGGTGTTTATGTCCATTATTTTGCAGGGTTACTTGTATGTATTTGTGTGATTATGTTTGGATTTTTTTGGTATGACTTTGGCTAAAACTGCTGATACAGCTGGCTTGATTACTTAACGTTTATCAGATTCATGCTCTAGAAATACTAATTTATGATATCCAGATCACTGCATAATGCCAAGTTTGTGGCTTACAACGTATCTCTTAAGGGTTCTGTATCTCATCAAAATGTGTAGGAGTGGGAAGTAGGGCATCTTCCTTAACTCAGAGCCTTTAGAAGGGAGAGCTGCACCTTCATTTGCCAGAGCTAAAGAGTGGCAACTTTACTTAAATCTCTCTCTCTCTCTGCGTGCACACTCTTATTTTGTCTTTGTCTTTTTTGTAAGAAACAGTAATTCATTGGACTAGTTAGGATATTCCATTCAAATTTCAGGCTGAAATAGCTAGGATCAACTGTCAGCTGGAGGTCCTTGGTCCAAATCTTATTTTGGTCGTTAACTCACTAAATGACTAAGAGGATACTGACTTAAGACCACAACCCCTGCAATATAAACATATTGGTCTTTCAGCATGTAGGAGAAGCTTATTTACTTTGTTCTTATTACCACATTCTTGGATTTCATTTCAAATCAAAATGTGCCCTGTGAAACTAGCCTGTGCTGCAAATGGCTGTTCAGCAGATCTTCACTCTCTGTCCAGGCAGGACCATGTCCCCATTGTGTAGCCTTCCTCACCCAGTCCCTGCTGTTGGAGCCATTGGTGTTCTGCTCTGGAGAGATGTGGAGGGAAGTGGTCCTACAAGCACTTCGCTCACATCCTTCGTTCTCCATTATGAGAGCTCTTGCCTTTATTCCTTCCTCCTGCCCATGGCATTCTCACTCAACACACAGCCCAGCCTGATGGCTGCCTCTATTCTGCAGAGCCATCAGGAAGCAGCTGGAGGCCAGTCACAGCCAGGGCTGCAACCAGCACAAACCGGCAGCGGAGCCTAATCAAAGGGGCTTTCCAAGGCCATCTTAAGGCTGATGTCTTTGTGGGGCTTGGCTGTTTCCTGTTTGGGGGAGTTGCAGCTTCCTTTCCCAGGGCAGAGTTCCATGTGGGTGTCTGGTCCTTTCTTTAACTGTGAAAGAAGTTGTACAGAAAATGAAATGTAGGGAGAGCGGGGGATGGAGGAAGAGGTATGGATGAGTCACAGGCACAGCACTGATGCTTTTTCTTTCTCTCCTCAAATCCACTCCAGCAACTGTATCAGATCCTGACAGACTTTGATATTCGGTTTTATATGTATGAATTGCTCAAGGTGAGTATTGATGGGCAGCAGTTGAAAAGGTCATTTGTGGTGCATGAGATCTGAGTGAGGTTTTTTCCTTGAAGATCCTGCACTTTTCTTTAAGGCAGATGAGCAGGAGGATGTCAAAGAAAGATGCCTTTTGATCACTTAGGTTTGCTTTGCAGAACAGCAAAAGTGGGGAAACTTGTGTCTGGCCTATGCTACTACAGGTGAGGGCTCAAGGACCATTCATTCACATGAGCTGCCACTTGCAGCCCAGACCAAGATTATCCCCTGTTCTATTCTGTGTGAGAATTAAGACATAGACAAGGCTGCATGTTCTCCCTGAAGAGCTCTGCTGGTTCATTTGAGTACTTGGACTTCTCTGCCCCTGAAGGAACTGAAGACCTTGAACCTTTCTGTTGCTACACTTTGTCTTTCACCTCACTGTACTGAATCAGTACCCAGATAAAACTGGTCCTAAATCAGTCAGAAAAGAAAAGTCAGCCATACAGCACTTGGCTTTAGTGCCTCCAGATCCTCAGCAGTCCTGTGAATTTTACTTCCTGCTCTCTTCTCCTTGCCCCTAATCGCATACAGTGGCTGGAAAAACAAATTGTGCAGGTTCAGAGGATGGGCCATGGGTGTTGATGCAGTGGAAACTGACACCATTGTTGTGATGGCACACAGCAGCCATGGCGCATGTTTCAGGCCTTTGGCTGTCCCTGGCTTTCTGCTCTTTGGGGGAGTCCTTGACTTGGCATGTGTACCTCCTCCTCTTCTGCACCCAAGTAATATGATGTCCATTGGCTGCACTAGCCTTTGGGCGCCTTTTAACCTTTTTTTACCACTGTTTTATGGCCCCCTTGAGCTGGGGAGAGCAGCAGAGGGAGAAGCTGCAGGGTTAGGGTTAGTGGCCTCCTTGCTCATCTCATTCTTACAGTGCAGCTAGGTAACACTGCAGCTCCCATCCAGTGTGTTCTCTGTTTTTTTTCCATCGGTGAGCAGAAGAGAGTACAGCGAGTAGGAGCCTAACGCATGGGTCAAAACCAATCACTAAATCAAGAAGATGCTACTTTTAGAAAAGTGCAGACAGAATACATTTTGCCTTTATGGAATTTTAAGAGCTCAGCTTCAAACCAAAAGCTAGCATACTTAGTTTGGTACTATAAAGCTATAAATCCCAATTTTTTAAATAGAATAATGTTTTATATTATAATTTTATAAATAGAATTGTAAAATACACTTCTTTCATTCAGAGTGTGTGCATGTGTGCGCGCACTGTATCTATAGCAACACATAACAATGCATATGTGCACACACCTCCTTGATACTGCCACCCAGAACCAACCTCATTCTCTTCTCTGCCTCTTATCAAAATTTGATAATTCTCAGGGAATAGTGCTAGATTCCCTCAGTAGACAAGATCTGTAATAACTGGATCATATACAGAACAAAAGCCTTCAATTCATTAACTAGGAAATAAATTTATAGCTGTTTTCATTACTTAAACATGAGTCTTTAATAGTCTTTTTTCTTTTTCAGAAAAATTCTGAGTATCATATTTTAACTATTGTTCTCAGCAGAGTTTTAACATTCAATGATCTCAATAATAGTTAAAATATGATCAGATTTTTTCTGAAAAAGAAAAAAGGACTCTATTAAAGACTCATATTTAAGTAACGAAAACAGCTATAAATATTTCCTCGTTAATCAATTGAAGGCTTCTGTTCCATATGTGAACCATTTATTCCAGATCATGTCTACTGTGAATCTAGCACTGTTCCCTGAGAATTATCAAATTTTGATAAGTGGAAGAGAAGAGAGTACAGCAAGCAGGAGCCTAACGCACGGGTCAACAGCAGTCAGCATATCAAGAAGATGCTGCTTTCAGAAAAGCTCAGAATAAATGTTGTCCTTCTGGGATTTTAAGAGCTTGGCTTCAACACCAAAACACCATGTCCCAAACCCCTCCCCCCACTCCTTATCCTCCACTCATTCCATGCACTCCTCCGGTGTAAGCAGCCAGGTGACAGGGAGGGAAATCTGGAGAGCTCACCAGAAGAGAGGAAGCTCAGTCCGAGGAGCACGCAGGGTCTCTGCTGCTTCTAGCAGCTGCGGTGATCCCACTACAGTCCTGCTGGGCTGCTCCCTCTTGGTTACTGCAGGGCTCCAGGAGCGCAGCCACCTCCCCACGCTGCCGCTGACTCGCCAAGCGATGCTGCAGCTCGGGAACTGGCTACAGCCTCCCTCTGCCTGACCCGGTGAAATCCCACTCGTCCACCCCAGCCCAACTCATTCTGCTGCTCCCTGAGGCACTGCCAGTACTAGGGCAAGAGAACCCAGCAAGAGGCCAGGCAGTGCAAAGAAAATGAAACCTCCAAGAACGTAGGGATGTTTTGTGGACTGGGCGACAGACTCCCGGAGATTTCGGGGGTCGCTCCAGGCACCACCTTTCTTCCTCCTCTTCCTCCCTCCCTCTTTCTCTCTCACTTCTCACACAGGAGGGGCTGAGGAAGGAAGCAGTGGCTCGCCAGCAGCGTCTTTCCCTCCTGGCTTGCCATTGGGGTGCGCAGCACAGTGGGAGGGGAGAAAGGAAGGAGTGGCTTGGCTCCGCTCAGCATGATGGTGTGTGGCAGTGGGGAGGAAGATGTGACTTGCCGGAGGTGGGGCGGAGGTCCGGTTCAGCTTTCCCCCTCCACCTGCGTGCTATCCCACGCATGCAACTGGAAACTGTTAAAAGGAAGGATCGGCACAGTGCAGCTTGGTGGCGGAAAGGAAAAGGCAGCTCCAGCAGCAACACAGTGCGCACCTGCTGGAAACAACTGTGCGGAGGTCTGGAGCTCTGTGCGCACCCATGCACCTTAGAGGGAAACTAGCTCCCATCCTTTAAAGCAGGGGTTCTTAACACTGCGTCCCCGGAAGTTACTGGGCTTCAACTCCCATAATCCCCAGTCCCAGTGGCCTTTGGTTGGGGATTATGGGAGTTGAAGCCCAATAACATCTGGGGACCCAATGTTGAGAATCCCTGCTTTAAAGAAGTCTCCTGTCCAAGACCCACATCATGGCTACTCTGCTACCCCTTGTTTCAAGGTCTTTATTTCTGAAGGCTTGGCTATCTCAAAGGCTGAGTCGGTAAACAGAAGCCTGCTCTGCCGGCGGCCTGATGAGTTCCAAGGCATGGATTAGGCTTCTGGCAGGCCAGACTAACTGCATGGATAACTCTGCCTGCTGCGGTGTGGCATCCCCATATTTTTGTTCAGGCTGGGGAGAGCAATTGATGGATGGTGGTAGCTGAGACTGACTCTTTCTTGTGTTGGGTGCTGCTAACCTGTCTCTGTCTCTGGCAGGCCCTGGATTACTGTCACAGCATGGGGATCATGCATAGAGATGTCAAACCTCACAATGTCATGATAGACCACCAACAGAAGAAGGTATGGCCAGAGGAAGATGTTGGAGGGACCCTTGTGTTTTCTTGTGTCTGAGATTTGAGCTTCTACCCTCCTGCCCACTCTTGGGTCCCTCAGAGGTGCACACAACTCTGTCTGAATCCAGTGCTCTTGAAGTGGGAGGCTTGAACTGTTGCTGGGGGGAGGCCCAGACTCTTTCCTGAGCTCCCCCGTTCTGCTAGCGTCTCCATTCTAAGGAGCTCCCTCTTCTGAAAATGTAGGTGTTCTACTGCTCTGCGAGCCACTTCACTGTCCATGCCAAAGGAATTTACAGCTGGGAGAATTATGAGGCTTGCGTTGGACTTCTGTGCCACCAGCCCTCTGCTTTACCCAGGGCATTGTGCGCTCGATTGCATTGGACGTTGGGGGCTGGGGAGCAGTGCTGCCAGGTGCAGGAGAGGAGCTACAGCCACTGAGCCCTGTGCATCTTGCCAGAAGGCTATGAAAACTTTCGGTCTGCTGGGGCCAAAAGACTCCAGAGGGCCAAGCTGCCCCTCCTTGCTTGGCAGAGGTCTTCGGCAGCTGGCCCAGCCGGACCCGGCACCTCCTCCCCTACCGTCCATCTCCCACATCCTCCTAGCCATGCCTATTGCTACCCAAAGGCCAGGCAGTCTTGGTTTCCCCCTGCCTGCCTCGTCGGTACAGAGCATAGCCCACTTTTGCTCTCAGTGTTGACTCTGCGGAATGAATGGAGGAGGCGACGCCATTGTGTGTTCCTTGAAGAACTTATCCTCCCCCGCCCCCGGATTGCCAATATCCCTATCTGAAATGGGCTGTTGAGAACTTCTGGTGTTTGCCCCACTGGAGCCTCTTTGGCTGGGCGTATTTTCAGTGGGGGTGCTAAGCAGAGCTCTCTGCATGACAGACTTGCCAGCGCTGTCCGGGCACCCTCGGGAGGGGTCGGTGTGTGTGTGAGAGAGAGGCAGGAAGCCCAGCCTGTGCCCAGGAGCAGCACGTTCCTCTTCTGCAGAGAGTCTTGCTCTTGCAGCTGTCCCTGTGCATTACCCTTGACGGGGGCCTTCAGGCTTAGCTGTGCTCTCTCACACAGGCATGCAGCTGGTCCCCGTTTCTGGTGTCCAGTTAGCTTTTCTTCTAGACCACTGGTGGCTCTTGCTGAGCAAATTAGTCATCCAGCCATAGATTATCTGCCCCAAATTGCAGGGATAATTTTGCGAGGCTCAGCAGGTGAGAGGGTACTGAGGCACATCCTCGCCCGCGGCTGCACGAGCTCCGTGCAGAAGGCTGTGCATCTGACCAAAGGGTGGGGCAGACTCGTCAGCTCTCTTTTGTGTCCGTAGCTGCGGCTCATAGACTGGGGCTTGGCAGAATTCTACCATCCAGCTCAGGAATACAACGTCCGTGTGGCCTCGAGGTACTTCAAAGGGCCGGAGCTCCTCGTGGACTACCAAGTAAGACTCTGCCGCTGGCTGGTTTGTTTGTCCCTCTGCCCGAATGCTTGCATACGTCCCAAAGCCTCCATCCTCCTCTTCCACCCCGGGAAGGGGCAGCAGAGTGGCCGGAGGAGCGTCTGCCAACAGCCCAACTGCGGGGGGAGGATGTGCGAAGAGGCATCCTTGGCGACGGCTTCCATGCCGGGCCTCTCTCTGGTTCCCCTGGCCCAGGGTTAAGCACCCCTGGCTCTCCCGCTGTTGCTGAACTACAACTCCCATCACCCCCAGCCACAAGTTGCAGTGGCTGGGCATGATGTGAGTTGTACACTCAGCAACAGCGGGAGAGCCAGGGGTGCTACGCCTTCCTTGGAATCTGAAGCTGAGCATTCCTGTCAAGCAGGGAGGGAATTCTGCTCTCCTCCTACGCTGGGCATACAAGTTTGAAGATCCAAGATGAACAGTTTGGGGCCACCCCAGCCCTTGCGTTTGGCCCTCCCCGAGTCCTTCTTGATGTGGCTTTGCTCTCAGGGTGGCAGGTACTCTTTCACCAGCCCAGGCCTGGGACAGCAGGTGCGTTTGGCACGCTGAAGGAGTCTGCAAAGGCTCTCCTTTTTCTATCACCTCCATTTAAGGGCTTTGGAGCGGGAGCTTCGGAGGTGCTAATGGCTGCAGATGGGGCCTTAGTCTCTGACACTTTAGAAAGGAGTTTTTGTGTGTTTTTTTTTTAAAGGGCGCAAATAACCAGTGTGCTGAACATTGACTGTGCAGAGCTATTTCAGCAGGGGAAAATCACGGCAAGGCAGAGAGATTTCTTGAGGCAGAATGTTCCCTCAGCAGGCAAATCTTTTAACCAAATTGTGCTGACTGTTTAGCCCCACTAGATGGGACATTTAAACTGCTCATGTACACTGAAGGCCAAGAGCCCTACAAATGCTTTGTCTGGAACCTCAAGACAGGAGAGGAGAGAACTTCTAACGGGGTGGCAGGAAGAGAGAAGAAAGCTCAGGGTGCTGAGAGGGAAGGAGCACTCGGGGCGGATAGAGGGGATGGCCAGGCCTTGGGAACATCCACTGTGCTCGTGATCCAAAGCTGCCAGCAGTTCTGGGCCTTCCTTGATAGTAGCAGGGGGTGGTTGAACAAATGGGGAGCGCCTTCGGGAAGGCGGGGTGAGACCCAGGGATTTGCATTAAGGATTCCCTTCCAGATACAGGATCAAAGCTCCTTATATTGCGTTGCACATTGTGCATGTGTGCTTTTGAAATCCAGGTTGGGTGTTGCCTTTCTAAGGGACAGAATTGTCCGCAGCAACTGGAGTACAAGATTTTCTTCTCTCCCCTCCCCTCCCCTCCCCTGCAGATGTATGACTATAGCTTAGACATGTGGAGTTTAGGCTGTATGCTGGCCAGCATGATCTTCCGAAAAGAACCATTTTTTCATGGTCAAGACAACTATGACCAGGTGAGTCATGGTGGTGTGGACTAGCTTGCTGGGGAGGGGCTGCTTGTGGAGTGCGCCTTCTTTCCACATGCAGCATGGGATAGATCGGGCAAGAAATATGTTAAACATCTTGTCTGTGCCTGCAAGAAGGCTGCAGTTTGTAAGATGTTGCTACAGTTTCTCAACATGGTTGTGGTTTTTCCAGAAGACTTATGTTGAACTTTGAATTTCCAGCCTGGGGCTCCCTGTGCCCACAGAGGCCAAAGCAGTGGGGAGCTTGTTTTCGGTGCACATGTGGGAACTTACTTTTGGCTGGCTGGCTGCAGTGTGTTTCCCTTCTCCCCACCCCACTGGTGTATAATTTGACCAGGAGGCAATTGCGGTTGGCCTTTAGCATAATGCAGGGATTACTGGCAACTGCCCTGGAGCTGATGCCACAAAACACAGCATGCGCAGAGACCTAATTCAGGAGTAGAAAACATGAGGCCTCTAAGGCCTTCTTGTGTGGACTATTGATGGAATTCAGGAAAATGCATCCTGAAACGTCTGCTCGCATGGCTGCAGACGCATGGTTGAAAATGTGAGGCAAACATGAATGGGTCAGAAGAGGAGCCTTGCCTGGCTTCTCCATTGTTTGTTAAAACCCACTGAGGCATCTTGCATGCCGTCTCTTCCACCCACAGCTGCTACGAGTGTTGTCAAGCAAACGTGGGTTAGACGGGGTGACATCACATTTCCCTTTGAGGAGTAGCAGCTCATCTAAATGGCCCGAAGACTTAGAAAGTTCCTTTCTAAGCATGGATGCTTTATGCCTGGCCTCCCATCTTACTACTTAAGCAAAGCCAGTTGTGAAACATAGCTGTACCCTGAAATATTTGGAATGGCTCCTGCCAGAGGCAAAACTTGGAACCTGAGCCTACATTCTGCTGCCACTGTGCAGACCTTGGGATTGGGCTGGCAGCATCTTTAGCCTCACCTGTGAGCCCTTGGCAGTGCAGACTCAAACGTTCCTCATTTGCTGAAGGTTTTGGATGGGAGACTCCATGTGTGAGCCCTGTAAGATACTCCCCTTAGGAGATGGAGCTGCTCAGAGAAGAGCAGAAGGTTCCATGTTCCCTCCCTGGCAGCATCTCCAAATAGATGTCGAGAGAGACTCCTGCCTGTAACCTTGGAGAAGCCACTTGCCAGTCTGTGTAGACAGTACTGAGCTAGATGGACCAAGGGTCTGACTCAGTGTATGGCAGCTTCCTATGTTCCGATGTACTTTTGGAATATTTACATCAGAAGGAAACTTCAGTTATGCACTGTGGGCCATTCCTTCACAAACATTTGTAAATGGTGCATGTTGACTGCATGTGTGAGAAGGAAAGTTAAAGAGCTCTTACATAGGAAGTTGCCATATACTGAGACAAGCCATAGGTCCATCTAGCTCAGTATTGCCTACACAGACTGGCAGGAGTCTCTCTCAGCCCGATCTTAGAGATGCTGCCAGGGAGGGAACTGGGAACCTTCTGCTCTTCCCAGAGCGGCTCCATCCCCTGAGGGGAATCTCTTACAGTGGTCTCCCGTTCATATGCTTGGGATTGTTTTAATGAAAGGTGGTATATAAAATTAACAATTAATAGATAAATATGCAACCAGGCACCCTGCTTAGGTAAGGGGACAAGTCATGCTTGCTACCACAAGACCAGCTTTCCTCTCCTAAAAAGATCTCAAGTACAGAGCCAGGAAAGATCTTAGGGAACATAGGAAGCTGCCATATACTGAGTCAGACCCTTGGTCCACCTAGCTCACTATTGTCTTCACAGACTGGCAGTGCCTTTTCCAAGGTTGCAGGCAGTAGTCTCTCTCCCAGCCCTATCTCGTTGGAGATTTGTTTGCTTGTTTGTTTGTTTTTGCATTTATATACCGCCTTCTGTTAAAAGAAAACCCCAAGGTGGTTTACAAAAATTAAAACATACAATAAAAAGCAGTAAAAACATCAAGCTAAAAACAAGCATAAAAACAAGACAACAGATAAAAACACACAAAAGCAGCAGTAAAAAACGATTATGTAAAAGCCTGGGTAAAAAGCCAAGTCTTTAAAAGCTTTCTAAAAGCCGTGATGGAGTCTGAGGAACGAATGGCCACCGGGAGAGCATTCCAGAGTCTAGGGGCAGCAACAGAGAAGGCCCTGTCCCGAGTGCACGACAGCCGGGCCTCCCTCATTGTCGGCACCCGGAGCAGGGCCCCCTCAGATGTCCTCGTCAAGCGGGCAGCAACCCTTGGGAGCAGGCGGTCCCTCAAATACCCCGGGCCCAAACCGTTTAGGGCTTTAAAGGTCAAAACCAGCACCTTGAATTGGACCCGGAAACAAACCGGCAGCCAGTGCAACTCTTTCAAAATGGGGGTGATGTGTTCCCAACGGGCAGCTCCGGATAAAAACCCTCGCTGCCGCGTTTTGCACTAGCTGCAGTTTCCGGATATTCTTCAAGGGCAGCCCCACGTGGAGCGTGTTACAGTAATCCAGCCGCGACGTGACTAAGGCATGGGTAACCGTGGCCAGATCTGCCTTCTCGAGAAAGGGACACAGCTGGCGCACCAGCCGAAGTCGTGCAAAGGCACCCCTGGCCACCGCCTCCACCTGAGCTTCCAAAAGCAGAGCCGGGTCCAGTAGTACCCCCAAGCTGCGTACTTGCTCCTTCAAGGGGAGTGCAACCCCATCCAGAACCGGTAAAATCTCCTCATCCCGATTGGCTCTCCTACTGAACAACAGTACCTCCATCTTATCCAGATTCAATTTCAGTTTGTTAGCCCACATCCAACCCATCACGGCCTCCAGCCCCCGGTTCAGGACATCCACCGCCTCCCTAGGATCAGATGACAAGGAGAGATAGAGCTGAGTGTCATCCGCATATTGCTGACAACTCAGTCCAAATCCCCGGATGACCTCTCCCAGCGGCTTCATGTAGATGTTAAACAGCATGGGGGACAAGACTGAACCCTGCGGGACCCCACAGGCCAACGGCCACGGGGCCGAGCAGTAGTCCCCCAGCACCACCTTCTGGACCCTCCCCCCAAGAAAGGACCGGAACCACTGCAACGCAGTGCCTCCGATTCCCATACTCAAGAGGCTGCCAGGGAGGGAACTGGGAACCTTCAGCTCTTCCCAGAGCGGCTCCATCCCCTGAGGGGAATATCTTACAGTGCTGCTCACACTTCTAGTCTCCCTTTCATATGCAACCAGGGCGGACCCTGCTTAGCTAATGGGACAAGGCATGCTTGCTACCACAAGACCAGCTTTCCTCTCCTAAAAAGATCTCAAGTACAGAGCCAGGAAAGTTCTTAGGGAATATAGGAAGCTGCCCTATACGGAGTCAGACCCTTGGTCCATCTAGCTCAGTATTACCTTCACAGACTGGCAGTGGCTTCTCCAAGGTTGCAGGCAGGAATCTCTCTCTCAGCCCTCTCTGGGAGATGCTGCCAGGGAGGGAACTGGGAACCTTCTGCTCTTCCCAGAGCGGCTCCATCCCCTGAGGGGAAGATCTTACAGTGGTCTCCCGTTCATATGCTTGGGATTGTTTTAATGAAAGGTGGTATATAAATATGCAACCAGGGTGGACCCTGCTTAGGTAAGGGGACAAGTCATGCTTGCTACCACAAGACCAGCTCTCTTCCTGTTCTTGCTTGAAGAGGGATTTGGGTGCAGCTCCAAGCCCCGCTAGCACAAGTGGGCCAGGAAAAGGAGTTGCACACCCTCTGCCAGGCTCCTCCCTGTCTCTCTTGAGTTTGCAGCTCTTGCGCCAGTCTTGTCCTAGCAGCAGGGTGTGTGTGTGGGGGGGGGTGTTGCTGGTGTCTCACATCTGCTCTCTGTTGCAGTTGGTTCGCATTGCAAAAGTTCTCGGTACAGATGAATTATATGGTTATCTGAAGAAGTATCACATAGAACTGGACCCACACTTCAATGATATCTTGGGACAGTAAGTCTTTTGTGGCTTCTTCGTTTTGTTCTGTTGAGGTGGGGAGGGCTTAGCATGAAGTACGGGGTTTCTTTTTCCTTCCCTGGTAGAAAAGAACAAAGTGAAATTGATTTCAGAGCATGCCTATCCTGGAACCTGATCTTGGCTTTTTCTTCAGGGGACTATGGTGCCTAACGGCTGGTGGTTAAGCTTTCTTGTCGCTTCTGGGTTCCTCAGCATTGAATGTCATGATAGATTCTGTACTTTACTTCTCTCTGTTCCTGTGAGCTTTTGTTCTTGATGTTTTCTCTGTAATACTGCCCCCTGCACTTCTTATTTTGTGATGCCAGTAAATGGCTGAAAATAAGGGCAAGTGTGTGCACGTGTGTCGTGTGCACCTCAGGTGTCTTGCTGTGGCCCATAGACTAATATTAGTAACCCAACCAAAGGTTCCTTGCTCTGTCCCTTTTTTTGAGACACCAAATCCTCATCCTCCGTGTTGCAGAGAACATGTAAAGGCATCTTGATCTCAAGGCTTAGAAACCAGATAAGAAATAGCAATCTCTATTTATGGCTCTCTTGGTGTGAGCATTTCTAGTGGTCTAGAGAGCCCATTAAATAGGCTCTTGGTGATTTAAAAGCACGGTTGGTGAGAGGGAATTTGTCCCACTTTCCAGCCTGGCAAATCGAGTCTCTGTGCAGGAGCTTAATGCAGAACTATTTCATGTTCTCATAGCCCAGATGCAGCAGGCAAGTCCCACTGAGTGAGAATTAACATATACAAGGCATATTTTCTTTTTAAGAATACCCTGTGATCAGTGATATAGAGACCTTTACTGAAGTCACCTTAAGTGGCGCAGTGGGGAAATGCTTGACTAACAAGCAGAAGGTTGCTGGCTCGAATCCCTGCTGGCATGACTATGGGAAACACCTATACCCGGCAGCAGCGATATAGGAAGATGCTGAAAGGCATTGTCCCAAACTGCGCAGGAGGAGGCAGTGGTAACCCCCTCCTGTATTCTAACAAAAGAAAACCACAGGGCCAGGAGTCAAAATTGATGTGACGGCACGCTTTACCTTTACTGAGGTCAACTAAATAAACCATTTTATGAGAAGCAATTAAAAACTTGTTGCTGCAGGGCTGCTTCAGATGCATAGTTGTGTTCAGTCAGCAAAAATAACTTAAAAAAACACAAATGAAGAAAACCTGAAACCATCTTTCTGGTATCCGCAGCTGTACTTCTTTCATCTGAAGGTAGTGAAAATATACTAACTTCTCCACCCTCCTTGTAGACATTCACGGAAGCGTTGGGAGAACTTCATCCATAGTGAAAACAGACACCTGGTCAGCCCTGAAGTCTTGGACCTCCTGGACAAACTCCTGCGATATGACCATCAACAGAGGCTGACTGCCAAAGAAGCGATGGAACACCCTTATTTCTGTAAGTTTTGGGGAAGCAGGAATACAGGTGGGGCTGAGCTGGGAAATCAGCTCTCTCTAGTCTCATGGCTCTTCTTGTTAGGAATATAAGCAAGTGCTTAATACTTGTCGATAAAAACTGTGAGCAATATCAAAGCTTTTGTGTTACAAAAAAAAACCCCAAATGTTTTGGACCTTTGTGGGGAAAATACTTCAAAAAATATTCCACAGAAAATTAAACATCTCCATGCACGTTAATATTCAGGAGTATTGAGATAACGTGATGTGAATTTTTTGGACAACTTTTTAAAGAAGAGTTTTGTGCAGAATGTCAATTTTGGAAAATGCCAGATCTTCGAAAAGTGCCTGGTGGGAAGTTTACTGACAATTGCTTAGGGATAGCCATCGTTTGAATTGTGGGGGTTGTTTGCTCCTCTTGTCAGCTTCTTTGCATTGCTTCATGCAGGCAAATTGTAAGTGGAAATAACTGCATGGCTTGCCTAGGAGAGGATGGCAATTCAGGCATTTCCATAAAGAAGGCTCGTTTAGCACCCTCAGGACTGACTGCAGGTCATGGTGCTCCTCTCGGGCTCCCTGCAGTGAGGATGGAGCCTGTGGAGGGCTTTGGGGAAGACTCGAGCCGCAGGTGGCATTCCCGTGTGTCTTCTGCAGGAAGCCTTTCCAGGCAAGACAGCATGGATCCGACTCCTCCCCCATCCAAGCACCCGAAGGCGGGCAGCTGGACACCGGATGTTGTGCGTTCCCTGTGAAAGGCTTCTGGCTCTGATCCTGGCTGCCCAGAGAGAGCAGCCCATCGCTTTTTCCGGGGGGTCAGGACAAATGCTCGCCAGGCAGCCCTAATACCTTTGCCCTGTGAACAGTTGTCCAGTCCTCTCTACAGCTCACTCTGACTGAAGCTCAAGGAAGGCTCTTGAAGCCTGGGGGACTTCTGCCTGGGAGGGTTCCACTCCAAGTGACCTGGATGCAACTTCTGACTGGACTATTGTTTAGGCCAGGGGTGGGCAACCTGGGGCCCCCAGGTGGTGTTGAATTGCAGCTCACCTCATCCCGAGCCACAATAACTGGGGGCTGAGGAGGATGCTCAGCAGCAATGGCCTGAGTGCCTAAGTTTGCCTCCCCCTGGTTCATAGAGTGCCACAGATGTATCTGGCCAAGCAAAAATTCCAGGGAGCTTGCAATCTCACTATCGCCCCCCACTGGAGTATGGGATTGGGGGATGGAAAGGCAAAGGTGAGGTGGTGGGAAAGGCCGGGGTAACTGGGACAGTTGTGAACAGTAATCCCCAAAGCTCTTCCATGTGCTCAGGCTTCACTTTGGGATTAGGCCCAAGTGTCATGAAAAGAGTGGGTTTTGAGGTGAGAGTCGGGGAGGTAACTTGTACCTGCACATCTTTCTCCAGACCAGTGCTCTGTGGTTCTATAGAGAGACAGGCTGTTTGCTCTGGGGTCCAGACCTCACTTGACTCTCAGCTGCCAGGGTTGGCCCTTGAATTGGAACAAGGTTGTACTATAGGCTTTCTCAGGGCTGACGTCCACACGTGTGTTCTCCCTTTTATGCCTCATCCACTCAAAGGAGTGCAAGACATACACCAATGCCCAGTAGTCTCTCCCTGCAAAACTGCTATGTGTAGCAGGTCTCCCCGGGATGTGAGGGTGCTGGGAATGGGAGGGCTGCCAGTGGAAGAATCCCAACATGGTCTCTAGGGACTATTAACTGGGATACTGCTGCTACTCTGAAAGAAATTGGTGAGCAACAAGGCTGGCCTTTGGGGCCCAAGTAACTTGTCGTCGTCCTCCTCCTCCACCCTCTCTCCTGCAGATCCAGTTGTGAAGGAGCAGGCCCAGCCCGGCTCTGACAGCCCTGTGCTCTCCAGTGGCCTGACAGCAGCACGATGAAGTCTGGGAAACGACGGGTAATTCCAGAGGTTTACAAATCCAAACACACCCTTCAGTCACCCAGGGAAGGGATGAACCAAACCCCTGTATACTCGGCAGAAGCCTCGTCTTGAAGTGGGTTAGGGCTTAGCCTCCCATTCTCTCCAGCACTTATGGCTACCCTAACTTTCTCCTTGTGTTACCAAAGCCCTGATCCAAAAGGTTGTGTGAGATTTGTATGGAAATAAGGGTGCGTCCCAAGGTCTGCCCAACTGGCTCTGGGTTGATTCTGCAGTTTCCTGCTCTTCCTTTCCTAACCTGCCATTTCCTCTGTTCTTCCATTGGGCAACCTTTTTATTCTCTCCCCTCACATGTGCCCTTGCACACATGGGAATGTAGCATGCACCCCATAGAAACAAGTGCTTGTTGGGTCAGATCTACGCAAACATAAGCAAATGCAAGTCTGTAAGTGGTGGGTGTCAGCCCTGCTCTTTCCAGGTCTGAATTTGGCCCTTTTATTTTTCTTCAGTTTAAATAGTAAGAAATGGTTAGAACCAGTCAAGAGAATGTGCTTCAAAGAACATTCCGAGAAGGGAGCCTTGGGGAGAATCTTGGTACCCCTCCCCCCTTCCTGGTGGGGACATTCCTGCCCTAGCAGGAGGAAGGGTGGATGAGGCTGAGAGAGGTTTTTTTTTTTTTCCGGGCAAGGCACATCCTTGTCACTAGAAAAGCCAACCAGGCAATCCCAGCCATGTGCAGATTTAGACAGGCTTGGATCCCAGCCGCTTCGCACATGAGGAGAAGCAAAGTGGAAGCGTGTGGGCAAGAAGACTAGTGGGGAGATCTGGAGCCAGAAGTCGCGGGTCTGTTTGGAAGTGGAGTGCAACGGCCTGACTCAGGATTCAGTTCCCTCTCGCATTGTTACAGGCCCAGCCCAGGGTTGGAAGTGTTGGGGTAGAATCCTCTGCTTTGGGGCACAGGGTGTGTGAGAGACTCCTTCAGTTTTCTTATTGGGTCTCGTGTGAGGCCCCTAGTTCAACCCCATCTTTGGGGGGATTATATTGTGAGATTCTGGTGACCTCATAAACCTAAATCCACACACTTTTGTCACCACGCCTAAATGCAGACTTTTCTTTCTGTTCCATTGTAAAATATTTAATTTTAAGTAATAATGTTAGACTGTTTCTCTTTGAAGCATCTGTTTACATTCCACATCCCAGTAACGACATGTTAGCATTGATATCAGGTCAGATCCATTTGTACAATTCACTGGAACCAATAAATCTCTCTACATACCAACTTGTGTTGTCATCCATCTAGTCTCTGGGAATTCCTCAGAATAAAATAACAGACCCAGGGGCCAAGACATCATTCTAGGGCAGGGGTGCAAAAACCTGGGCCTTCCAGCTGTTGTTGGGCTACAAATCCCATAATCTCTTGACTGTTGACCACGGTGGCCGCCAGTGATGAGAGTTGCAGTCCCAACCACAGCTGGAATGCCAGTGTGATACACTTCTGCTGTAGTGTTTTGGAGGGAAACTACCTTGGTATCCTTCACTTTTAAAGCAAAAGCGTTCAGTAGAGTATCGGATGTAGAAGTGAGAGGTGAGCGTGCAGGTCCTAACTCGGTGGTTGAGTGGGTGTGGTTGTGCTTTCCGCTTTTGCTCCCAGTTTGAGACCTCGTTTTACAGTTGTTGTGAGTATAAATGAACAAAAGAGATCCCTAAATTTTATGGGTTAAAACGCAAATGTAGTGTGTCTGATCTCTGGTGCTTCTCAAAGTATTTCTCTGTGTTACTTCTGCCCATCTGGCCATTGCTCAAAGTGACTTTATATCAAGCAGCTTGCTGTTGGCCACCTAACTGTTTAATGAGCTGTTTTTCAGGATGGCATTTGTGGCATCTAAACAGTAATGAATCTGAAGAGACTCTCTTCATCCAAAAGTCTTGCGGCTGTGGAACTATATTTAAGGTCCTGCAGACAGACTATTTGCAAAAGGTTGCAGTATTCATAGGGTGGAATCATCTCTGTTGCTTCCAGTTGCTCTCCACTAACTATGACTCATCCTTGCTTAACCCATCTATCTCCTGCCATTGCACCTATTTTGAGGAAGAAAAAACCTTCGTGCAAAACTAATTTTAAACAATCTTAATAGCAAGTTCAGTCTGACTGCTTTATTCAGAGTGCAAAGCAGAATTCAAAGGAGCAGCACCAAGATGCTTGCATAATATAGCTTATTGGCATATTTTGGATGCAGAATTGGGGTTGCCAGTCCTTGAATTGCAGCTGTGCTGCACGTACTTGGAACTTGTGAAAGCATCCTCAGAAAGTGAAACAGGGAATAGTTCTTCTGAAGCATGAAGTACCACCTGCTGCTGCTCTTCCAGTTTTTGGATGCAAAGATATTGAGTGGCTTTTGAACATGGATAAGATTCCCCCTGCCAATGATGAGTGGGGGTAAGGGGAGCTGAGCGTGTCCTTGTTTTCCCATGAGTAGAAAGCAAAGTAAGAGGGGGAGGAAGAAGGCAACTGGGGCAGAGGACTTTTCACCCTACCTCATTGGAGAGCTGGATGCAGCTGCTGGCTAGGACAGAGCCCTCCCTCCTCCGTCCCAGCTGCTGCGTGGCAGACACTCTCTTCATCCCCCTCCTGCCCTGTTTTTTACTCTCAGATGACTGGGAAACAGTTTTCCAGCCCAGCTCCCGAACTTGGGTGGGACGTTTCTCCTCCCCCCTCATCCGCACGGTGTGAACCAGCCTGCTCTCGGGTTGCCGCCCTTGCTGGCTTACCCACAGCGGCTTGCCGTCTTATCCCCATGTTGTAGATTGGAGTGGGGGTGGGGAACACAGAGCGGAAGAACGCCTTGCCTCCAGCTACTGCTCGATCTCAAGCAGGGCTTCCTGATTGTAGCTCAGTCTCCTCGAGCTCTTGAAAGATGGCGCCAGGCATGGGAAGTAATGGTCCAAAAAGAGCACGGAGGGGGGTGTCTAGGGAAGTTGGGTGAGCAGTCCAATACCAAATGGCATCCCCTGGCACTTCTTATCACTAGGAGCACAGCCTGGGACAGGGGTGATCACAGAGGGGGGGGGCCCTGGCACGGGAATTGCGTGCCTCCTTGTTCCTTAGTTCAATGGGTGCCAGCCACCTTTGGCAAGTGTGCCCTACCGCACGTCTCCTCTAGCCCACAGAGCTGCGAGCAGGTACTGGCATAGTCCTGGGGGAAAGTTGGCTCTGTGACCTGTAACTAAGCCAAGGGCCCCTCCAAGTCCCACTCCCCACGGCCAGGTCTCCCATATCTTAGCTGCAGCCCAAGAGGCACCTGCTATGTGTAAAAACCTCTAGGCAAGTCTGCTCTGCTCTGTGCTGCTAAAAAAATAACCTTCGCCAAAAAAAGCTTGGTTGTCTGTTTTATGCAGATGCATAAAGCTGCTCTGGTTTTGCTAGTCATGGGGAAGACAAAGAGTTCTGTGGTGCACTGAAGTCCTTGCTGTCCCCTTAAAATTGTAGCCAGCCCTCTTCTAAAGAACACAAGGAAAGCCCGGCTGGATCAGGGCAAAGGGCCATCCGGGCCATCCTCCTGCTTCAAGTAGTGGCCATCCAGGGGCCTCTGGGAAGCCCACAAGCAGAAGGGGGAAAGGGGGCAACTGCCTAGAAATCGTTTAACTACACCTTGTGCAAAGAAATAATTCCTCTTCTGTCCCTGCTGCCTGCTTTCTGTTCCTCAACCAGTCGGTCCATAAGAGGGCCTGTCCTCTTACTCCTTGGCTGCTCTTCATGGCTCCTGAGATTTCTGCAGACCTTTGCGCACACTCACACTCTAAAGCAAATGTCTTGTGGCCATAAAAACCTAGGAACTTGCTCTTTTATTTTAAAACCCACCAACCCTGGAAACTGCTGTCCTGTGGAACTGCAGCATGCACACCGTCCTGCCTCTAGGTGGCTCTGGGGAAGGGGCTGGATGGCCTTGGTCTCCATGGGGAAATGTCAGCATGGGTTAGTTCTCCCAAAGGCAGCTGGAGGAGGTGCACTCTCCTGTGGACCGAGCAGTCCATGGGGATGTAGTCCTGGGCTTGCTGCCTGGAGGAGTTGCCTTGCACTGCCACAGACTTATTTGTTGCTCGGGCTCAGTGATCCTCAGACTCGGCACTCGGTCCCGCAGTCTTGGTTCCCTTCTCGTGGGGGCAGTGCCGTCTCCTCCAGCCCAGTAGGGGTCGGGCCAGCGGGCATTAAGCCTCGCTTGCGCAGTGGCTTCTGTGCTCTTCTGGGCCTTCACTTCCCCATGCCGGCTGCACGGTGCCTTCCGACCCCAGCTTTGCGTTTGATGCACGCTTCCCGTCTCTCCCTAGGTCTGTCTGATGCTGTTCCTCCCAATTTTCCATAAGCAGAACAAACGTCTTATCCGCTTGTGTACAGAGATGGTGGTGTGTGCAGCTTCCAGATGTCATCCCAGTGGCGGGTTATGGGAGCGGGGACGGCGGCAGCGGCGGCGGCAGCTGATGGCACCCGGCAGCGTATAAAAACACAAACCTTAACTTCAGCTTGTGACTTCCCGTTGACCTCTTCCAGACCAAGAAAGCATGGAAAATGTGAAGGGTATGCAAAACCGTTGCTGGCTGAGGCGGCTTCCCTACACCCAGCCCAGCGTGGGACATTCTGACAGCTGGGCTCCTATTGGCAGGCTGGGGGAGGAGGCGGGCTCTGTGGCATGATGGACAGTTCTATATTAAAAGGATTATATATATTATTGAATAAAAGTTTTAAAAGTAAATATGTATGGAAGGTCTTAGGGATGGAGGCAATCGTGTCACGAGGGCTCTTGCTGTGGGGCTGGAGCCAGGCCCTCTGGGATGTGCTTGGATGTGCCTTTCTCCCTGATGCTAGAGAAACAGAGTCTCCATCACATTTTTAGTTGAGGTTTCCAAAGTAAGTGCAAAGAGCAGAGAAGCTTCCAGTTAAGTCCTTCGTAAGATAATCAGAAATCCAAGCCAAGCTTCTCCCTTTATTGTGGCTAGAGATGCTGGGAGTTGTAGTTCAGCGACATCTGGAAGACCACAGGTTGAGAACCCCTCCCTTTGGGGGGGTGGGTTTCACACCCTGGCTATCTCCCCCAACCCCCCTAATCAGTTGGCAGTGAGATGGCTGCAAGTTCAATATATCCAAAAGAGAAAGCAAAAATGTGAAAGGGCAACACTGTAGGATGCGGTCTTTACCCTGAGTTGGACCTTGGGTGTGTAGCCTGGTATTGTCTCGACTGCAGGGTCTCAAGACAAGAGTCGTTCCCAGCCCTACCTGAGTTGGCCAGGGGTTGAACCTGGGGCCTTCAGCATGGAAAGCTGCTGTTCTGTTGGGAGGGAGTAGAAGGAAAGCCCCAGGGTGGTTCATATAACTGTCCTCAAAATCGCCTGCAAAGGTCCCCCAGCTTTGCTCAAGTCTTACATCATATTTATATAGTATATTTCCTTTTCAGCTGCTAACTTGTGGTTAAACTACATGTGACACCATAAAAATCTGTGATGGGTCGCTTGGTTTTTTCCTTTGAGGGAAACAGGTGGGGGGGGCGGGTCCAGTAAATCAGATTGCAGCCGCAGTGCTGGGGGAGGTGTTTTGGTGCTTGCCCTCTTCTCCTGGCTGCTTTCTCACTCATAGGGAAAAAAATTGCCAACCCTGCAGGTAGGGCAAGCAGCAGGCTGGACAGTTGCCTGGAATTGTGTGGCTTGGCCTTCAGAAGACTCACAAAGCTAGTTCCTGGCTTGTGGGGAGAAATGGTCCAGGCAGTGAAGCAGAGCTGGTTCCTTGGCAACAAAGACTGCAAGGAGGGTGGGATCTTGAACACAACATGGTTGCAAGGAGCCAGAGTGGAAGGGCTGCCTCCCTTCGCCTTTTCCTCAGGGAGCCCTTTTTCTGCACACCCTGAGTTCACAGGCTGCCGCCAAGCAGCTTCTGAGGTTTGGGTCACCTGTTGTGCTGCACTCCGGGGTTTCTGCCCAAGTGGGTGGGGAATGTGCTGGGTGCCCATTCATTCCTCCACTTCATCCCTGAGGGAGACGTCGTCGTCGTCGTCGTCGTCGTCGTCGTCGTTTTCTTCATCTTCCTCGCTGCAGGGTAAACCACCACCAAGGAGGAAGAAAACTGCTCCAGTTGCTTTTTTTTTTTTCATTGCTACCCTGTTTCTCCTCCCAAGGAGCCCAGAGCACCATACATGGTTATGTTTATCCTCACATCAATCCTGTGAAGTAGGTTAGGCTGAGAGAGGAGAGAATGGCCCAGAGCTGCCGACTGGGGATTTTGAACTCGGGTCACCTGAGGCCTAGCCTTACATTCTAGCTTGTTCACCACTATCATGGGGAATCACTTTCACTACCAGTGCCTACACACGGTCACAGAATCACCCAGCTTTTACATCCAGGAGCTTTTAAACAGGGCTATCCCAGTACAATGATTTTGCAGAAAAACTGGTTCAGGATCTAGAATCTCACCTCTTCTTAACCACAATAATAATCTAGCTCTCATGGCTGTGAAGAGAGAAGGATGAATGAGGTCAATGTGTCACGGGAGTCCTTCCAGAAATAAACTTCCAACTGCAGTGGTTCAGAACAGCAGCACCACCCCTCTGGCATGTCTCCAAAGACCATGAACCCAGCTCACAGTCTCAACCCCTTAATCTAGGAGGGGCTTTCGTGTCTTGCAAGGCTCCTTGCCTCTTCTGCCTGTGCTGTCCATGTTCTGGGCTTGCTGATGTGATCACTCTCAAGCTAAACAAATTTAAAGTGGGTGTGGGGACCGGGATGCATTTCCCTTGCTACTCTTTGCAAGCGTGCCACTATAAGAGGAGAGGAGTGTTTTGTGGCCCGTTTTCTGAAGAGCGATCTGTAGTGGCTCTCAGCAATCTGCTGGATTGTAGAGTACACCATCGAGTCCAACCCTAGATGGAATGTTCTGCTGGAAACCTCACCCTGGAAACTTCCAGGGAGGGGAGAGCCCACCCACCCTCCAAGTTAACTAGTTCCATTGTTGAGCCACTCTAAACAATCTTCACCTGAAATTGGCCCTCCTATAACTGAAGCCCACAAGATCTAGTCTTGCCCTTGAAGCCAGCAGAGAACAAGTCTTTGTCCTCTCTATGGGACAGCCCTTCAGGGACTTGGAGAGTGCTAGCAGAATCCCGCCTCAGTTATCTTTTATGCAGGCTGCTTCCGTTTCTTCTGCCTAGCCATAGAGTGTGTGTTTTCCCAAACTCTTGACATTCCAGTTGTCTAAATTATTATTATTATATCCTCCTCAAAGTGTACAATACACATTAATTCAGACTGGTCTGAATAACTATTTCTTCTCATGACTTGGAAACGGTGGTTTTCTTCATACAGCCTAAAATTGCAGAAGCCTCTTTTTTTGCAGCCGCATCACATGGCTGGCTCATGTTCAGGTTGTGATTTCACTCATGAGATCCTTGTGTACCTGTCTCTCCATGCTTATGTTAATCCTCACGACAGCCCTGTGAGGTAGGTTTGGCTGAGAGAGACGTGACTGGCCCAAAGACAATTAGTGAGTTGCATGGCTGAATGGGGATGACCTCAGGCCTCGCTGGTCCTAGCCCAATACTCTAACCACTACCCCACACTGGCTCTTCACCCCATGGAGAATAAGTCTTCGGTGTGAGGCAGCCCTTTGAAAGTGCCCCTCCCCTTAGCCTTCTCTCCTCCGGGCTAAACGTACTCAGCTCCTTCAACTGCTCCTCATAGGGTTTGGTTTCTAGACCTTCTAACCATCTTGGCTGCTCTGAGCCCGTCCCAGTTTATCAAGGTCCTCCTTAAAATGTGGTGCCCACAACTGTATACAGTCAGGACTGACTACCGGCGCATTACGGGACATACAGCACCCTTCTCCCGCCCACAGCATTTCCCCCCCTGAAAACGATGGCCCCGGCATGCATGTCTTTCAGCCACCATCAGTGCAAAAGAGAGCAATCCACGTGTCCTGATCTAGTGCCACCTAAAGGGAAAGAAGTGATGTTCTTGGAGAGCCTTACTGAAGTCCTAAGAGTATCAATAGTGTACTTGGTATATCAATTACAAAACCAAAAAGAGGCGAATACGTGTCCATGTTTATGGCTTTTATTTGGGGGGTTTAAAAAAAATATATATCTTGATTCATTTCTAAAATCGCCTAATAAGTGACCCCTGCTGGATGCCCAGAGGAAGGCGAAAAACCTCCAGGACCTTGGCCAATCTGCCCTGGAGGAAAATTCCTTCCCGACCCCAAAGGTGGCGGCCAGTGCTACCCTGGGCATGTCAGCAAGGACCAGACACTTCCACTCACTCACGCTCCACGGATCTGAGATCATGCTTTTGTTCTCCCAAGTTCTGCTGGGGAGTCCCATCACTCCAAGGCGCTGGTCTCCGGGCCCCTTCAGTTCACACCACCACTGAAGGCGACAAACCGGTTGAAAGAGTCATCACAACAAGGACCTTTGACATCGTTTTCCACCTGTGAAGAGAAGATGGCAACCCCACAAAAGCTAGCCCTGTCCGGTGACTTCACTCTCACCTGCAAAGAAGGCCCCTGAAGGCCTTCCCGTCTGGACCAGAAGCATCCTCTTGACCCTGGACAGGAGTTGAGGGCCTTTCCCTTCCACTTCCGACTTCACCACCCCTGAAGGCGATAAGCTGTTGAAAGAGTCATCACCACAGAGGAACATGTTTTGCAATCCAAAGAGAACAATACAGAAGCTGGCATTCTCACTGGAAAATTTGGGAATTCTCATCTGTCTTGGAAGCAGTCCTTTGTGTGATGGGATCAACCCTTCCTAATTGGGTTGGTCATGGCAGCTGCTCACGTTCGCTCTCCCCCCCTCCCCTCCTCTGCTCACCTTGCCGGTTCCAGCTGGATAGCTCTATCCTGGCTTGCCTTCTACAGTCTGGCGGGGGGTGGGGGGGAGATGGCCAATGATTGTCAAACAAATGATCACTGACACTCCTAACTGTCAACAGTAACTTGTAGGCAAAAATGGTCACCTCTTGACACACCCCTGCTGTGTGGGCATCACCTCTTCTCTCCTTCTTTAAGCGTGTGGCCTTCCCCTCGAGAAAAGGCGGCCGATCATGTTCTTGGGATCCTTTCCTGCCAATACCTAAGCAGTGATGGTCCCTCCGCAGTGAATGTCCGTATTGTTTGCACACACCTTTAGGCTTGCAGAATGATCGGTCCGCTTTCCTCTGGAAGAGTCTGGCACTCTGCAATGGCATATTCATGATTAAAAATGTTTCCTCCTGTGTTTATTGCACCTGACAAGAATAGGGTGGGGTTGGAAACAGCTTGTCGAGATTATACAACATTTGCTTCACCTCCTCATGAGCCATCTGCTGTGGTCTTCTGAGGTTCCCAACTTCTTCCCGAATGACCACTTTCTTGCCAGATGTGGGGTGGAGGCATCGTGCACAGCTGTTGGCAGGAAGGGGCCAAGGAAAACTCACCTGCCTGCCCACCGAAGCTACTTACCACCATGACGGAGCCAGTGAAGTGAGTAGTCCAGGCTCCTCTAGACCCCAGCAGCCCTTGGGGGTCAAGCATCCCCCTTTCTCTGCCTCCAGCTTCCCACAGCGTCTTGGCCAAGGAGTAGAACTGTCTCCTGCAATCACGCGGTCAGATTCCCGCTTCAGTGGCTTCTTCTCAAGGGCATCATGGAATGTGACTCTAGGCAAGCCGGCAGCGGTGTCGCTGCTGTAGGCCCGTGTTCACCCCTCTCCCCGACGGCAGCCCCTCAGAGTGAGGGGAATAAGGGAGAAAATGGGGAGGGGTGCAGCTGGGGGGCCCTCGGGAGCTGCGGGGCCCGGGTTCTTTGACCCCAATGGCTCAGTTATAGCGACACCCCTGCAATCGGGGCGGGGGAGTCTCCTCCATCCGCCAGGAAGCGGCAGCTGCTCTTGGCCTCTCCATGAGGATGTCCTCCCCTTTTCCAGACGCCGCCTCGCCCTCTGGTCTTTGTGGCTCTCGCCCCCAACTTGGGACAGACCTTGGATTCCGTCCTCGGCAGAGATTGGGGGCGGGCGGGAATGACGGCGGCCCTAGCTCTTGAGCTTGAAGGCTGCTGGACCCGCTTCTGCCCGGGAGGCACAAGTCCCCGTCCTGCCAGTTGGCCAGCCGCAGCGGTGCCGTTTCCACAAGGCCCGGGCCAGAGCTGCTCCCGGCTCCTCTGCTGCTCTTCCCTCCAGCTTCCTGGCCACCTTG
Source organism: Hemicordylus capensis (assembly GCF_027244095.1). Taxonomy (NCBI): domain Eukaryota; kingdom Metazoa; phylum Chordata; class Lepidosauria; order Squamata; family Cordylidae; genus Hemicordylus; species Hemicordylus capensis. Next base: position 1,466,792 of record NC_069665.1, read on the forward strand.
GCTGGCTGGCTCCCTCTTCTTCTGGCCGGTCTTCTCTACGGGCTGGTCCTGCCACTTCTCCTTGTCTTCTGCCACCTTTCCCCGGGCTGCTCCCCTCCTCACCGCAGCCACCAGGACCAGCCCCGACAGCTCCGGAACCCCAGGAGTGGCTTGGAGCAGCAACCTCCTTATGGGCACCCACAAAGCATGGCTTTCTGCCACCGGTTCCAGGGTCCAGGGAGCCCTGGGCAGGTTGCCCTCCATGGGTCCCCTCGTTCCAAGGCCGTAGGGTTGCCGGCAACCCCCAGGACTGGCTCAGAGTCGCCAGAATTGGCATCCATTTCCTGGAAACTCTTGAAAGCAATCCTGGGGGCTTTAATGGTTTGGTCTTGGGGAAAATATTGGGGGGGGGGGATAGGAAAGGAACTCTGCAGGAATATCTCTCGCTGGGGTTGGGCATCCTTCACGATGCCCCGGTGGGGCTGGGCAGGGAGTTCAGAGGAGGAAACCCTCTGGAGAACATCGGTGACCAGGCACACAGTGGCCTTGCGCCCCTGGGCCCCCCACACCAGGTGAGCGGGGAGATCCGCCAGAGCAGCCCAAGGACATTGCCTTGCCCCCCTCCTCGGAGTCAGAAGAGTCCTCTGAGGAGCTCCTGGGTCCTCCGCCCTGCACGGACTTGCGGAGCAAATGCCTGCAAAGTCAGGCCCGGCCCCTTTGAACGCCAAGGCTAGGGAGCGCATGGGGTGTGGGGCTCAGCAGGAGGCGACAGCCCCCAGCAGTCTGCCGAGAGAGAGAGAGAGAGTCCCCAGGAGCACCCTCGCCCTGGCTCCGTTCCTGCCGAGCTCTGGCCTTGGTTCCGGCTGGCTGCCCCGTCCTGGGTCTGAGGCATCCTTGGAAGCCTTTGGAGTCGAGGGGTAGCCCAGAGCAGGCCTGGGGCTCTCTCCATCTGTCTGGGCTGGCCCCAAGAGAGATGTCCCCCTGGGTGACCTGCAGCAGCAGGCCCTCCTCCTGTGGGCCCCCCAGACCACGGCAGCTGCCTGAGCTCAGCCTGGCCCTGTTGCCACCATCGAGGTCACTTTCCTCCTGGGTGACATTCTCCGGAAGCAGCAGAGGGGCCAACCCTGGCCTAAGGAGCACCTCTGGGCTTGGCCTGCCTGCCTTCCTCTCCTCCTGGGCGGGGGGGGGGGCATCAGGCTCCTCCAGCAACAGCGGCTTCCTCCTCCTCCTCCGCCTGGCCTCTGTCCCTCTGTGCCTGGCTATGGTGCTGGAGAACAATGGGCGCATCACAAAGGAAGACCCCGCATCATCCTGAGGTCAGAGCCAGGTAGGCAAAGGGCAGGTAGACAAAGGCTCCTGGCGGGGGGGGGGGGATGGGAGCAGACACAGGTGGTTTCTCCCTGCAGAGATTCTCCCTGCTTCCCCGTCTAGAAGAGGGTTTCCCACCCTGTGGCACTCCAGAAGTTGCTGAACTGCAGTTCCTATTGTCCACAGCTACAAATTATTGTGGCTGGGGATTATGGGAGTTGTAGTTCAGCAACATGGGGAGCGCCACAATTTGCAAAAATTGTGTTTCCACCCCCACAGGGGCATAGCAAGGTTGGAGTGGGCCCAGAGACAAGATTTTAAAATGCCTTCACCACCCCCACCCCCCGCACTGAAGCTCAGCTCATGAAGTAAAGAAATCTTAAATGAGCCTGAATAGGTTTTGTAAATTGTGGACAATGCAAGTCGCTTGACATGCTGTTCTGGTAGCTCCAGGTCTGAACACTCACATCAGTTTCGGAGGATGAATACAACTGAAGGAAGCCTGGGCGGCTGGGGGAGTCAGTCATGTGACTTGCCTCTGCCCCCCCCCGGCAGTGGACCCCCAGACAACTGTCTCGCCTTGCCCTATTCTAGTTATGCCCCTGCAGCCCCAATACAGATAGCACCAGGCCATCTCCTATGCACAGGTGATGTTACAATGGCAGCCTCTCGAATGCCAAGTGAGCAAGGGGTGGCTACCCTGCTTTTGTGAGCCATCCTAAGCAGTGTGCCCCTGGACGAGTGGGACATATTTTAAATAAGTAAATGGTGGCATTTGAGGTGGTGGTAGATTGTGACCCTGCTCTGTTTGCAGTGCAATGTTCTTTACCATATCAAGCTAATTACATGGGCAAGCTTGCTTCCAAGATGACTATGGGGAGACATGATAGAGGTCTATAAAATCATGCATGGTGTGGAGAGAGTGGAAAGAGAGAAATTCTTCTCCCTTCTCATGTGACCCTTAAAGGTCCCTAGGCCAGAGGTGTTCAAAGCTGGGTTCCCAGGCATTAGACTACAACTCCCATCATCCCCAGCTACAATGGCCAAAGGCATTGTGGGGGGTTGTAGTCCAACATTTGGGGGCCCAAGGTTGAGAACTCCTGCTAGAACAGGTAGTAAACAAATCCTTTAGCCCGAGGTCCCCCACTGCGGCCCTCCAGCTGCTTTTGGACTACAGCTCCCATCATCCCTTGCTTTTCGTCAGTGTAGCTGGGGATGATGGGAATTGCAGTCCAACACCTCAAGCCAGTACCGGAACCTCGGGAGCGCTTCTGAGCAAGCGCAAAACACCCCGGGCAAAGGCGCCGGCTCGGCCACGCCTCCTCCAGTTGCCTAGGCAGCACGCACGCGCCGCGACAACACACGGAAGGCGGCGAACGTAGCAACGAGTCCCGTCCGGAAAGTAGTCCGTCCCTTAGCGACGGAGCGGGCGGGGCTTCCGCCGCGCGGCCTACGGCCTGCGCTTCCCCTTCGGCGCGGCGGAGTGGTCCCTGCGTCCGCCGTGACGGAGGATGCTCGACGCCGTGTGTCCTTCCGCGACAGGGGGTGCGAGGCGCGCTGAGGACGAGGGAGCCGGAGCGCAGCAGCCGCCCAGCAGCCCGCCTGGCCCGGCGGGATGTTCAAGAACACCTTCCAGAGCGGCTTCCTGTCCGTCCTGTACAGCATCGGCAGCAAGCCCCTCCAGATCTGGGACAAGAAGGTGAGGGCGCCCCCCGCCCGCCACGGTGGACTACAACTCCCACCATCCCCACTGCAGCAGCGGGGGATTGTGGGAGCTGTAGTCCACGCGGGCCCCCTCTGGGGAGCCCCGCCATAGGAGGGGGCGCTGCTGGGCAGCCTGCCTGGTATGGAGAGAGAAGCCCCTGGTCCCCTCGTTTCCTGGGTTCTGTCTCCGCTGGCAAGGCCCCGTCGCGGGCCTGCTGCTGCTGCTGGGCACTTTCCCTGGGCTTGCCCGGCTGTCACCACTCGGCTCCCTCCCCGGGAATCACGTCTCCACGTGTCCCGACTCGCTCGAGGGCTCCTGCAGGCAGAGGGGTGCCTGCCCCGGGTGGCCCGCCTTGAGCTGTCACCGAGGAGGCCTTGCGCAGACTGGCAGCGGCTTCTCCCGGGTTTCAGGCAGGAGAGGAGAGCCGGTCTTGTGGTAGCAAGCACGACTTGTTCCCTAAGCTAAGCAGGGTCTGCCCTGGTTGCATTTGAATGGGAGACCAAAAGTGTGAGCACGAGAAGAGATTCCCCTGAGGCTTTGGAGCCGCTCTGGGAAGAGCAGAAGGTTCCCAGTTCCCTCCTTGGCAGCATCTCCAAGATAGGGCTGAGAGAGACTCCTGCCTGCAGCCTTGGAGAAGCCACTGCCAGTCTGGGTAGACAACACTGAGCTGGATGGACTAAGGGTCTGACTCAGTATATGGCAGCTTCCTATGTTGCTATGAGTCTCTCCCAGCCCTACCTGGGGATGCTGATGCTGCCACCCAGGGTTGGACCTGGGCCCTTCTTCTGCATGCGGTCGGGGTGGGGGTGGGGGTGGGGCTTCTACTGCCGAGCTCTTTCCCCATCCCTGATCGCATAGTACATCGGAAGCTGCCATCTACCAAGTCAGAGCCTTGGTTCATCTAGCCGCCATCTGGCAGTGGCTTCTCCAGGGCTTTAGACAGGAATCCCTCTCAGTTCCACTTGGATAGCTGCCTGGGGATTTATTTATTTGATTATTTATTTATCCTATTTTTATACCGTCTGATATGTACATCTCTAGGTGGTGTACAAAATTTAAAATATGTAAAAGTCATATTAAACAGATTAAAATACAACAAGAACAATAGCATAAAACAGTTATTAAAACAATTAAAATGGTTAAAATTAAAACAAACAGAGGAGGAGATGCTCTTATTTCTGCAGGGAGCCTATTCCAAAGCCCTGGGATTGAACCGGGGCCCTTCTGCAGGCCAAGCAGATGCTCTGCCACTGAGCTAAAGCCCCATCCCCGAAGGAGAATGCCCGCCCCCTTCTGCTGGGCAGTGTCCAGTGTTGAGCTGGTGGGGTCCAGGTGTCAGCAGTATGTAAGTGGAGGGGGGGTGGGGGGCGCTTGGAAATTAACCCTTGGTCCGAGAATTGGTGGTTACCCGGGTGTCCCTGTTTTCATCTGCAGAATGCTGGAGGGGACTTAGCCATGCCTGGAAGCCAGGAAGGAGGAAAGGGGGAGCGTTTTGAGGGTTTGTTATCAGCAGAGGGGCTTGTGTGGCTGCTTTACGCCATTCAGGATTCTTCCAGCTCCAAAGCTGCTCCCTGTAAATATGGGTGGCATCAACTGGCCAGCCCATTCTAGGCCCTCCCCCATTGCCCCCCCCCTTCCAGAGTGTCTGTCAGAGTCAGCTTTGAGAGCCTAGCGGGCAGAGCTGTTGCTCAGCAGGAGCGGCCAGGAAAGAGCTGGCAGGGGGTGGATGGGGGAAGAGCATCTCCTCCACACTGGCTGTGCTGAAACTAGAAGCACCAACCAGAAGAAGAGGCCGCTCCAACCTCACTGTTGTGCTTCCTCCCTCGTGGTGTGGAAGCTGCAGAGGGAAGAGCCTGCGGCCTCTGGGTGTTGTGTCTGAGTCTCCAGCCCCAGCCCTGTCTGGGTGATGAGGCCACTTTTTGCAGCATCACTCTGAATGCACACACCGTTCTCAGCCAGCTTTGGAGCTTCGCTCTGTTGATCTGCCTCCGTGAGATGAATGTTGCCCTTGAGGACTGGTTTGGAACTGGGAGGCAGCAGTGAGCCGCAGCCTGTGCTGTGCTAATGTCGTGCCGGGCCAAGGTGAGACTGCCTTGTGCCGCCCTGTCTGGTGGCCGATGGCGTTGAGCCTCTGTACTCAACCACTGGACACCCGCCTGTGTCACTCTCATGCCTCGTTCTCCAGGGCATACTTTGCAACAGAGCCTGATGCTGCTGTTGGTCTTGTCATTTTGTCCTGCTTAAGTTGAGTACTTCTTGCACAAGCGGAGCCTTACCTTATGGCTGCCTAATCGGACGTCTGTGGTCTCCTTTAGCCTTAAAATGGGACGGATTCAGTCATGCGTCATCTGCAAAAACAGACAAACAAACATTGCCTTAAAAACTGCCAGGATAGTGAGATTTATGATCTGGAATATACAGCTCTGTGGTAAGGCACTTTTCTCAGTCTTGTAAACAGAAATAAGAACAGCCCTGCTGGATCAGGCCCAAGGCCCATCTAGTCCAGCATCCTGTTCCGCACAGTGGCTCACTAGATGCTGCTGGAAGCCTACAGACAGGAGTTGAGGGCAGGCCCTCTCTCCTGCTGTTACTCCCCTGCAACTGGTACTCAGAGGCATCCTGCCTTTGAGGCTAGAGGTGGCCTATAGTCCTCCAACTAATAGCCATTGATAGATCTCTTCTCCATGTTATCCAAACCCCTCTTAAAGCGATCCAGGTTGTTGACTGTCACCACATCTTGTGGCAGAGAATTCCACAAGTTGATGATGCATTGTGTGAAAAAATACCTCCGTTTGCTGGTCCTAAATTTCCTGGCAATCAATTTCATGGGATGAAATTGATGAAATGACATGAAACTGTTCAAACGGCTGCCGAGGGGGTGAGATGGACAGGCACAGATAGCTCTCACTTCCAAAACATTCAGTTGCTCTGGTTGACTGATATATTCTTAACGGTTTAATCTCTGAAACGATCATAGAAGCTGTCCTTTTGGTAGGGCCCAGCACTGAAGCAGACCAGCTGAAGTCCTCAGATTGCACAGTGAACTGTTGTCAGGAAGGGAACTTCAGCCTTCTTGGGTCACGATGGATGGTTTCTTCTTCCTTCCCCTCCCAGGTGCGGAATGGCCACATCAAAAGAATCACGGATAACGATATCCAGTCGCTGGTGCTGGAGATTGAAGGAACCAATGTCAGGTAGGGAGGAGTCCCGGATGGCCCTTGCCTCATGTCCCACGGGAAGCGTGAACCTTGAGAGAAGATGGGAGAGTGGTGGGTTCTTCCTCCCCCCACACCCCTTTGCTCTCTGCTTCCAAATGGGCCCTTGCCGCCACTAGCTGAGGGGGTGGGGAAGGCCGTCATGCTGCATTTGAGCAGGACTCGGGGCTCCTACTACTTGTTTTCAGAAGGGGAGGCAGCGCCCCACAAAGTGTGTGCAAAATGGTTTCCCCTCTGAGAATACACATTTGAAAACTTGTCTTGCATGCAGCCGTTGATAGGAATTTCCCTTCACGGTTGTCTCGGTATGAACCCTCTATAGATGTGTAGTGTATGGAGTAAGCAGCTCCCTCTTCTGGACAGTCCAGGGGCCTTGTGCTCTGAGCCTCACACACCCCTTCACCAGCCAGAATGCTCATGGGACAGAATGAGGCTGGAGACCCCCCCCCCCCAATACTCTCCAGTTCTTCAGGGAACACATTCCTGGCTTGGGGGAAAGCGAATGTGTGTCCACATCTCCAAAGAAAAAGCTTTCTGCACTGTGTGCCATCAGCATGTGGAAGAGAGCAAGCATGCCTGCTGTTCAAAAGAGTTTAAAACCTCTTGGAGTCGGGACTGCCTTTCTCCACGGCTCAGGTGCTTGGATTCTCCAGTCCTGGGAAACGAGACATTGTCAGTGCATCTCTCTCACTCCCTCTTGCAGCTGACAGTCAATTGTTTCTCATGTAAATCTCTCTTGCCCAGTACCACATACATCACGTGCCCTGCTGACCCAAAGAAGACGCTGGGGATCAAATTGCCTTTTCTCGTCATGATAATCAAGAACCTGAAGAAATACTTTACCTTTGAAGTGCAGGTTAGTACATGAGGCTTCCGCGGCGGTTCTGGAGTGTTAACAGCTTTGGTGGCAAAGAACGTGGTCTTCTCCGTCACACCTTGGGGAGGAACGTCATTGTTCTTATTTCACCGAGGGTACCGAGTCCATAGGTTGACCACAAGTGTCCTAAGCCCCAAAGGGTGAGTCCTGACTTCCGCACCAGCACCCCAGTCAAGTCCTTGCTGAGACAAACAGAATCTTTTGTCTCATGTGGGAGCCTGCCTGCCTGTGGTGACAGTGGAGGATAAGAACATAAGAGCAGCCCTGCTGGATCAGGCCCAAGAATGCCTGTCTAGTGCAGCATCCTCTTTCCCACAGTGGCCCACTAGGTGCCTCTGAGAAGCCCACAGGCAAGAGTTACGGGCCTGCCGTCTCTCCCGCTGTTGCTCCCCTGCCCCTGGTATTCAGAGGCATCTTGCCTCTGAGGCGGGAGGTGGCCACGGATAGACCTGTCCTCTGTGAATTTAGCGAAGCCCCTTTTACAGCCACCCCAATTGGTGGCCATCCCCACATCCCATGGCAGAGAATTCCACCAATCAATGGTGCACTGGGCTGCCCAGTGTCCTGTTGCCATGGTCACTCACCACAGCAGTGGCTCTCCAGGGGAGGCTGGGCCCTGCAGGGCTGGGGTTTGCCTTGGCCAGCCCTGGCTCCTCCTCGCCACTGTGGGGTGTTTCTTCCCATCACAGGTGTTGGACGATAAAAATGTGCGCCGGCGGTTTCGGGCCAGTAACTACCAGAGCACGACCCGCGTCAAGCCCTTCATCTGCACCATGCCCATGCGCCTGGATGACGGCTGGAACCAGATTCAGTTCAACCTGTCGGACTTCACTCGCCGAGCGTACGGCACCAACTACATTGAGACCCTGAGAGTCCAGGTAAGCCCAAGGCTTTCTCCAGCTCTGCTGCCGCGGCTGCTTTGGGGAGGAAAGACCAGCGGGGCGAGTCCGGAGAAGGCAGCGGCTTCCTCCAGTCTTTGCTGGCTGCTGTGAGCTTAAAAGGCCGAATTCGCAGAGGCAGGAGGCGAGGTGGAGGAGCTCTGTCTGCCGGCATTCTCCAGGCCTCTGCTGCTTTCCACATTCATGCTGTTAGGACTTCGCTTTCATCAACCGCCTCTGTGTTGCTGCTGCTTTTGCTGCGTTAGAACCTAAATGTGAGTCTGTGTCAGATACTGAAACCGACACTTGCCGGACAGATTCTGCTGATAGCGAACCAGGTTGCAGAATTCTAGTATTCCGTTTGAGCCCAATGAAGAGGAAGGGCCATAAACAGATGGGAAGGGGGAAATAGGGCTGGTTTTAAAGCTGCTGCTGCTGCTGCTGCTCCCACTCCCACCAACTGGCTTCCCCTGCTTGATGTGGAGAGGAGAGCTAGTCTTGTGGTAGCCAGCATGAATGGGCTCCTTAGCTAAGCAGGGTCTGCCCTGGCTGCATATGAATGGGAGACTAGAAATGTGAACACTGTCAGATGTTCCCCTCAGAGGATGGAACTGCTCTGGGAAAAGCATCTAGGTTCCAAGTTCCCTCCCTGGCAGCATCTCCAACAAGACAGGGCTGAGAGAGATTCCTGCCTGCAACCTTGGAGAAGCTGCTGCCAGCCTGTGTAGACAGTACTGAGCTAGATGGACCAAGGGTCTGACTCAATATATGGCAGCTTCCTGTGTTCCTATGACTCCTCAGATCCACGCAAACTGTCGCATCCGCAGAATTTACTTCTCTGACAGACTCTACTCCGAGGATGAGCTTCCTGCGGAGTTCAAGCTGTACATCCCTGTCCAGAACAAAGCCAAGGTGAGCAGCTGGCACTGAGGGTGGGGGACTCAGCCGGTGGAGGGGGCCAATGTCTGGAACGGCCCAGAGGAGCCGCTCTTCTTCAGATGGAGGCCTTCCTCCGTGATGCTGGTGAGGGCCAGGAAGGGCCTTTCCTCGGGCACTGGAGGTGACCAGGCCTGGAGAATCATGCGAAGCAGCCTGGCTCTTGACCAGAGAGACCCTTCCAGTGGATAGGCTTCCTTTTTGCTTGTGCTCCGTTACACGAGGAGTGGGGAAGAAAGAAATTGGGGCTGAGGGGTGTTGCAGTGAGCAAAGATGTTCCCGAGTTGTGGAGCAGGCACCCCAAGTGCCTCTGGTGTACCTAGCTGGTCTGGAAATGAAGCACAGGTGGCTCACCCCTGGATGGCAAGAGGGTTGCTGGTGGCGTCGCGTGAGAAGCCCGGCATTGAGCTGGCTGGAGGCTTTCGAGGTGAAGGTCCTGCTTGGATGAGGCCTTTCACGGGCTTGTTGGAGGGTGCTGTATGACCACGTCTTATGCTGGAATGCTCATCCAAACTGGTTGGGTGCTATGTCTGAGGTGGGGTTTGGCTTGAGCACTGGTCCTGGTGGCAGTGTTGCTGCTGGTTTTTGAAGCCAATCCAGAGGTGTGGATCTTTATGGGCAGAAGCCTGGCAGTTGGCTTGCAGCTCTCAGATTTGTTGTGAGGACAGCATGCAGCTGTGATCCATGTGGCCCAATGGAGGGAGAGTCCTGGAGCCAAGCCCTGGAAAAACAAGCTGCATTTGCTGGGTCAGTTCTAGCAGGGCGCCTTGCACAAATCTCGCTCTCTCAAGCATGCCAGGGAGGGATATTGTGAGGCTGAGCCAGGTGAAGAGATCCGTTTTTCTGCATAGAGTTAGGGATCTGAATGCCTTGGGAAAGCAAAATACCTGCGTGCTGAATAACGCTGCCTCCTTGTGCCTCTCTCCCTACATAGCAATGACGACACGTTGGGAAGCCATCTGAGAGAGACTCTGTGAAGACGGGTGGAAGAGTGTTTTTAATTAAAAACAGAATTTAGATGTTGATTTTCATAGGGCAACCTTTTATTTAATAAAGTTGGTATCTATAACTCCCGGACAGGACACAACTAACCATGTCATTGTTTGTGTACGAAATGGCCCCTGGTCAGGCTTGCAGTTTAAGATCAGCCCTGGATTAGCCAGGTGCGGAAGGCCTTCTCCGTGGGGAGGAGGGCGCTGGAGCAGCCGGAGTTCCTTGTGCCCTGGTGGATGCCAACGGCTTTCCTTCCTGGCTCCTTGTATCTTGTTTATATGTACTCGAAATGTGTGTGGACGATTTCTGCTCTGGAAGCTGCTATTAAACATTTGATTTTCTTTGTAAGACTGATCTTGGTATCTCCTCCTGTTGACTTGGTGGTTGGACCGACGCTGCACCCGGCCTTGCTGTGTCCCTTCAGGAATCTGGGAGTGCGAGGGCCCCCAGGGCGGGCAGGAGGCCCTCTTCCAGAGTGGCGCTGGGCACTGCTGTGGTGGCATTGCGACCCGAGGCCTTCCTGACCTGCCATATCTTGGCCTCTTCCTAACTAGACACCGCTTGTGTGGGCCAATGTCGTCCTCCTCAGCTGGAGCAGATGGCTGGAGCGGGCCTCGTCTTCAGCAGGACTGGTGGCCCTCTTAAGGATGGCTCCGGATAGGCCCCGAACTCCAGTTCATCTTTTGCAAGCAGCTTTCGAAAGGCCTCAGCCTGCCCCAGTGCTCCTCTGCTGGCTTTTAGCGCCCCTCAGGCAGAAGAATTGGTGCACTCTTTCAAAATAATTCTAAGGGGTATAACTTTTGATTTGGGTTGAGGGAAAGTTGGCTGCCAGGAAATCAACCCTGTGAGCAGTGTTCCCTCTAAGGCATGTGCGTGGACACGCTGACATGTTTTTTGGTGTCCACTCAGTTAATTTTAGATCCCGCTCAGGTTGAATCAGGAAGGCTCCATTCTGAATGCAGGTGCACACATACTATCTTGATACTGCCACTCAGAACCAAATTCCTTCCATACACACATGACAAAAATGAGAGAGAACACTGGCTGTGAGGCCCTCTTGCTTTTTGCTGTTATCCTTCTGCTGCGTGTGTCTGATTCGTGGGAAACGTTTGCAAGCTGAATTTCAGGACAGAGCCTTGGAAAGGATAATTCTCTGCCAGGAGACCCACAGGTGGTACTTTCCGGAGTGTGCATGAGCTGCATAGAAGTCTGGCTCACGTGCTTTATGAACAGGGCATTGTTGGATTTGTGGGGTGGTAGCAGGAGGGGCAATAAAGAGGTGGGGCGGGGCAGAGGAGGGCACCAGGGCTCTCTCTTTGTGAGTCAGAGACTCACTCTGACTCACAGTTTCTGCCCTGCAGTTGTGCCAGTGTTGCCCTCAGGTTCAAGGGCCTTTTCAGAACACACCCAAGCATGTTCTTCATCATCACCGGACAGAATTCTGTATCTCCCCGACACCTTTTCAGTGAGCCACCGGTTATCAAGTGGCATCTGTGTGCGTGGCCTGAAGTCTGAAACCAACCTGACTTGTTCCTTTGGGGCAGCCCCCTGTGTTGGAGTTGCCTTGCCAGTAAATGCCAAGAGTGAGAAACTGCCCCTTCGGACACTCCTTGTCATGCTGGGTCCTCGCAAACTGGGCTTATGTTCAACTGTTCCCAAGGCTGGGGGCGGGTGGGGTTTCTGGTTGTGTATTCCGCCACAGATGTGACAGACCCGCCGGTGACCAGAGCAGCTTCCAGCGAGTCCATCTCTACCGCTCTGCCTACTTGAGCCCCTTCTGGGCTGTAGCACTGAGGTGGCTTCACCATGCTGGTGGCCTCGGTGTGACTGGCTGGCGGGTGCCTCTCCTAGGTCAACGCACACGATTTCCTGACTGTTTGGACTCCCGGCCTCTTTCTCCTCTACCGTTTCCATTCTCAGCCTCTTATGCACCTCCCAAGGTTGGAATTGACTGGGGACATCAGCTCGTGAAAGCTGAATAAAATACAAATGTCCAAAGTCATTTGATTTCTGTAGCGGAAGGTGGAAAATCATGTCCCTTGGCTCAGGCATTCTTACAAGTGTCCTTGGGCTGTGGCTCAGGACGGAGAGAGGCCTGAGCACCCTGGCTTGGGCATGGACCTCTTGAAACAAGCGCCGTTTGCGGCGTCCTGATGGCGCTCACTGCAGCAGGAGTCATTCTTCACAGTGGGCTTGGGCAGGTTTCCAACGTTTGCATCCTGCCCATCCTGAATACTGGTTCTGCCTCTTTGATGGTCCCAACAACTCTGCAAGTCAGTTACGAGGAAGGAGCATGATCGGCCCAAGGTTCGCCAGAGAGCATCATGGCTGATGGAGAGTGGAAGCTGGCTTTCCTCAGTCCTAGTCTGCCCCTCTCACTGCTACCAACTACTGGCTGTCCTGCTCCTCCTTGGGGGTCTCATGGGTCCCTCTCATAAACACTTAGGCCGATTAAGGCAAATCTGGACATTAACAGCAGGCCTTTTGCAAGGACCAACTGAGACGAGCCGAAGCAATGAGCAAGCTTCTGAGTGGAGCAGCACTCTTCTTCAGGGTCAGGCTAAAAGTTCAGCAGCAAAACGAGGGGAGAGTTGGGTGGTGACTGCAGCAGCTGTCAAGTCTGCAGCACAAAAGAGAAGAGGGCTTGCTGGCATGCAGGCAGCGGAAGCACACAAGACTTGGGCTGGAAGATCTGCAGCAGGGAGGAGTCTCCCTGCCCTCCTCCCCAGTCTTGAATGCCGAAGTCAAAGGACGCTGCAGGGCCCCTGGGTGGGTGGGTCTCTAAAGCACCCTGGGGTGCTGTTTCCTTTGCTTCCAGAAGGTGTCATTGTCATCCGGCTCCATGGCACTGTAAAGAACCCCGTTCAAATGTCATGGAAATGGACACTTCCTGGCTCTTGCATTGTCCAGGCTTGCCTGACCTCTGGATGAGATCAACTCTATTCCCAACCATCCTGCAAACGGGGTCATATCTGGGTGTGCACAGAGTGCTGCTGGGGCAGGGTTGGGGGGAGAGGTTGGACCCCTGCCGGCCTCTCCTGGCCTGTCTCCTCAAGCACGAGTGGGGTCAGCAGAGAAGGAGCCGCTCCCAGCCTTCCGTTTCTAGTGGTCCAGAGCCAAGCGAAGGGTTGAGCCCCCACCCGCAGGGCCGTAGATAACCATCGGAAGCTCTTGCAGGAGTGGTTGGCGTCAGAGCCGAGCACAGGACTTCTGTTCCAGTTGGAGCTGCTCAGGGGCAGGCCCCTCTCCTCCTTGCATCGCTAGTCTGGTTTGCAAATGCGGCGAAGCACTCTCTGTCTGGGTCATGGTGGCTACAGCACTCGCTTTCTGGCTCTTGTCTGCAGACAGTCGGGCTGCACTTGAACTCATTTGCTGGCCATGTGGATAATAACTCATTAACAATGGCACAGCAATGTTTAGGGCAAGTGGAAGCAACAGTGTGTTGGCTTGCAACTCTGCAAAGCTGCTGACATTTGGGAAGCCCCTGCTCCCCCCCCCGCCGGATCTTAAGACTTTGGGCACGTCCCCTGCGCTGCACTCCTGCCCAGGACTATTTTTGGCCCCTCCAGCTGCCGGCCACGGCTCCTGGGGAGTCATCAGAGAAGAGGACAATTGCCTGTTGCGTTTGCAGCGGACCATTAAATCAACGGCGGCGACAGCGTGAACACACAGCAGCAGCTCCTGAGTGCTGAGGGCCCGGGCTGCCCTTGGGGTGGGGCACGGGGTGGTATGGGGGGGGCCGGACGCGGGGACTTTCCGTAGCTGCCCAGATTGGGCGGGGATCTGGAGCAGCTGCTGTGGACTGCGTTTGGCTCGGGGCCTGCCGGCAGGATTCTCCAGCTTCACGTTTCAGCCAGCAAGCAGGCTGCTGTTCTCCCTCACGCTCAGCCGGTGAGCGTGCAGGCAGACCGGGCAGAGTGTGGGCTTCTCCTTCTTGGCATGCCTTGGTGGCACCCAGGGAGCTGCGTTGGGCCCCCAGCCCCACGAGGCCAGCTGAGGCAGCAGCCTCCTTCCTGGCCCCACCAGCCGGAGGGAGGGAGCTGGGCCTTCCTCCCACTGCCTGGCTGGGCTGGCAAAGGCCAGTGGGGAGAAGCTCCCTGGTGCAGCACAGGCCGGAGGCGGCGAGCCTGTAGGATGCTCTCCGAGAAGCTGGCCTGTGCAGGGGCCTGTGCAGTTGCCAGAAAGGGCAAGAGGAGGGCCCTCCGTGGAGTGTGGCTGGGCGGGGGGGGCTCCCCTTGGGAGCGAGTGCCCCCCTGCTCCTGCTCGCTGCAGGTCTTCCTCCCAGGATGGATGGAGCTGCACACAGGCCGGTCTGCAGGGGAAGCCTCGTCCCCAACATCCTGCTTATCTGTCAGCAGGAACTGAGCGGCCCGCAAGCCCCCCTAAGCCCCCCCCCCGCCCAGTCGGAAGCTGCTGCTGCGGCACAAGGTGCTAATTGTCCCAGGCCGCCTCCTCCTCCTCCTCCTGGGCATCTGGCGGGGGGGGGGCTCTCACACAGGCTGCCTCCCAGGGGCCGCCCCTGCTCTCCTCGCTTCCTGGCGCCTCCTGCCCCCCCCCCAGCTGGACAAGGGCCAGCCCCAGATGCCAGCTCTCCCTCCATAAGATGGCCCACATCCGCAAAGGCAGACAATGCCCGCTGCTGCTGCTGCTGCTGCTGAGGCTTGGAGAGGAGGGGCCCTGGGGAGGGAAGAAAGCAGGCCTTTCTCTGGGCACGGAGGGGGCCCCGGGGAGGGGAAAGGGAGTGCGCCGGTCTGCCCTCTTTCCCTTTTAAAGCCCGGGAGCCACGAGGGGCTCTCTCCTCCTCGGGTGCTGCTGCTGCAGCCACCAGGCTGGCCTGGACAGTGGCAGCAGGAGTTCGCCAAGGGCAGAGTGAAGAGGGCAAGCGGCAGCAGGGGCTGCGGAGGGAGGGAGGGAGGGAGGGAGGGCAGCGCCCGTCTCCACCAGGGCTGGCTTGCTGGGGCTTAGAGGCTCCAGCCAGCCGGACGGACGGATGGACGGAGGCCACACCAGTGCCGACCTGGCCGGCCCAGGTGGCCACAAGATGTGGTGACAGCCAGCCTCCTGGATGGCTGGAAGAGGGGTTTGGATCCCGTCAGGGAGGAGCGGTGGTCGATTGACGGCTACTAGCCGGAGGGCTAGAGGCCACCCCCAGCCTCAGAGGCAGGATGCAGGAGAGAGGGCCTGCCCTCAGCTCAGCCTGGGAGCTTCCCCGCAGCATCTGGTGGGCCACTGTGGGAAACAGGAGGCTGGACGAGATGGGCCTCCTCGCAGGGCCTAAGCCAGCAGGGCTCTTCTTCTGGCCAGCTCAGGAGCTGCAGCGGCTTGCCGGCAGAGAGACTCCTCGGGGCTCTTGTGGCCCTCCAAGCTCCCTGTGGGGCAGCTGTTGGCACCCAGGAGGGGCGAGCTGGGCTTCCCAGCAGAGTCCCTGTCGACACGGCACTTGTCCTGCCCGGACGGGCCGCCGCCTCCACCACTTGCTGGCTTGCACCGGTGATGCTTCAGAGGGCATGAGGGGACATCCTCCTGGGAGAAACATGGCAGGGCCTGCTGGAGCAAAACAGGCTCCTCTCCAGACCGGCTGAGGGCATTGGGGACTCCGCTGCTTGCAGAGAAGCCCCTCCAAATGGGCCCAGCAGCAGCAGCAGCAGCAGCAGCAGCAGCAGCAGCAGCAGCAGACGTGGCATCAGGGCAGGCGCGGAGCGGCTCCCAGCTTCAGGACAGCACCTGCAGGAGAGGAGAGCTGGGCTGGTGGTCGCAAGCATGCCTGGCCCCCTTAGCTAAGCAAGGTCCGCCCTGATTGCATATGAATGGGAGACTAGAAGTGTGAGCAGCACTGGCAGAGATTCCCCTCTTAGGGGATGGAGCCGCCACTCTGGGAAGAGCAGAAGGTCCTAAGTTCCCTCCCTGGCAGCATCTCCCAGAGAGGGCTGAGAGAGAGAGACTCCTGCCTGCCAACTTGGAGAAGCCGCTGCCAGTCTGTGAAGGTAATACTGAGCTAGATGGACCAAGGGTCTGACTCAGTATGTGGCAGCTTCCTGTGTCCCTATGTCCTCCTTTTCCAGGCAATGTGTTGAATGCGCACGTTGTGGCAGGAGATGGAGGAGCCCGTAGGCCAGGGGCTCTCCCCTTGGGTCCCCAGATGTTGTTGTGGGATGGCAACTCCCCTCGGCTCCAGCCACAGTGGCTGAGTCGTCCCACATCTGGGGACCCAAGGAGGAGGACCCCTGCCTTCGGCACTCATGAATGAGGCTGGTTCCAAAGGATGGCTGCTATCCCGTCTCCTCCCTTCCTGCCCCCCCCCCCGCCGCTGCCGCTTCATGTGTAGCGGAAGAAGGGGCTGTTATCAAATCGCCTGTGAGCTCACATCCCCTTGAGAGGGTCAGTGTTTACGGAACAACGCAAGAAGCTTTCCAAAAGGCAAAATCGATACCAAACATATCTGATTGGCCTCCTAATGGGGTCAGTGTGAGTGGCTCAGTGCCTTCCCGGAGGAAGAGAGAAATCTAATTTGCTTGGCCCTTTCAGGAAGGCAGCGTCTGCGAAAGGGAGCCCCGGGTAGGCTTGAATCCCAGCATCTCGCCCAATACAGCGTTTCTTTCGAACCCAGCAGGGCAAAGGGGCCGGAGCTCTGAGGGGAAGGGGAGGGGGAGGGGGTCCCGGAGGAGGGCTGGTTGCCGGAAGGCTGGCTGATGCCACCTGCACTCTCCCGTGCCTTGGATTGTGCCCGGAGATGTGGCTGCAGGCCAGGCTGGTCGGAACCGAGGAAGCCGCCTTGTACCGAGTCAGGAATCGGTGCCCACCCCTCAGCCCTGTGCAGGCCTTTGCCTCAGAGCTTCTTCCCACAGCAAAGATGCGTCTGCATGCATGTGCCGCTCCCTGGTGACGCTGAGTCATGGTTGGCCTTGACAGCCAAGGATGTCACATTGACGCGCTTGGCGGGACGCAACCATTGGAGCCACTGATGGGATGTTCCCTCCCTGGGCGCGCAATCCTTGTGATGGGGTGTGTGTTTTGCAATGAACCCCTCTTGTGTGGTTTAGGGATTTTTCACCCTTGGGTCCCTCCCTAGCTGCTGTTGGACTACAACTCTCATAATCCCCAGCCACAATGGCCTTTGGTTGATGGGATGATGGGAGTTGTAGTCCAACATCTGGAGACTCAAAGTTGGAAACCCTTGGACTAGCCAGTTAAGCTTCCCTCATAAAGTTAAGCCCCAGCATCATGCTGGTGGAGTTAAGGAGAGTTTATTTGCAACTGGAAATTTTAGGTCAGTGGCCCTATGGCAATGAGTCCCATGGGCCAATTACTTGTTATCATGTGCAAGAGCCACTTTCCTTTGCCTTGTCTTAAAACAGTTACAGTCAAGGGTTTTGTTTAGTATGTCCTTTGAACTGGCTCCTGGCAGCTGGGTCCAAGGTGGTTTGGTGTGGCGTTCCTGACACTTCTCCGTACAGACTTCACGTGTGTCTGGGCCGTTCTCTTTTTCTCAGATCCCTTCTAGCCAACGACACTTTCGGATCATAGGGAAGGATATGTTAGCAAAACGAAGGTCGAGCAGTCACCCCGCCTTGAGTGAATCGTCCCAGTCTCCATCTCAATACTCCTGCTGTGTTCTAGAGAAGCAGCCATTTGTGAAGGAAATGCATCACACACTTTGTATCCGAAGATAATCTGGCTGCCTGTGCATACTGTGGGGTGGCTGCTGCTCTTCCTCATTAGAATGCAGAGAGCAGAGCACCAAAGAGGTGGCCTTCGCCCCCAGACTCAAATCCTGCACAGGGTCACAGAAGCAGGAAATGTTCATCCTATGACTTCACGCTGCCTGGACAGTGTGGAATTGTTGACTGCAGAAGATTCTCCTTCCCTTTGGATCCATTCCAAGAGGCACTGTTCCCTCAGCCACCCCCTAAGAATGTAAGAACAGCCCTGCTGGATCAGGCCCAAGTAAGCCTATCGAGTCCAGCTTCCTGTTTCCCACAGTGGCCCACCAGATGCCTCTGAGAAGCCCACAGGCAAGAGGTACGTGCCTGCCCTCTCTCCTGCCGTTGCTCCCCTGCAACTGGGATTCAGAGGCGTCTTGCCTCTGAGGCTGGAGGTGGCCTGTAGCCACTGAGAGACCTGTCCTTTGTGAATTTGTCTAAGCCCCTTGGCCAGCACCACATCCCGTGGCAGAGCATTCCATAGACTAATTATGTGCTATGTGAAAATGTAGTTCCTTTTGTTCATCTTAAATTTCCTCACTTTTTTGGTGGGAGTTTTGTGGGATGCCTCCTGGATCTAGGGCTGTGAGAAAGTGAGAAAATTTTATCTGTGTCCACTCTCTCTACTTCATGCATAGTTTTATACATCTCTATCATGTCTCCCCTTAGTTGCCTCTTTTCCAAAGTAATGAACCCAAGATCTACAGCCTTGCCTCATAAGGAAAGTGCTCTAGGCCCCAGATCGGCTTGGTTGCCTTCTTCTGCACCTTTTCCAATTCTACAATGTCCTTCTTAAGATACGGTGACTAGAACTGTACGCAGTACTCCAGATGTGGCCGCACCATAGACTTGTATAAGGGCATTATAATGTTAGCATTTTTATTTTCAATCCCCTTCCTAATTATTCCAAGCAGGGAATTTGCCTTTTTCACTGCTGCCACGAACTTAGTCGGCACTTTCAATGAGCTGTCCACCATGACCCCCAAGATCTCTCTTCTGGTTAGTCACCAACAGCTCAGACCTGATCAGTGTATATGTGAAGTTAGGAGTGTGTGTGTGGGGGGGGGCGGGGGCGGTTTGGCCACAATATGCATCACTTTACACTTACATTGATCTACATTTGCCATTTTGTCACCCACTCACCCAAATTACTTCCTTCCAAATTACTCAGCTGTCAGTCAATCAATCCACCAACATTTCTGTTCTCCTTTTCTCTCTGGAGATTCAAGTAGGGATGTGCATGGAACCAGTTCAGAGGCCCTTTATGGACCTCCAAATTGGTTTGGAAGTCTGGCAGTTTGGCCGGTTCGAAGTGGGGGGCGGGATAACTTTAAGAACTGGGGAGGGTGCGCTCTCTCTCTCTCTCATTCACACACACACACACACACACACACACATCCCCCCTGCCGGTGCTGTCATTAAAGTTGGTGCCGTGGGGTGGCAGCGTAGCTCCTTGCTGCCCCTGGTACAAAGTGGACTGCAAGTGTCCACTGTATGTGCTCACGTTGTAAGATGCGCATGTGCAGCGGACACTTCTGTACGGGGGTGGGTGGGTGAGGAGGTATGCTGCCACCCCGCCGGACCGATTTTCATAACAGCGATGATGGGGGAATCACGGCAGTGGCGGGGGGAAGAGAACCCTCCCCAGTTCTTAAATTTACCCCACACACACACACACACACACCTTCGGACCGGCAGTCACTGGTTCTGTGCACATCCCTAGATTCAAGGCAGCTTGCAATAATCCAACTAGATCAAATATCAAAACTAGAAGTAATTCTAGTTTTCAGAGAACGGGGCTTTCATTTCCCTTATAAGGTTGATTCCAACTCCAAGCAGGGCGGGTGTCACAGCTTTGTGCCTGAGAGGGCTGCTTGTCTGGAAGAGCAGCCCCCTGCCGGCACCACCTCCCTGGGTGTGCTTTGCTGGCGCCTTGGAGAGCAGCAACCCGCCCTCTCCTAGTTTGCACCCCAACCAAGCTCTGGGCCAGAGAGCCGGGGCCACAGGCTGCCTGGAGATGCAGAGTCTGCCTCCCTGTCGCTAAGCACCAAGCAACTCTCTCTCTCTCTCTCTCTCTCAAGATGAAGCAGGACCACCATCAGAGGCAGTGGAGGGAAAGGTGGCGTATGTGGGGGACCAGCAGAAACGCTTTGTCTCAAAGTGCAGGGAACGGGGGGGGGGGGCGGCTCTGGGCTGCAGCCCCCGCCCCCATTAGGACAAGGCCTGTAGCGTTCTGTCCCATCAGCAGCCTTTCTATGGAAGTGGCTTGCAGAATGCGCTGACTGCCACAGATTTGCTTCCAAAACCCACAACTTGTTGTTGAAGGAGCAGGAATCTGTGCAGGGTGTGCTGGGGCAACAGTTAACATCCCTCAGACACTACCAGGCATTGTGGGACAGCAGTGCAAGTTCACAGGAAACACATCCTTGCCTGAAACAGTATCTCCCCCCCCCCCCCCGCTTAATCCCATTTTTCGAGATAAGTAATTCAGTTAAATCGTCGATTGGCTCAAGAAGATTATTTTGTTAATTACGTCAACATAGTTTTCTAGAAGATATTTTAAAAGAAACGGTAGGGTGTTGGGTGTTTTTGCAAAATGGTCACTCATGTTTTGGGATAAGAAGAACATAAGAACAGCCCATCTGGATCGGGCCCAAGGCCCATCCAGTCGTTTCACACCCACCGCTCTGGGAAGCCCAC
Organism: Hemicordylus capensis; assembly: GCF_027244095.1. Lineage (NCBI taxonomy): Eukaryota > Metazoa > Chordata > Lepidosauria > Squamata > Cordylidae > Hemicordylus > Hemicordylus capensis. The sequence goes on from NC_069665.1 coordinate 1,487,083, forward strand.
AGGCAAGAGGTGAGGAGGGCATGCCCTCTCCTGTCCCGATAATCAGGATCAAGACAAAATACAGTGGTATGTGTATGTTTTGTATAGGGCTCCATGATCCAGAAGAAATCAACCTTTTTATTGCAGCCCATCATGCTTTTCCATTATTGGGCAAAAAACACTAACTTATACACTAAAAAGGACCAGAAAGAAAAGTCCAGGAGTAGACTTTATCTCAGCCCCCATCACAGAAGGCTTTAATATTCCTCTCTTTCATGGGAATGTTACTCTATCCCTTCCCTTTTAATGAACACCTTGGACAATTATAAGAGTGCTTCTTTCTCTGACTAGCCAGCAGCTTTCTTCAGAAACTGGCTTCTCCTCCAGCGTAGGGGACACTTTCCCATCTCTGACTTCCTGGCTAGGTGGCTTTGTGCGTGGCCTCAAATCACAAGTTTTTGATGACTGCACAGATACGGCTACTCTGGGTCTGGACATGCATTTATCTCTGCCAGCGCTCAGGTCTCAGCCCATTGGTTCCTGTCTGGACGTGGTCTGGATGTACCAATCAAATGGTACCAAAATTTAAACCAATGTTAAGCATCTCCTTTGAAGACCTTCTTTATGGAGTATATATAAAAGGGAAATTGATCCAAAGGGTTTCTATAAAAGCAAATGTTGCAACATTAGCATGGCATCATCAGTAATCGATGTTTCAGTTTACAGACATCCTATATAATAAAAGGCTAAGTGAGTGGCCGTGGCTTTGGAACGTTGGGGATCTGTGTCCCTGCCTCCCTGGGATGTTCTGGGCCTGCGCAAAGCGCAGGCCCAGAAGAGCCCAAGGGAGACAGGACCACAGATACCAGTGTCCCACAGCCACGGACGGTCATTAGCCGGTGTGTGGCGGCGGGGGAAACTGGCCGAGGCGGCGGCAGAGCCGCCGCCTCGGCTATGAGCTGCAGCACGGCGATAGGAGGCCGAGGCAACCAGAAGCGGCCGCCCTGAAAAAGGCGAGGGCAATGGCGGTGGGGGAAGACTGAGACGGGGGACAGGGAAGCTGGGCGAGGTGGCGGCGAAGCCGCCAACGAGGCCCCCGCCCGCTCACAGCCGCTGCCCCCAGCTGCTCACCCGCCCTCCCAGCTGCCCAAAATGAAGCTGGGCGAGGTGGCGGCGAAGCCGCCAACGAGGCCCCCGCCCGCTCACAGCCGCTGCCGCCGCCTGCTCACCCGCCCTCCCAGCTGCCCAAAATCACCTTCCTTGCTCCCCCCCCAAAAAGATTAAGGGCCAAAATGGCCCATGAGAAGGTCGCCGCCCCCGCCTATTGCCCTCTCGCCCACCCAGCTGCCGAAGACCACCTTACCCGCTCCGGCCCGAGGGAAAAGAGAGGAGCTCACGAGCAGAGCTCCTCTCTGTGCTAAGTCACTGCTCAAACTGCCGCTATGGACGCAAAGGACGCCTATTGCGTCCATTGCGACAGTATGGGCAGCAGCTTAACACAGAGAGTAGCTCTGTTCCCGAGTTCCTCTCTTCTCCTTCGGGCTGGAGCGGGTAAGGTGGGCTCCGGCAGCTGGGTGCACGGGAGGGCGATAGGCGGGGGCGGCGACCTTCTCATGGGCCATTTTGGCCGTTATTCATCCACACACACACACACCCAAAAAGTAAAAGCAAAATAAGGGAGAAGAACAAAAACAGAGACAACAACAACAACAACAACAACAAAATAGGGAGAGAGAGGGGACAAGGGGGGAAAAAAGAGACAGAAAGAGAGAGAGAGAGAGAGAGAGAGAGACAGAAAAGACGGGATAGAAAGCTAGCGCCCGTTATCATAACGGGCTTAAAAATACTAGTTCTTATATAATAAGCTCTTCCAAACACCTGAGCTTAATACATAGCATGATAAAGTGTGTGTGTGTCAGGCGGGGAGGAATGTTAAGAGAGACCAGCCAGTTTGTTCTTAGGTCTCTGGAATCCAAACAGGCTTTTGGTGTCGACATGGTCCTGTACCCCCTCCAAGTTCTCTCCTTAGCATGCTAATCATGGTTGTGTTTTTGATGGATCTATTTCTGTCTTTGACACTCCTGGCTCCATGGTGGGTTGTGTTGTCCAGGTGACTCATTTTCTTTCCCTCCAGTAACTGGGCTGGATTCACCCCATTATTGTTTGGGGTGTGGTTCAAACTCCCCACCTCTTTTCCCCATCTCCCCTTTTCATTCCTTCTTTAAAATACTCTTTCAGCTAGACCCTTCGAAGCTGGATGGTACAGAGATGTCTGAATGTGTAGGATTTTGTTCAGAAACTCTCCAATTGTCTGACTGGTGAAATCTGGTCTGCTATCCATTATCTGTTATCAGGACCATGGGCAGTCCATGGGTGGCAAAGATCACTGGGAGTTTGAACTCACTGGGTGCACGTCCAGCCATTTTGAATGGGCATCTGTTATAATCAAAAGCATATTTCCCAGGAAGAGTCCTGCAAAGTCCAGATGCAGGTGAGACCATGGCTTTCAGCGTGAACGACAGCTTGGGCTAAAGAAGTGAATGACTGCCACTTCCCCACTCCGTTGGCCAGGACAGCAGTTCAGCATCAGCAGCTCTCAGATTCCCCCCATCTGGCCGTGGCCAATTTGGCTGCCACAGGCGTTGCTGCTTCCATTCTCCCATTGCTGAGCCAGCAACACACACACTCCACGGCCTTGGCTGGAGGCTGCCGATCCCAGGCCCGCACGATTTGCATGGACAGCTGGAAGCCAACAGAAGCAGCCAGCTCAGCACACCTTGCCATCGAGAGCACATTGAAAAACACGGCCCTTTCTTCCCACATCCTAGCTCCAGGATGCTCTCTCTCTCACCTGAATGAATTGAAGGTGGGGATTGCCAAATGCCGCCTGGGGGCACCACTGGTGCAGAGTCCAGTTGTGCGCCATCAGAGCAGTGAGCCCACTGTGGAAGAGAGAGCACCGGCCCCAGCGTGTTCAGCTGTGCAGTCTTATGAAGCTGCCTTCCGCTGAGTCAGGCCCGTCGTCTGCCTAGCTCAGCATTACCTGCTCCATCTGGCAGCAGCTCTCTGGAGTCTTTCCCAGCTCAGCCTGGAGAGGCTGCCAGCCACTGAATCCGGGACTGCTGCTGCATGCCCAGCGGGTGCTTTCCCACTGAGCTATGCCCCCCACCGAAATCTCCCCTTCACCCCATCAACCTCAACCCTTTCCCTTCACGTGCAGCCAACTCAGAGGGGCTGCTGGACCTCCTGTTGACGACACCTTGGAGAAGTGGGCAGCTCCCGCTGGAGGCACCAGGACCAGTCTGGTCTTCACGGCCACCAAGGAGCAGCCACAGCAGCTGCCTGCAGGGGGAGGGGGCGACCCCTCAGCACCACGGCCAGGACCGGAAGCCCTAGCAAGGCCTGAAGCGAATGTCCCCTGACCTTGGGGTGAAGGGCGGCAGGCAGGGCCACAGAAGGACGCCTGTTCTCAAGGCAGACGGAAAAGAAGCAGCCACTCGCAGCTGCCTTGGCAGGCATCATTGTGGGGCAACAGGACACGACCGGCATCGACAATACTCACAACTGGAGACAAAGGCAAGAGTCAGCCAGATGGGACTGCAGCGCGGAGGCGGGAGCCGTTGCTTTGGTAACTGGCCAGAATATGCATGCCCTGCTTTGCCCCCCACCCCAGGAGGAAACACAGGGGCTCTGTGGGGGCAGAAGATCAACACACCTCGGCTGCTCTGCAACCGGGCCAAGGCCTGCTGACGTCGAAGAGCCTGGAGGGTCTTGCTCAGGTGGGGGACAACAGGAACCCCTGGCTTGCTCTAGGGCAGGGGCCCCCAAGCTTGGGTCTCTGGAGGTGGTTGGACTACAGCTCCCATCATCCCCAGCTACAACGGCCAAAGCCACGCTGGCTGAGTGCCCCTCCCATTGCACAGGTGGTTCTGGGGCGGGACCTGCCCGAACCCACCACACCTGCGACCAGGAGGCCCCTCCCCCTCTCATTCCAGGGGTCGGCTGGGGGATGCAGAGCCCTTGGGCCAGAGATTCTCTCCTTCGCTGCTCCTTCCTGCTGCCCAGAGCTGACCGGTCTCCAAGCCACGTGGGAAGGCTTGGCTCCAATGATCCCGACTTGGCTAGCACAGGCCCCCAGCAGCCTCTGCCCCAGGACCTTTTTTCCCAGGGCTCAGGCTAGAACTCTGCATCATCCTGCCTACCCTGCATCAATCCAGTGTGGAAAGAGGGCTTAGGACAGGGAAGTGGGCAGGGGGGGGGCTCTCCTTCATGGCCCTCTGTCAGGACAGTGGGGCACATTAGAAAACCTCCAGGGTCCGTGTTGGGGAATCCCCCACCCGCGTCTTGCCAGGGTGGCCCAGTTGGGCGTGGGAGGACATCTAGACACCCAACACCTCCAAGGAGACATTGTCACTGGCCCAGGCAGGGAAGCATGGCCTTGCCATTCAAAGACGACGAGGCCTCGCAGGATCGGGACCAGTTCTCGCAAGATCTTGTGATGGGATCTCACGAGGCTTGCCCCAGCTGTCCGGTCGAGAGAAGGGAGGACTGGCCAGTGAGGAGGGGCTCTGGAAGAGGGGCTCGGAGTGGAAGGCGCACTGGGGGTACCCTCAGAAGCTCCCCCAGCAAGACATTCTGAGGCCATCTCAACCCCTTTGCTCCGTGGAAAGCGGGAGGGAGGGCCAGAGGGAGAGCCTTCCAAGGCTACACTCAAGGGCCGGCGGGATTGCGGGACTCGGAGGAGGGGCTGCTCAGGGAACGCAGCCGCCGCCAGTCCAAAGAGCCCCCGGTTCTCTGCCCGAAGCCAGCGGCAGGATTTCGACCAGCTGCCACCCTCTCTCAGGCCCAAGTCCTGTGCCAGAGAAGCCGCAATTCCGCGCTCAACAGAACCCATGCAGATCTGTCAAATGGACACCAGTCAGCACCCTTTGCTACCTCAGTCAAGTGGATTTCTTTGGCAATGGCAGCATCTTGTGCAGGGAAAGAGAGGCACAGGCAGGCTGGACAGTGAAAGGGGGTTAGGGCAGGGGGGCAGCCCCCGATGGCCATCCCCACTCACAGCGGCCAAAGGCGCCTTCCACGGAGCTTGTGTCTCCACAATGGTCTTGGCACCCAACGCGAGATGAAGACATGATTTATGGACAAAGCAAAACTCACAGGTGACTCCCAGGGTGCCCAGTTCCAAAAGTCCACATTTATGCCATGAGAGAACATTTGTTTTATTCCTGGTCTCCACAAAAGGCCATGCGCAGGCCGAGCCAGTCCTCCACGCGGCACCATTTTCAAGCACAAAGATGTTACGGCGGTGAAGTTCAAGCGGTGTAGCCCGGAAAACAACGGAATTAGATTTCCAGCGCGGGGGGGGGGGGGGGCAGGGCGGGGGCTTAGCTCCTGGACCCTCTTCAGGATTAGCAGAAACAGAATAAAGTGATCAAACGAGGAGAAAGAATCGTTTTGCACAACATATATACAAGTGACGGAATTCAGTTCCCCTTGGTGCCGAATTCAGCACACGCCAGAACAAAACACCAGCCACAACCCCCAAAAGGCTGGCCGGAGGCATTCCACAGCGTGCAGCCTGGGCCTTTCCTGCCACTGTTTGGCATACAGCTGCTCCATCCAGCTGTTGCAAGGAGGGAGTTCTGGGCAAGGGAGGAGCCACACTGGGAGGCCAGGCAGCCCCCCAGGCCCAGCTGCTGTGGCCCACACAGAGGAGGGCTACAAGCCGGCCCTGAAGAAGGGTGAACACGCAGGAATGGACGAGGCCGAGCAGCAACAGGCGCCCCACCCAGTTCTTCTCGGCCTCCCCTGGGCCTGCAGCCTCCCAGCTGCGCCCCAAGAGTGTGGACAGCAATTCGAACAGCACATCTCTACTCTCGGGAAGATGCGCGTGCGCAGTCCCCATGGCCAGAGAATGCACATTTGTGGCGCGAATGGCACACACAGGTGGCCTGTGGATGGCCCAGCGGTGGCAGGTTGACAAACGGCATCCCTGAGAGGCGGACACAGTCGAGCGAATCACCGGTGGGAGAGGAAGGGGGCTGGCCCAATGGCCACGCCCTCCACATGTGGCACAAGCCAGGCCGGGCTCCTCCTCCTCCGGAGCGCGGAATCCCCTCTCCTCTGCCCCAAGTAGCAACAAGCAGCCTCGGCCCTCCAGTCTCCCCTGGCAATGTCTGGCCACTGGCACAGACGGCAAGCAACTCCAGGGACAGGCTCCTAAGAGGCGGCCACTGGCCATCTCCCTCTGGCCACCACCAGGGCCCTGGCCAGATGGACCACCCCACGCAGGGCAGGACCAAAGAAGAGTCACTCCCCCACACAGGCAGAGTGCACAGCAGTGCCCCCCCCCGCCTCTGGGGCCCTGAATGCCGCACCAGGGGGACAGAAACCGGCAGATATCGGGAAGGTGGGGAGAGGGGAGTGAGGGTCAGCAGTCACACAGGGTGGGAAGGGAGGGGAGGCGGAGAGCTGTGCAGGGCCCCCACCTCTGAAGAGCCCTTCTGGCTTCAGAGATTTCAGCAGGAGCAGGAACTACAGTAGAAACATTTCCCAAATTTTGCTCTGCGGCCAAAGAGGCTGGGGTGTTTTGTTCTTAAACAAAAAGAAAGTCAGGCTTTTTGGGATGCCAGTTTCTGAACAGATGGCATCCAGAGCCTACGGCACCCCACCCACGGCGGCGGCTGGAACAAGCCTCTGCATTGTGTGCCGGTTTGGAGGGGGGAGGCGGCACGTTGCGGTTGGAGCCCAGAAAGCCCCCCGCCGAGTCTGCGACAGGCAGCACCAGACAGACACCAGGACACAGTGTGGAAAGCACATGCAGAGAGAGGGCACAGATCCCCAACGGTGAAGCAGCTCCATCCTGGCCAGTCCGTTTTCAGGCCTGGCACGGTGACCCCGACCTAGGCTTGCATGAACCCAGTCCCAGAATGGAGGAGAAGATCCACAGGATTAACCTCCAGCAGCTGGAGAAAGCCACACACCCCCAAACTGGGGACTCTGCCAGAGGATCAGGCCGAGTCCACAGCACGTGAGAGACCAGCCCTCCGTGGTGCCCGAGGAGAGCCTGGACCTCCCTGAGGCACAAAGGTGTGGGCACAAAACCCTCCCGGGAGGAAGCCACATGGTCTGCTTTGGACTGGGGAGATGCAGCGGCGAGCCAGGCCCAGAGACCCACGGCGGCTCCTCCTCCTCCTCCCAAGCCCAGGAGGCAGTGCTCCCCTGGGCTCCAGTGCCCTTCGCCAGCCCACCCGCTTGGAGAGGGCAGGGTGAGAGCGGAGCATCAGGCGTGCCAGTCTGGTGGCACTCCGGCTTCAGACCCACTCCTGCAGGGAGCGCTTGCAGTAGAGCAGCATGCGGGGAGGGCCCTTCCGCTGGAGCTGCACGATGGTGTAGATGAGGCCCAGGATGCAGAGGACCAGGACCAGCAGCACCGCCACCATGGCGATGCTCATGCTCAGGGGGTAGTCGTTGATGTGTACCACAATGTCCGCATCGCTGCTGCCGTCACGGCCACGGCCACGGCCAGAGTCCCTGCCGCTGTCCCCGCCCCCCCTGTAGTCGGCATCCTCCTCGCCCCCCTCCCCCGGGCGAGCATCCACATGGACCTCCTCCTCCTCCTCCTCCTCCTCCTGCAGCACGTCTTCCTCCTCCTCCTCCTGCCCTGTGCTGTCCGGACGGGAGGCTGCAGTCGGCTTGCCTAGATTAGGCCTCTTGGGACCAATGCCGGGATTCCGGGCCACCTCCTTGTGGCATCCCATGAAGTCCCGCAGGATCGACTTGGGGTAGCCCGGCTCCGTTTTCAGCTGCTCGTTGTTGAACTTCCAATACAGCGCGCCTTTGTAGAAATAGGTGTAGGCTGGGAAACAGCAACAGGTGGACTCCGTTAATTAAGACCCCCGGGGTTCTGCTCCCACAGCCCATTTTTGCCCCCAGCAGCTGACAGAGCCTCCTCCTCCTCCTCCTCCTCCCAGCCCTGGCTGCACGCATCCTGGTGCAGCTTGCAGCAGTGACGGAGCGCCTGGACTCCCAGCTTCTCCTGGCTTGCCGGCTGCAGCCCTTCCTAGAGGGGTCTGCCATGATCACCGTTATGCAAGCCCTCCTCCCGTCCAGGCTGGACTACTGTAGTCCACTCTGCAGTGGGCTGGCCTTGAAAAGGGGGCAGAACCCACCCACCCCTGGTCCAAAATGCTGCCTGTGCTCCCCAGGTGAGCAGCAGGGGGGCTCCAGACCCCTCCCACCTCCACGCTGCCCTTCATGACCTGCTTCTCAGGGAAGACCACTTCATGAGAGGGCTGGCCCTGATCCACCCTCGGCCACTGGGAGTGCTCCATTCACTCCTAAAAGTGTCTCTTGCGTCAGCTCAATTGGACATTGCTCTTTAGAGCCACACCAGGGGCGTAACTACCACTAGGCAAGGGGAGGCAGTCGTCTTGGGGCCCCACTGCCTCAAGGGGCCCCCCAGAGGCACATCACATGACTCCCCACCCACCTGCGTTGCACCCCCTATGAATTATGTCGAGTCTCTTGGAGATCGGCAGGAGCAGAGAGTAAAAAAAAACCAGATTCAATGTGAACTAGATATTCACCGTATTCGTGATGGGGATGTGAGTGTGAGTGCACTATATATTGTGAAGTGTGTGTGTATCAGCGAGGGGCCCATTTTAAAATCTTGTCTCTGGGCCCCCTCCAAGCTTGCTACGCCCCTGAGCCACACGTCCACCCCGAGGAAACACCGCAGTTCAGGGTGCAAGCAGGTCTCGAACATCTCCCCCAGTAAAGACGGAAGCATCTGCTTCGCTCCCTTTTCCTCCTCTCTCCTCTGAGGGTCCAGCATCCAGTCTGGCTTCCACGGCATTTCAGCACATATCTGGCCTCAGTTTTTTGGGCACCTTCCGCTGCTTGCCCCTCACCCCCCTACCCAGCGGTCCTTTTACACCTGCAGGTTGGCCGTCGGTGCTCTCTGGTTCTCCACTCACTTGCATCAGGGCTGAGAAAGGCTCCCTTGGGGGTGGAGGGGACGCCGGCCCACACCCCGATTTTCCGTGGGTAGCCGGCATCCGCCCTCTGGCTCTCCTCATTAAAGCGCCAATACCTAGGCAAGAGCAGACACGCCTTACAGCACCTCAGGGAAGCCGGGCTGGGTCAAGCCCCTGATCAGTCCGTTTCCTGCAGTGAGCAACCAGATGACTCTGGGAAGGCCACAAGCAGGAGATGGCGGCGACACAGCCCCCTCCCGCCAGTGGGAATCCAAAGGCAGGCGACTTCTGAACACGGAGGAGACCCCAAGGGGGGCGGGGTCAGGCCACAGAACAGAGCTCTGTGTCAGTCATGGGAGGAGCTATTTTATGCCCCCACCCCCGGCTCAGGTGATCTCTTGCCCAGGCTCAAAGCTGCTTAGCCTCTGAGACAGAACTCCCCCTGGCCCGGCCAAAGCAGCCTCAGGATCCAGATGCTGAGCGAGCGAGAGAGAGAGAGAGACTCCGCTCCTCTTTCAGGCTCCTCTGCGACAGGCTCCCTTGGGTCCACCCAGCAGCCTCCTCACTCTGGTCCCAGGCCTATCTGCAGGCCCTCTTGCAATGCTCTGCTTTCGAGTTTTTCTAGCATTCTTGTTTGCTGCAAAGAGAGGTGTGATGGTCGAAGCAGAGGGATGGGAGAACAGCCAAGTATGCCGTCGGAATAAGCTCCGTTGCTGCCCAAGGGACCCTTTTAGAGGCACTGCCCACCTCTCTGCTTCTATTCCCAGAAGCCTTGACGACCAGGGGGCGGGGGGGGGCTCTCCGGACCGGCCAGCCACTACGAATCCCCTCGACTCTTGCTGTCCAACTACCCACCTGTCCCCTCTGAAGAAGAAGGTGTGCCCTGTGGGCTCCCACCAAATGGCCGTGTCCACCTTGTCGTAAGGGATGCCTAGTCCATAGCTGGTCAGAGGCTGCGGGTATCCCGGTTCTAGGTTTGCCTCCCGGAAAAGCCAGTACTGGTCGCCTAGAGAAAGGAGGACACACAAGGGAAGCCAGTTCACAGGTGTGTGCAAGTCAACACTCTTGGACTCCCTGGGCCTTGTGTCAGGATGTGTCAGGATGCCGGCCCAGCATCCATTAGGCTCTTCTTCCCCACCTCAAGAACCAAGAGGTGTCCTGAGGCAGGCTGGGGAGGGGGCTGTAGCTCAGTGGAAGAGCCTCTGCTTGCATGCAGAAGGTCCCAGCTTCAACCCCTGGCAGCGTCTCCAAGTAGGGCTGGGGAAGACCCCTTGGCTGAAACCCTGGAGAGCCCCTGCCAGTCAGTGTGGTGGACTCTACTGAGCTAGACAGACCAAGGGTCTGACTTGGTAGAAGGCAGCCTCCTCTGTTCCTCGTCCACTAGCCGGACACCATGCATCTGATCATGGAGACTCTAGGGAATAATCTAAAGTGAATGTCAGGGGATGCCCATACAAATGCACTGTTCTTTCCAAGTGGCCATAAGAATGCATGGAATTTCTGGATGGCCCTTGGCTATTTGGAAAGAAGCAGTGGGTTCCAGTGGGCGTTCTCTGTCATACATGTTAGGATGTCTGGACACTGATCCACTCTAGGACCTGCATGAAGAAGGTCCCAGGTTCGCTCCCTAGCAGCGTCTCCCTAGAAGGCTGGGAAAGACCCCTTGGCTGAAACCTTGGAGAAGCCGCCCAAAGCCACTCACCTCTGAAGAACACAAAGCGCCCGTCCTGCCTCTCGTAGGCGGCATCGATGTTCCCTGGGAGGCCCCTCCAGAAGTGCCCAATGGGCATCGGGTAGTTGTCCAGCACCCGGTTATGGCGAACCCGCCAGAACCAGAGCCCCTTGAACGAGAGGAAGAGGAAGGACAGGCCTCTTGACTCCGGCTCCTAACCGGCTGCTTTTCAACCAGAGCCCTCCAAAGGGTTTATGTCTACAAATAGGAAGGCGGCTCCCTGTCCCCAAGTGGCATTTTCCCAGGTTCTTCTTCAAGGCCTCCAGTCTGGAATTCAGGGCACAGGAACCGCAGAGTTGCCCTGATGGTGCCAGGATGCCCCAATTCAGGGCTCAGCTAGAAGCCACAGAAGCGGGACACAGGGAGCCACCTACCTTGAACACAAACATCTCTCCACGCAGCATGGTCACTGTGTCAAAGTCCCCATCACAGATGTTGGGTTCGTACTGGTCAGGGTTCCCCGGCCTGGGGGGCTGGTTGGGCTTGCCGGGAGGCGGGGGCCTGGGGGGCCTGCGGTCTGGTTTCCTGGGCCCCACGGTCGGGAAGGGCTTGGTGGGCTGAGGCAGCTTCCCCGGGGTACCTGAGAAAGAAAGGACCAGGGGATAAGCCACGAGAGAAACCAGGGGCCGTCTCCTGCAGAACCTGGTGCTCGGAGCTGCTGTCAATGTCATCTGCCCATCAAGAGGCATTTGCCTGAGCTCCAGGTGCAGGTCGCTGTAGCGGCAGCTGCCTCACAGTGTGAGGAGGGCTGCCTGGAAGAGAAAGAGGCTGCCACAGGAGACCTCCGTCCCTCCGTGAAGGAATGGGAGGCCCTCCTCAGGCTCCAAGTGGGGGCTGCAGGGGTGCCCCCAAGGCAAGCGGCTGCAGGCACAGGCCTCTTGGAATGCCTGCTCATGCCCAAGAACCCCCCCCCCAATGCACCAAAAGCAGCCATAGGAACCGTGGGGAGTCCAAAAGCTTACCGAAGGATCCTCCCATTAAGGGACAATTCAAACCTCTCAGTAGCATTAGTGGGAGTGGGCAAAGCAGAGAGGCCAAACTCACCACAATTGGAAGATAGTACTTCTCATATTTATTTCAGGAAACCAAGGGAATTTCAAGAAACCATGCCAGAGCCATGGCACTCAAATGAAAATGAATGCAAGAGTGCAAAAGGATAACACCACAATCTCCAAATGGGAGGAGAGCTGGTCTTGAGGTAGCCAGCAGGACTTGTCCCCTTTGCTAAGCAGGGTCTACCCTGGTTGCATACGAAAGGGAGACTAGAAGTGTGAGCACTGGAAGAAACTCCGCCTCAGGGGAAGGAGCTGCTCTGGGAAGAGCATCTAGGTTCCAGGTTCCCTCCCTGGCAGCATCTCCAAGCTAGGGCTGAGAGAGATTCCTGCCTGCAGCCTTGGAGAAGCCGCTGCCAGTCTGTGAAGACAATACTGAACTAGATGGACCAAGGGTCTGACTCAGTAGAAGGCAGCTTCCTATGTTCCTCCTTACTACCTGGTCCATGATGTCTGACCAGAAGGGCCATCAAAGTATGGGATGGAGTCATGCTTAGTGTACTGAAGGTCCCAAGTTTAATCCCAGGAAGCATCCCCAGGTATGGCTAAGAAAAATTCCTGCCTGAAGCCCCGAAAAGCCACTGCCAGTCAAAGGTAAACAGATCTGAGCGAGATGGACCAAATGTCTGTCTCAGGAAATGGCAGCTCCCTAGGCTCCCAATGTGTCTGGTTGAAGAACCCTAACCCTTTGTTTTAACCGAGGGGCTCTCAGCCAGGGGTCCCCAGATGTTGTTGGACGACTAATCCCTCCCAGAGCCCCTCCCAGCGCCCCCCCCCCGGCACTCACCATACAGCTGCTGGATGCCCCGAAGATCGTCTTCCGGCAACTGGAAGTTCTCCGTGTCCATCCACTGGTAGAAAGGAGCCATGATAGCAGTGGGGTTGCTGGAATGCTCCAGGCCCAGGGAGTGGCCCAGCTCATGGATGGCCACCAGGAAGAGGTTGTTCCCTGTGGGCAACAGACAAGGATGCTGGGGGTGCCCTCAGGGGGACCGCCCCCCACCGCCACACTGTCCATGGAGCGGGAGCCCGAGGCCTCCTGTGGGACCTACCGCTCAACACTTGCAGAACCAGATGCGGGGAGAGGCGTGAGCGGCTCCTCACTGAGCTATGCCCTATGGAGAGAACCGTCCTCTTCTAGCGCCTTGCAGCAGGGGGTGTCAAACCTGAGTCCCCTGATGTGGCTCGACTGCGACTCCCATCAGCTCCAGCCACAATGGCGTTCAGCCATTCACATCCATGGGCCTGGTACACACACACACACACACACACACACACACACACACACACACACTCATTCAAATCTAGGTTTACTGTGGGTTACCAACATTAGTGTGATTGTGTGAACCCATGCCAAGGTGGCTTATGGAATCGGAGATTCTCACCTTGGTGTGGGTTCACATAATCACACTAATGTTGGTAGCCCACAGCAAACCTCGATTTGAACGAGTGTGGGTGGACCAGGCCATTGTCTAGGTGCCACTGGGTCAAAGGGACCACCAGTGCCTCTGATGAGCCAACCAAGCCAGATGTTACACAGAACTGTTCAAGCACAAGAAAGCACCCAGAACTGCTCGCCAGTCTAACTGGGAAGAGCCTTCTCTACCAACCCCACTAATGGTGCTCTGTTAGGTAGGACTCAATGCAGCCACCTGGTTTTCCAGGCTGATGCCAAGATTAGTTGCCTTTGCGCCCAGCAAGCTGCCTTTGGGAGCAGCATAAGAACATCAGAACAGTCCTGCTGGATCAGGCCCAAGGAGGCCCATTTAGTCCAGCATCCTGTTTCGCACAGTGGCCCACCAGATGCCCCTGGGAAGCCCACAGGCAGGAGTTGAAAGGGGCCTGCCCTCCCTCCTGCTGTGACGCCCCTGCAACTGGTACTCAGAGGTATCCTGCCTTTGAGGCTGGAGGTGGCCTACAGCCCTCCGACTAGTAGCCGACCTCTCCTCCATGCACGGACGCACACACACGCACACACACAGAGCGCCTGCCCATGTCCCAAGACGCTTGCTTACCAGACACATCTGCATTCTCAAGCGTCCACGGCTCTTCCAAGTCAAAGTGCGCATCTCCTCCCATGCCAGAACCCGGGAAGTACGCATGTGCCAGAAAGCCCCCGGCCCCGTCAAAAGGGGAGCTGTCCCCATGGAATCCCGAGGCAAAGAGGACCATGATGTCAGCTTCCTTCCTCCTCTTCTGCCCGATTTCGTCATACGGGATCTCCTGGAAGACCAGCGGGGTCGCCTGACCCCACACCTGGAACGCCTGGCGGATGGCGTCATGGGAGTGGTAGCGCCCCAACTTCTCCGTGTAGTTTTGGATGCTGGAGGCAGAAGGAGAAAAGGACCGAGGGGAGCTGTTAGTGCCAAGGAAGGGGAGAAAGGGGCTCCTCCCGGCAAGGCTGGATGCCCCCCCCCCCCGGAATGCCACATGCCTTTCAGCTCCTGGTGCCTCAGCAGCCAAATGGCTTTGGAAGTCGGGTGCAAAAGAAAGGCAAATGTGCTGAAATTCACCGTTGCATTCAACACAAGTGTACTGCACAGGAGAGCTGGTCTTGTGGTAGCAAGCACGACTTGTCCCCTTAGCTAAGCAGGGTCTGCCCTGGTTGCATATGAATGGGAGACTGCATGTGTGAGCACTGCAAGATATTCCCCTCAGGGGATGAAGCCGTTCTGGGAAGAGCTGAAGAAGGTTCCCAGTTCCCTCCCTGGCAGCAGAATCTCCAAGATAGGGCTGAGAGAGATTCCTGCCTGCAACCTTGGAGAAGCCGCTGCCAGTCTGTGAAGACAATCCTGAGCTAGATAGACCAAGGGTCTGACTCGGTATATGGCAGCTTCCGATGTCCCTATGAGCACAGTAGAACTTCTGAGACTAACTTGAGATGCCAGTTCTTCCAGGAAGTGCCCAGCCCTCAAGGCTACAGAAAAGGAGCGTGCAAGCACAGAAGCACCCTTTGCCGAAGTGGTGAACGTCCTCAGCAGGGCTCCTCCTCGTTGCCCTGACCCCCTTCCACTTTGCCCCCCTAACGCTTGTCCTGTGCCACTCCATCTTTGCCAAAGTATTCTCGGGGGGGGGGGGAGAGACACCTCAAGCTGCAACCAAAACATACATCTGAAATACCAAACCACATTTGTATCAATTGCATCATGTCCACAGTTGAGCGCAAAACTGGGAAGTGTGCGATGCTGGGCTGCATTTCCCAGCCCGGCCCCTGGACGCTCCGTTGCCAGACCATCTCTCTCCGAGGCTTGGTAGCAGCACAACATACCTGAAGCTCAGGTGAGTCTGACTCCACTTCCGCCCAGTCAGCGCGTACCGTTTCCGCCGCATGTTGGCTTTGACCTGAGTGCCAATCTTATCGGGCACTCCGCAGCGAGGCCGCTTCATCCACCTGCGAGTCGTAAGGGAGTGTGAGTGGACACACCAGGCAGGGGGAGGGCAGAGAGGGCCCTGCGGCCGCCAGCCTGTCCTTTGGGAACAGAGCCAGGCTGCTGGCACTTAGCATCCAAAAGCTGCTTCTAAAGGGCTGCTGGGGGGAAGCCGAGAAGAGCCGGCCGCATCCTGTTCAGGGAAAGGCAGCCCTAAGGGACGAGGCTGGAAGTGGGACAGGGCACAACTGGACAGGAGCAGAGGGCAGGACGGGAGAGCCAGCCAGGGAGACCCAAAGGCTGCCGGGGAAGAGGGCACCTGCCAGCACGGAGGAAGGGGGCAATAGGTTGGGGTCTGACTCTCTGCCAAGGGCAGACACCTCCCAGCCAAGGTGAGGGGGCTGGGGGGGGCTGGCTGCAAATCGGAACACGGAGTCTAGTGGGCAGAAAGGCAACTGCAGACCGAATAAATCCCTAGAGACCAATTCTATAGACTGTCCCTTACTTCCCTTACTGTCCCTCAGCACTCCCCAAACAGAGAAGTGCTGCTGCTGCGGCCACCACTGCCTTGACCACGTGCTTGAGCCACGGCAGCCCCACCTGTTGCCCAGGGGAGAACTTACGCTTTGGTCTCTTCATCCAGGACGCCTGTGACTGTGATGCCATAGAAACTCTGCATCTCCGAGACGGCCGCGGAGAAGAGCTGAGCCGAGCGCAGAGTCGACATCTGGCGGCTGGACTGGGAGAGGTAGCCATAGGACTGCAGCCAGGCCTGCCAGGGAAGCCGCGGCGGCGGCAGCAGCACATGCAGAGACAGGGGGGACAAGAAGGAGCGGGAGGGGTCAGCTGCACCCCACAGCAGGCAGGAAGCAGCAGCAGCAGCCGCCCCCCCGCCTTCATCCAGTGCAAAAACGCTGATCTGTATTTACCCAAATAGAAGGCGGCTCTGGATGTAACACGACCCCCTTAAAAAATACAGATTAGATCCAGGTTTTAGCTGTATTTACCCAAGAGGAAGAGGTATTAAGACGCACACCCTCCCTCCCTTTCTAAAAGCAAAGAACTGGAGGGGGGGAGGGAAACCTAGGATTCAGGTAAATACAATACTACAGCTCTCTCTAAACCCTTTTTTAATCGGGGACCCAGGAAGTTGCTTTCTACTCATTCAGACCATGAATCCATATAGGTTAGTACTAACCAGACCAGACCAAAGGTTCTCAGTCTTGGGCCCGCAGATGTTGTTGACTACAACCCATCATGGCGAATCGCCACTGTGGCTGGGGATGATGGGAGTTGTAGTCCAGCAACATCTGGGAACCCCTGCTCTGGACCGACTGGCAAAGGCTCTCTAGGTCAGAGAAGGATCTCTCCCTCCCTCCCACCCCTGATGCTGGCAAGAATGGAGCTTCTGCATTCACTGTGCTCTACTGAGAGAGGAGTCCTCCAGACAATTCAACTACTCAATATTCAACTATCAAGTTCAATATTGTTGACACTGACCGGCATCAGCTCTCCAGGGTTTCAAGCAGGAGCTTTTCCCAGCCCTACCTGGAGATGGTGCCAGGGTTTGAACCCGAACTATCAACTATCACCTCTCCCCTTAATAACAGGCAACCATATTAGGAGGTAACCTCTAATAGAGGTTAAAAAGAGTGAAAATGCAGAGAGGGGAAGAATCACGGTCTGGCAGTCAAGATATTACATGATGAAACATTTGAGCCCTTATCAAATTCATTCTTCCACGAGATACTCTGTCGGCTGCAAGAGCCTGCACTCAAATGGGACCATGATAAACAGCTGCCCCACATAATTCTGGATGCAGAATCTTTGGCTGGAGACAGATCCTCATTTTTCAGAGAACTGGTGGTGATATAACAGAGGTATTGCCTCCTGGCGGGGAGCACACTCACTGCTGTGCAGCACAGTACTGTGGAGGTTTACTCAGAAGTAAACCCCACCGTGTTCAACAGACTATATTGGCAGTTCATCAGCAAGTGTGTTCAGGACTGCAGCCTTAACCCCACTGTCATTTCTGGTCAAAGAGGTTCTGCAGCTTTTTGAAGCAATATAGGATTTGATTTAAAAAACCAACCAACTCGAACACATATTTTTTAAAAATGTAAAGGCACAAGTGCTTATCCACTCTGGTGCCAATAGTTAGGCTGTAACTTAGCAAGATGGACCCCTCCTGATTGTGCATTTCATTTTAAGAATCCCAGACACTGGCCTGGTCCACACAGATGTCCAAACCAAGTTTTAATGTGGGTTACTGACATTAGCATGATTGTGTGTAATAACTCTGGCGGCTGGTGGCCAGAGATGGATCTGAAACTTCTGCCTTGGCATGAATTCATACAACCACACTAATATTGGTAACTCACATTAAACCTAGGTTCGAACGATTGTGTAAACCAGGCAAACGCACACACACTCAAGAAACTACTTGTTTAAAGAGCAATGTAGAAGATGTGGAAGGGGCTGCTATTAATTAAGACCCCAACTGAGCTAGTTCATTTACTTATCTATATCCCACTCTTCCTCCAAGGAGCCCAGAGCAGTGTACATGGTTATGTTTATCCTCACAACAACTTTGTTAGGTAGGTTAGGTTGAGACAGAAGTGACTGGCCCAGAGTCACCCAATGAGTGTTTTGGCTGAGTGGAGATTTGAACTCAGGTCTCCGCAGTCCTAGTCCCATACTCTAACCACTGCACCATGCTGGCTCTCGAGTTCTGTTTGCCCTGATGCTTTCCTCCTCACACATGCTTCCCTGGGAGGAGGTCCCTGTCTTTTCAATGGTACCAGCTGCCAACCGCAGTTAGGGTTCTAACCAACAGCACTGAAGGTAAGAACAGCCCCGCTGGATCGGGCTCAAGGCCTAGTTAGTCCAGCATCCAGGTTCCCACAGTGGCCCGCTCGATAGCCCCCCTGAGAAGCCCACAGGCAAGAGGGGAGGGCACACCTTTCCTCCTGCTGTGGCTCTCCTGCAACTGGGATTCAGCGCCATCTTGCCTCTGAAGCTGGAGGCAGCCTGTAGCCACCCAGACTAGGAGCCACGGATAGGCCCGTCCTCCCTGCATTGGTCCAGGTGGCAGGGAACTGGTGAGGGCCCCCAGCTGGGGTGGCTCTCACTGCCAACCCCACCCAGCCCCGCCCCTTCCAGGAAGGCATCCCAAGTCCTCCGGCCGGCTGGCTGGGACCCACTTCAGATATCCTGGGCTTTCCCGCACTGGCCAGGCAAGCAAGACAGCCAGTCACGGCCACCCCAAAGCAACGCTCACCAGGCCGAGGAACTCGCGCCCTCTTGGTCAGATGCCTTTTGCCAGCTGCCACCACAAGCGGCTTCTCCTTTGAAAGAGCTCCTGCAGCGAGCCATCCAAGAGGGAGCTTGCTTCCTTCCGTGCTCCAGAGCGGAGGCTCCCAACCTGGGTCCCCAGATGCGGTTAGACTACGACTCCCATCATTCACAACGCCCACTGTGGATGATGGAAGCAGTCGCCCAACAGCCTCTGGGGTTCCGTGGCTGGCACCCCTTGCTCCAGAGGGTGGCTCTTCTCCCGGAAAAGCAGCCGCTTTGATGCAGCATTGGGGGGCGTTGGGAGAGGGAAGTGAGCGGAATTCACCTCTTTCTTGCAGCTGTGTCAAAAATCCTCCTAAGGCCCCTTGAGTGGGCAGACTGCAGCTCAGGAGCAGCAGAGCACAGGACACTTTGCTTGCGGAACAACCCAGGATCAGTCCCTGGCAGCTCCAGAGGCTGGAGAGAGGCTGCCAGCCAGTGCAGGCAATGCTGAGCTAGGTGGACCAAGGGGCAGCACAAAAGGCAGCTCTACGCCGTTGTCATCCTCTTTTGCAACAGCAGCAGCAGCATCCAGAGGGGAAGAAGCAGCAGAAGGCTGCCGCCGCCGCCACCACGCCCCCCCCCCCCCGCGTCGCCCCTCCGGATGCTGCAGGCAGCAGCCACATCAGGCACAAAGGCAAGGAGGCGCCGCCCCCCCCCGGCACCTGAAGGAGAACCCAACACCCGGGGGGGGGGACTCTGCACCCTGTCCCGGGGCTTTGCATGGGGGCCAGGCAGCAGCCCCGCGCGCCTTCCCAGGGACCCCCCCCCCCAGCTAGAGAGCGCGGCGCGGGGCAAAGCTGGCTCGCGCTCCTGCTGCTCGGGAAGCCGGCGGGGGGGGGTCGTTGTTGCGTGTCGCCCCCTCCCGCCGCCGGATCCAGCCCCCGCCCGCGCCCCGCCTCCAGAGCCGGCGGCTGGGCGAGGAAGGGAGCGTCTCTCCAGCAGCGACGCGCCCGCGGACTCTGGGCCGCCCACGGCGGGGTTGGGACCGGACTAGCCGCCGGAGGCGCCTCTTCGCCTTCCGGCTCCCGGGAGCCCGCCCGGCGGCACCTGCCCAGGGCTGAGAGCGACGGCCGCCGGAGCAGGTGGCCAAGGCGGGCCCGCAGCGGCTCCCTCGCCGCCGCCGCCGCCTCCTCCGGGCCCCGCTCCAAGCACAGTGGCGGGCCGCCCCGCCCCAGCCCTCTGCCCGCTTGTGTGGGGAGCCGCCGGGAAAGGGCTCCTTCCCGGGCGGAGTGTGCAGCGCGGCGCCGGTCTCCAGAGCCGGGCGGGGAGGCAGAGAGGCGCCCTACCTCGGCGTCCACCTCGTCCGGGGCTCGCTCCGCCGACGCCCCCCGCAGCAGCACCAGCGGCAGCAGCAGCACCGCCAGCGACCAGCGCCAGCAGCCTCCCATGCTGGGCGCTGCGTTCTCTCGGTCCGCCGCCGGCCGCACGACGAATCTCCGTCCGCGCTCCGCTCGGCCCTGGCCGACCCCCGGCCCGGCTCGCCCCTACGCGCCGCGCGCCCCTGGCTGGGGCTGCTGCTGCGGCCGCCACCCGGCCACTGCCATGGCCGGAGGAGCGCGGGTGCCGCCGCCGCCGCCTTTGTCTGGCGAGCTGGGCTCCGGCCTCAGCGCCGCGCTCGCCCCATCTGGTTGGCTGCTCGCTCGGCCCGCCGAGGGGACGGAGGAGCGCCGCCCGCCCCGTCGCCGCGTCCTGGGCTGGGCTTCGGCGCCGAACAGCGGCGCTTTCTATGGGCTGCTGCTGCCGCGCTCCAGGGTTGCGCAAGCATGGGTTGCGATTCCGGGGGGGGAGGGGGGAGGAGGAGGAGTTTGCCTTCCGCGCAGCGAAGCTGCAGGCAGCGGGGGGGGGGAGCCCCTAGAAGCCCCGGGCCAGGACAGGAGGAGGCGGGCGCCCGGACTCCACAGGTGGCTCTGCCACTTGGCGGGGGGGCGGCCCGTCACCCCCGAGGTCAGCACGATTCGGCAGCACTGCTTGCTTGGGCGGCAGCCGCCACCCTACCGGGCTGGCTGCTGGGTGTGATTCACACAAACACCCCCCTCTGCAAGGTGGCGACCAAGGCTGAGCAGGAAAAGCCGCCGCCGCCGAGCTTGTGCCTCCTTGAACCTGCAATGTATGGGACAAGTCTGGGACTGGCCAAAGGGCCCACAGCTGGCCCAACGGCGTTGCACAAGAGCAGTGCACCAAGTCTCTCCCCCCCACCTTCCTCTGGTTCCTGAGCTCGGTGGTTGTGCTCTTAAACATGCTCCAGCTGGGAAGGAAAGTCCCCCAAAATCCAGCAGGATTTCCTGCAGACCCGGGCATTTAGTACCAAGAAGGGAGCAGATGCAGCTTTTAAGAGCACCCAGAAAGAACGAGCAGCACAAAGGTGAGACCTGCCAGGTATGAACCCTCCCAAATGCAATTTCTGCTCAGGGCCAGCCTCTGGCCTTCTGTTTATTTAATGTGAAACTTGCCTTGGACTTTGTTCCTACTGAGATAGATAATACTCCACCCAGCAGTCACGGGGTCACTGGAGCCAGAGCCTTTGTAAAGATTTTCTGATCTTTCCATGTCCTTGTTCTACCACTTAACATTTAGTCCTGGTTTGTGCTCATCACTCGTAGCTGATCACATCCTCTGCCACAAAATAAGAGCAACCCTGATCCATTATTATTTTTATTAGAAATATTTGTATATCACCTATTACCAAAAAAGTGGTTTCAAAGTGGTCCCCTTGGGTCCCCAGATGCCGTTGACTACAACTCCCATCTGTCTCTCCAGAAATCTGGAGATGTGGTCCTCCTGAGCAGTGCCTGGCTGAGAGCCCCCCCCCCATCTTGAGCTTTTGTAGAGGAAGGACAAGGCATAAACAAGACAGCTTCTGGCATTTCCTTTCTTTGTAACTGGACTGCAAGACCTGCATGGGCCCAGTGAATATTTGATTTTAAGTGGGCTCTTCCTTTCTGCTTCCTGTCCAACATTAGCAAGTGAGGCATTCAAGACAAAAAGCTGTTCTTTGCATCACTTTTACCTATTGAGGGAATCCAAACGGCAATGCAAGCCTGTGCATAGGAACCAGCAAGACCCTGTCTCCTTACCACTGCCGGGTGCACAGACGTTGGATAAAACATCAGTGGGCAAAGAAACAACACAACAAAAAGCTGTTCTCTGTAAGAGCCGCCCTGCTGGATCAGGGCCCAAGGAGGCCCAGCCAGCCCAGCATCCTGTTTCCCACAGTGGCCCACAACCAGAAGGTGAAGGCGTGCCCCCTTCTGCTGTTGTTCCCCTCCAACTGGTACTTGGGTATCCTGCCTCTGAGTCTGAAGGTACCTCTACAGCCATCAAGACCAGGAGCCACTGAGAAGACTCTGAATTTGTCTGAGCCCCTCTAAAAGCCAACCAAGCTGGCGCCACCAGTGTTAGTTTCATCTGCGTGTGGAATGAATGAGTCTTGTTCCAGGTGGCAGGATCAAGGCAGTGTGCGCCCAAGAGTGGGACCTTGCTGATGCAACCTGAGCGGGATCTAAAACTGGACGTCAAAAATACGTGTGCACACCTTAGAGGGAATACTGGTCACCATGTCTGGTGGCATGTGCTACCCTTTTGCAGTTATTCGGACACGGCTGGAGGTCTAAGAACAGGCGACTTTGGAGCAAGGAAAGAGGTGCTTTGGCAAAGGCCGCCTTCCACCCCTTTACGGGAGCGGAAGCCCCAAGAGAGCCCCATGAACGAGGATGCTGCCAGTACAGCCCCGGCCACGACGACACTATCCATGTAAAGCAAATGAAGGCCAGTTTCATCGCCACGGCTTCTCTGAGGAACCCCAGAAGCTGCAGCCTGATGTGCGTGCAGAGCATTCCCCATGAGAGAGCTCCAGGGCTCTTCTGGAACCGAGTGGGGCCCGGCAGGAGAGACTAATGGTTGCATTCTCTGCTGCAGCTGATGGGTTTGTCACAGCAGTCCCCTTGGTTTTGCAAGCAAAGGCAGTCAGGAAGCCGGCCCCGACCCCTGGTGGTGAGCTGGGAGAACACCGTACGTGGAAAACCACCCGCCCGCTCTCCCCTCCGGGCCATCCATGAGGCACCCCCAGAACAAACCCTTAAAGACACAACAATCAAACCAAATAATACCAATAAATCTGCTCTTGCATTGCTCTTTTTATCTGGCTAACCGACCAGTCCAACAGGGTAAGAGTCTTTGCCGCTCCCACTGGAGAGGGACACCTTGGGGCCAAAACTCTCTTGGGGGAGGGGTAGCATCAGCTAGAACAGGGAGCCCCAACCCTGGTCTCCAGAGGATGTGTGGCTATAACTCCCATCATCCCTAGCCAGGAGCAGCTCATCTGGAGGAGCCCGGGGGGGGGGGGGGGGCGGCCCCAGAGGAGGCACAGCTGCCTCTGCTTCCTGGAGCTCCGTTTGCTCCTCCCTCTCTCCCTCCCTGCCTGCAGGTTGGCCATGTGTCAGGTAGAGCTGCGTGGTTAACAGCACAGCTCTACCTGACGCATGGCCAGCCTGCAGGCAGCATAGCACTTATTAACACTGGCCGCTCTTGTCTCTAGCGGCGATGGCTTGCAAGCTGTTGTGGCTGGGAATGATGGGCTTGCAGTCCAGCCATGTCTGGAGACCCAAGGCTGGGATCTCCTGAGCTGAAGGGACCGGCAGAGCTTCTTGCGGGAGGATGCTCTCATCTTGCAAGACAAAGTCCTGAAGGGGCAGCTCCAGGAGGAATTCCATTCCACTGCCTCCCACCATTAATCCAGAATAATTTCCAGTCGCCTCCCAGGACAGGATTGAAGTTTCCAGGACAGTTGAAGTTTCCATCAGTGCTTGCTCCACCAAACCCTTCAGTGGCTCCTCATGGAGCACCAGTGCAGAGCACTGCCAACATCTTCGAGCATTGCCAACATCTTGAAATGCACACAAAGGCAAAACGACACTCCCCGATCAGTCGGGGGCAGGCTGCAACCCTGCCGAGCACGTCTTCTTCTTGAGCCTTGCATGAATCCGGCCGTGGCTTCTTCTTCCCATTCCCCCCATCACAGCTCAAGGGCTGCCCAGTCCCATCACTGGGGCCCATCCTGCAACCTCCAGGGCTTCTACCGCAGAGGGAAGGAGAAGAACTTCTTGCCGGACTTGCAGCGGATTTCGGTCCCAGGGAGTCGCAGGAGGTATGAAGAGTCCTCAAAGCCGTCCACGATCTCCTGGAAAAGACCAACGAAGGGAGAGTCAGCTCCTGCAGACGGCTAGCTTGGGAGAGGATGAGCAGATTGGGTCAACTTATCCTATCCCCTATCGACTTGCAGAAGCCGTCAGCAGGAAAAGGCATTGCTCTCCCAGATGGTCCCCTCTACACTGGCGCCCAGTTCAAGACGCTGGTTTTGACATTTCTAGCCTTTCACAGCCTGGTCCCGCATCCCTCGGGGGTGCCTTCTCCTGTCTGTACATCCATGTGCCTCTGCTATGCCTTCCACCTTTTACAGAGATAAGAACCCAATGCAGCGGGGCCTTTTCAGCTGTGGCCCCCTCTCTGTTCTGGCTGCCCCCTCGTCTGCAAGCATCTCCTCACCAGATGCTCTTTGAGGCACTTCCGCAGGTCGGAAAGGCTATGAGCAAACTCGGGCTTGCAGCCCCACACCTCTTTTTCAGCCCCAAAGCCAGACCCCTTAAACCTCCTTGCTGCCTACAGACCCCCAAGTCGGTTACCTGCAGCTCCTGGAGACAGCGGCCTTGGAGGGTTTCAGACAGGTTCCCCACACACCATGCGAGGCTGAGATGGAACGAGGGATCCTGCAGAGAAGCCGGCACAGACCAGAAGCAAGGATCAGGGAAGCAGCAACCACTTTGCAAGCACCGTTCCCATCCCAGAACCCGGGAGCACCTCTGAGATATTCATTAGCACTAACCCTGCCATTGCTAGGTGGGAGCTGAGCACTACTCTTTCTCTTTCATAGAAATGGGGCTCCACGGCAAGAGAAGAGAGGCTGTGGAGGCTGCTAGAGCACTTGTCATATTTCTGCTGTGACAGGTCTGTGCACCCAAGAGGGGGCCTTCTCTGCTGCAGCACCCACACTGTGGAACTCCTTGCCACAAGAGATCCATCTAGCCTCTTCTTAACTGGTCTTCTGCAGTTGGCTGAGGACTGTTCCATGTCTGCAGGATTTCAGCCTGACTTTTGTTTGATTTTCTTTTTGCTCCTGCCAGAGTGTGTGCGAGTTTAAAGGGGGGGGGGATGTGTCTGTTCTCTTTGTTGTGTAGTAGGATTTAAACAGCTATACTGAGTTGTTTTTAATTTAAGCTTTTAGTCACCCTGAGCACTTTATTTTGAAGTGGAAAAGCATGCTAAGAGTCTCGAAAAGAAATAATAAATATATAAAATGGGGCAGGCAGCCTAGATCTGGGGCATCTTACTGGACTTGAAACAACAACAACAAAATATTTATATACCGTTTTTCAACAAATGTTTCCAAAGTGGTTTTACAGAGAGAAATAATAAATAAATAAGATGGCTCCCTGTCCCCAAAGGGCTCACAGTCTAAAAAGAAACATAAGACAACCACCAGCAACAGCCACTGGAGGGATGCTGTGCTGGGGATGGAGAGGGCCAGCTGCTCTCCCCCTGCTCAATAAAGAGAATCGCCACGTTAAAAAGGTGCCTCTTTGCCCAGTTCAGCAGGCGGAAGATACATTCAAGCAGGGCATCCTTCCCAGAGGTTCTCAAGCATGGCTCCCCAGAGAGTGGACTACAACTCCCATCATCCAAAAGCCAATGTGGCAAGGGATGGTGGGGGTTGTAGTCCATCTGACATCTGGGGACCCAAACTTGAAAACCTCCGCAGTAGTGCATCTAGAACAATTTCCTTGGAAGAAAACGAGGGACAGAATTCCTTGGAATGGGTCAGCCATGTGGATTTTCAGCAATGTTCAGTAACAAGGATACAAGATTGCTGCTGACGTTTCCACACAGATCTCTTTGAATAAGAAGAACCCTGTAGCTAAATTGGGGCCAGTGAAGTAATTAGGTATAAAAATCTCTTCTCTAGGGGCCAGTCTCTTTAAAGATCACTATATGCCTTCAACAGAAGGACACCAAAGACGATCAAAAATGGGAAGAGGTCAACATTGCATAGCTGAGGTAAATAGCTACTAGGATTCTACATTTCTTCTTTGGAACTCCTGCTTTTAAGAAGCTGCTATACACCTCAGAGCCTTCATCGCAAGAGGCCAAACCAGTAATGAATACTGAAGCTTCCTGGCAGACTCAGTTTGGCCATTTTTCCATCCCTGGCCTAAGCCCGCACAACTCTACCTGAGGAATGGCCAGCCTGCCGGCGGCGTGGCTCTCCTTACCGCGGGGCGGGGCGGGAGAAAGGAGCATTGGTCTTACCTGTGAAGGGCTCTTTTTCCCTGCAGTTGGAGCTCAGGGGGAAAGAGTGGGACGAGGCACTGAGCATGCTCAAGACAGGCTGGAAGTTAAATATGCAAGTTCCTGACGCCGGAGGGCACCAATCCCCACTGATCCTCTTTGGCCCACAAAACCGATGCCCTGGAGAAAACGGAGTTGGCGGTAGCTGCCTTGACGACAGTGGCAGATGCTTCGTGGGCCTTTTTGAGCAATAGATCGCATTTCCTGTCCTCCGTGGTTTTTAACTGTTCCTCCGTATTTATGAGCGTTTGCACAACCAGTGGGTCAATGCGTGGGGCAGCCAGAAGGGATATAACCTCTGGAAGTAGAGAACAGTGCTTCCTAGGGTAGCTCCCAAGGGGTCTACAGGAGGCTGGCTGTTGCGATTCCGCCAGCACGACCTTCCTAAAAAGATCTGGGAAGGGAACCAGGGAAGGGGGTGGGGGGGGGCGGGGTAGTGGCGGAAGGAAACACGTTCTGATCCAAGTTTGACATCTGTGTAGTCTCAGCAGGGGAGACATCATTAAATAGTATGTTTAGCTTTAGACAGAAGCATATCAAAGTCAGATGAAGTAGGAGGAAATCGGGGCTATGGGAGCATAGCCCCTTCCTCAGATAACTCCCCTTCTTCCTTATCTGGATCCAAAGTTTCAAAAGGTTCCGGAGATTCAGGATTAGATGCAGCAGATTCTGAGTCAGGGAGGAACATTGGCAGGCGGAGGTAACACTGGTGGAGCGGGATTAAGGAGAGGAAGGGCTGGGAGAGATGGGTAAGAGGGAAGAGGAGGCAAAGGACGATAAGGAGCGACGGGAGGTAAAGCAGGTAGGGCAGGCCCCCCTGCCCCGGTTGAGGGCGTTTCGGGATGGTTGGAGCATCCTCTGAGGAGGAAGAGCTTGAGGTGCGTCTCTTGCGTCTGGCCCTGAAGGAATGTGGCGCAAACCGTCCCACTCGCAGAGGGGAATGGCTTCCCTCCCAGGGCTAGAATGGGGGGAAGATGAGGCTAGGCGCCTCTTAGGGCGAGTGGGCCGTGAAGGCTGAGGTGGAGGAGGAGGAGCCGGCAGCTGTGGCAGGGAGAGAAGGGGAGGCACTCCCTGGAGAAAAATCCCCTCAGCCAGGTGGTCACATGGGGGGGGGAGGAACCACCCCCTATAAGGGGGTTGTGGGATTACCTGGTGGAAAGCCCAAAGGTCCGCCCCGATGGTCCTCAGCTGGAACGCCCTTGCCAGTATTTGTGGAGTCCGAAGGAGGAGGCTGCAGAGCCTCAGGTGGAGCCGAAGGATCTTTTGCTCGAAGCGGGTGGATGGCGGAGGGACCTCGTGGACCAGCCGGCCCCCCCTCTGCCACCACCACCAACGGGGTACTGCTCAAGGATGCCAAGGGGTCACCTGAAGGGTGATGGTTGTCCCCCCGCCACCCCCCCCATTTAGCTCGCTCCTCTGCAGCTTCTTTATACCTCGGCGTGGTCCTTTTGCAGACCGCTTTAATCAGCAGGCGTTGCCTGAGGCTCACCGAGGCAGGCGACTTTTCCCGCTTCTTCTGTTTAGGTTCGGACGGCTCCTTGCAGTGCTTCGGCTTTTCTGCTGCTTTGCAGAATGGCCTCTCTGGCCGGGGCCACCGGCGGGGCGGGAATGGCCTCCACTTGGGCAGGAGACGCCGACCGGACCATGAGTAGGGTGGCAGCGGCGGTTTGCTCTGTAGTTCAGGAGGTCAGGGGACCTTCGGAGAGTGAGCCACGCAAGAGCTCTTCAGCATCAGCAGACGCCATAGGAGGCCAGGGCATGTAGCCTGCCCAACAAACTCAGGAGATTTTGAAAATGAAAGTAAGGGGCCAGCTGGACTGAATTGGTAAAGTAAAAAATGTTTGTATATTTTAGCAAAGGAGATAAAGAGCCGAAGGCAGCTCCTTTCCCGCCCTTCCACAATCTAAAGACAGGAAGCAGAACACCAAGGAACGAGCAAGAAAAAGCCAAACAGCAGAGAGCACTTTTGCAGCCCTGCAAGCCTCGCGAAACAGGACCAGAACTGGGGATTGGCGCCTTCCGGTGGCAGGAACGAGCACATTTAACTTCCGGCCTGTCTTGAGCATGCTCAGTGCCTAATCCCACTACTGATGAGCCACAGCACAGGGGGGAAAGAGGCGCAAACAGTCTGCCGGGAACCAGAGGCCGCCCCACCCACCCGGCTTGTTAGGATAAGCCACGGCTGCACCACACACTCCATCACTGGCCTGAAGAAGGGTGTCCTGCTGCAGAAACACTCACCTTGTAGAAAAGGGGCAGGTTGAACTCCTCCATAACTTTGTCCACCTCAGAAACCAACTCCAAGAACTGAGAATGCCCCAAAGAGACCTCCAAGCCAAGGAAGGTCCTGCAGAGAGAGTTTGGTGGAAAATCTCAGGGCAGAGTTCCGCTGTAAATGCCCCATCATCAGCTAGGGCACAGAATGAGAAAGGAGAGCTGGTCTTGTGGGAGCCAGCATGCCTTGTCCCCTTAGCTAAGCAGGGTCCGCCCTGAATGCATATGAATGGGAGACTAGAAGTGTGAGCAGCACTGTCAGAGATTCCCCTCAGGGGATGGAGCCGCTCTGGGAAGAGCAAAAGCTTCCAAGTTCCCTCCCTGACAGCATCTCCAAGAGAGGGCTTAGAGAGATTCCTGTCTGCAACCTTGGAGGAGCTGCTGCCAGTCTGTGAAGACAATACTGAGCTAGATAGACCAAGGGTCTGACTCAGCATACGGCAGCTTCCTATGTTCCTAATTAGGGATGGTCAGAGTTGGGAGGGACTTTGGCAGTCTTAGGAACATAAGAAGGAACATAGAAAGCTGCCTTATATTGAGTCAGACCCTGGGTCCATCTAGCTCAGTACTGTCTACACCAAGATTTCAAGGAGAAATCTCTCCCAGCCTGAGCTGGAGATGATGCCAGGGAGTGAACTTGGGACCTCCTGCGTACAGCAAAGCAGATGCTCTTCCACTGAGCTATGGCCCCATCCCTTAAAGGGAATATCTTGCAGCGCTCACATGTAGTATCCCATCCAAATACAAACCAGGGTGGACCCTGCTTAGCAAAGGAGACAATTCATGCTTGCTACCACAAGACCAGCTCTCCTCTTCTAATTAAACCTCCTGCTCAGGGCAAGAATATACTCCAGCATCTCTGACAATGGCCAGCCACTCTCTGTTTCATAACCTCTAGGGAAGGAGAGCCCAGCACTGCATGAGGCAGGCTGTTCCACTGGCCTACAGCTCTTACAGTTAAGAAACCAGCAGACCAGCGGGCTGTGGGGGGCATTAAAGCAACAGGACACTCAGAGCAAGTGAATGCAGTGCTTGCCCATTCAGGTCTTCAACTCATGCCCATTGACAGTTCCGAACAAAAGTCTTTCAGCGGATGCCGCCGAGTGTTGCTGTGAACCCTCCAGAGACGGAATTTTGGGGCAGTCTACAAATTTGAAAAATAAATAAATAGGGACAAAAGCAGACCATGCATCTCCAGTCATTCTAAAAAGATGAGACACGCATTCATTTGGGACACTGGCTGGGAAGTGAGCAGAGCACAAGCCCCTCCATGGCCCTATTGGGCAAACAGCCCCCCGCCCCCCAGACTGGAGAGGAGAGAAACTGCCCGTAATGGGGCAGCCAGCACGGGTGGGTGGGGGGCGGGGGGGCTGAGCTGAGAGGCAGCCTGCTCACGGTGCTCTCGGGCGCTTTCATTCGGAAACGGCAGATTTGGAGCTGTTGACCGATGGCCTGTGTGCCCTGGATCTTGGGCCAGGGGTGCTGATGCTTCAGGCCCTTGCCCCTCCCCCCGCCACTCACTAAAATATCCTTCAGAATCCCCCCCCCCTTTTCTCCACTCCCAACCGAGTCCTTGCACACACACTCCAGATGCCGCGCATCGGACAAAGTGATGCTTCCCGACACTCTTGGCATTTCCACCCCCAGCATACGGCCTCAGCCTGCCGAGTGCTCTCTGGGGAGCAGACCCACCCGGTCACTCCCTCACTCACCCACCTGGTTTTGGCCTCATTGGTGTAAACCTTCACTTGGTCTGCTCTGCAGACGAACCTGAAAGGTGGGAGAGAATTCGTCTGATCTGGGAAGAGGAGGAGCAGAAAGAGGGCGGGGGAGGAAACGGGCCCGGGGCAGAGGCGCCCTCCTGTGCACGGACCACCCGACACCCTTCCCTCTGCCTTGACCCTGGGCAGGGGCCTAGGGTTCCACAGGAGGGATGACCACGGAAACGGTGGCGGCCAGTTCGAAGGGGGGTGGCACACCTTACCCCACACGTGTGCGTGCATGTCCGACTGCCCGTGCCTGAGGAACACACAGGGTACTCCCGGCACGAGGAAGCAGGGAAGTACGTTGCCACCTCGCCGGGCTGGTTTTTAAGAGAGTGTCGGCGGGAGCAACACGGCGGGGAGGGGGGAAGTGCACCCTGCCCCACCTTTAAAGGTGTCCTCCCCACTGCCTTTGAACCGGCCGAACCGCCAGCTGTTCGACCCAGTTTGGAGGCCGGTAGCAGGGCCTCCGAACAGGTTCATGCCCATCCCGACCCCACGTCTCTCCCCACAGTGGGAATGCAACCAGGGCAGGGTGTGGAGGGAAGGAAGCCAAGAGGGGAGGGAATTCATTTCCAGGAAATGTAGCTGGAGGGCAAGAAAGGGTGGGAGCTCCTCGCCCCTCGAGGCAAGTGGGGCCGCTATTCCCGACCATGTCAGCACTTCAGCCTCGCTCCAAAGGGGAGGACGCAGGAGAAGAGGGCGGCTGAGGCAGGCCTGGGCACACCCAGCTGCCCCCCTCTGCTCCCGCTTCCCCCCACCCCCTTCTTGCTCCTGCCAACCGAGTTTTTGGCATTTGCCTACAGACCAGGTGAGATCTGCCCAACTGTGCAGCAGAGGGTGGAGCTGTGCGCAGTGCGTTCAGTTCCGAGACTGTGGGGCAGACGGGGGGAGACTCCCCCGGCACAGCCTGAGGAGCGCCCGGCCTGCTCCCTGACAGAGGAGGGACTCCTCGAGAGCAGCTCCCGGATTGGGGCCAGGAGAGGGGCGGCATCAGACAACCCAGGGGGTCCCGCAGGAAGAGCCGTACCTGTGGAAGGAGGCCAAGCGTTCCTTGAGGGACTGGACAAAGGGGTTGATCCAGTGATAGCGCAAGACCACGCTCTGCGAGAGGCTGATGTGGAATTCCGTCACTGCCGTCAGCGACGCCACGTACGTGCGCGCGTGCAGCAGGAGGAGCTGCAGCAGGTCCCCAAAGTCCTCTTGCACCTCATCTGCAAAGAGACGCACCTGAAGGCCACCTGGGCTGGGTCCTCTGCCGAGACGAGGCACACCTGGGTGGCGCTCAGGAGGCTGCCACGGCTGGCCACCCCCACCGTGCAGGATGCAGCCGCCGTGGGTGTCTTCCTCCCCGTGGGAATGACCATGACCTGCTTCACAGGGCGACTGAGCTCAACGGGGCGGAAGGGAAGGATTCTGCCCACTACGTGGAGAGCCCTCCCAGCAACCCACCAAAAGTGCCAAGGAAGAGGGGCTTTGCCCATGGCTCGTTTCTCCGCGCTGAAGGGGGCACAGCAGAAAGAGCCGGTCCGCTGCCCACTCACGGCCCCTGGAAAAGAGGGGTGCTTGGCCCTAGTTTGGCCCAGAGGCCTCCCTCAAGGGCACTACCATCTTTGCAGACACTGCAGGCCCGGCGGCCACAGAGAGCCTGAGCTGCAAACCAGCAGCTTCAAGGCCCACCTAGCAATAGCACTTACATTTATATACCGCTCTATAGCCGGAGCTCTCTAAGCGGTTTACAATGATTTAGCATATTGCCCCCAACATTCTGGGTACTCCTTTTACCGACCTCGGAAGGATGGAAGGCTGAGTCAACCTTGAGCCCCTGGTCAGGACTGAACTTGTAACCTTCTGGCAGTTTTACCACTGCGCCACCATTCACCAATCCAGCCGCAACCTTCTCCTCTGGACTAGGGGGATAATCCTCACAGGGTGGCCTCACAGGCGGGCGTTTTCAACCTTGGGTCCCCAGATGTCATGGGACTACAACTCCCATCACCCCCACCAGGGCGATGGGAGTTGTAATCCTACATCTGGGGGCCCATGATTGCCTTGAGGACTGCAGTAGGCGTGACACACTCTGGAAGCTCTAAAGCAGCGAGTGGCGGTGCCCAGCTGGCCGTGGCTCGCCCTCTCCAGGGACACCCGGGGAGGGACGAGGTCCCCGAAGCCCCCCCCGCCCCTCCCATGTGTCCGGGGACACTCACAAGGCATGTAGACGTGTGTGGCCCAGTTGCCTCGCTCGTGCGGGAAGGTCCTCAGGCGGCCTCCGTGCTGGCTGCTGTCATCCACCACCTCCTCCTCCCGGTCCCTGAACATGTTCAGCACACTGTCCGGCATGGGAAGACGAGCGGCGGGAAGGGAGCCACTGCAAGAGAGCCCCGCCCAGAGGGAGAGGTGAAGGCCAGCCCTGCTGGGTCAGGCCCAAGGAGGCAGCCTCCTCCCAGAAGCCCACAGGCGGGGGGGCGGGGGAAGGTTGCCCAGAGAAGAACAAGCCCCCCCGGCTCCTGCCCCCCCCGGGCACCCCACGCCTTGGCTGGCTTGGTTCCCACCCACAGTGGCCACAGCGGGAGGCTTCACCCATCAGGACCCTCCTAGCAGGGAGCACCCGGAAAGGGGCCCCAAGGAGCACCAGGGACTGGAGGTGGCAGCACACAACGTTCCTCCAGGTGAGCCCGGCTCGGGCGTAGACAGGGCAAGAGGCAGAGGGCAAGAGGCAGAGGGCAAGAGGCAGAGGCCAGGCGGCCGCCACGGCTCTCCAGGGGGACGCCCGAGGAAGGCACAGACTCCGCGCCCAGCATCCAGCTTGTATCCGGCGTGGTGGGCCTTTTTCCAGCCAGGAGGGAAGGCCCTCCCCATTCTCACAAAGACCCCAAGGTGACCCCAGGAGCATCACGAGCTCCCACCAGAACGGAGGAGGGAGGGGCGGCCCAATAATCCTGGACTCCACTCCCAGCTCAGGAGGAAAGGCCAGGGGTCGGCAGCAGAGCCCGTCTCTGCAGGCAGGGAGGGTGCCCCAGGGCCAGCCCTGGCATCGCCAGTTAAAAGGATTCCAGGCAAAGGGACTGGGGGGAGCCTGAGGCTTTGGAGCGCTGCTGCCTTTCAGAGTAGACTGCGCTCAGCTAGATGGAGCAACAGCCTGACTCAGCGGGAAGCAGCGGCTTCATATTTTCATGAGCAAAAGAGAGTATGTTATTCTGCTTTTACTCAGAGGCCTGAGCTGCTTGGCAGAACACTGGCCCTCACCCTCACCCCCCCACCCCGAAAAGTATCTCGGGTAGACGGGAAAGAGCCCCCAAGACCCTGCCAGTCACAGCCAGGCCTAGGGGGCTGCTCTAGCGGATCACGGAAGGCCGCTTCACAGGTTTATTTAAAACATCTTCACGTTCAGGGGTCCCCCTGACTGGCTGGGGACGATGGGAGTTGTATTCCAACAACATCTGACCCAAGCTTGGGGACCCGCTTTAGTTCATCCTTGCTGGCTGCTGGCTGAATGCTGCTTTGCTCCAGGGCTTCCAAATGTGGGCCTCCCGATGTGGCTGGATTACAACTCCCACCATCCCCAGCCGCAACAGCCAAAGGCCATCAGGATGATGGGAGTTGAAGTCTGACAACATCTGAGAGCCCAAGTTTGGGAGGCAGCCTTTTACCACATTTTTATGAGCGATCTCACCAGGACTTGCAAAAGCTAGGGATACAAACCAACAGAGTTCCACCCTGAGATCGGCCAGTGCTGGGTTTTCAGTGTGGGAGGTGGCACAAAACCAACACTCACCTGTGCCCTTAGGGAGAGCTCCTGGTTTGCAGGTAGGGAAGTTTAACCACATTTGCTCTTCTGAAACTTCCCTTACACCAGAGGTGGCCAAAACAAGGCTCTCCAGTTACTACCCGTCCACAACTCCCATCATCCCCAGCTGCAATGAACTGCGGGAGGGGATGATGGGAGTTGTAGTTGGAGAGCCTCCGGTTACTACCCCCACCCCCGAATTACACTATCCCAGAGGCTGCCTTGCCCGGCACTTCTTTTTGTTATGCTCCTCTTGGGTGGTTCCTAAAATAGTTGGTTTTTTCATTATCATCATCATTATTATTATTGCATGGATTTCTAATACCGCCTCGACAGGTGTCTCCAGGCGGTTTACAGAGTTTGAGAAGAACAACAGATTTTAAAACAATTCAATGGAAGCCAATTAATAAACCTGCAATCTAGTTAAAGCTGTCTTGGACACGTGTGTGAGCTGCCCGAAATGGGTCCTAAAAGCATCCTGCGCACGGGGGAGGGAGGAGGAGAAAGACTCCCTCCCGCGACCGGGACGCCCTGCCTCTTGCCCTGGTGGAGCAGCCCCGCGACCCGTCCCCCGGTGACGGCTGAGGAGTGGGCGGCCGCCGCCGCCGCCAGCAAAGCGCGCAGCCGGGAGCCGACGAGCCGCGCTCCAGCGCCCGGCAGCAAGCAGGCGGCCAGCCCGCGGCGCCTGAGAAGGAGAAGGGCGAACCCTGCGAGCCCACCTGGCGGCGCGGGCAGAGCCGGGAGAGGAGGCGGAGCCGACGCCGCTGCCCGCTGCGCCCGGCAGCGGCCCCTCTGGCTGCGCGGAAGATGCGCCCTCCTCCTCTTCCGACGCGGAGGAGCCGGAGCTGCTGCTGCTGCTCGCGTAGCCCACCAGTGCCGCAGCCGCCCCGCTCATCGTGGCCGTCCCGGGGACCCGCGCGGCCGCTGCTCGCTCTTGCTGCGGCCGCTGCGCTCCTCCCCGCCCCGGCGTCTGCGCGCCGCCTCCGCCCTAGACTCGTCGCGGCCAGAGTCGCCGAAGAGCGGCCTGCTTCCGGGCTGCCTCGCTCATGCCCCTTGTTCCCTTCCCCGCTTTCCGCCCCCCAAGTGAGGAAGGGAGGAACAGAGAAGTGGCCTGCACTGCAGGGCTTCCCCCCCAATGCAGGGAATTCTAGCTTCAAAAATCAGGGGAAAGGGCATCGTCCCTAAAAAGGTGGCGGGGGGGGGGATGCAGGCGATGATGCAGGGGGTGTTTGATAAAGGGCCTTTTTCTGTCGCCGATTCACTGCTTTCACGTTAGGCGTGAGTAAGCCTCGTATGGCTGCATCTCCATGTATGTGTCTGGTCTGTGTTGCCTTTGGGCAAGTAGGCTCCGTAGTACATGTCACGAAGGGAATCAATGCAGCCTCTGCAGGCAGCGAACAGCCCGAAGGAGCTGTCCTGGACCTGGAATCCGTGCGTGGAATCAGCCGCTACCTCACCCACGAGAGTGTTTATCGGCATAACAAGTTTAATCGCTGGGGACTTTTCTTTTGTAGTGCAAAGAATGGAGGATACAAATTCTGGAAAGGGAGGTTCATCTACCCCCGCAAAAAAGCAAGACTATTTCGAGGTCAACTGGCGAAAGAAGAAAAAAGAAAGCCATTTTTAAAGAAGTTTAGAAAGGGGTGGTTGGACCTGTCAGCGTTTAAAGGGTGGGGGGGTGGGGGGAGGGAAGTGATACTACAGCACCTTGCAGAAGAGCTTGTAAGATTATAACAAAATGTGGGGAAAGTGACATCGAAAACATGCGATAACTGCAAAGCATAAGCGTGCAGCTTCATTATTCAGCCTTTTGTGGAGTAAAAATAATTTTGTATATAACTTAGAAATAACTGATCAATTTCCCGTCTATTACATATATCATTATTAATTCCTCCAGAGTATTTCAAGGGCAAAAAAGTAATTCCTGCAGATTCGGAATTTCAAAGGCAAATCGGGAATTTCTGGGCCTCTAGCAGGGAATTTCGGCTTCCGGTTCAGAACAACCCTGTGGAGAAATCCGTGACTTGGTTGCGTGGCCCTGTGGAAGAAAAGCCATCAGCAGAGAGCGGGCTTCTTGGTGCTGCTTTTCAAACCCTGATTTTGCCGGTGGGTGGGTGGCAGGCACAGCAGCACATCAGGACAGCCCTGCTGGATCAGGCCCTGCAAGGAGGCCCATCTCGTCCAGCCTCCTGTTTCCCACAGTGGCCCACCAGATGCTGCGGGGAAGCTCCCAGGCTGAGCTGAGGGCAGGCCCTCTCTCCTGCATCCTGCCTCTGAGGCTGCAGGTGGCCTATAGCCCTCCAGCCTATACTAGTCCAATGGACTAGTAGGGTTGGGTCCAATGGACTAGTAGCCATTGATAGACCTCTCCTCCATGAAGTTATCCAAACCCCTCTTAAAGCCATCCAGGTTGTTGGCTGTCACCACATCCTGTGGCAGAGAGTTCCACAAGTTGACGATGTGTTGTGTGAAAAAGTACTTCTGTTTGTTTGTCCTAAATTTCCTGGCAATCAGCCGAGCCATGGCAGCCCCCATATTGATTTAAAAATATGTATGCTCTGCCCCTACTGGGAGCAGCTCACAAAAGCGGACGCTGGCCGCCTTTTCTCCCTTTGCCTGCAGTTCTGCACGGGAGATGACCTGCTCAGGGGACAATTGTCCCTGGCTGGGCCCATGGGGTGGGGGGGTTGGCTGGGGAACAGCCCACTCTTCTTCACTCTCTCCTCCCACCTCCCTGAGTGGCAAGGATTAATGGATGAATAAAAAGATCCATGACATATAAGCCCTAAAAACTTATTTGTTTGGCCTGGCCTTCCAAGGCTTGTAAAGTGTTGTTGTTTTTAAAAATATTTTAAATGGTTTAAAATGGTTTTAATTGTTTTTTAATTGTTTTTATATTGTTTTAAGCATTATGTTTTCAATTGTGTGTTTTTACGTCTTTTAAAAGCTGTTGTACACTGCCCAGAGCCTCTGGATGGGGCGGTTTATAAATGTAAATAAATAAATGAATAAATAATATACAGTTGCTACATTTTGTGACTTGGCTTGCAGATCCTACCAAGAAATCACATCATCCTGATCATGTCTTAGTGACGCATTGGTGAGAAGTGGATAAACCTGCTCAGATTGTGCATGTATTGAAGATTACTATACATATTGATTGTTTTTTCTGCTGGTCTTTGCAATAAAGATGGATATTATTTTTATAGGAATGAGGGGAAAGGCCAGCCAGGAAGGTTTTATTTTCCACAAATGTCCATAGAGTTCTCCTGCAGCAAGGAGGTGGGGGTGGGGGCACGGCCCCCTCAAAGGCGTGCGCACGGGCTCACAAGTTTTTGGATGTCTGCCCAGTTCACTTTAGATCCTGCTCAGGCTGAATGAGGAAGGCCCCACTCTGAATGCAGGTGTGCACACACAGACTGCCCCAATACTGTCACGCAGGACAAAACTCATTCCGCTCAGGGATGAAAAAATTAGAGGGACCCCCCTCCACTTCTTGTCCCACAGGGCCCACTTCACCCTCGCTGCCTCCTCTGGACCTGCTGCTGTCTGTGTTGGGGTGCAAAGCAGTGTCTGCTTTCCGGTGGAAAGAGGGCTGGGACCTCCAGTAGAGGAGGAAGCATCCAGAGAGGCAGCTGCAGGGAGAAACCACCTGTGTCTGCTCCCCTCCCCCCGCCAGGAGCCTTTGTCTACCTGCCCTTTGCCTACCTGGCTCTGACCTCAGGATGATGCGGGGTCTTCCTTTGTTCTCCAGTGCCACAGCCAGCCAGGCACAGAGGGACAGAGGCCAGGCGGAGGAGGAGGAGGAGGAGGAAGAGGAAGCCGCTGTTGCTGGAGGAGCCTGATGCCCCCCCCCCCGGAGGAGAGGAAGGCAGGCAGGCCAAGCCCAGAGGTGCTCCTTAGGCCAGGGTTGGCCCCTCTGCTGCTTCCGGAGAATGTCACCCAGGAGGAAAGTGGTGGCAACAGGGCCAGGCTGAGCTCAGGCAGCTGCCGTGGTCTGGGGGGCCCACAGGAGGAGGGCCTGCTGCTGCAGGTCACCCAGGGGGACATCTCTCTTGGGGCCAGCCCAGACAGATGGAGAGAGCCCCAGGCCTGCTCTGGGCTACCCCTCGACTCCAAAGGCTTCCAAGGATGCCTCAGACCCAGGACGGGGCAGCCAGCCGGAACCAAGGCCAGAGCTCGGCAGGAATGGCAGGAGCCAGGGCGAGGGTGCTCCTGGGGACTCTCTCTCTCTCTCTCTCTCTCTCTCTCTCTCTCTCTCTCTCTCTCTCGGCAGACTGCTGGGGGCTGTCGCCTCCTGCTGAGCCCCAAACCCCATGCGCTCCCTAGCCTTGGCGTTCAAAGGGGCCGGGCCTGACTTTGCAGGCATTTGCTCCGCAAGTCCGTGCAGGGCGGAGGACCCAGGAGCTCCTCAGAGGACTCTTCTGACTCCGAGGAGGGGGGCAAGGCAATGTCCTTGGGCTGCTCTGGCGGATCTCCCCGCTCACCTGGTGTGGGGAGCCCAGGGGCGCAAGGCCACTGTGTGCCTGGTCACCGATGTTCTCCAGAGGGTTTCCTCCTCTGAACTCCCTGCCCAGCCCCACCGGGGCATCGTGAAGGATGCCCAACCCCAGCGAGAGATATTCCTGCAGAGTTCCTTTCCTATCCCCCCCCCCAATATTTTCCCCAAGACCAAACCATTAAAGCCCCCAGGATTGCTTTCAAGAGTTTCCAGGAAATGGCTGCCAATTCTGGCGACTCTGAGCCACTCCTGGGGGTTGCCGGCAACCCTACGGCCTTGGAACGAGGGGACCCATGGAGGGCAACCTGCCCAGGGCTCCCTGGACCCTGGACCCGGTGGCAGAAAGCCATGCTTTGTGGGTGCCCATAAGGAGGTTGCTGCTCCAAGCCACTCCTGGGGTTCCGGAGCTGTCGGGGCTGGTCCTGGTGGCTGCGGTGAGGAGGGGAGCAGCCCAGGGAAAGGTGGCAGAAGACAAGGAGAAGTGGCAGGACCAGCCCGTAGAGAAGACCGGCCAGAAGAAGAGGGAGCCAGCCAGCCAAGGTGGCCAGGAAGCTGGAGGGAAGAGCAGCAGAGGAGCCGGGAGCAGCTCTGGCCCGGGCCTTGTGGAAACGGCACTGCTGCGGCTGGCCAACTGGCAGGACGGGGACTTGTGCCTCCCGGGCAGAAGCGGGTCCAGCAGCCTTCAAGCTCAAGAGCTAGGGCTGCCGTCATTCCCGCCCTCCCCCAATCTCTGCCGAGGACGGAATCCAAGGTCTGTCCCAAGCTGGGGGCGAGAGCCACAAAGACCAGAGGGCGAGGCGGCGTCTGGAAAAGGGGAGGACATCCTCATGGAGAGGCCAAGAGCAGCTGCCGCTTCCTGGCGGATGGAGGAGACTCCCCCGCCCCGATTGCAGGGGTGTCGCTATAACTGAGCCATTGGGGTCAAAGAACCCGGACCCCGCAGCTCCCGAGGGCCCCCCAGCTGCACCCCTCCCCATTTTCTCCCTTATTCCCCTCACTCTGAGGGGCTGCCGTCGGGGAGAGGGGTGAACACGGGCCTACAGCAGCGACACCGCTGCCGGCTTGCCTAGAGTCACATTCCATGATGCCCTTGAGAAGAAGCCACCGAAGCGGGAATCTGACCGCGTGATTGCAGGAGACAGTTCTACTCCTTGGCCAAGACGCTGTGGGAAGCTGGAGGCAGAGAAAGGGGGATGCTTGACCCCCAAGGGCTGCTGGGGTCTAGAGGAGCCTGGACTACTCACTTCACTGGCTCCGTCATGGTGGTAAGTAGCTTCGGTGGGCAGGCAGGTGAGTTTTCCTTGGCCCCTTCCTGCCAACAGCTGTGCACGATGCCTCCACCCCACATCTGGCAAGAAAGTGGCCATTCGGGAAGAAGTTGGGAACCTCGGAAGACCACAGCAGATGGCTCATGAGGAGGTGAAGCAAATGTTGTATAATCTCTACAAGCTGTTTCCAACCCCACCCTATTCTTGTCAGGTGCAATAAACACAGGAGGAAACATTTTTAATCATGAATATGCCATTGCAGAGTGCCAGACTCTTCCAGAGGAAAGCGGACCAATCATTCTGCAAGCCTAAAGGTGTGTGCAAACAATACGGACATTCACTGCGGAGGGACCATCACTGCTTAGGTATTGGCAGGAAAGGATCCCAAGAACATGATCGGCCGCCTTTTCTCGAGGGGAAGGCCACACGCTTAAAGAAGGAGAGAAGAGGTGATGCCCACACAGCAGGGGTGTGTCAAGAGGTGACCATTTTTGCCTACAAGTTACTGTTGACAGTTAGGAGTGTCAGTGATCATTTGTTTGACAATCATTGGCCATCACCCCCCCACCCCCAGACTGTAGAAAGCAAGCCAGGATAGAGCTATCCAGCTGGAACCGGCAAGGTGAGCAGCGGAGGGGAGGGGGGGAGAGCGAACGTGAGCAGCTGCCATGACCAACCCAATTAGGAAGGGTTGATCCCATCACACAAAGGACCGCTTCCAAGACAGATGAGAATTCCCAAATTTTCCAGTGAGAATGCCAGCTTCTGTATTGTTCTCTTTGGATTGCAAAACATGTTCCTCTGTGGTGATGACTCTTTCAACAGCTTATCGCCTTCAGGGGTGGTGAAGTCGGAACTGGAAGGGAAAGGCCCTCAACTCCTGTCCAGGGTCAAGAGGATGCTTCTGGTCCAAATGGGAAGGCCTTCAGGGGCCTTCTTTGCAGGTGAGAGTGATGTCACCGAACAGGGCTAGCTTTTGTGGGGTTGCCATCTTCTCTTCACAGGTTGAAAAGGATGTCAAAGGTCCTTGTTGTGATGACTCTTTCAACTGGTTTGTCGCCTTCAGTGGTGGTGTGAACTGAAGGGGCCCGGAGACCAGCGCCTTGGAGTGATGGGAGTGTTCTTCCAAGCAAAACTTGGAAGAACAAAAGCATGATCTCAGATCCGTGGAGCATGAGTGAGTGGAAGTGTCTGGTCCTTGCTGACATGCCCAGGGTAGCACTGGCCGCCACCTTTGGGGTCAGGAAGGAATTTTCCTCCAGGGCAGATTGGCCAAGGTCCTGGAGGTTTTTCGCCTTCCTCTGGGCATCCAGCAGGGGTCACTTATTAGGCGATTTTAGAAATGAATCAAGATGGGGTGATATTTATTTATTTATTTATTTATTTATTTATTTAAAAGCCCAAAAATAAAAGCCATAAACATGGACACGGATTCGCCTCTTTTTGGTTTTGTAATTGATATACCAAGTACACTATTGATACTCTTAGGACTTCAGTAAGGCTCTCCAAGAACATCACTTCTTTCCCTTTAGGTGGCACTAGATCAGGACACGTGGATTGCTCTCTTTTGCACTGATGGTGGCTGAAAGACATGCATGCCGGGGCCATCGTTTTCAGGGGGGGAAATGCTGTGGGCGGGAGAAGGGTGCTGTATGTCCCGTAATGCGCCGGTAGTCAGTCCTGACTGTATCCAGTTGTGGGCACCACATTTTAAGGAGGACCTTGATAAACTGGGACGGGCTCAGAGCAGCCAAGATGGTGAGAAGGTCTAGAAACCAAACCCTATGAGGAGCAGTTGAAGGAGCTGAGTATGTTTAGCCCGGAGGAGAGAAGGCTAAGGGGAGAGGCACTTTCAAAGGGCTGCCTCACACCGAAGACTTATTCTCCATGGGGTGAAGAGCCAGTGTGGGGTAGTGGTTAGAGTATTGGGCTAGGACCAGCGAGACCTGAGGTCATCCCCATTCAGCCATGCAACTCACTAATTGTCTTTGGGCCAGTCACGTCTCTCTCAGCCGAACCTACCTCACAGGGCTGTCGTGAGGATTAACATAAGCATGGGCTCTTGGGAAGAAGAGCAGGATATGAATGTACAAACAAAACAAGTTCCCAGGCAGCAGATTCAGGATAGCTCTTTGGAGGAATGTCCTAGCTGCTGGAACTGTTCAACAGTGGAACAGCTGGCCTCATGCAGTGATGGCCTCTCCACCTCTAGAGGATTTCAGACAGAGGTTTGGGTGGCCATCTGTCGGGGAGGCTGTAGGAGACTCCTGTGCTGAGCCGGGGGGTGACCTAGGAGACCTCCATGGCACCACTGCCACCAGGAGGGCCACCCCAAGGGCCTTTCTGCCGCCTTCTGCCCCAGCCCTTCCTCGCCCCGCTGGGGTGGGCTCTCCCCCTCCCCCCTCTCTAGGCAGGAGCAGGGTTCCCTGCAACTGGGATTCCCCGATGTTGACTACAACTCCCAGCATCCCCAGCTGCAACGGCCTTCCATGCAGCTGCGGGTTGTGGGAGTTTTTGTCAGCCACATCTGGGAATTCCTGTTGCAGGGAACACTGGTCAGGAGGAGAGCCTTGGCCGCCACTGCTGTCTTGGCAGCATGGCCCGAGAATGAATAGGAAGAATATTTATATGCTGCTTTTCAATAAAAAGTCCCCAAAGACATAAAGACATAAATCAATAAAATGGCTCCCTGTCCCCAAAGAGCTCACAATCCAAAGAAGAAACAGAAGGGAGACACCAGCAGCCGCCACTGGAGGGATGCTGTGCTGGGGCT
Source organism: Hemicordylus capensis (assembly GCF_027244095.1). Classification (NCBI taxonomy): domain Eukaryota; kingdom Metazoa; phylum Chordata; class Lepidosauria; order Squamata; family Cordylidae; genus Hemicordylus; species Hemicordylus capensis. The sequence continues at coordinate 1,529,295 of NC_069665.1, forward strand.
GGAGAGGGCCAGTTGCTCTCCCCCTGCTCGACAGAAGAGAATCACCGCTTGGAAAAGGCGCCTCTTCTTTGCTCAGTTAGCAGGGGCCAGCATGCTGCCGAGCGAGCGTCCTCCTGCCGCAGGTGGGCGTGCTGCAGTGTCACGGCCAGGCAGCAGCAGAATGTCTGAGACCCCCACCCCGCTTTTTGCAGAGGCCAGTTTAACCTCCAGCTAGATAGGAAGGAACCTCCAGCAGTGCCCCACTGACGGGCCTCAAGTGCCAGAGCCCCAGATCGATCTCCGCAGGGAAACAAGGCACACCCCCACCAGTGCCAGACCATTGAACCCTGGCAGCCGCCCCGGTGTGGCTGGACCCTCTGTGTCTGCAGCACAATGGGCAGCCCAGCACCGGGGAAGCGACTGTTGCCTTTGCCCAAAGTTACGTCCCTTTGCAGAGATGCTCCTGGAAGCAGCTCCCAGATGCCCAGCCAGGCCCACTGTTTGGGGGGGGAAACCTGTAGCACTTGCCAGGGGCAAGGATGAGAACTGCTGGAGATCTCCACAGGGAAGCCAGCTGCACCTAGAGCAATCCAAGCACTGCCCGGCCTCCATGGCTGTGCCCAGGCCAGGCACCAGGGAGGGCCCACAGCCAGCCCCACTTGCTGCATGGCTGCTGCCCCCTCCCCACCCACAAAGGAGCTTCCTCCAGAGGCCCCTGCCTTGTCCTTAATGCTGTTGACTTTATTGATTTAAAATTACCCCTCCCCCTCCAGACACCACTTTGGGGATTAAAGGACACTTTGCATTTTATAGGAAGCGGCTTTTGTGATCCTAACGGAAATGTCAAACCTACACCGGCAAGCAAGAGGAGTCTTTGCAGGCAATTTGTTTTTGCAAATGATACAGAGGCTTAAGGGTCCCTCGCATCTCTTCTAAGTATCTTTACTTGGAAATAGCCCCATTAATTGCTTTTTAGAAGCATGTTGGGATTGTGGTCTTGAAGCCTGATTTGAATCCATGTTTACTCAGAAGTAACACATCTTCCAACGTTTCACAAGAGCAAGGGTAGACCTGTCTCTATCATGGACTAAGTGAAGGGGGGGGACCCCTCCTGTGAAATGTGCCCTGCCTATCGTTTGCATTTATGTTGACCACAGCTTTAAATTGCATTTGGGCTGCGTTCAAAAAAGGGCATCGCAAGGAGGACATCGCAAGGTATATCATGCGTGTACAGCGTAATGTCTGAAAGGGGCTGCACGGCAGAGAAGGAGCGAAGGAAGGAAGGGAGCTTGGCTTGGCTGGTTGGTACCGGAGGCGGCTCACCCTCCGGGGGGCCTCGACGGCCTCTCCCGCAGCGGAAGGAGGTCTCGGGCTGCGGAGCCCGCCGTAGAAGGACAGAGCCCAGCGGGGAGGAGGAGGAGGAGGAGGCCCAGCCCAGGAGAAGCCGGCCGGCCAGCGGCACAGAAAGGCGGCGGCGGCGGCTACCAGGTGGGTCCAGCGCGGGGGATGGAGGAGCCCGCGGGCGGGCGGGCGGGCGGGCAGGCAGCCCAGGCCGGGCGGCAGCCGGGAGCCTCCTTCCGGCCGCAGCCTCCGCCGCTGCGCTGGGCCTGCCCTCCTGCGTCCCCTCGCGGCGCTCCCGCCTTGCCAGCCCCCCGCCCGCTGGCTCCCGGGGCTCGGCGGCGGGGTCGTGGGGAGGGGCGGCTCCGTGGCTCCCAGCAGGGCTCCTCCCCCGCCCGCCTGCCTCGGCGCGGCCGTGGTGGTGGTAGTTCTCCCCGCGGTCGGGCGGAGGAGGGGGCGGCCCCGATCCCAGGATTCCGTCGCCCAGGCGCCGCCCTCCCCTCCCTCCCCTCCCCCCGTCGGCGCCTCCTCCCCTCCCGCGGGCGCGGCTGCCCGTCTGTCGTCGTCGCTACGCGAGGCCGAGGCTTGGGCTGGCCGACTAGGCCTCGGGACTCCTCCGGGCCTCCAGGTAGGCAGACGCCGGGCGGGGTGGCCGCCCTTCGGTGCCCCCCCGGCCCCGCTCCTCCTCCTCCTCCTGCCGCTGCTTCTTCCTGCTCCTCTTGGACGGACCAGGCGCCGCTCTGCCTTGCCCAGGCCGCCCTCCTCCGGGCGAGGCCCTCCAGGCCGGCAGCTCCCCAGTTCGGGCGGCGGCGGCGGCAGTGGCCGGACCTGCCAGGGGTTGGCGGCAGCCGCGGCGGGCCTCGCCTGGTCCCCCCCCCGTGGCGGGGGTGGGCGCCTGCTGTCGGGGCGGCCAGCCGGGGGGGATGCCGCCGGGCAGGGGAGGCTGCCTCCCGGCCCCGGGCGATCCCCTTGGACGGGGGTCGGGCGGGGGATCCCCCCGGCCGAGAGAGGCCCCGTCTCCGCTCTGGGACCGGGGACCTCCTGCGCGCAGAGCCGGCGTGCCTCCGCCGCTCTATGCGGGGGCGGAATCCTCCCGAGCTGCTGCTGCTGGGGCACGGGGAAGGCAGCCCCCCCGACCCCGTGCGAGGCTCCCCCGGCCGGGCTCCGGGCTCCGGCAAGGCTCCTCCTGGCCTCGCCCGCGGGCCTGCCGAGCGGGGCCCCCCGCGGCCTCTGCGGCTGCAGCAAGGCGCCTGCCCGGCTCTCCTTCCTCCCCCCGTCCCCGGGCAAGCTGGCTTCTGGCTGCCGCCTGCTGCCCTGTTTGGGGAGGGTGCCGCCGCCTCTGGGGCCTGAGCTTCCGAGGAGGCCGGCAGGGAAGCAGCCGGACCCGCCTTGGCCCATCAGGCTCAGGGCTGCCTGCTCTGACTGGCAGCAGCGGCCCTCCAGGGTTTCGGGTGGCCCGGGGTTAGAGCTGCTGGGGCCCTCTGCACGCGCTCTGCAGCCCTCTTGTACTCCGTGGAGCTGACACTTCATTCAGGGCCCAGGTGCAAATCCAAGGCGAGGCCCCAAGTAGAAGAAGAAGAAGAAGTGCGAGAGGGAGGCCCTGCTGGAGCCTCTTTCTAGCAGCAAGTCTGGCTCTAGGTTGCTTTGTGTGGGGCTGTTTCCTCGAGGGACTTAGCTTGGGGGGCTGGAGTTTCCTTGCATGGGGCCAGCTTTCTGCTGCTCCCCCTTTGCCCCAGTTGTGGCCAGCAGGCTGACCAGGGGCTGAAACAGACCACTGTGGCTCTGCTACACGGGTGAGCCCTCGTGGACCTCCATCTTGCCCCACATCTGCATCTGATGTGTGCTAAAACCTGCGACTGCAGGAAGGCCCATAGCTCAGGGGAAGACCATCTGGCTGGCATGCAGAAAAGGTTCGGTCTCTGGCAGCATCGCCAGGCAGGGCTGGAGGAGACCAGGCTGAAATCCTGGAGGGCTGGCCTGAAGGTGGCAAGCCTGAATGGTCCCCTTTGCTAAGCAGGGCCTGCCCTGGCTTGCATTTGGACGGGAGACTAGGTGTTAGCACTGCAAGATATTCCCCTTAGGGACTGGGGTCATAGCTCAGTGGAAGAGCCTCTTGCAGCATGACGAGTGGGGGCTCACCTCAGAGTAGTTTGGCTATTTGTATGCCTGGAGTGGGGGGTGGGGGCGCACCAAAGACGACTTCCATCCTCTTTGTGCCGGAGAGGTCAAGGGCTGAATAAAGGCCACGAGTACGGAGACTCGTGCCAGGCGGGCACAGGGGCAGCCCCTGGACCCCCCCCCCCGATGGCAGCCCAGCGGGAGGTAAATTTGGCCTTTCCGCCGTCCATGGGGTGATGCTGGCGTGGAAGCTCTTCCGCAGAGAGGGGTGTGCGAGCACAGCCACGAGTGACACCCGCTCCAGATCTTTCCAGATCTGTATTTCTAGCCGGCTCTGCCCTCTGGGCTCCTGGGTGTATTGTTTGCTAACCTGCCGTGCTTGCATGGACGGACTCTGGGCCGTCCTTTGCAAGGGGGGATTGTGACCTGCGGGAGGTGGGTGCCAAAGAAGGGTGGGCTCTGGAGCCCGGTTCTTGCAGCTTTCCTGCTTTTTTGGATGGTATAATCAGGGGCTCTCAGTGTTGGGTCCCCAGATACTATTGGACTTCAGCTCCCATCATCCCCAGCCCCAGTGGCCTTTGGTTGGGGATGATGGGAGTTGAAGTGCAATAGCATCTGGGGGCCCAGTGTTGAGAATCCCTGGTTATAGATGACCTGGATTTAACAAGTTGGGCAAGAGGAGCTGTTGGGACGGCTGAAACCGCCGTCTGGTGGGATAGAGGCGGCTGCCTTCTAGCAAGCCAGACCATCGGTCCCTCTAGCTCCTCTGGCCTTCACTGACCAGCAGCGGCTTCTCCGTGGTTTCCCGAAGGAGTCTCTCCCAGCCCAACTTTGGAGCTCGGTCAACAGCTACTAGTCTGAGGGCTACGGGCCACCTCCCGCCTCAGAAGCTGTTCTCGCGGCCCGCAGAAACTGGGCTAAGGGAGCCCAGTCCGGTTTCCACGTGGCTCCCAGTGGTGGTGTGGCGGGTGGTCAAACTCGCTCTCCCTGCTGAACCCCTTTCGGCTCTTCACACTGATGGGCCTGCCCCCCTCCCCTCTTGCCTGTGGCTTCCCCACAGCATCTGGTGGGCCACGGTGGGACACAGGAGGCTGGACGAGATGGGCCTCCTTGGGGGGCCTGATCCCGCAGGGCTGTTCTTGTGGTCTTTGAGATGCTGCCAGGGATGGGACCTGGGCCCTTGGGCATGCAAGCAGAGGCTCTGCTCCTGGGCTCCAGCCCTGTCCCTGTGTGCTTTAAGAAAGGAGGAAAGAGCTAGCCCCCTGAGTTCAGAAGGGGAGAGAGCCGTGCCCCACAGATATAGCAAGGGGGGGGATGCAATTGGACGGAGTCCTGATGAGAATTGTTGGGGGTATTGTGAGGAGAGGAATTGGATCCTGAGGAGTTGGCCCCTCCTGGAATTCCAGCAAGAGGCATTCAGGTGGGGCTCTCTCTCCCTCCCTCCCTATTTACCATCCTGACTACAGTATGTGCTTAATCAGTACTGACTGGCTCTCCCTGGAGCAGAGGTCCCAGATCGTTGCCGGTGCTTAGCCTGGAGGCTGAGGCCTCATAAGCATGCTGACCTCCTCTCTGCCGTTGGGTCCAGAGCATGCTTCCTTCTCCTTACTAGCTAGCCTCATCCTTCCTGTCCTAGGCATGTGAAAGAGGAGGACAGAGACTGCAAACCCCACAACCCAAATCCGGAGAATATCTGTGAAGGAAAACAACATGAATACTCCTAGACAGTCTCTGGATTTCCTTGGACGAAACGAGGAACCCAGACCGCTGAAGCGTACTCAGGGGCCCACTTGAGTCTTACTCCATCAGTCCCATCTGTATTTTCACCAGAGTATTTCTGCTTTCCTCCTTCTCCTGCCCAGTGTGACTTGCGCTCCCCAGCAGCACAGCCAAATACACTGTTCCCTCTAAGGTGTGCGTGCACTCACAAGTTTTTGGATGTCCGCTCAGTTCAATTTATGTCCCGTTCAGGTTGAATCAGGAAGGTCCCACTCTGAATTTACGTGTGCCTTTATACTTCTGCCCAGAACAAAACTCATTCCTCACAGAGATGAAAAAACGTAGAGGGACCACTGGTCAAATAGCCTCTCCTTGAAGACCAACGTTAGTCCTCTCAGCTTCCCGTGATGGTAGCACTCCTGCCTCTTCCAGAGGTCCAGGCAGCGTCCCCTCAAATGGGCTCTTCCTGGGTCCGTTGGATCCTTCACTACAGATCCGTAACCCTCCCAGGGTTTTCTGGTTTCAAGGGTTGCTGCACGTGTGGTGGTTTTCCTGACTTCCTGCCTGGTCTGAACAGTGTCCACCAGCAGTTCCCCAGGAATGATTCCTCCCCAGATGCCCGTCTTTGGTGTAGCCATATATTTCGGGGTTGCCGGAGAAAGGAGTGAGGTGGGGCCTGGTAGATCTGCTGAGTTGTGAGGATGAATGAGGTGTTCCCGTAGCAGAGACTGGCGCAGGGGGATCTTTCAGTTTGGGTTGGGGAAACAGCCTGCACAGTTTCCAGCGGGTGGTTCTTCTTGTGCCGAAATTAAAACCATGTTTTGGGTCAGAAGCAAGCCTTGCTGCGTGCTTGGCCTTTTCTGCCCGTGGGCGGATGGGGTGGGGTGATTGCCGGCAGCATCGTGGTCTGGATTCCGGCTCGTAACCTAGAGAAGCCATTGTCTGTCTGGACTCTGGACCTCACCCGAATCCTCCCCTGTCCTTGCAGGTGCTGCTCTCCAGCCGTGTCCCAGAGCAAGGCCAAGGACCTGCCCCGGCCTCTGTGATGTGCTGCCGCCTTTGACGCCGCTTGCCGCTGGGCATCTCCGCGGGGCCTGGCGCTGTGCGTGTCTCGCCTCTCCGGCTCCGGCTCCGCTGCTGGGAGTTCAGGTCTCCTGAACGGCTCTCTTTGCCGAGAAGCTGAAGCCCCTATTGTGGAAGCCCCGGTTCCTTTTCCCCAGCATGTCCGAGAGCTGGCAACAGCCCCCCCCACCCCCCCCGCAGCAGCCGCCGCCCCACCATGCTGGGGCGGCTGCACTCCCCGAGCACCCCATTCCCTCGAGCGCGGTGGCGGAGAACGCCCTGGGCTGCGCCGTCTACGGCATCCTCCTCCAGCCGGAGCCCAGCAGCCTGCAGCACCACCCGCCCCTCCCCGCCGGCAGCGGAGAGGCCTCCCCCAAGTGCGGGGTCTGTGGGCACGACCTGGCGCATCTCTCCAACCCGCAGGAGCACCAGTGCCTGCAGGGGGGCGCCGACCGCTCCTTCCAGTGCACCCAGTGCCTGAAGATCTTCCACCAGGCCACGGACCTCCTGGAGCACCAGTGCCTGCAGGTGGAGCAGAAGCCCTTTGTCTGCGGGGTCTGCAAGATGGGCTTCTCCCTCCTCACCTCCCTGGCGCAGCACCACAACGTCCACAACGGCAGCTCGGCCGTCAAGTGCTCCATCTGCGAGAAGTCCTACAAAGCCGCCTCCGCTGCCGTGGCTGCCGCTGCCCCGGAGGACCCCGCCCCGCCCCAGCAGCCGGCGGCGCTGAACCGGGCCCCCGTGGAGAAGCCCTACAGCTGCTCCATCTGCCAGAAGCCCTTCAAGCACCTCTCGGAGCTCTCCCGGCACGAGCGGGTGCACACGGGCGAGAAGCCCTACAAGTGCAGCCTCTGCGAGAAGAGCTTCAGCCAGTCCTCCCACCTGGTGCACCACAAGCGCACCCACAGCGCCGAGCGGCCCTACAAGTGCACTGTCTGCGAGAAGGCCTTCAAGCACCGCTCGCACCTGGTGCGCCACATGTACGCCCACTCGGGCGAGGCCCACCTCTTCCGCTGCAGCGTCTGCGAGCTGCACTTCAAGGAGTCCTCGGAGCTGCTGCAGCACCCCTGCACGCCCAGCGGGGAGCGGCCCTTCCGCTGCGGGGCCTGCCCCAAGGCCTTCCGGCGGCCCTCGGACCTGCGGCAGCACGAGCGCACCCACAGCACCGAGCGCCCCTTCCAGTGCGACCTCTGCCAGATGAGCTTCAAGCAGCAGTACGCCCTCATGCGCCACCGCCGCACCCACAAGGCGCTGGGGGCGGCGGGGCCCTCCGGGGAGCAGGAGCCGGCGCAGGCGCCCCCGCCCCCGCCGCCGCCCCCCTTCAAGTGCTCCCTGTGCGAGAAGGGCTTTGTGCAGCCGGCCCACCTGCTCTACCACCAGCACGTCCACGGCATCGAGAACCTCTTCAAGTGCAACGCCTGCCAGAAGGGCTTCGGCCAGTCCTCGGAGCTGCTGCGCCACCGCTGCGTCCAGAGCGCCGAGCGGCCCTTCAAGTGCGCGGCCTGCAGCAAGGCCTACAAGCGGGCCTCGGCCCTGCAGAAGCACCAGCTGGCCTCCCACTGCGCCGAGAAGCCCCTCCGCTGCACCCTCTGCGAGCGGCGCTTCTTCTCCTCCTCGGAGTTCGTGCAGCACCGCTGCGACCCGGCCCGCGAGCGGCCCCTGAAGTGCCCCGACTGCCAGAAGCGCTTCAAGTACGCCTCGGACCTGCAGCGCCACCGGCGGGTCCACACCGGGGAGAAGCCCTACAAGTGCCCGGCCTGCGAGAAGGCCTTCAAGCAGCGGGAGCACCTCAACAAGCACCACGGCGTCCACACCCGGGAGCAGCACTACAAGTGCATGTGGTGCGGGGAGCGCTTCCTGGACCTGGCCCTGCTGCAGGAGCACAGCGCCCAGCACACCTCGGCGGAGGGCACCTACCCGGTGGCCCCCTGCCTGCCCTGAGCCGCCCCCGCCCTCCTCCTCCTCCGGCCAAAGGGATGGGCCATCCTGTCTCCACACACACACGGACGCGGCCTCTGGGACCTTCCCTGTGCCCGGAGGAGCAGCAGAAGCGAGCTGTGCCTCTGGGCTTGCTGGGCTCAGCACTCAGCAGCCTTTGCCCGCCAGCTCTCCCGCCCTGCGCAAGGGCCGGAGGTGGCTGGGGAGCCAGCAGTGAGCTAGGCGGCTGGGCCCCACCTCTGCTTTCAGGGCCTTTCCCTTTTCAAGCCAGCCAAATTCTGCTCAAGAGCGTTTGCAGAAGAAAGCGCAGTGCCGGGGGCGGGGGGGTTGCTTGTTTGGATCTCTGCTGCTTCCAAATGATGGGGCGGGACGCTCAACACTCATGACCCGAGAGGGGGCTTGTTGCAGGGGAGAAGGGCGGATTCGGCTCCTGGTAAGAACGCCTCCTTCCCGGGTCCCCTTGTGCCTCTCCTGTTCCTTTCAGTGCGATGACGCCTCTAGGAGGTGGTGCTGGAGATGGCTCTCCTCCCGGACTCCGGTTGCCGGCAGCGGAGTCTCTGCGTTCCCTCCCAGCTGCGGCGCTCTCAAGGTGCTTGTCGAGTGCTTCCAAGCCAGAGCACCCTCTTCCCGCTTGGGTATTAAATAGATCCGTGGAGGGCAGGGCTCTTGTTTACATGCACCTAAAGAACTTGGCAGAAGCGATCACTGAAGATGCACGCCTGGCTCTCCCCTGGAATGGTGATTTTTTTTTTTTTAGAACCCCCCTTGCTACTGTGATGTGATCGCCAGAATCGGGGGAGTGGGGCACCTGCAAAGGTGGTCCCTGGGATGGTTCTGTGAGACTCTTGTGACTTATTTATTGTCTTCATCTTGCACAACCCTCACGTTGTGTTCGATGGAGAGTGCTGCAGCAGCAGAAGCAGCAAGACGCATTTTTCTGGGGCAGCTCAAAGAAAGAAGCTGGAGTTTCACAAGAAACGGAGTGTCACCTTGGGCTGGGGGGGCCCCACAGTAACGGAGGGGAGGCAGCTTTCTGCTGGGATCCTTCCCTTCTGCCAGCTGCTCAGAGGGAACTGCAGCTGGGCCTGCCAGGAACACGAACACAAACACAAACCGCCTTGTCTGTCTGTCTGCCGATAGAAACTTGGTCTTTCGTGGCACCTTGTACATAACTAACTTTTATGGAGTTTGTCTTCATTATTTTTCACGTTGCTTTTTTAAAAAGCAGTTTAATATTAATTAAAAGTCCATGTAGCCCAGTTGGGTGTCATTTTGGATCCTTTCAAGGTACCAAGTATGCTGGATTTTAAGAGGCTCTTAAAAGTCTTGAGCAACTTCTCAAAGAAGTAAGTAAGTAAGTTGGGGGGACGGGTGCAGGCGTCCTTGCCTCCTGGTCAGAGGGGTGGGGCAGTGGGCTCAAAAGACCAGCAAGGAGAAACTTGTTTTCAGAAATCCAAAAACATGTCTAGACTGGCAGTTCACCAACTGGAGGCCAGGACTTGTGGGGTCCTCTGTTGTTTTTTGTCTCCCCGGGGTCGGAAGCGATGACTACCCAGAAGAAAGCATTTTAAAAACTAGCGCGTGGCTTGAATAGTACACGAGTGCATCTTCTCTTCCCCCACCCCTTGCAAAAGGCAGGAGCAAACTCTGGAGTGCCTGCTTTTTCTAACTCAAGTTGTATCTTGTGAGGGAAATGGTTTGCTTTTATTGGCAGCCATTTACACAAAATTGCCCTACCATGGAAAATGCAAGTGTGGTTCGTTATCGCCTCTGCCATGTTGCAGGCTCGTGAGACTGCAGGTAACCACACCAACTGCAGGTGTCACTGAGAGAGAGAGAGAGATTAACAGTGCCCAGCCTATTCCCATCTCCTGGCAGATAGACAAATACACACACACACACACACACGTGTAGTATTGGAGGCTGACTTATAGTGATAGCGGCGAGGAGGGTGTGATTAGCCCTTTCTCTGCAGGGTACTTATGTGGTTTCCTATCTATACGCTCCCCCCACCCCCGATCCCCAGAGCAGAAGCAGAGGGTGGTGGTGTGATTAGTTTGAGCCTTCAGGTTATTAAGCCATGGGTAAAAGTGCCCTCCTGGGAGTTACTGCTCCTCTCCTCCAGTCACGCTGGACTTCCAGCCACATGTTCCAGCTGCAGACCACACCTTAGGTTGCCACAGAGGTCCGTCTCTGGCCCCCTTGGCCGCCCTCCTGGCTCCGATCCAGCACTTGGTGTGACCAGGCTCTCTGCAAAAGGGATGATTTCGACTCGAGAGCCGTTAAAGGCTGAGAAGGCATGTGGGGGGAGATGGCCGCCTCCTCTCTGTCCTGTCTCAGCCTCTGCATCATCTGCCCGTGAGGCCTTGCCGCGTCCCCACTGGTGCCCCAGATCCGCACCGAGAGGGACATCCTGAGTGGCCCTTCCTTCCTCCCTTCCTGCATCCCCTGGAGCGGCTTATCAATTGCTAGCGTCCTCTGTGCAGCCGAAGCAGCCCTTTGAGCCCAAAGCCCCTTGGGGAGGGGGCGGCTTGGGTCAGCACACGGAAAAGGGCACCTGCCCTTTGGCAACTCTCTGCCCCTAAAGACATCCTGTGGCAGGATTCCTGCCTGTTGCTGTTGCGGTGATGCAGCCAGGAGCTTTGGATCTACCCCTAAGCGACGGCACAGGAAACTAGCCCTGCTGGTTCCCAAGTAGCAAAGAAGGGAAGACCCACCCAGTTCAGAGCAAGAGCGGAGAAACGGAAGGCCTGCTGCTTAGCATGGTGCCACAGAGTTGCGTGCTGGAGGAGGGGGGACCCTGGGCAGCCCTTTCTCCCCCCCCCCCACTTGCTTCCTCCTTCAAGAGCCAATTTTGCTGGCCAGGAAACACTTCCTCTGTGCCTTCCTGTGCTGAGGCAATGAATAGCCTTTATTCTTTGTGGATGTTCAAAAGCTGAAGAAGAAGATTTGCTTGGCTCTCGGCAACCTTTTCTGCTTCCTAGCGCCAAGGACGGAGGTAGTGAGAACGGCTAGAAGGGAAGAGGAGAGCCCCTTTAAAGAATAGAAGAACAGCCCTGCTGGATCAGGCCCATGGCCTATCTAGTCCAGTATCCTGACTCACACCGTGGGCTAGAGTTGCCATGTCCCCGGATTTTAAGCATCTCATCCAGCTTGCTTAGCCCACCCAGAGCCTCCCAGGTTTCAGATAGGTGGGTGGGCCTGCAGGTTTGCTCTTTGGCTAACGTAGAACCAGTTGGCCTCTGGAAGGGCCCGTCTGAAGTGGGTCAGGACCAGCCCAGTTGAGGGTGGCCTCCTGGCAAATGGGTCCTCTGGTTCATGGCAGGCCTAGATCGCCAGGCCGCCTTTCTTAAGCAGAGCGTTCATTTCTCGCACGGAAGGTCTGGCCTCCATTTGGGGCCAGGAGCCGTAGGGAGTCAGTTACCTGTGTGCTGATCCGAAGCTCCTGTAGGTATTACTGCAACAAAACCAAACCATGTTATTTAAGTGGCAGAGAGAGAGTCACCAAGCGGTTTTTAGCGGAGAGGCTGTTCCAAGGGGAACCAGGTGCATGTGAGGATACTTACACCATGTTGTAAGGGATGGGCTTTGGTCCGTATCTGTCCAGGCTGGGATTCTGGTTGAGGCAGTACTGGCAAGACACGGGGTGGGGGGGGGGAGAGGAGGGGGGCCTTCAGTGACAAAGCCCACCTTCCACATCCATAGCAAAGAAACACACTCCACAGCTCCTGAAATGCCACTTGGTCACACTTCGGGGGCACTTTTGTCATGCAACGGGCCAGCCAGAGGGCCTGAACTTCATTAATGTGGTATTTAAGAGTCTCTCTGCTCCATCTTTCAAGCTAGAAAGCTCCACAAGGTGGCTTACATGGAAGTCAAAGAAACCGCATTACAAGCAATGCAAGCTGCTCTTGTGGCAGCAAGTGTGAATTGTCCCCTTTGCCAAACAGGGTCCATCCTGGTTTGCATTTGAATGGGAGACTACAGGTGAGTGCTGTAAGATATTCCCCTCAGGGGATGGGGCTGCTCTGGGAAGAGGATCGGAGTCCAGGTTCCCTCCCTGGCAGCATCTCCAGATAGGACTGAGAGAGACTCCTGCCTGCAACCTTGGAGAAGCCGCTGCCAGTCTGTGTATGTAGACAATACTGAGCTAGATGGGCCAAGGGTCGGACTCAGTATATGGCAGCTTCTTATGTTCCTAATAGGTTCACGAAGTGCTTCTTAGGATGGGGGTCTAAAAACAGAGAGAGTGGAGCCAGGAAGTGGTAGTTATTCAAGGCGGGCTAACACAGAGTGAAATGGTCTGATTTCAGAGATACATCTGCATCTTGTTTACTATTGTAGCTACAGATTTTCTGCAAAAAGGACACTTTCCAGGTGGGGAGACGCTTGGGGAAATCTAGACTCTGGGAGCTGCTGTTGGTGGCCCCTCTTCCTTGATGTGAATTGAGCCAGTGTTATTCTTTGGGCTCCTGGAGCTTGGATGAGGACCAGCTGTGTGTTTCACCCCCTTGTGATGTCTCGGAACAGGAGGAGGGAAGGGCTTAGTTGCTTCCCTAAGTGATTGTCAACACAGTCAACAACCTCCTCCTCCACAACCTGTCCACCCCTCCACCTTCACTCCCCAGAACCTTCCTTCTCCCTCTCATAAAAGAGAGGATTGTTAACGTTCACATGATCAGAGATTGGGTGGGACGAGCTTCCTACCCAACGTGGAGCAGTGTGTGCGCCTGTTTGATTGAGCACGAGTGAAAAACAAGGGAGGAGGGAGAGAGTGATCATGTGTGAGGCTCCCACTGGGTAGGAGAGATTTCCCTCCTGCCGCATTCAACAGCTGGGTACAGCTGCTGGGTCGGATGGGGCCCTCCTCTCCAGCGGGAGCCTTGCGCACGATCACACTCCTCGACGCCTCCTTTGCTTTTTTACTCACACACAGCCGAAAAGTGGGAACACGCCCAGCTCCTGAATTGGGTAGAAGATGCTTGTCCTACCCAACTGACCTCGGCTCTGGCAGCCCCACAATCTTGTGAGAAGGACCCGGATTCACTTGAAGCTTTGCTTCCCTGCGTTTGCCATGGGCCACAGCGCTGCCGGTCTCTCCATCATCCACCAGTGTCCCGTCCCCCCACCCCGGCCACGTCAGCTTGTTTGCCCCCTGCCAAGAGAAGCCCCCTCTACACTTCTTCTTCGGAGGGTTCAGTAAGATGCCAGTCACTCCCCCCCCCCGACACATACACACTTGGGGCCAAGATCAAAGGGGCCTGGGCCTCTTGCCAAATTCCTCCTCCTTCCAGGCCACTGAAGGGAATCGCTTGCCAAGTCAGCCTGGCCCTGGGGACCTCTGGCCAGCAACATTCCCCCTACGTCAAGGAAAAAGTGGTCTCTTTACAGCGCCCAGCCCAAAGCAACTGCAAAACCTCCCCCCCCCCCCGCCGCAAAGACCCCACACTCCCACACCCCTGTGGAAACGGTCTCTCTTACCCGCCAGGTCTGGGTGACGTCAGGTTTTAAGTACCTCACGGCGTAGCAGCTGAACCCAAGAACTGCGAGGGAAGCACAGAAGAAGATGTCCGTTTGCCTTTGGGATCATGGTCCTGCCTGTGGCCTGTGTGTGACTGGGGAGCTACGAAGCCTTCTGGGATGCCTCTCCCGGCCTAAAATGTGGCATGTCCAGACTCAGAGAGAAAGCTGGCTGGCGAATGGGATGCGGGAGACTCTCCTTGCTGAAGAGTGTTGTCTAAGAGGAGCTTCCCAAGTGAGCGTCTCTCCCTCTGCATTAGTGGGGAAGCATGAAGCCAGAGCCGGCCTGTGCCATGATGCTGTGCAACCGCTTCAGAATGCGCTGCATCTGCTAATACCTCCATGCAGTTGGGAATCAGCCCCAACTAACTGGGCAAAGGAGAAGCCCCACCTACAGTGGTGGTGAGACTCTCTTGGATTTCGCAAAGGGAGAGCAGCTGGTTCTACTCAGCTCAGCACAGCATCCCTCCTGGTGGATGTTGTGGGTGCCTACCTTGCAGGGCTGGCCCTAGGGTTTTTGGCACCCTAAACAAAGTTTGACATTGGTGCGCGTGCACACACACACACACACACACACACACTTGAGAAGTGCAGAGCCCAGCTTCCACCTGAGCTGTGCAGGCTGCTAATTCATGAGACTGAATGATCAGCCTGCACAGATGACCAGTGACTGAGTAGCCCACGAGGGTTTGAGGATCCAGTGGGGGAGAGATCCTAGTCCATGAAGGGGGCAAAACTCTGACCCTTCAGAGATGAAAAGATGCTGATCTTCATTTGGAAATCCAGGCGGAGACCGTTTCATTTTGGAAATGAATGCTGAGGCAGGCAATCCAAGAGCGGGAGTGCCGCTTCTGAGACCAAGTGTTCAGTGGGGACTGAAGTGCAATGAGCAAGCAAGGCTGAGTCTTGGCTGGGGTGCTGCAGAATGTGCAGGCCCTTTGGGGAGGAGAGGGAGGGATGGCATCCTCACACCACTGGGCAGGGGTGCAATGCACGAGGGAGAGAGAGAATAAATTGGCAGTGCTCTATACTGGCACCATTTCTCTCTCTCACACCCCCCCCCCCCGCAAGAATGGGTGCCTTGGATCTGCCCAGTGGATGGCTACCTTTTATTTTCTTTTTAGATTGTGATCCCATCTGCTCATTCCTTTTACTATATATATTGCTTTGATTGTTGAAAAGCAGTGCATACATATTTAACAACAACAACAACAACAACAATAGTTAAGCCAGCGGCTTATCTGAAGAGAAATGCTGTTTCTCCAGCTTTCAGCTTATTTCAGCTGCGGATCAGTCTAGCAATTACCGTGAATGCTGGTGAAAGAGGCCAGGGAAGAGGAAAAGGCAGCCATTTCTCGCCAAGCGTGCTTTTAAGTATATGCGACTGAAATATTGTGACTGGTCTTGCCAGCTGCGACCTGACTATCTGTGGTTGGCAAGGTATTGTAGTGTTTGGGGAATGGTACAAGTGATTTGGGGGGGTTCCGAGGTTCAATCTGCTCATTCCTCTTGGTGATTTAAAGTGCATGTGATGTTTTGGGGGAGTTTTGGGGGGAGAGGAATCTGCTCATTCCTCTTGGTGACTCTTGGCAATATTCAGGGATTTGGGGTGATTTTTCCTGATTTTTAACCATTTCCCCGTTATTTTTCTGTGTTTTTGTGGCCGCGGTTCCCCTAACCCCCTGTTCCCCAAAGACTTTTATCCCTCGACAACCACAAATCTGCCAACCACAGGGTTTTGCCACTACAGAACCCACACGGTTGGCAAGGGATGGCTGTAGTTCTTCCCTCCCAACTAGCTGGGTTTGGGAACAATTGGGGTGATGAATCATCTGCTGGGCTTGGCTTGGCTTTGGCCAACTAATTATGACAGACATCTTGAGGCCAGGGGACCAAATTAATATGAATAGAATAGGAATTGAATAGGAATTGAAACAGAAACAGAATAGAATAGAAACAGAAACAGAATAGAATAGAAATAGGAATAGAATAGAAATAGAAATAGAAACAGAACAGAATAGAATAGAATAGCTCACAGCTCCACACCAGCTGGGAAATGTCTTCTTGAGGAGTGGGTTGAGGCAGAACATGCTGGGTTGGGACCCTGTGGTCCATCTGCTGGGGCCTTCTGTAGACCACCACCCCACATAAATGAATAATCAGTTTGAGAACTGCAGGGGGAAAGGCATCACTGGTGACTCCACCACAGAGGGAGTGACCAGGGGCGCAGCTAGGGGAAAGGGGGCCCGTTCCCCCCCCCACTTGGTGGCTCTCCAGAGCGAGGGAAATAATGAAGAAAATAGGGAGGGGTGGAGTTTGGGGCCCTCAGGAGCTGGGGGCCCTGGGTTCTTTGAACCCATCTGCTCAATTATAGCTACACCCCTGGCAGTGACGGACAGTGGCATCACCTTCTCTGAGAGCTGAAAGGGTACCAAGGGGGACTGCGTCTCCTACCTCCTTTGTTAGCACTGGGTAGCTTGAATTCTCCAGCCGTGGAGACAAAGCGAGACCAGTCGTCCATGGCCCGTGTGTAGCTGGGCCACTCCTCCTGGTTCTTGCTGGGCAAGAGAGGCGCCATCTTTCCTGCTTGGTACTTCTGGGTCAGCCTCCTGCCCAGCTCCGTCATCCCCTGAGCATTGATGGGAAGGAAGGAAGGAAGGGGGGCCTTGTCAATACGCAGGAATTGGGGGTGCAGGGGTGCACATTTTAGGACTCTTCTGTGTGGTTTCAGGAAGGGTGGCCTTGCCTCCAGTTCTGGGGGAAGATGTGGGGGTTTTGAGGAGGAGGCATCTTCTCTCCAAAGCGGATATTTGGGTCAACGCTCCCACGGTCTCTCCGGTCTCTCCTTGTGATTTGTGAGAGAAGGTTTAATTCAGTGGCGCCAGGGCATAGCTACATTTGAATGGAGCGGGGAACAAATGTCCCTGAGCCCCTGGGGGGGGGTCCTGCCATTGGTGACATTCTGCTCTTTACTCTCCCTCTCACACCCCTCTGAAGAAGACGGCGGGGGCTGGGGCCCATCTTCACTGTTTGTGCCAGGGCCACTCCAACCTCACGATGACGCTGACTGGTGGCACCATGAAAAAATATATAAATTGGGCAAAATGCATTTCCAAGGGTGGGGAATACTTTGTCCCACATGTTAGATTTCTGAAATTAAAATCATGGTTTATTTTTACATCAATGCTCTCATCCTAAACCTACATGGAAGTGAGGGCATGAGGAACTGGTGTGTTACGTTAAACGTATTGACTGAGGATAATAAAGGAAAGCATGACAAGTAAGTAAAAAGTAACTTTCCTTTTTACCAAAGGGGTCTAGTAATGGTGGGGAGCTACACATTGGGGGGGGGCAATTTCCTCCTTTGGAGGACTATCTATGGTTCATTGCAACGGCATCTTCCAAGCCCCTGAGCTCGGGAAGGGATGTCCTCCTCTCAGCCTTGGAGAAGCATGTCCAGGATGCAGCCATGAATAAGCACAGCCTCTTCCTCTCTCCGGGTTAGGGGAATTGCTTCCTGCTGCAGAAGCTGTAGTCTGCAGGCTGGTTTGAGCTCACTCACCTGAAGGGAAGGCCTGGCAGGGCCTTCCAGGTGGGAAGGAGGGGAGGGGTCTCTGTCCCTCTCAGAGTTGCTCAGAAGAGGCTGTTTCAGCAGGTGCAGCTTGTCATGCAGGGAGAAGAGAAGGTGCACCTGCTGAGATGGCCTCTTCTGCACACCTCTGAGAGCGGAGGACTCGGGCTGTCCACCTTTCCATGATGTGGTAGCCCAGTTAGTGTTGGCAGGCAGCAGCTGGGGGTTGCTCACTTGGTTGGCCCTAGCAGAGCTGCAAATGTTTGACCGGCCACAGAAGGGCCATTTGGCAGAGCCGGATGATGGTGGAAGTGACTCACCAGGGAAGGTAAGCGCTGATTGGGCACTCCAGCCAGGGTGAAGGTGGCATTTTCAAAATCCTCTGCAGACAAGGACAGACAAGAAAGATGAGCAGTGGGCATGAAGACGCGGCCCTCCCTCCCTCCCTCCCAGGGGCCTGAGGCGACTGCATGGCTAAAACCGTAAGTGAACAGCAGGGCATGACCCCTAAAGCAGAACTCTAGCTTTCTGCTCATGCATGGTGTCAGCTCTTGTTTCAATGCATATTTGGAAAGCAAAGGCAGTGTGGGTAACACGAATGGTGTTCAGCCAATGGAATATTGTATTCCCTGCTGGGCCAAAATAGGGGGTGGGGGTGGAAGTTAACAATTCTGCAAATCAAGGCGGTCTAATTTGTCTAATTGACTCAAATAATCTGTTTCAAATAACATTTCAAATAAAATGTTTAGTGCACTGAGTGTGTGACTAGAGTCCAAATGTGCTTCAAATACAACTAGACAATCTATTGTGCTAAGCACAGAATTGACTCACCCAGTTCAGGATTGTCCGTATTGACTGGCAGCAACTCTCCAGAGTTTTGGGCAGAAAAGATTCTTTCCCAGCCCTACCTGGTGATTCCCGGGTCTGAATCTGGGGCCCTCTGCATGCAAGGCATGGCTGCTCATTTATTCGTGCTGTATGGGGCACCAAATGGCGCAGCAGGGAAATGACTTCGTGAGCAAGCCAGAAGTTGCCAGTTTGAATCCCAGCTGAATAAAACCCTCTATGATCCAACCAGAGCCACTTAATGGTGCAGTGGGGAAGTAACTTGCCTAGGGAGCAAGAGGTTGCTGGTTTGAATTCCCGCTGGTCTGTTTCCCAGACTATGGGAAACCCTTAGATCAGGCAGCAGTGATATACTGAGCAGGAGATGGCCATGGTCAACCCCTCCTGTATTCTACCCAAGACAACCACAGGGCTCTGTGGTCACCAGGAGTCAACATCGACTTGATGGCACTCTTTACCTTTACGGGGCAAGAACAGTATGTATAGAACTGCCCACCTCACCAAGCCCTCAAATCTAACCTTCCTGGCAGAGTGCCATAAACTAGACAATTTGAGATGTGGAGCTTGGTGCTTAAGCCAGGGGTTCTCTCCGTGTTCGGTCCCCGGACGTTGCTGGACTGCAGCTCTCATCATCCCCCGCTTCAATGGCTGGCTGCCATCATGGGAGATCATGGGAGTTGTAGTCCGGCGACATCTGGGGACCCAAGGCTGAGCGCTCCTGGCGGTCCATGCCCTGGTCTTGCTGTCAGTATGAGGAAGTGGAGCCTTTCCACAGGCAGGCCCCTTTTACCTTTGCAGAATGGGGTGGACGTCCTGGAGTGTTCATCCGTGAGTTTGCTGGCCATGGTGTCCATGTCCATTCGCCGCAAGGTGGGCAGGAATGGATGGTAGAGGTGGCCCTTCACTCCAGCTAACATGGTTTTCTTGGGCTCCAGTGGGATGAGGACCGCTGGGGCCGCGTAGATGGGACAGACATCTTGAGGCCAGGGGACCAAATCGATTGCTTGAGCCATTGCTGAAAAGCCCGGCCAGGCCAGAAGAGAGAGAAGTTGCACATTGCTCACCTCACTGACAACACTTCATCTCTCCCTCCTTTGAGCTCAATGGCTTGGCAACTGCCAGCCAGATGCATCCATTCACTCAAAATATTTATTTCTTACATGATGCACCCCAACCCCCTCTGCCTCTTCTTCCTTGGAGGGAGACCCTCTGCCAGAGTCACGTTCTTCTTCGCAGCCCCCAACAGCAGTCCATGCTGGGGGAGAGGGAGGGACATGTGGTGGGCCCACCCGGGGCGTAAGTAGGGGAGGGGGGGCCTGTGTTTGCCCCTCTCCATGGCGGCCCCTCAGAGAGTGGGAGATGAAGAAGCAAATAGGGAGGGGTGGAGCTGGGGGGGCCCTCAGGAGCTGGGGAGCCTGGGTGCTTTGAGCCCATCCGCTCAGTTATCGCTACGCCCTTGGGCCCACCAAAGCTATGGCTCCACTTTGGTTTGCACCCCACCCTCCTGGCTTTGACTTGAGGGCTCTTCACCTTGGGTCCCCAGCAGTGTTCCCTCTGATGTTGTGGACTACAACTCCCAGAATCCCCAAGCAAAAGCTGCTGCAGATGGGGATTCTGGGAGTTGTAGTCAACAACATCTGGAAATCCCTGTTTGAGGGAACCCTGGTCCCCAGCTGTTGCTGGACCACAACTCCCACCAGCCCCAGCGGCCTTCTTGGGGTTGTCATGCCTCCAGGAGTGGCCTGGCATCTCCAGGCATCAGCACTGAGCGCCAGATGACTCTTGAAGATGTGATCATGGAGGTTTCTAATGGCTTGGTATGATGAAAAATATTGGGGGACAAAATCTTCAGGAATCGTCTCAGTCAGAATGGGCAAAACCCCAACTGCACATGCAGACCACATCTGCAGCAGCAGCAGCAGCAGGGCGGAGAAGTCAAGGACTCCTCAAGCTCTGGGGGCTGCCAGGAGAGGAAGGAAGTTCTTCGGGAAAGAGCAAGACGGCATCGGGAGGATGGAGCGCCCAGAGCAGCACGGCTGCAATGGCTGCAGCTCCCCAGCTCACGCCCACTGCATCCTCCAGTGTGACCCAGAGAGAGAGAGCTGCTCCCCAGGGCTTTCCAGCTGGGCACACAGCCCTGAGGAGAGGCTGTTTCCCTTTGCACAGCACACACACATTGGCAGGAAATGCCATGGCAGAGGAACCACATCCATGGGAAGGGCCCCAGTAACCCCCCCCCCCGAACGTAAATGAGGTTATTCGGATGCCCCTCGGATACTGGCCTGTGCCATCAAGCCAGGTGTGTGCAGAAGTCCCAGGGCAGGAGCATCAAGAGGGAGGGAAGGCCAGCTGAACCCACAGGTCTGGGGGAGAGAGGCCGGAGGGGTGGGCGGCCGGCCTGCCTGCCTGCCTGCCCTGGCAAGCTCCTGCCCACTGCCCTGCCTCGGAGGCTTTGCCCTGCAGAGCTCCCCCTCCGAGCCCCCAGCTCAGGAAGCCAGACCAGCATCCCCCCCCCACCGCTTGGACTTTGGCCCGAGGAGCTGCCTTCGACTCCCCTGCCCGCCCTCCCGCCCGCCTGCAGCTGCTTGCAAGTCCAGCGAGTCTCGGGGGGGGCAGTCGCCCTGCGTCCAGCAGGATCTGTGGGGCGGGTGGCACTGCTAAGCCAGCCCTGCCCAGACGCTGCTGCCCACCCCCCCGAAGAGCACAGGGGAGGAAGCAGCAGTACCGGACTCGAGGAGGGGAGACGAGCGGCGCCTGCGCTGGGCGGGCTTCACATGGTGGGCCTTGGGCCTTGCTGGGGCCGCCGGTCCTTCTGTGTGCTGCTCGGGGCGGGGGGGGGCCTCTCCCTGTGGCAACCGGAGGCCCGTCTCCCGAGGAGCTGCTGCTGGGTGATGAGGGCCAGGTTGCCTGGTGACCGGAGCCGATGTCACTGGAGCACCCTGGCAACTGCTGGTGGCCTCCACAGCCACAGGGCTGTCCAGCCTCCCCCCAGGCAAGATGCCTGCAGGGCTTTCTGCAAGAGCAAGCAGGCAGGCTCTCTGCTGGGGTTTTGTTGGGGGGGGGGCTGCCCGGTGTTGTTCACCCCTCCAAGGCTGACTCCTCACTCAGTGCAGCACCCCCACCCGCCAGGTCAAGCAGGAGCAAAGGCAGGGGGGGCTTCCCTCACCCACTGACCTGCCAGCCGGGGCCGGGTATTGGGGGGGCAAGCCCTGTCTTTGGTGGGGGGGGGGGCTGGGAGCAAGCAGGGAGGCCCAGATTCCAAGCCTCACATGGTGACGATGTCCTTACTGGGCCACCTGGGGCCAGTCACCATCTCTCAGCCTAGCCTACCTCACAGGGTCGTTGTGAGGATGGACTGTCTGGGGGGAGGGGGAGCCAGGTAGACCAACCCCCTGTTCCCTGAAGGAAGGAGGGCTAGCAACAGAATGGACCCCCAGGGTGGCAGAGACGGCTTGCTCTCCATCCCCAGCATGTGCTCCTTGGGACCCAGCTGGGTGTGCTTCTGCCCTTACAATGCTGCCTCCCTGTAGCACAGAAGAATCCCAATGTCCTCCTAGAGGTGGTTTCAACACAAGATTTCAGTCCACAGGTGTGTGAGCAGCTGGGCCCTTTCCTTCTTTCCTTCTTTCTTTCTTTCTTTCTTTCTTTCCTTCCTTCCTTCTTTCTTTCCTTTGCCCTGAAAGGAGCCATGTTGGAAAAGGCTTCCTGAAATCTTGCTGAATTGTTCTTGTTCCTCTTTCCTCCTGCCCTTTAATGACTTGGCTGCAATCCTGTGCACAATCTCCTAGGAACTGGGCTTACTTGTGAGTAAAACCTAGCTCTTTGGCCTGGCCTGCCAAGGTTTTTAAACCGTTTTAAATGTTTTCATTGTTAATGATTTTAACTGTTTTAAAAATAGTTTTGTATTGACTAATTGAAACCCCTGCTAACCTGGCAAAGAGGCACTTTTTAATGTGGCGATTCTCTTTGATTTAGCAAGGGGAGAGTAACTGGCCCGATCCACCCCCAGCACAGTACTTCCAGTGACTGTTGCTGGTGTCTGTCTTATGTTTCTTTTTAGATTGTGAGCCCTTCGGGGACAGAGAGCCATCTTTTTTATTTATTATTTCTCTGTGTAAACCACCCTGAGCCATTTTTGGAAGGGTGGTATAGAAATTGAATGAATGAATGAATGAATGAATGAATAAATAAATATAAAATGACCAATTTGCAGGTTTCATTTTTGTTACTGTGCACCGCCCAGAGCTGTTTGGAGCGGCGTTATATAAATGAAACTGACAACAACAACAACAACAACAATAATAAATTGAAAAAGTGATAGAAAATGAAGATGTGAAAATATTATGGGACTTCCAACTACAAACAGACAAACATCTGCCACATAATACACCAGATATAACTGTAGTTGAGAAGAAAGAAAAACAAGTCAAAATAATCAACATAGCAATACCAGGGGATAGCAGAATAGAAGAAAAAGAAATAGAAAAAATCACCAAATACAAAGATCCACAAACTGAAATTGAAAGGCTGTGGCAGAAGAAGACCCAAATAATCCCAGTGGTCATTGGCGCCCTGGGTGCAGTCCCAAAAGACCTTGAAGAGCACCTCAACACCATCGGGGCCACAGAAATCACCATCAGCCAATTACAAAAAGCAGCTTTACTGGGAACAGCCTATATTCTGTGACGATATCTTTAACAATTGACAATAACATTCTGGCATCCCAGGTCCTTGGGAAGGACTCGATGTCTGGATAAAATAAACCAGTCAATAACACCTGTCTGACTGTATAAACAAGAAATAATAACAATAATAATAATTCTGCTGTTAGGACCACAATTTTGTCCCCCTTTTTTGTTGTAAAGTTAAATTGTTGCTTCTTCATCCTTTTGATTGCTCGGGAGAGGGAGAATAAATGATATAGTGCAAACACTGCTTATTTAAAATAAAATAAGTGAGGACTCAATGGTAGAGCAGAAGATCTTGACAAGTACAGTGCATAGGAAGCTGCCTTATACTGAGCCAGACCCCTGGTCCATCTTGCCAGTGGCGGATTAACGGAGAGGCAGAGCAGGCATTTGCCTATGGCGGTGAAATTTGAGGAGCAGCGAATTTTGCCCCTCCTCAAATTTTGCTGCTTGTCTCTGTGGGCAGCGGCGGTTGCAGCAAGGGTGGAGTGGGCGAGGAGAAAGTCCCCCCCCTTACCATATATTTAAAAAGGCAAACCTTTTTTTGTTTAAGGTAAAAGGGTGGCAAAAAGCTTAATCCGCCCCTGCATCTAGCTCAGGATTGTCTACCCAGACTGGCAGCGGCTTCTCCCAGGTTGCTGGCAGGAATCTCTCTCTGCCCTATCTTGGAGATGCTGCCAGGGAAGGAACTTGAAACCTTCTGCAGGCAGGCAGGCAGGCAGGTAGGTGCTCTTCCCAGAGCGGCCCCATTCCCGGAGGGGATATCTTACAGAGCTCACACATGTAGTCTCCCATTCAAATGCAAACCAGGGCAGACCCTGCTGAGCAAAGGGGACCATTCATGCCTGTGCCAGCACAAGATGCTAGTCCAGCTCACTCCCTGCTGTGCTAGTCTTCTGCTGACGGGTGGACATCATCCCGATTAAACGTACTAATAGGAAGTCCTATTGAAATGTAGCAGGGAGACCAGCACTAGCAACTTAGGATGCCAGTCAGGAGTCCCTTCACCTGGGGGAGCTTTCAGGCATGTGATCGCCCACCTGCACGCCCAAGTCGCATGACTGCTGCTGCAATCCGTCTTGCTGCATACGTGGAGCAGGTCAGTGATTCTCCTTCTAAACCAGCTCCGTTCAAGCTGTGCAGAGAGAGGACATTTGGCTGTTCAGCAAGAGACTCGCTGCCAGGGATGGAGAGCATCCCCTGCGTCAGCACCCTGCCTTTGGGCCGGTCCTGCTCTTCAAGGAGATTAGGGGCAATGTGACAAATCCTGTTAGTGGGGAAGGGATCATCCCGTGATTGACAGCATCTGCTCTGACACCATTAACTCAGCTGGCCCTCAGTAGCTCCACCTGATTGCCCCTGGATCCTGAAAATGCCTTGGGGAAGAAGACAAAGAAGACGAAGGCAGCTGAGAGCAGGTTGCCCAGCTGACTCCTGACCAGGGCTTGGGGAAGCTCTGGCCAGAGAACCGAGGTGCTGAGGCCCTCCACTCCTCTGAGGGTCTGCGAGTTGTAGGGACGACAACCACTCGGACTCCTTAATCCCATTGGCAAGCTGTGCTACCAGCTAATCTCTTCCCAAGCCTCTGAGAGGATTGCATTGTTAGCAGGAGAGAGGCAAGGACTACCTTCAAACCAGGTGTCTGGGGAGGACCTGGCAGGTGGCCCTGGGCCTCCTTCCTGCAGCCCACCATGAGAGAGAGCACTGCCCACCACCCGTGGCACGCTAGTTCTGCAGCGGGTAAGTGTGCTCAGGGGTGTCGCTAGAGGAGAGGGGGGCCCTGTTTCCACCCCTCTCCCCAGCAGCCCCTTGGAGTGAGGGGGAGAATGAAGATGGGGAGGGGTGGAGCTGAGGGGGCTCCTCAGGAGCTGGGGGGCCCCAAGTGCTTTGAACCCATCTGCTCAATTATCGCTGCAGCCCTGGCCGGTGGTAGAAGCAGGCCGGCCGATTCCTAGCTTCCTATTGCCCAGGGGGCTGCAGGATCTGGAAGCGAGAAGGTGCATCAGAGCTACAAAGAGGAGAGGCAAGGGAGGGGGTGGGTAGGTGGCTGGCTGGGGGTCTGCTCTGCAGGGAGGGCTGCTCTAGGGAGCAGAGTGCCTGGGACGGATGTGCGGCGTTCTCAGTGTGAAGAGCAGTCCTGGGTGGAGTTGTCATAGAATGGAAGTGCCGCAGGGCATTTGTGCGTGGCGGCTCTTCTGACGCAAAGGCTGGGGTGGGCCCACTTGCCCTCCAGCTGTTGTTGAACTGCAACTCCCTTCGCCGCCTTCGGCATGATCCGCACCACACGTTAAGGTCATCTGAGGAGGTCCATCTCCAGTTGCCACTGGCTCGTCTGGTGGCGACTCAGAGGCGGGCCTTCTCTGCAGCTGCTCCTGGGCTGTGGAAGGCGCTCCCTGCAGAAATCCGTCATTCTGGATCATGACTGTCCTTCAGGAGAGCCCTTAAGACCTCTCGGCTTGGCCTGGCCTCCCAGGGTTTTTTTAACAACTGAAAACCTGTTTTAATTTTTTTAAAAAATGGCTGCCCTGGTTCTCCAGGGTTTTTTTAGCTGTTTTAATTGCTTGCTTGGTTTTATTCTGTTTTTATAGTTTGTTTTTAACTGTTAACTTGTTTTAATTGTTTTTACCTTGTTGTAAACCGCCCTGAGCCATTTTGGAAGGGCGGTATATAAATCGAAGAAATACATACATACATACATACATACATACATACATACATACATAAACAAACAAACTCCCATCACCCCCAGCCACAATGGCTGAAGGCCGGTGATGATGGGAGTTGTAGTTCAACAACAGCTGGAGGGCCAAGTTGGCCCACCCCTGCACTAAGGTAGGGGTTCCTAACCTAGAGTCTCCAGATGATGTTGGACTGCAGCTTCAGTCCATTGAGCTGAAGACCATAGCGGCTGGGGATGATGGGAGTTGTAGTCCAGCCACCTCTGGGGTCTCGCGCTTGGCGACCCCTGCTGTAAGGCTTCTCTCTCTGTGTGGGAAAGCTCTGATGTAGCACACTTGCACATTATGAAATAGGCTCGTGCCAGGGAAGCAGGAGCTGGTCCTCCGTCTCTCCGTTGTCTACACGGCACCTTTTGTCAATTGCACATATTGAGGACTGTGCCAGGGACATCCCAGGGGGGTCAGCTTCTCAGTGGAAAAGTGGTGGCGCCTGCTGGGCAGCGGCCGCTGGATCTGGGCCTCGGAGAAGCAGAGGGGAGCAGGGCTGCCTCCCACTTCCCCTGCCTTCTGCAGCTCAACGGGGCTTGTGGGTGGAAGGGGGGCAGCTTTGGGGAGCACACCAGGGGCGCCAGGCGGCAGTGAATGGAGTGGGGCACTGAGGCATGGGGGTGTCCATCTGGAGAGGGTGGGTGTCCCCCTCCCACTGTTCCCTCGAAGGCATGCGCACATGGGCACACTCACAAGTTTTCAGATGTCCGCTCAGTTCATTTTAGATCCCGCTCAGGTTGACTCAGGAAGGCCCCACTCTGAATGCACGTGGTGCGCACACCCTGCCTTGATGCTGCCGCCCAGAACAAAACTCATTCTGCACAGAGAGGAGAAAAATTGGAGGGACCCCTGGCCCCTGCCTGCCCCTTCTTCAGGGAGGCATGAGGGGAGAGCAGAAAGCAGGCTGGGAACAGAGGCAGCAGCCCTATACAGAGTCAGACCCTTGCTCCATCTAGCTCAGGATTGTCTGCACAGACTGGCACGACTGTCCTGGGGCTCCTGGCTGAGCATTTGTCCTTCTGCTCCCTGCTTGCTCGTGGAACCTAGTTTGGGGCCCTCAAGAGGCACCTTGGCCCTGCCTGAATTTGGGGCCCCCGAGGAGGTACCCCGGTGCAGATCCCCTTGGAATCAGTCTTCCCTCCAACAGGGATTCCCAGAGGTTGTTGACTACAACTCCCAGAATCCCCATCCGCAATGGCTTTTGCTTTGGGATTCTGGGAGTTGTAGTCAACAACACCTGGGAATCCCTGTTGGAGGGAAGACCGCTTGGAACAGGTGCCCCAGCCCAACAGCTTTGGACGACGTCCTCCTCCTCCTCAGCGGAAGCCCCGGGGCAGTGTGGACGCCAGCTTGGCCATCAGTCCAAAATCCACCCCTTCCCTTCTGAGGTCCCATCACCCTCAGCAGAACAGGCGGGGTACAAACCTCTCGCAGTGCTGTGTTTGCTGGCTTCTGCCACACTCCCCTTCATTCTCCCTTGGATCCACTCTGTTGCACGGCCATGCTAGTAGCCAACATCCAGTCCCTGGTCGCTGTGGTGCGCTGCTTCAATCAAACAGTTCTCTGCTCTCATCCCTGCTGGTTCTCCTCCTGACGGCTTCGTTCCTGGGGCTTTCTGGCAAGGAGCAGTGACTAGCTGTTGCCTTCTGCAGGTGGCAGGATGCTCGGCTGGATTGAGAAAGTGGTGCCCCAGCCTCCTGCAAGCTCTCCCATCCGAATGGTCACAGAGAAAGGCGGAAAGGCTGGACAAACAGCCCGGGAAGCCAGACCTGGACTGGCCAGGCAGGTGAGTGAGTGAATGCCTTGCAGGGATCCGAGGGCCAGAGCCGAGGAGGGCGCTGAGGTGCCAGGTGTGCGTCAGGTAACGAGCCACCATTTGCCGCATGCATTGCAGGGCTGTCTGCCGTGTCGGATCCAACATGCGCTGTGTTGAGAACTGGTAGGACTCCCTCCGATACGATGGAACATCCGGTAGCTGGAACCGTCAGGAGGCTCCCTGCTGCTGTGGCAACCGCCGTTGGAGGTCCAAAAGCTCTGTTGGACTCCTGCTGCCACCTTTGGTGGCCAGGTGCAGGCAGGAAGCAGGCTCCATTGCTCCTTCTGGAGCAAAGGTGAAGCGTGCACATGAAGGGAACGGCCTCCTGTGGCTCGGGATTTAAAAGGGATTTTTAAAAATCACCCTTGTAGGTGCTTCTGGGAAATCGAGCTTTTCCTGTGTCGTGATTGCAGCCTTGGAAAAACTGCCAAAGTTGCCCAATCGGGTGCATGGGGAGGGAGTAAGAATTTGAACCCAGGACTCTGCTACCCAAGTCCTGATGTTAAGTTTGCAATGCAATTTCAGGGGAACAGTGACTGGCCGGGGAAGGGTTAGTTAAGCACTCCCCTTCTCCATGCAAAGTGCCCTCTCCCTAGAGCAAAAGAAACACTCCATGCAGCAGCAAACTGTGTCATGGGGGAGACATGAATTGCAGAGAGGGATGCCTGTCAAAGGCTTTGAATGCTCTACCCGGCTGCTCACTGAGCCAAGAGGCCCCTTTTCAAAGTGGTGGTGCTCTTTATTGAGCAGGGGGAGAGCAACTGGCCCTCTCCGTCCCCAGCACAGCATCCCTCCAATGGCTGTTGCTGGGGTCTACCTTCTGTTTCTTTTTCAGACTATGAGCCCTTTGGGGACAGGGAACCATTTTATTTATTTATATCTCTGTAAACTGCTTTGGGAACTTTTGTTGCAAAGTGGGATATAAATATTTGTCGTCTTCATATGGTCTAAGGTAGGAACATAGGAAGCTGCCGTATACTGAGTCAGACCCTTGGTCCATCTAGCTCAGTATTGTCTACACAGGCTGGCAGCGGCTTCTCCAAGGTGGCAGGCAGGAGTCTCTCTCAGCCCTCTCTTGGAGATGCTGCCAGGGAGGGAACTTGGAACCTCAGATGCTCTTCCCAGAGTGGCGGCTTCATCCCCTGAGGGGAAATATCTTCCAGTGATCACACTTCTAGTCTCCCTTTCAAATGTAACCAGGGCAGACCCTGCTTAGCTGGGGGACAAGTCATGCTTGCTACCACAAGACCAGCTCTCCTCACTGGTCCCAAGCTTGGATCCCCAGCTGTTTTGGGCCCACAACTTCTATTTTGTTGTTGTTGTTGTTACTTGTTTATACTGCCTCACCCAGATGGCTGTAGGCGGTTCACAAATTTAGGAATCCAAGCTTGGGACCACTTGCCCTAAAGCCGGGGTCCCCAACCTGGGGTACTCCAGGTGTTGCTGAACTACAACTCCCATCATCCCCAGCCCCAATAAATTGTAGTTGGGGGTGCTGGGAGATGTAGTCCATCAACATCTGGGGGGCCACAGGTGGGGAACCCCTGCTCCAAAGCATGCCACAAAGGTTGCCATTCCAGTGGTGTCTTCATTAAGAAGGCAGAAGTGTTGAGATCTTGCCAGCTGGGCTTGAACAAGGCACCGGGGAGATGGGCAGCCGACCCGCTTGGGGGTGCCATGTAGGGCTGCCTCTTTCTCTGACTCTCCTTCTCTCCTTTGCTTGCGAACTCCCCAAGCTGCCAGAAGGAACCTCCAGACATCCAGCGGAAGGTAAGATCTTTGAAAGGGAGCTCGCTGTGAGCATCAGCACCGCCCTGCTGGATCAGGCCCAACAAGGCAGCCCATCTAGTCCAGCATCCTGTTCCGCACAGTGGCCCACCATTAGCAGGTGCCTGCTAATGCTGCACTCTGCCAGTCTGCGTCTCCCTCCTCCGTTGCTTTTTCAAAGCAGTTGGCACCATAAACGGCAGTGCAGCCTCCTGGCCCTCTTGGCTGGTGGGGTCTGCCTGGGAGGAGCAGTTGGCTTGCAGAGGCAAGAGGGCCATGAGAGGGCACGGGGTCGGGGCTGATCCTTGGGGCTGCTGCTGTTCCTCCCCCCCCCCGCCGTCCGGGCCTCTGAGCAGGTTTGGGGCACCCCATGGCACAAGCCGGGCTGCTCCGACTGAAAGGTCAGCCATGTGCCGAGGTAGCAAGAGGGGGCCGCTGTGTGCACTGGAGGAGAGGTGGGGAGTGGGACACACGGAGGCCGCCTTCCCCACCTCGGAGTCTGCAAGCACAGCCCTGCGCTGAAGGAGGTGGTGGCAAGCGCCAGAGCACAAAGGAGTCCTTTCCACGGCATCTCCAAGGTCCTCCTTGGAACGTCTTCTGCCGAAGCCTGGTGCAGCAGCCGGGCCCGGAGAGAAACCTCTCGTGAGTGGCCCAGGTGTCGGTGTGGGGCTTGGGCATGCTCCGACTCTGTTTTCCCTCTTTGGGGAGATACTCCAAAGCGAGGGGAGCTGCTGGGGCCTTCCTAGTTTGCAGCACCCACTCTTGCTTTGGGGCTGCTTGGAGACTTGAGCCTGGTTCAGACATTACGCTGTGCGAGTGTTCAGATGTCTGTACACTCATGCATGATGTCCTTGTGTGGACGAATGGCAGTGCCTGCATTCATTTAAAAAAGTGGACCTGGGTACAGGCCCTTCAAGTGCACGGGGCAGATCGGAAGTGTACTTCTGTGCCTGCGTTCAACATAACATGTGAATGACTGTACCTGTGTTCAGATCCGTACCTGTGTACCCTGTTGAACATGACTTGTGAATGGGCCTTTTGACTCCCATGGGCTGGCCAAATGAATGCTGTCACAGTGGGCTGCCCTTTGGGACTTTTGAATACTTTGACTGACATTCTGATTTGGCTGGAATTACTCCTGAGTAGTCCTGTTGAAATTAAGTACTGCCTTAGAGTAACTCCTGTATGGTATCCTGAGAGTAACTTGGTTTTGGGGCTGCCATATGGGAAAGAGGAGAGGTCTCCTGTACTTTGGAGAGAAGGGGGAATGTCTGCCTCTGCATCTTGTCACCCAGGGGGAGGAAAAGCTGCACCTGCTGAAATTCCCCCTTCTGTGCCTCCCGACTTGGTCTGGATGCGTCGGCCTTTATTTTCAACAGCATGCATAGCCCCTTCCACAACCTGGGTCCACAATTTTGCATGCATGATGAAGTGTGGTCTAGAGGGAGGGAAAGGGAAAGATGTGAGTCCAGTTGTGGGCAGTTTTAACCTAGCGACTGGCTTTGTCTCCACGTAGGGCCAGGCCAAGAGGAAGCTGCCGGGACCCATGAGCCAGTGTCGACCACCGACAGGTGCCCCCTCTCCTTCCTCTTGTACCATTTCCATGTAGGGTGCTTGTAAGACAACTCGGGAAGGCCGTGGTGGCTGGCCTGCGACGCTCCAGCAGTAGATGATGGGATCTGTAGTCCAGAAACAGCAAGAGAGCCCCCGGTTGGCAGCCCCGGCACGAAGGGAAGTCCTTGGCCCGCTCCAGGTTCCTTGCTGAGATTGCTGTCTGTGCCTGCTCAGTGGATGGTGGCCTGGGTTATAAGAGAAGGTGGGGGGCGGGGGGAGGGAGGGTCTCCCCATCTCCCCATGGAGCCCTGCTGGTCTAATGAATCGCTGCTTGAGCCAGTGAATGTGGCGTGCAATGCAGATGAGCAACGCAGCCTAGTTTTTACACGTATAACCGAAAACACTCCTGGTCTGTCTTTGTTTTTCTCTTTATTTTTGGAAGGAGTTTCAAAACGTTACCAATAGGGGCAGGGGGAGGAGGCAAGTGACAGACCAAACAGTCATGGGAATAGCAAACTTCAGAGAACTATAAATGAAATGGACTAGACCAGCAGAAGCTGTGTCTGACGCTACGGCTTCAGCATCGGCACGTGTGAGCTCCTGCCCACGTTCTGGGCATGTGAGACCCGGGCATGTTCGTGTACGTTGGCAGCTACGGCATGGATGTGAATGATGCCCGCCTTGGAAAGATGAGGGTCTGTGGCTGCCAGAGTTGTGAATCATTCCAGCTCCACACTTAGGGGGCAGTTTCTTGAAAGTGACCCCATGCGTGAAGCCAGTGTGGTGTAGTGGTTAGGGTGCTGGACTAGGACCGGGGAGACCCGAGTTCAAATCCCCATCCAGCCATGATACTAGCTGGGTGACTCTGGGCCAGTCACTTCTCTCTCAGCCTAACCTCTACCTCACAGGGGTGTTGTGAGGAGAAATTTAAGTATGTAGTACACCGCTCTGGGCTCCTTGGAGGAAGAGCGGAATATAAATGTAAAATCATCATCATCATAGCTTTACCTCCTTTGGAGAGTGATCCCTCCCAGCTTTGGGAATCTGATAGGAATCGGGGGTTGTTCAGGACACAGGGCTGTCCTGAGACAGTGTTCCCATCTGTGTTGGAAGAGGAAACCAGTCCGACATCCAGGCTTCCCCCAGTGCAAGGCGTGGCAGAGCTGCGGTCTTCCAGGGTGGGTCCCCAGGGGATGGACTACAACTCCATCAATGGCCTTCAGCCATTGTGGCTGAGGATGATATGGGGAGTTGCAGCCCACCAGCATGTGGGGATCAAGGCTTGAGGATTCCTGCTGTTGAGCCAGATTACACCCTCCCTGCCACGAGTCATGGCGGCTCTCGGCAGTGTGCTTCCACACCTCTTGTGTTGTGACACCGCAGTCCCTATGCTGACAGCAGGGTGCCGTTCACACTTCCGATGCCTTGTTTCAAATTTAATCGCTGCTGCGATACAGTGCTATGATGCTGTGTATCGGGTGTGAAAAGGTGGCTGTTCTGCCCCCCCCCCGACTGCTCCCCCTGCTGTTTACGTTTCAAATTCGATTTGCCTGAACTGAAGCATTTTGCTACTATGAGCAGCTAGCCTGGAAAGCGCCCAGGAGGGCATCACGTGAGCGGCATCTTAGCCCAGGTTTTCCTGCACCCACCACCCTGGCTGGCATCTGGATAGGGCTCATGGCTTTGGCAACGCCTCGTTCCAGGGGTCCACCTCTCTGCACGCTTCCCACCTTGCCGGAGGCGTCGTGCTTTTAGTGTGTGCGCGCTGGAAGGGGGCGAGTGCAGAGGACTCCTTGCTGGGTGGGTGATCTAGTGCTTGATCTTGGGGAGGCTGTGGGGGCTCATGGGATGGACTTGGAGGGCTGTTGATGGCCCCTTCTCTTGGAGGACAGCGGTGGGGAACCCTCCTCCTTTCAGCTGCCTGCTGGCTGGGGAGGGGACTCCGAGAAGGGCCCCCCTCCCTCTTGGCTTGTTGCTGGGCTGGATGGCAGTGCAAAAGACATCTTGCCGGCCACAACCAGCACACACACACACCCGCACCAGACTGCAGCCCCTCCTTGCTGAGCTCCCTTCTGGTTTTTTTGCAGTGCTGGGCAGGGGGTCCTCACCTGGCTGTCTCAGGGCCTGGGGAAGGTCATGCCCCAGCCGGCCCAGAACGCCGTCCCACTCCAGGAGGTTGGCAAGAGCTTTGAGGCCAGCATTGAAATCCCAGATGTGGTGAGTGGGGATAACTTGGGGGGCTGGGGAGCCTTTCGGTCTTCTCTTCCCTCTTCAGCTTGAATCGTTGGGAGCACAAGCAGAGTCTTGCTGCATTGGTCCAAGGCCCGTCTCGTCTAGCATCCCATTTCTCACAGGGAAACCTGCAAGCAGGGCAGGCAGGCAACTGTGCTCCCTGGCTGGTTTTCCCCAGCCCAGCACCTGGAATTCAGAGGCATCTGCTTCAGAAGAGGGAGGCTCCACTGAGTCATCCACAGGAGTAGCCACTGATGGTCCTTTCCTCCGGAGTTTCTCTAATCCCCTTTCAAAGCATGACCATCTCCTCATCTTAGGGCAGCATCATTGATGACACCCATTGTCAGTGGTGGCTCCTCCTCACGAGCCTGGGTGTGTGCCAAAGGAGGTGCAGCAGCCTCTGCTTCCCAGCAGCAGCTTGGGTTCTTTCTCTCTCTTTTTCCTGCCCAAGAGCTGCACTCCCTGCAGCCTGGCCATTCACCAGGTAGAGCTGCAAGCTGGGCCCCCTCCCTGCTCACCCTGGTCACAGTTCATTGAGAGTATGTTAAATAAGCACCCATTTCGATAGAAGTGTCCAAATATGTGACTTTTTGTTTTTGGGTGTCTGTTTTGCAGACAGAAGTCCAAATCATAGAGGACGAGGAAGAGGAATTAGGTAAAGTGTTTGTGTGGGGGCCTCCCCTATGAGCAGGCATGCATGTGTGGGCCCTGACATGGCCCACGGGGTGTGAACTGACTGTAATGGCCATTGTTGGGAGCCACCAACCTGGGCAAGGCTGGAAATATCCCAAGGGTGGAAATATCCTAGAGACCTGCTTCTCTCCCCCTCAGCTAGTTGCAGTGGTTGCTGTCGTTGTGCTATTTCTCCCCAGGTTTCTCGTCTTGGTTGCAAATATCAAGTACTGGAAGGAGACCAGGAGCTAATTCAAGATTTAGAACCAGGGCGTTTTCCAAATTATCTGCTCAACTGTGGCAAAATACTTCCGTTCCGGCAAATCACATTCAAAATGTAAATAGCAAAGCGCCCAGCAGGGGGAGCAGTCTCACAAAAACTAACAACCCCACAAAATAGCAACTTTTTCTAGCTGCATAGACAACATTATATTGGAGTGATTAAATTAGAAACAAAGCATTGGCAATGTGAACGGCACCCTGCTGTCCACGTAGGGACTGTGGTGACCGCGTAGGGACACGGGAAGTGTGGACGCACACTTCCGAGATATGTCCTGACCCCGTTGCAGGGTCTAATCTGGAAAGCGCCCAGGAGATTCATCAGCTAAGCTCTGCATGAAGAGCTTTTATGGCCTCCTCGGGGTCTGAGACTGACATTCAGGTCCTCCCTGAGGGGAAACCTTCCAGATTAACCCCTACAACAGTCTCACAATATATCCGCGAAGTGTGCTTCCGTACTTCCTGTGTTGTGACACTGCAACCGCTGCGCTGTCCGCAGGGTGCCGTTCACCTTTCGGATGCCTTG
The DNA here is from genome assembly GCF_027244095.1 of Hemicordylus capensis. Classification (NCBI taxonomy): domain Eukaryota; kingdom Metazoa; phylum Chordata; class Lepidosauria; order Squamata; family Cordylidae; genus Hemicordylus; species Hemicordylus capensis. The sequence continues at coordinate 1,563,646 of NC_069665.1, forward strand.
TTTCGGATTTTATCGCTGTGATTTAGAGCGATAACGTTGTATGTCTGTTGCAAAAAAGTAGCTGTACTTTCCCATTGTAGATTTGGGGGATCGTTTTCAATTCGACCCTGCCAAGCCGAAGCATTTTACCGCGGTTGCGACGGGTAATCTGGAAAGCGTCCAGGAGGCAGCAGGAACTGCGCTCCTTGTTTCGGGGTGCCAATGGCTCTGGCAGTGGAGCAAGCCCTGCTCTCAGGCCCAGCGTGGACTGGGGGGGGGAAAGGCCCAGGGGCTGGTGGCAGTAAGACGGGCAGAGCTGCGAACCACACTCCGGGTGTGTGTGTGTGTGTGTGTGTGTGTGTGTGTGTGTGCTCCTGGTGGTGGCAGTGCCTCTGTGGCTCTCCATTAGCCCAAGTGCAGAAGAACCCGGGACTTTTTACTAAGGGAGGGACCCCCAAGTCCTCCCCTGTGATAGTTCCAGCATGCAGTGAGACTCCTCGCCTTTCCTGCTCCAGTGTGGGAAGCTTTGAGGAAGAAGGAGGGGGGGGGAGGCTGGCTGAGTGCACAGAAATGCTGCTTGTGCTGCCTGCCCATGCAGAGCAGGAGACCTCCCGTTATATTGGGCCATGGCCAATATAGCCACCGTCATTGGGCACGAGTGCTGTCATGCTGGCTGGCCGGCTGGCCGAGGCTTTAGAGCAGGGCTCCCTAGTGTGGGTCCCCAGATGCTGTGGGGCTACAGTTCCCATCGTCCCTGGTCACGAGGCTTGTGACCCTTGCTTGGGAAGCCCACCTTGGGGAGGAGCTGAGGGCAGAGATCAACAAGCCAGCCGTTCTGCCACCGTCTTCCATGCCGCGCGGTTGTTCCCTGCAGTTAGCAGGCCAGAGTCCTTTGCCTTTATTTTTCAATTTCCCCTTTCCAGAGATAACCGTGCTTGAGCTTGATGAAGCCGAGGAAGAGCCTGGTGAGCTGCAATCCAGCTCGGATAATAATGCCCTAGACAAAATGTAAGTCCTCCCCAAAGCCACCATGTTTCTGACCTTTGCCTGCACCCCAGTCCTAAAAATATTAGCCATTAGAAAGCCTTGCTGATCCCACTAGACCTTATTTCCACCTGGAGTTGGAATGGCTGGAGTTTGCCAGTCCTTCCTTGCCCTTCCTGGGTCTGCACTTCAGGGCACCATTGCTACCGGCTCATCGCTAGGAACACGAGAAGCTGCCTTCTGCCCAGAGGAGACCAAAGGAGAGCTGGTCTGGTGGTAGCAAGCATGACTTGTCCCCTTAGCTAAGCAGGGTCTGCCCTGGTTGCATATGAATGGGAGACTGGATGTGTGAGCACCGTAAGAGATTCCCCTTACAGGGTGGAGCTGCTCTGGGAAGAGCAGAAGGTTCCAAGTTCCCTCCCTGGCAGCATCTCCAAGCTAGGACAAGATTTATTTATTTTTAATAGGACAGTATTTTTTAATTGAACCAACAAACTACCAAAGCATACAGTACGTTTCCAAAGCACAATTATATACAAAGTGGTTGTTTGTACATGATACATCTACAAAGATTTACAGACAAGGATTTGGAAACCACAAGCATCTCCAAGATAGGGCTGGGAGAGATTCGTGCCTGCAACCTTGGAGAAGCCACTGCCAGTCTGTCTAGACAATACTGAGCTAGATGGACCAAGGGTCTGACTCAGTAGATGGCAGCTTCCAATGTTCCTTTGGGAAGAACAGTCAGGCCCTGAGTCCATCTAGCTCAGTCTTGTCTACACTGACTGGCAACGGCTCTCCCAGCTGACCCCTGGAGATGCTTCCAGGGAGTGACATGGGAGTGTGTAGGCAGAAGGCATTCTACTGAGCTATGGCCCATCCTTTAAGGAAGGGGAATATTCTACAGCACTTGCATGTGGGCTCCCATCCGAATGCAAACCAAGGTGGACCCTGCTTAGCGAAGGGGACAACTCCCCCTCCCTCCCCCTAGACCGCCTCTCCTCCCCTTAGGAAGGGGCCTGAGACTGAGTCACACCATTGGTCCATCTCGTGGCTCTCCAAGGCTTCAGGGGAGAGTCTTTCCATCTGCCGGGGAGTGAACTTGGGACCTTCTGCATGCCAAGCAGATGCTCTGCTCCTGAGCTGTGGGCTCAGCTCTTCCTCCTGCTTAGTGGAATTGTGTCGACTGCTGCCCCCTGAGCTGCTGCTGCCGCCGCCGCCGCCACCACCACCAGAGTAGGGTGGAGTGGTTGCTAGCAGGCGTTTCCTTTCTTGTATTGTCCTTTGGAAAAGATAGAAAACCAAAGGTGCTGATACTGCATTCCTAGGATAGTCTGGCAGACAGCCTCACTGTGAACTAGTAAGATGACCAGTCCTCATAGTGTGTTTCTCTTCTTTCCATCCCTTTCAAGTGGAGGGAAAAAGGTCTTTACCTGGCTGAAGGAGGGATTTGAAAAAATGATTCCTCAGCCAGAGAATATGAAAAAGGCAGAGGTAAGTGCCGAAGAAGGGTGAGATCATATGCTTGGTTTCTGACACCAAGGAAGCCAAGAGCAGTTGCCTGTGATCCCTTTGAACAATGCGCAGGGACCATGAAATAGTACCTTTGACCAACAAAGGTTCACCATGCGCTGCAGAAGCTTTTGAGTTGCACAGAACTCTTCCTCAGGCTAGGTGTTTAAAACAGAGAAATGGAAAAGAAAAAAACGATTCCAGGATGCTTGTGGATCAGGCTGAACTACAGGACTGTGGCTCTCAGTATCACATACCTGTTGCATTTCTGTTTGTGGGGCCAAGGGACAGAAAGCAGAAGACATTTACAGTTCAAACCAGTGCATATTTACTCCAAGTTAGCCCCACTTGGTTCAATGGGGTTTACTCCCTGGAAAGCCTGTTTAGGACTGCAGCCTTTGTGAGAGCATGTGCCCAGGGGGTTCCCAAGCCTGGGTCCTCAGATGTTGTTGGACTACAACTCCCATCATACCCTGCCTTCAGCCACTCCAAAACCTGGGACCCCCTGTGCTAGTCAGTGCTGGTATTTTGTTCAGGTGATATCTCTCGCAAATGCAGGGAGTGACTGAAGTAGCACGTCTGGAGAACAGCCTGTGCTTCTACCTGAGTGTCACCCAAGAGGCGAAACTGCTAGGAAAGGCAAGCCGCTGACCACCTCTGTGTACGACACTCAGGATATGCAGACCACTCAAAAAGAAAAAGTGGTATAAATTCAACCAGGTTTGCACAAAAGCTCTTAGGGCAGGTGCTCGCAAACTTGGGCCCACAGAGGGTTTTGGACTACAATGCCCTTCATCCCTAGGGAGCTGGGGGTGATGGGAGTTGTAGTCCAACAACCTCTGGGGACCCAAGAAGTGTTCCCTCTAGCAGGGATTCCCAGTTGTGGTTGACTACAACTCCCAGAACCCCTAGCTGCAATGGCTTTTGCTTGGGGATTATGGGAGTTGTAGTCCACAACATCTGGGAATCCCTCGGTGACCCCCCAGTTCAGCTAGTGAACAGGCCATCCCTGTGTGGTGGGCAGCGACCCTGTGTGTCTGTTTAGTGTCAGGGGGAGGGGGAGGAATCTCTGTGCCCCAAACCCAGCGGCTCATTCTGTCCTCTGCATTTGTGGAACAGGAAAGGAGCCCTGAGAAGCAGGCGGCTGGAGAGGGTGAGTGTCCACTGCTGGCGTGCTTGAGTGGCTGGGTGCTTGGCTGGCAGTTGCCCAGGGAGGGCACAAATGTGGACAAGGCTTGCCTTGTGGGGACGGTGCAGGCACCCCATTGCCCTGCCCCCAGTGGGGTGGGGAACGGTGGCGTAGCAGGTAATCTGCAATGCTTATTCCTGAAAGCACAACTGTTAGAGAGTGAGGGACGGGTGGTGGTGGGGAATTGCTCTGGGACTGTAGTTGGGGTAGTGCTGGCTAGTGCCCATGATGTCACTCACTGTGAGGCACAGATTCAGTCCTTCCCTTGTCTGTTTGCACCAGTTTGGCCTGCCAGCTTTGCTCTTTTTCTTGACTGCGTCCTTGCTCTCAAGCACACACACACACACACACACACACAGACACACACTCCGCCTCACACAACTTACAAAGAGAACTTGGCCATTGCGTACCCTTCCCTGCGTACCAAGGTCTTCTCCAGTGATGGTCTGCTGGGTGCCCCCCTTGCCATGGTCTGAGGGGCTGTGGGTGGCCACTTAGGACAGGGTCCTCCCAGCAGTGGCACCCACACTCTGGCATTCCCTCTGGGTCTCCAGCTGATTGGCAAAGACAATCCTTTTCCAGAGGGCTTCTTTCTGGGGCCCAGTGAGCCGGCCTGAATCTGTTCAGATTTGCTGCCATCTAGAGTTTTGAGGCTCCGCTGTGGCTTCCATTCCTGCTGGGTAAAATCTGCTTTGGGGGCTTTTAGAACGAATGTTGCTAGCCATCATGTTGATTTTTAAATTGAAAGGTTGAGCATATTTATCCATTTCTAATCCTTTAATCTTTGGGCTATAGCTCTTTAAAATGCAAAAAGCCCTGAGCCAATTTTGGAAGGGCGGTATAAAAATTGAACGAATAAATAAACAAATAAACATAAAATAAATAACAGTGTGCACCCCGTTCCTCAACCCCCTCCCATCTCCTCTCCACACACCACGTAAATCGCTTCCAGCCACCTCCACAGGGAATAACTGAAAGGTTTTGATACACAGGGGATTTCCCAGCCAGCCCCCCCAGCGCTGTCGGGGCAAAGCACCGAGTTTCTACAGCCAGCCTGTCCGGCCTGAGCGTGTCTCTCTTTCCTCGAACTCTTGGTGGTGATGGCAGCAGGTAATAGTGTGCAAATTGCTTTTCCTTGGCTGTGAGTTTTTGCAGTTGCCGCAATACTGTTCACTGCTCCTGGAGGTGCAGATGTTGGCTTATGAACATGCAGCTACAACTTTGGGCATTCTGTTTGGGCATTCTGCAGGAGACGGATTTTAAAAATGAGGCAATAGCAGCAACCAGTCTGCTGGATATTCTGGTAATTACGGTTTACTATGTTAATGCTGGACAATATCAAAGCAATTTACAGTGAATTTCCATTCCATTTCAAAGTGCATGGCCTGGATGATCATCAAAAGTATGGGGCAGAGTCTGCCCCAGGAGTTTGATGCTTACCCACCCACCTGTGGCTGAGGTCTGAAGCCCCCTTGCTCCTCTGCCCACTTCAGAGCTAGGGTGGGCGGCCCCATTCTGCTCCCTCTGCCGCCTCTGTTTCCACACCCCCACCATCACCCCTGGAATTAGATAGTTTCTCTGTACTGTAGATGGTCCCAGCAGTTGTCATGGTTGGCAATAATAAGAAAAAGTTTTCAAGGCAGTTCATGTAGGAAAAGGAATGTGAGGATGGATCCCTGTCCCCAAGGGGCTCCCCATCTCAAAAGACACCCAAGGCAAGGGAGCTCCGCCTGCCCCCCCACCCACCCCCAGCAACAGCCACAGGGAGGGATGGGCTGAGTAGGGACAGTTGTGTTCTCCCTGCTGGGCGTGAGAGAATCGCCGCTTTCAAAGTGCATTTTTGCCCAGTTGTTTTTAAAATCAAATTTGTACAGCACCCCAAACTTCCGTCTCTGGGCGTTTTACTACAACACAAAGCAAATTAAAACACAAATGAACACCTTAAAACAATTTAAAACCACACATCCAGTTAAAAAGCCTGGGTGGAAAAATGAATCTTTAAGTACTGCTTAAAACTTGTCAGAGCTGGGGAGGCTCTTATTTCAGCAGGGAGAGTATTCCGGAGTCTCCGGGAGGCATTGACAGAGAAGGCCCGTCCCTGTGTAACCACCAGACAAGCCGCAGATGAACCTCCCCTGCAGATGAACTGCAGATGAACCTCCCCTGCTGATCTCCGTGGGCGGTGGGGCTCAGTGAACGGCACCCTGCTGTCCGCATAGGGGCTGTGGTGTCACAACGCGGGGAGTGTGGAAGCAGACTTCCGAGAGCCGACCTGACCCCGTTGGAGAGTCTAGTCTGGAAAGCGCCCAGGAGGACTAAGAAGCACATGGAGAAGGGGGTTGGGGAGTGGGGAGGTTGGTTTTTTAAAAGAGGGGCAGATGAGGCCAGGAAGCCATGGATTCTTCTCAAAGCACTCCACTCCACTCGACCTGTGGCATCATTGGGCTCTGCTGAGTCTCCTAACTGCAGGGAGATCACTTTCAGACCAAACCCTGAAACTCTGGACTGAGAAGAGCATGCCTTGCCTTGGAGGTGCAGGGTTTGTTCCAAAGGTGCGGAGAGGCTAAGATTGTGTGTCTGATGCCACTGCGAGAGGGATTTATTCTAACGAGGCTTTTCTGACCTGCAGCGTCTTCACGTGGCTGGTTCAGGGCCTGGAGAAAGTGATTCCTCAGCCGGTGAGCCCAGCCAAGCCAGACGGGCAGGTAAGGAGGAGGCCAGGGGGGTCCCTTTATGCAGAAGGGACTGAGGGGCGATCAAACTCATCTCCTGAGTTCACGGCCCCTGTGTCTGTCCTTGGGCTCTAATCTGCAAAAGTGTCTGCCACAATAAACCCACCAGCCTCTCCCCCACCTTTCTGCAATGGACTGTGGCAGTTTCTCCTCCGGAATGCTTTTCCGTGTTCTGACAGCCTCCCCTATGTGGCCCGGGACTGCCAGACTACATTTTGGGAAATGGGTTGAAGTAAATTCCAGGGATCCCTTTCCAGGAGGCTCGGTGATGACGACTCACTTCTGCTGGGTCTGCTCTGTCAATGGCAACGGACAGTCCCTCGCTGCCAGGGGGCTGGGGTGGCTTCCTACCCTGGAGCAGGCAGGAGGGAGTTGGGGAGGGCAGCCCTTAGGACTGGAATGAGAGAGGAGAGGAGCTGGGGGCGCACTCATCTCCACCCTGTTTCCCCCCCAACAGTGCATGGAAGCAGCAGCGCTGGCCCCAGGGCAAGGAAGTAAGTCCTGAATTATTTCTCTCAGTGCTGTTGCATTAGGCAGACTTGAACGGCATGATGTTCTTGGATTTGGGGTCCCTCTGTTTTTTGTTTTAATTATTTTAAACACAGCTGATGCAGGGTAACAGACAGCAGCCGCTTTATTGGTAACGCACCACAGCACAGGTGTGGTGCAAAACTGGCATTAAGACCTTCAGAAAATATTTATGATTGAAATGTTTCTATACACTTTTTCAACCAAAAAGAGAGAGAGAGAGAAGCTCAAAGCAGTGTGAAAAGGGGTGAGAAAATGGTTCCCTGTCCCCAAAGGCTCATAGTCTAAGAAAAGCATGAAGGCGACCCAAGCAACAGCCGCTGCAGAGATGCTGGGTTGAACTGGGGGCCTTGCTTGCCTCTCCCCTGCTGAGTCAGGGAGGCACCACTTTGAAAGGTGCCTCTTTGCCCAGCCAGCAGGAATTAACTCAGGGACTTGCTCTAGAGCAGGGTTTCTCAACGTGTGGGTCCCCAGATGTTATTGGACTTCAACTCCCATAATCCCCAGCTCCAGTGGCCTTTGGTTGGGAATTATGGGAGTTGAAGTCCATTATATCTGGGGACCCACACGTTGAGAAACCCTGCTCTAGAGAGTCAGCAAATAGAAGGGCTCTTCAGGACCCTACCCCCGTTTGGGAGGAGCTGTGCACACTCTGAGTGTGCGTCAAAGGCAAGGTTGGAGGGGGAGGAAGGGGTCGCCTGTTGAGCAGCATTGGACTGGAGGGCTTTTTGTCCTACCTTGTTCAAGAGCTGGGTCCAGCGACTGGGTAGGAAGGATGGAGCCCTCCGCCCAGTGGCTGCTTAGCAGACGACCCCTTCCTCCTCTCCCACCCCAGCCCACCCCACCCCACGCCACCTACCTTGCTTTTTACTCACAGACTATCACAATGCAGGAGCGCATAAAGGGCTCCCAAACATGGGTAAGGCGTGTCTCTGCTACCCTATTTATCATGGTCGGAACTGGCCTATAACTTGCTTCCAGGTAGCCTTTATTTATTTATTTATTTATTTATTTATTTATTTATTTATTGCCACGTTCCCTGGAATTTAGGGGAGCCCCCAGATTTTGGCTCCTCCACCCGGCTGCTAAATTCCACCCGGATTCACCCGGATTTCAAATAGGTTGCCCAGATTTTACTCTGGATCCGATCACATGGGAGGGCAGAGAAGGAAGGGAAAGTATACAGATCTGTCAAATAAATAAATACATAAATAAATAAAATGCAAATTAGTCACAGCATAATTTGCATACTATGCAGATTAGGCCACCCGGATTTGGGAAGCTTGGATATGGCAACCCTGTTTCCAAGGCCTGCAAGGGTCAGTTTTGAAAGGCAAGGCAGCGTTTGGCCCCTTGCCCCGCCCAGTGGTGCCACAAGGCAGGAGCGTAGCTACCATTGAGCGAAAGGGTTCAAAGAACACGGGCCCCCAGCTCCTGAGGGCCCTCCAGCTCCATCCCTCCCTATTTTCTCCATTGTCTCCCTCACTCTGAGGGGCCGCCAGAGAGAGGGATGAACAGGGGCCCCCTCTCCCCTAGCTATGCCCCTGCCACAAGGTCTTGGGCCACCCCTGCCTGTACCCAAGTGGGGAGGGGGGTGATGATGTGGGGCTTGCAAGAAGCCCCTCCCTTCTCCCTGCCGCTCATTAACTTCCCTCCCCCTCTTGTTTCAGGGAGCAAAGGGGCCTAGTGCCTCTGAAACAAACGGAAGACTGGGGCCCGTCTCCCTCCGCAAGCCCAACGAAGCCAACCTGAGTGCTGAGGGGGCGGCGGGGGGAGCCTCTCCTCCTAGGGCCCCCCAACCACCCGTTGCTCTTCTGCTTTGAGTCGCCACAGCGTCGCCCGGCTACCTCCACGCCCCGGGCTGTCCCTGTGCATTTGTCGTGCAGTGCTCTCTCCACAGGAGGGGCGCTCCAGAGCGGGAGAAGGCCTGGCTGGCCCCCTGCCCCAGCTGACTCCCCGGTTGTCACTCTGCAGAACTGTGCAGAAGCAGCAGGGGGCACTTCTCCTGCCTGCCCCTCTGCCATGACTCTTTGGGGAAAGTGGGGCCATGCTGACACACGTCTCCACGGCTGCTTTGGTGCTTCCTCCCCCTTATCCCACCCAAATAATGTGCATAGAGGTGCAGATGCAATGTCAGGGGTAAGACTCAGGGATCCACACGTTCACTGCTTCCTTGCATTTTTGGACCACCTTTCTGCCTTGACCAGGCCCCTAAAGCAGTTTACAGTATCAACAATAACCGAGTTGCATACACCTTACCAAGCCGTGTTCCTTCAGGCCAGGCCCTTGAGGTCTTGGCGCTCTTCATGAGCTGGGGACCTGAGTTGCTGGGCCTGGGCACCGCCTTCTTGAGGCACACAGCGCTTAACCCCTGGGGGAGGGGCTGCTCCAGGCAGGGGTCTGGCTATAATTGAGCAGATGGACGGGTTCCAAGAACCCGGGCCCCCCAGCTCCACCCCTCCCTATTTTATTCATCACTTCTCTTTCTTTCTTTCTTTCTTTCTTTCTTTATTTATTTGACATATCTATATACTTCCCAAAACGCAAGTCTCCCTCACTCTGAGGGGCTGCTGGGGAGGGCCCCCCTCCCCAGCTACGCCCCTGGCTCCGGTAGTCAAGATTTAGGCGTTGCTCACTAGCCAGCCATGACTTGTGGTTGCCACCAGTCCCCTCTCTTCTCCCGGGTCCTCTTCTGGCACACAGACACATGTCTTAGGAAAGGTCTTCTGTCATTTGCACTGGCTCGTGGAGATGGGAAGTCACGGGGGGCGGGGAGCCTTCTCTGACTGCTCAGAAAGGATTCCTTCTGTTTCCCACTTCCTCAAAAAGGGCAGTGGGGATGACCCTGGGGAGGAGGAGGAGATCTGTGTGGGGTGCTGGGTGTCCTGCTCACCAAAGGGCTCACCCCTGGCAAGCGGGCTTGAGGATGCCGCCGGGTAATACAGGACTGAGATCAAGCCTTGTTGGTGTTCTACCCTGCTAGCTCTTCATCATCCCCATGTGATGTCGTCAAGCAATGCACTGTTTTTGCTTTTTTTTTTTTTTTAATGAATAAAGAGATGGCCTCAAACCTCACACCCCAAATCTCCAATTATGGCAGCTAGAAATGAAAGGAAATAGAAAAGATGCAGGTGCCCTCCGGTACAGAAGTGCAGCCAGGGGTGGGTGACGGAGCACAGCCTCCCTTAGACGTGGCCGTTTCCCCCGTGGGAGTTGTGCTGTGCAGCTGCTTCTGGGGCCCAGTCTCCGGACTCAACTGCCGGTCACTCTCAACTGCCCGCTTGCTCCACATGGCTAGGACTGCCTGTCTGGTGCACAGCACCAGCAGCTGATGGACTGTGCATCTGACTTGCCCTTGCTTGGAAGTGCCCTCAGGCGACGAGGGTGAGCAGCTCTGTCTTGTCCAGCTTTAATTCAGACGAAGCCTCCTCACTGCACCTGAGTCGGAGGCTGGAGGCTGTCCTTTTCCTCCAGGCCTCTGGCCAACAAGTTGCTCTCCGTTTGGTTGTCTTTGATGGTAGCTATGTCTGTTGATCTGGAGTGTACTTTCATAGCATCTTATGGTGGTTTTGTTTGTGGTTTAATGCCCCGAGGTCCCAGGACAAAGGGCAGTAGATAAAGATGATAAATAAAAAGATGTTTTGGATATTGCAGAATGCGTCCCCAAACCTCTTACTTTTCTGCAGTTCACAGCCCTTTTAGGTGCAGAGGCACATTCTCTGCACACAGATAAGGAGAAACTTCCTTTGCTGAACATCCTGGAGGGAAAACAAACAATTATTTCATAGCCGGCAAAGCATGTGAGAAGGAATTCAGTGGCGGTCAAACTACACAAACGCCCAGCAGCTAAAACTGGAGAAGGGTGAGGTTAGGGCCAGACTTGTAGGTTCCCTTAAGCCAGCCGCCTCTCTCTTTCTCCCCACAATTTGGACACTGACTCTTTGCCTTTAATTGGGTCACTTGCTGCCGGGGCATCAACCCTCCTTTGGCTGTGATCCCTCCTCCACGCCCTTCCCTTCCTCCAAGGAGCCCAGGGGGACTTGCAGACAGCCTCCCAGGCAGGCCCAGGGCCATGCCAACTGTGAAACTGGGCCCTATGCCTTCAGACTAGCCCCTGGGCTCCAGTGTTGTGAGAAATGAACACTCAACCCCAAAGAGCTTTGCTCTGAAGTCCCATGGATTTCAGCTGGGCTTCCAGTTCCTGTTGGCAGGTGAGCTCAGAATTTCAGCTTGGGGGGTATTTGGAAGTGGCATTGGTTTCAAAGCTGCTTTTTCCTCCTGCTGAGAAGCAAGAAATTTGTGTGGCCTTGGAGATAACAAACACAACACAACACAACACACACACATACACACACACACACACACACAGCAGCAGCAGCAGCAGCAGCAATGGCCTGCAAAACCTAGGTCTGACTCTTCAAAGACTTAAGAACACAGAAACCTAGGAAGCTGCCTTATGCAAAGTTGGGGCCCTTGGTCCATTTAGCTCAGAACTGTCTACACAGACTGGCAGCAGCTCTCCAAGGTTCCAGGCTGGAGTTTTCCCCAGCCCTCCCTGGAGATGCTGCCGGGGATTGAACCTGGGACCTTCTGCATGCCAAGCAGCTATTCTGCCACTGGGCTATGGCCCCATCCCCGAAAGGGAATTTCTCGCAGCAGAAAGCTCTCACATGTGCCACCTCTCCAAATGCACACCCAGGATACCCTTGCTTAGCCATTCACACCTGCAACCACAAGACCAGCTCTCCATCCCAAGGAGTGGCACTGGACAGAGGGTCTTCTTGCTAGAAGGGCCGGACGCCCTACAGCCCTGTAGGAATCCCCACTTGTGGTTCCCTGAAGGGCAAAGGGCAAGAATCCTCAGGATGCGAAGCCAGAAGCGCCCCAGAGATTATGGTGCGCCAGGCTCTTCAAAGCCTGCCCCGCAAGGAACTTAGGGCTGCCTTGACAACCCCATCTGCACAAAACCTTTCCACTGCCAACAGTGGGGCATGGAACGGCTTGACTGCGGCTGGATCCAGCCAAACCTCTTGCCACCACCATTCCTGTCCACTTCCAATGTTTGGATGATGGCACATCGCAGGCAAGCAGGAAGGCCTGTTGTTGCAGGGAGTTCTACAAGGCCAGGAAGCCACATCCAGGAAAGTCTCTCAAGCCAAAGGGCACTGGGGACCTTGCATTTCTACATGCTGTGGTGAAAGGTGAGGAGATTACACCCCCCCCACACAAAGGTACCAGCCAGTTGAACTCAGTGGGGCAGGAACCAGTTTATGATCAGCCCTGCAGTATGGAAGCAAACGTTCTTCTGGGGGCAGGGGGCGGGGAGCCAAGCCAGCGTCAGTGTTGGACACAATCCTCTTCTGCTTCTGAAACTGAAGTGGGCTTAAATATTGGCTGTGGGGGGCTCAGGAGATGCTTGAGAAGTCTTGTGTCTGAGGAGGGGGACCCGGCCTTCCTGGAGAAGAGCACAGCCCTGGGAATCTCCAGGCCCGGCCATTCAGCAGAGGAGCCGAGAAAGGAGGAGCTGGGCTTTCCCGGCTGGAGGAGCTGGCCTAACATCCTTCTAACATGTGCAATAAAGGCGGTCCCCTCCCACCTTGCTCCCAAGGAAGCCCCATTTGCTTCCATTAGGGTGTGGATAATCGCCCGGCTTTGCTGCTCTTCCGTTTCAGTCTCCACCCTTCCCAAGAGGCAGAGGGACGGGGCCGCCTTAGCCGAAAGCGACGAGGACGAGATCTGCGAGGAAGTGAGGTGTTGGACTTGCGAGGCTGACTGTCCCGTGGGCACTCCCCCCAGCCCCCAAAGGTGAGGTGTGGGGCTGAGCAAGAAAGAAAGAGGCAGGAAGCCGAGGAAGGGGGTGGGCTCTGCCAGGATGAGGAAAGGTGGTGGCGCCTGGCCTGCTTGTGCACCTTGATGAGTGGTGAGCAGCAGCCACCCCCACAAGACCTGTGGCTCACTCTGGTTCTGAACTGCCCCTTGACACACGGGAGCGGGTGCCATTCTGGGTCCAGCAGGGTGGGAGAGTCTGCTCAGAACGCTGCAAAGCCGTTCTTCTGGAGACAGTCGGCCGAGGATGGCGAAGCTGAAGCTCTCTCCAGCTGCTGGACTACAACGCCCATCATTCCCATCTGCATTACAGCTGGGGATGATGGGGTTTGTTGTTCAGCAGCCGCGGGAGAGCCTCAGGCTACCCTCTCTGCTAGTGTCCCTATGGGGAGGAATAGAGACGACCCAGACTGTGCAAGGAGGAAGACAAGGGCAGATATGGCAATGGACCATTGCCACAGGACCTCCTCCCGAAATAGCCCGGGTGCCTGGCTGGGTCCCCTCTAGGCATGGCTGCTGGAGAGAAGGGAGCACGGCCTTGGCAAGGCCTTTCTTTCCTCTCAGAAAGCAACTCGGCCCTCTTTCTTTACTTCCCGGTCTCTCCCACTCCCTTGCTCGGGGCAGCTAACAGCAGGTTACAGCTTGGCTCGAGGGCTTTAATCCATCAACCCCTTCCTGCTTGCTGAACTGTGTAGCCCCAGCAGCACTCCACCAGAGCCCCCTCTGCCTTCAGGGGACGTCCTCGGTCTGGCCTCTTCCGGAAAAGGGGAGAGGTGACCTGGCTACGGAAGGAAAAGCCCCTCCAGAAAGTTCCCTGCCGCTGCTTCTTCCAGGCAATTAGCAGAGAGACGCTTTGGTCTTCTGAGAGCCCTTCCTGCATTTCTTGCAATCGTGACTCTTCAGAGGGACCCAGACAGGACTGCAGGGGTCCACTGTAGTTGGGGCCGTTGGGAGGTGTAATCCCATGACGTCATCTGGGGAGCCAAGGCTCAGCCCTCCTGGGCTCAGTGCTAGAGAGCTCACTGGGACACTGAAGGAACTGCCCTGCCTTCCTGTGGGTGGGATCCTGCCCGTTCACTTCAATCAGCCCGCCGGATTGGCCCTTTTGTATGCTCCATCCCCATCGGAAGTGCAGTCGGTGGTGGAGGTTCCTAAGAGGTTCTTCTCAGTGGAAGCACCCAGCCTGTGGAACTCCCAGCCCTGGGAAATCCACTTGGGTCCCACCGGGATTGCATTCCAACCTCAGTTAGACCCTTCTTCATTGCTTGAATGGGTTATTCTTAGCTCTCGTGTTTATGTTTTCTCCCTTTGTTTTTTAATTGTGATTGCTGTTAGCTTCCTTGGACATGTCATCAGAATTGGAAAGGCAGGATGTAGTTTTTTAAAAAAGAAAATACAATTAATAGTGGAAGATAAATGTTTTAATATACCAGAACGACTCCCTTTGGTTTTGTTGTAAAACAAACCCCCCCCCTCGAAGGAGGCTCCTATTAGCATAACTTATTCAAGGCGCTGCCAGTGATGTGCGGTGCTTAGTAACCAGGATGAGTCTCTTAGTGACCTGCTTTCCTCCCTAGCAACCCTTCTGCTTCCCCTGGCAACAACAGTCCTTTGGTCCCTCCGCGCGTTTCTCCATTGGGGTGGGGGTGTCCTAAGGAGCGATGTGACAGCTCAAGCCGATTAACTGGCAGTGGGGCTGGCATCTCCTCCAAAGGCATCAGAAATGGGGGAGAGTCAAGAGTCTCGATCTTTGAAGCAATTCCGGATTATTTGAAACACACGTACAGTAAGCAGATGCTCTCAAGATGACCGTGGGAATTACGGGGCTGGATGTAGGTATGGGATGGTGGTCATCAGCAGCCTCCAAGGACATGATCCAAGTAGGTGAGTTTCCAGCTGCGTCGTCTTCTTCTGCTACAGCTGCTGTAAAGCAAGAGCATTCCTGAGGTGTCCAGAGCCAAAATGAGGGTGCAGAATTGGTTAAGGGTGCAGCAGCTGATCTCTAGATTAAGCAAAAGTGCTCCATTTGGTTTTGTGCGTCAAAAACATCTGAGTACAAATCATGCTCTCTGGAAAACAATGGAAATGTGGCTGTGCTTTCAATGGGAGGCAGCTAGTCAGGAGGTGCTTGCCATTACGATGAGTGGGGTTTGGCACGGGAAGCTTGTAGACTGTGAGGGCACTTGGGGTGGTGTGCATCTCTGCATGCTCTATGCACAGGCCCACATTGGAGCCCCCACCCCCCGGCATGGAATCCCTTCTCCATGTGAGTCACGCCACCCAATGCCATGGATGAAGGGTTCAGCCCTCATTGTAGCAGCATCTGCCAGAGCCGTGCTTTATTTCTCCCTATACATCCAGGGTTCTCAACCTTGTTCTGGTCCCCTCAACCCAGCCCGAACACCATTGTGGCTGGAGATGATGGGAGTTGTATTCCAACAACATCTGGTGACATAAGGTTGAGAACCTCTGCCCTATAGGAATGAATGGCATACAATTCCGGAGAGAAAGGAAAAGAATGCACTTAGAGGGCGTCAGTGGGGTTAAGGCTTGCCATACTCTCTGTTCCCGATGACACCAGAGCTCACTCTGATCTTTGTATTTATTTATTTATTTATTTATTTATTTAATTATTTAATTTGTATGCCGCCCTCCAAAATGGCTCAGGGCGGCTTGTAGCCCCACCTTGGTTTGTTGTTTGTCACGCTTGAGCATGATGAAATATTGGTGGTGTTGACTTTTTAGACAGTGCTTCATCCTGGTTTGTCAGCCACAAAGCCAAGAATGAGCACTGAGTCCACCTTGGACACAGAGTCTCATTACAGAGCTGGTGTGTTGTTGTTTTTAAATTTTGTCTCATCATGTTATGTGAAACAATAATCTGAGTGATGCCATCTTGGTATCCCTGATCAGTTTGAAATAATGTGAAATAATCACAACAGATGCTAAGTTATGGCCAAGAAGGAGAAAATGCTCTCTACCCAATTTGTGAAGATGCATTTGTCTTGTGTTGAGTAGCATTGCAACAGCCATCATTAGAGTCAGAATCAACTTTATTTATACACCCCTTTTCTGTATACAAATATACTCGGAACAGTTGACAGTAAATAATGTGACAAATATCTAAGCCACGTTAATACACAATAAAAATGCATTATCCCGTAACACAGGCATTCTCAAACTTGGGCCCCCCAATGCTTTTGGACTCCAGCTCCCATAGTCCCCAGCCACATGGCCTTTGTATCTCTGATAACCCCATTTGACAGACAGGATGGTCTAGACCAGGGGTTTTCACGTTTGGGTCCCCAGAGGTTGTAGGGCTACCTAGAGCCCTACATCATTCCCAGCCACAACAGCCTTCATGACCATTGTGACTGGGGATTCTGGGACTTGGGATCTGCGGGGCCCTGGTTTGAGAACCCCTGCCTTAACGGTTCAGATATGAGTACGTGACTTCTCTTATATCAATCCAGCCACTCTTCTAGGTCAGTAAAAATGTGTCATCAGAGCAAAGGAGCCATTTGCCAGGGGGATCTCCTCCATCTCAACCAGCTGATTGCAGCTGCTAACCTGTGTTTCTGTCTTTTACATCTCTCCTGTGTTGGCCAAGTGAGGCCTGGAGCACAGCGGCCATTCTGCTGCATAAACTGCTTGCGTCAGATAATAGGACCTTCACAAAAGCGCCTTCTTTTGACCCGGGTCTGACGGGCTGCTTCTTAATAGTGTAGTGACTTTGCAGTCATGAATGCTGGCTCAGCTGACCAGCTCTTTTTTGTTGGGTGGATCTTTGCCTGATAGTCAGGAGGCCACTGGATGTGTCTGAATAAGGCATCAGTGACTCCCCCCCTCAGGCGACTGGAAAGTAATTCAGCAGAAGCTTGAAAAACAGAGGTCTTGGAGGGGGAGGGCTAATCAGCCGGAGGTGTCTTGTGCGGTCAGTGAAAGAAATCTAGCTGGCAGGCTAGGTGTGAGACAGACCCAGCGAGAGCTTTTGGGGAGCCTGGGATGGAAACCACTATAACTACACATTTCAGCATTGAAATCTGAAATGAAAAAGCTTTCCAATTTCAACACCCCTCCTGTATTCTACCAAAGTAAACCACATGGCTCTGTGGTCGCCAGGAGTCGGCACTGACTTGAGGGCAGAACTTTACCTTTACCTTTATGCTAGGCATTTATATGCAAGGTTGCTAGATTGGATTGATTCTGAAAATATTCTGGCACCAGAACAGGCTGGTTTTAGGCCTGGTTATTCACCACCGTCTCAGTCAGATGGTGATAGCACAATACATTTCAAAGCCAAAAGGGCTCCTTATTGCTGCATTTGACCTTAAATCTGCATTTGATTCAGGATCTAGGGAGAAGCTGTGGTCTAAACTTCAAGCATCCATTATCGATTGTTGCTGTTAATATATAAATTGCATCAGGACACCTATTTGAAAGTTAGGTGCAATGCGGCAGGTTATCTCTCTAAAGACATTCCATCAAACAGAGGCGTGAAGCAAAGATGCATTCTGGCTCTGCTATTATTTAATTTCTATATAAACTCTATGGTTGCCTCTCTGATTCATTCAGATTTTCATTCCCCAATATTAGCCTCTCAACCTGTAGCAGTGCTTTTGTACACAGATGATGCTGTAATACTATCGCAGGCTCCTATTGGCTTGAGAAGAGCACTTAATTTCCTTGCTTTCTACTGTAAAGATCATGCTCTGCAGATTAATTACTCTAAAACAAGATCATGAGGTTTGCTAAGCGCCCCAAACTCTTATGTTGGTCTATTGACGGGCATAAACTCAAGCAGGTATTGTCTTTCATTCCACTGTTAGTCATCGAATCCATCAATAATATGTCATTCAAATGCTCAAAGGCCATCATCAGCAATACTGGCGTTCTTCTGTTCTAGGGGTGGGCGTTTTATCCCAGCAGCCATAAGACATTTTGAGTCCAGGGTGCTGGTTCATTTGCTCTGTGGAGCACAGCTCAGCCTTTGTCCTCACATCCAAGCCGTAGAAGCTGTTCCATCTAAATTTCGTAGAAAGCTATTTCAAGTACCACAAGGCATTTCTAACGCAGCTCTGAGAGTGGAGGCAGGTCTGATAAATTTTGAGTTTAAAATCTGGCTTTTAATATTTAAATTTTGGCTCAAAATAAACCTTAATCCCACTGGATTGTTAGCGCTCATGTTAGCTGATAGGTTCACTGGGAAACAGAACGGGAAAGGAAATGGTTTTCCTATGAGTTTGCTCCACAGTCAGTGTTGGCTATGAGTCTTAATCAAGCTAGCCTGGCGCTCTCCCAAAGAATTTGGGGCGGTAGCGTGGCAATCTGATAGAAGTTGTATATCTAGGAGATTAATGGTGGGGAACCAACTATTGAATATGAAACCTGCTAATTACTTAGATAAGCTTACAGTAGCAAAATACCGCAAAGCCTTCACACGTTGACCTTTGACCTTCTGCTGTGTTTGAAGGCAGGATCAAAAAAGTCCCTTACGGGTAGCAGTTGTGTCCTTGCAAGGCAGATGCTACTGAGTCACTACCGCATGTGCTACTGTACTGTCGTTTCTACAGGGACACTCACTATGAACTCATAGTGCCCCTCCTAGCAAATGACCCTGGCTGCCCGGATGAACCCTGTGTTAGCTCTCTTTTATCTTACTGTGATGAGAAAATTACTTATGCAGTTGCTAAGTTCTGTCTTATTGCCGTTAGAATTCGAAGCAAGAGTGTATCTGTATAGCTGGACTCCATCAGGTCTACAGATAGCTGGGTTAGCTATGGTTACTGTTTGAGCTGTAGGTATATATTTCTCTGGTCAGCAACTGTAAATGAACTGAACCAAGCAGGTAGACACCAGCAACCACCACTGGAGGGATGCTGTGCTGGGGATGGATAGGAACAGTTGCTCTCCCCCTGCTAAATAGAAGAGAATCGTCACTTTTCAAAAGGGGTCTCTTTGCTCAGTCAACAGGGGTCAGGAAAAGGCAGGGAGATGGTGCCCCTTGGGGTGCAAGGCTTTCTCTCAGGAGCAGATGCCCCCTGTTGCTTTCTAGTAACAGTAACTCTGCTATTTCAGTTCTCCCTGATGCTCAACTTGTATGTTCTTAAATACACCAAAGATTACAAAGGCAACCTTACTCTTGGGTGATTTCTCCTCCAAGGGAAGCCAAAATCCAAGTAGCTTGGCACCTCTAAAACCCCAGGAAGTGGGGCGCCTGGGAGCATGATGATATATGCTCATTTCCTTGCTGTGCAAACTGCTTTGATAGCAACATTTTTGTATACAAGTGATATCTGAATATCCTTAATAATAATATTAATAGTAAGTTAGGCGTCTATATCGCATGGTGCTCTTCCTAGACCTTACATGTGCCTTTGTAATTGGTAAAGGAAACACTCCAGTGTGGTCATCTGATGGCCCTTCAGTCCTTTTCTGCAAGTTCCCTCTGTGTGTGATGTGGTGCAAAGAGGCCTTTGCGGGGTGAGGGTCTGTGCCTGGCATTTGATCCACCTGCGAAGCATCCTTGTCTGTCCTCCTCTGTGTCTTTTGCAGGGAAACATCTGATGGCTGTGCCTTGGTGGTAGCTCGTCCAGACCAAGTCAAGGCAAGAGGTGCCGCTGTGGACTCTTCTCTGCAGGTAATCCAGGCAAAGAGCTTCCAGCGTGCAAGCTGCATTTAACTAGAAGGCAAACCCCCGAGATGGGAAAACTCTTGTGCTGTGTGGAGGCCTCAAAGATTCCACATGACACTCACTGGCCAAGGCATCACCTGGGGAGAGCTGCTGATGGTCCCCAGCCAAGATCGTGCTTGTGGGACTTGTATAGCCACAGACCAAACTGTCGGGCGGGGGGGGGGGCTGTGGGGTCAGACCTGCAGGAGGTGCCAGAGAGGGAAACAGTGTGGTCCAGAGCAGTAACAGAGACCAGACACTACGACAACGACAATGAAAATTTATATACTGCTCTTCGCAGCCAAAGTTCTCAGATAGCTTTACATAGAAAAATAAATAATACATAAAGAAGATGGTCCCCTGTCCCCTAAGGGCTCACAATCTAAAAAGAGACATAAGACAGATACCAGTAACAGCCACTGGAGGGATGCTGTGCTGGGGTCGGATAGGGCCGGTTGCTCTCCTCCTGCTGAATAGAAGAAAATCACCACTTTAAAGGTGTCTCTTTGCTCAGTTAGCAGAAGTTGTCCACCAGAGGTTGTCTACGGAGCGTGTTGTGGATTGTGCCAATGACAATTCTTCAGATGAAGTGACACATTTCTCTTGATCTGTAGTATTCCAGGGACCTCACTCCCAACCTAAGTATTTGTCATGGATTTTGTACATGCAGATTTGGAGAGATTTTTGGAGTTGTGTCGCTATAGTAGCACATTCCTTTCAGAGATGATGGTGTGATGTATTGCTCTTGTCTCATCTGGCTTGGAGGTGTGGCTTATGAAGTTGTGCGACCTCACTGTGCGACCTCGCCTCTCACCACTACCTGGCAGAAGCCTTTCATGCAAAGTGCATGAAATTGACAAGGGGCATTCCAATTCCATCTCTCTGTATTTATTTTGCCTTTGAACTGTAGTGAAACTGCAGAGATGAAGCGATGAAACGTGTCTGTTTCTTATGAAACCTTTTTCCTGGGATGTTATTCCTTACCAATATTCTTCAGAATAATGTTTGTTTCTTTTAAAATTTGTTTTAACTAATGTGGGAAACAAGGGAAAAGGGATATACACATATATAAATATTTAACAAAGGGACATTATAACAAATATCTAAAAACCACTGTCTTATAAATAAATCATTAAAAATAATGTATATGGATAAATATTATCCTATGCATTAGTATCCCAGCATTGAATAAATAAAATCAATTTCTTATGAACTTGTCTGTTTCCCCCTCTTTGGCACTTAATTTGGCAATAAACACAATATTCCGCACAAGATTAAGGCAATCTGTTTTGGCTGAAGGAACTGAGTCCCCCCCCCCCCCCCGGCTTTGACTATACAGAGGCTAGTTGCAGTCAGTTCATTAATTCAGAAAAATCTGTTCTCTTTTATATATCCAAACAAAGCTGTTCTTGGATCAATATGTTGAATTGCATCCGGACATTTCTTTAGCACCAATGACAGATCTTTCAAAAAATAATAATAATCACGATAAATGGGCCTGACCAAAAGATGCACCTTCGTAAAGGTGCAGGACACACATTTAAAAATGAATACTACGTATCTGCTCCTGCAACCTTGTACCTCTGTCTTCCGCTAGGTGATCACTATGTTTTGTTTGTTTTTAAATTGAGGCAGAAGAGGAGGAAGCAGCAGGAGCAGGAGCAGAAGCGGCTTTGGCTGCCCCCCAAGGTACTGTACACGAGACCATGACACAATCTCTGGGCCTGGCGGTCCACATCTGGGCAGGGCAGCTGTGAGAAGAACACAGGCAGAAGCTGCCCCCTTCTCATGCAGCCAGCACACCTTGGGCTTTCCCCCGGGCAAGTGTTTGTGCACAGAAGATGACATTAAATGTTGCAACCAGAACATGCCCCATCATCAGCAGTAGAAGAGAGGAGCCATAGCTTGGGGGCAGAGCATATGCTTGCTTTGCATGCCCAAAGTCCCGGTCCTTGGCAGCTCCAGGCAGAACTGGGAGGAAGACCCGTGCCTGGAAAGCCGAGAAAGCTGCTGCCGGTCAGTGCCGGCCATGCTAAGCTCGATGGACAATGTTCTGACTCAATAGAAGGCAGCTTCATTGATGAGGAAGGGCATCGTCGCTCCGTGGTGAGCCCCTCCTGCTTTGCATGGAGAAGGTCCCCCGTCCAGCCCCTGGCAACGTCTGCAGGCAGGGCTGGGAAAGGCGGCTGTCTGGAGGAGACTTGCTCCCGGAACTGGCCTCGATGGACCAAGGGTTAGGGTTAGGGTTAGCAGGAAGCCACTTCCTGTATTCGTGTGAAGAAGCCGCCAGCTATTTCAGATCGAGACTCACAAGCAAGCTCTAAGACCCCATGATTGTGGGTGGCATTCGAGGAAGGGCTTGAAGCCCCGCAGCCAGGTGGTGTCAAAGAGTTGGGAGGATCCACCCTCTGGTGGGCCATGCCGCCTGCCGTCTTAAGACGGGCCCTGAGACCACTCCGTTTGCTCCCGCTGCAAAGGGCGTCTGTGACCATCATGTATTCCCCCCGCAGGAAACGGTGGATTTGGAACGGAGCACCACCACCCACCGTCTCTCTCACACAACTCTGTTTTTTGTTGCAGCTTCAGATCCCCGCAACCTTTGCTTGAAGCCTCTAGCTGCCTAGCGCCATGGCCAAGCCGAGCCGAGACGTTGAGCTAGCCCGCCTGGTGCTTGACAAGCCCCTTGGCCCCCAGGAGGCCTCCCCTTCCCACCAGGGCCTAGCTGAGCAGCTGCCCAATGTCCCCACCTACCGAGCAGCCACCACAGCCACTGCTGCTGCTTCCCGCATCCCCGTCCTGGTCTCCCGGAAGCACAAGGCTGGTGTGGCCAACCCCAGTTTTTTGAAGGAAGAAGCCTCCCGTGCTCACACCCTCGGTAACGGTCGTCGTCGTCTCTGCCACCGCTTTGTGTGTGCTGCTCTGTGTGTCGGGCATCCTCCGCTTTTTGTGTTTGTGTGTCTTTGGAGATCACTTTGAAAAGTGTGCGCTCAGTAGTCGTCACTCTAGCTTGTCTGTGGAGGTTGCAGTCCCAGAAATGCTCAAAGAAAACTAGGAAGGGTTGAAAGGACCCGTCTTCATCGTGCTCTGTGTGCCCTGCCATTCCACACCCTTGATTACTCTCCAGGAGAAGGGAAAAGGAAAGTGGGGCTGCGTGCTCTGTTGAGAAGGCCACGCTGCTGCACCCTCCTTTGAAGCCCGGGGCCCCCAGATAGCAATAGCAATAGCACTTACATTTATATACCGCTCTATAGCCGGAGCTCTCTAAGCGGTTTACAATGATTTTAGCATATTGCCCCCCCAACATTCTGGGTACTCATTTTACCAACCTCGGAAGGATGGAAGGCTGAGTCAACCTTGAGCCCCTGGTCAGGGTCGAACTGGCAACCTT
Organism: Hemicordylus capensis; assembly: GCF_027244095.1. Lineage (NCBI taxonomy): Eukaryota > Metazoa > Chordata > Lepidosauria > Squamata > Cordylidae > Hemicordylus > Hemicordylus capensis. The sequence continues at coordinate 1,586,457 of NC_069665.1, forward strand.
CCGGTTACAGGGCGGCAGTTTTACCACTGCACCACCAGGGGCTCTTTGCTTGATGTTGTGGGACTGCAACTCCCATCCTCTGAGGACCCAGGACTGAGAAGAATCCCTGATTTAAATCTGTCATTAGCAAATGGGCTTAAAGTGGGAGGTGGATTGGAAATGTTTCAGTTAAGTCCCAAAGAAGCCTTAAGGGCACCTATTGAGGCAGGAAAGTGGCTTGTATTGAGAGGTGTTGTGTGTGTGTTTTTTGTGGTGGGGAGGCAAAAAAGCTCTCTGCCCCCAAAGCATCTTTTTCCTCAAATGACCACTTCTGGGGCAAATAGCCCCCTTTTTTGGCAGGGATTTTTGGCACAAAGCAGCTATGGATGAAAGCTCTCTCTCTCTCTCTCTCTCTCTCTCTCTCTCTCACACACACACACACACACACACACACACACACACACACACACACACATTTTAAGGCTTTAAAGGACCACATCCAGTCCACTTCTTGACCCTAGTTATTTTATTTGCTCTATAAAATAATGCTCTAAAACCAAAGGGGATCTATCTATGAGAGTTTTTAATGTGAAAATATAGTATCCTAAGCAAGATGAAAGAAAGACTTGGTTTTCTCAGCAAAATCTCATTACTAGGATTATGTGGTGCTGGTTTTACTTGGCCTGTGTGTCTCTCTCTCTCTGGCTCACTGAGTGCGCTTCCTTGCCAAAGGGCAAACTCCAGCAGACAGATACCCCACCGTGAGCATCAGGCATGTGGATTCCAAGAAGGGTTCTTCTTCGGGGCTGCCGATTCTTGTCCGCCCGGCTCAGCAACAGCAACAGCAACAACCCTCACGAGGCAAAACGCAGACCCTCGCAGTGCCAGTCACGCCCATGGCTGCCAGGAGGTAAGAACAGCAGTGATTCAGAGGCTGCATCTTCCGTTTAGGGCCCATGCCATTTGCAAAGGAAGATTTGTACCAGTTCCGACTTCCCCTCCAGGGTGTTTTCCAGACGACTCCCTGCTGCCATGTGTCCCACAAGGGCCAGTGTTTTGACATTGCACTCGCTGTGCTGTCAGCAGGTGCCGTCCATATTTCCAATGCCTTGTTTCGAATTTTACTGATGCGTTGTGGCCCTATGACATGGTAATAGTGTTGCAGGAAAGTTGCTGCATTTTCCCGTGGTAGGAAGGCTTGCAACGGAGTTTAAGCATTGCAGCATGTTGCAGTATGGACAGTTCTCCCCCCCCCGCCCCACCACCGCCTGTGCTTGCTTCCTCCGCCCCCTTGATGCGGGGAGAGAAACAGGCAGGGAGAAATCTGGGCTTGCTCTGAAATTCTGGGTTCATACAGTCGGCTCTGCTGTGCTCACTAAACCTGATTAACTTTTCAACCATCATCCTTGTGATTGTGTGAATGCAGCCAAACGAAAAGTGCCCCCATGCTAAAATGGCAACAGAGCTCTAATCTGTTTTAGGGGGAGATAGGGGAGGAAAGGCCCTAGAGGTTTTTTTTTGTGGGGGGAAGTTCTTTGCTGGTGAAATTTCTAACATAGGAATATAGGAAACTGCCTTATGCCGAGTCAGCGCATTGGTCCATCTAGCTCAGTTTTGTCCACTAGGGATGTGCACAAACACGTTTGGAGGCCTGCGGGGGGGGGTGTCCTTTGAGGCTCAGGGAGGGTGCTCTTACCTCCCCCACCACATTTATCCCTCCGGCGCTCTCCCCAAAACCGCTGCCGCAGGGCTGCAGTATACCTCCTTACAGCTCCGGTCAGCGTCCTACCAGAAGTGGCCGACACCTGTGCGCATGCATTGGTCACTTCCGGTAGAATGCTGACCAGGGCTGTAAGGATCTACACTGCAGCCCCGCAGCAGCGATTTTGGGGAGAGCTCCGGAGGGGGAAATATGCTGGGGGAGGTTAGAGCACCCTCGCTGAGCCTTAAAGGACCTCCCCGCCTCCGAACCGGCTCGAACACCAGACATCTGGACCGGTTCGTGCACATCCCTATTGGCTACCCAGACTGGCACTGGCTTTCCCAAGGTGGCAGGCAGGAGTCTCTCTCTCAGCCCTATCTTGGAGATGCTGCCAGGGAGGGATCTTGGAGCCTTCTGCAGGCAAGCAGCCAGGTGCTCTTCCCAGAGCGGCCCTAACACCCAATCCCCTGATCACAAAGCTGAAACTAGGAAATGTCATATTTGAAGGGCTGCCACATGGAAGAAGAATTCTTCTCTGTTGCTCCCCCTTGCAGAACTAAGACAGCTGTGTTGAGATGACAGGGAAGTAGATTTAGGCTGGATGGTAGAAAGATTGTTCTGTGGTAGACAGTGACAGCTCTTCACACATCTGCTGTCCAAACACAATATTCCAAGAGGGGCCCGACACTGACAGCACAAAATAGAGTGGAACTGTCACCACTTCTTGTGATCTGGACGCTCTGCTGTTGTTAATGCAGTCTAAGATTGCATTGGCTTGTTTAGCAGCTGCATCACACTGCTGGCTTATGTCCGACTTCTCCACTGCAACATCGAGGTCCTTTCCACATGTCCTTTACTACTGAAGAGCAGTGAAGAATCGCTTTCTGCAGCCTGCATGCAAGGGCCATGATACTGTGGTCACAATATTTTTAATGGACCCACTTTGCAATTTGGGGAAAGAAAGGAGAGACCTATTTAGTGTTCCTCTTTTTGTGTGCACACACAGGACAGGGAAGAGATCTGGGGAAATGTCTGTCTGACTGAGCCTTCTTTTCCCAAACTCTTTCTCCACCTCAGGAGGAAATGCCTCTCCCAAGGAAGCAGCACAGAAGAGCTGCAGGTGCCATCTCCAGGTTCATCGCCGGTGAAAGCTTGGCCAGACCAGCTGAATCCGCAAGGAGAAGAGTGAGTTGGAAACCTGGCGAAAACCTTCCTTCTCCATATTACCCTTGCATCTTGCCACATCTCCACCAGGCAGCAGACAGTGGGGTGGTCCTCTTTTAGGGAGGAAAGACCAGCAGGTGGCCTCACATGGGTGTAGCCTCACTTTGGTCAGTGTCAGGTGGGAGCTGTTCTTGGATCAAAAGGATCGAAAAGGGGACAGGGATGTGAGGCTTTGCTGTCACTGGGGCAGGGGTTCACTGACCTATATTGTGTTCTGTGGGGCTGTCATGCAGACATACGCGTTTTGTACACGCTATGTACAGGAATGCACACAGATACTTTATCAGACCAGGAAGGCCATTTTCATGTGATGCAGCCCAGAGGCCAACACTGGCTCTTAAAGAAGATATTCTTAGAGCAAAAGAGGTATCTTCACCCCACTGCTTCCTTTGGAAAAGTTCAGGGTGTGCTGGCTGAGGCATGCCACTGGAAGTGTTATTTTATTAAAAGGCTGAGAGTAAAATACAGACTGGCGAAGTATAGATCAGGGGTGGCCAACCGAAGGCTCTCTCCGGCTGCTGTTGGACTCCAGCTCCCATCATTCCCAGCTGCAATTGTGGCTGGAGATGATGGGAGTTGTAGTCCAACAGCAGCTGCCGAGCCTCAGACTGGCCACCCTTGCTACAAGGGTATCTCGGCTTCCTGCAAGCATCTCAGGACTTTAATTGCTCCACCCTGAAGTGCCTCCCACCCCCCTGCCAATTGCGTATTTGCCGCCACTCATCTGCCCGCAGCCCTGCCTGCTTCAACCAGGCCCAAGATCCTGTGTGCCTGAAGAAACAAACTTTCGTTAATGAGAAACTTGCCTCTCCCAATATCTGGCCGGCTCTCCCCACAGTTGGCAAGGACGCAGCAGTTCCACTGCGAGCCAGAACAGCACCGTTATCAATGACCGCCTCCAAGAACTGGTGCGACTCTTTAAGGACCGGACAGAGAAAGTCAAAGAGAAACTGATTGATCCTGATGCCTCCTCTGATGAAGAGACCCCTGTGGCATGTAAGTTAGAGGAGCCCTGCTGAGCAGGCTTGCTGGCTCAGCTCCTTAAGGGCTGCCAGGCTGTCCCCACTGCTAGGGGTATATGCCTCGTGTCCTTGTTTTGAATCTTCTCCCTGCCCCTTGGGGCTTGCTTTCCCTCCTTAGAGTTTCCTTTCCAGGGTTACGAATGGCTTATTCCATCGGTGAGGTCCCCTAAGCCGTGTTATTCACCTTTGAGATGAACATAAGCTTTGCAAGAGTTCAGCTGAGACTGCTTCATTAAGATGGGCATCCTCAGCTTGGCCAGAGATCAGCTGCAAGTCAGTTTTATTCCCACTGACCCCAAAGGCCTTCCTGGCCTATGAAATAGCAGGTTGATAAGATGGTTGCCACAGCTGCTTTCTAGGGATGCTTTCCAGCACTTCTGCTGCCACAGTCTCCCTGGTGGCAGAGCTTGGGCTTAGGCTGCATGTGGCTGACTCTGTGTGCGCACATGTGAAGGGTTATTATGACCAGTGCCAGGGACTGGGCAAGTTGGACATAGGCCCAGGGACTAGACGAAGCACTGGGAGTCAATCGGCCCCTTGTTCTGCTCTGACCCCCACAAATGCAGGATCGCATAGACTCCGAGTGTGCTTCTGAGATTGTGTTCCCCCCTCATTGTTGAATAACTTTGGCCTCCACATATCTGGTATTAAGCTGACCAGAGCCTGGCCAAAACAAAAGCTGAATTAAGAGGTGTGCTTTGGCTCAATCCCGGGATTCTCAGCCTTGAGACCCCAGATGTGGTTGAACTACAATTGCCATCATCCCCCTGGCCACAATGGCCTTTGGCTGGTGAGATGACAGGAATTACAGTCCGACGGCACTGGAGACCCAGGTTCAGGACCTCCGGTTCAATTTGATTCAATTTGTTCTTATAGCTCCTTCCAAAGAAAAACCCCCAGAGGAAAAAAAGGAAGAGCCAGAGAAGGAGGAAGAGGGTCGCGGCTGCGAAACGCTCTGCTGCAAATTTAAGCATCGCCCTGGGCTATGCCAGTGGAAAAAACGCCAGTTCCCCAGCAGCATTGACCCTCTCACCAGTGAGTAAGGGGCTTTGGACTGAGGAGGGGGGCTCCTGTGGGAGAGAGAGATGAAAGGCCAGGTGGGGCCCGTTTGTTTGGTGCAGAGAACTGTGCTGGGTGGTCACAACTAAGTTATGTACTACATAAGAACAGCCCTGCTGGATCAGGCCCAAGTTGGCCCATCTAGTCCAGCATCCTGTCGCACACAGTGGCCCACCAGCAGAGGTGCAGCTAGGTAATTTTGGAGCCTGGACCTAAAGGCCTTGGGAGGGCCCCCCTCCCCCTGCAAATTAAGCATCATCATGCTCTGCCGAGCGACCACACTACCCGGGACAGACTAAAGAGGATTTGGGGGCCCGCAGGGGCTGTGGAGGCCCTGGACTTTGGCCCAGAAGTCCAGGGGTAAGAGCACCTCTGCCCACCAGATGCCTCTGGGGAGGAGCCCACATTCCCAATATGTACTAGAAACATATGGGTCTCGGCAGTCTTTTCACATACGGGGTTTAAATTGCCTGTGAGCCTCTTGCAAGCGAATTGTCTGGGAATGTGTTTCTTCTCTACTTTCTAAGTTAGACAGTAGAAGAGCAACGTTTAGTGGTTGTTTCTTTTCTGGGCTTTCTCCCCGCTAGATCTGATGTACGTGTTCTGGCTCTTCATCGTGGTTCTGGCATGGAACTGGAACTGCTGGCTTATTCCAGTCCGCTGGGCTTTCCCCTACCAAACACCTGGAAATGTCTACTACTGGATGACGGTGGACTACCTCTGTGACCTCATCTACCTTCTCGATATCACCGTCTTTCAAGTACGCCTGCAGTTTGTCCAAAAAGGAGACATCATCGTAAGTGGCGCATGGCAGAATGGACCAGTGGTCCTCTTGGGTCTGGGTCCTGTTGCGTCAGCCTCCCTTGGATGTCTTGTGGCCTGACAATGCATGAGGACTGAGTTAGGGCAGGGATTCCCATCCCCAGATGCTGCTGAACTACAACTCCCATCATCCCCAGTCACAATGGTAAAGGGCATGTGGCGGGGGTGATGTGAGCTGCAGTCCAACAATGTCTGGGGACCCAGGGAGTTGTGGTAATGGAACTGCTCCGGGGTGACTGGCGAACACCCCTAAATGCCTTCGGGCTTTGTGGGGGGAATTAGCGTACGGGGTGGAGCAGTCCCATGTCAGGATAAATTCTGGGAGCCCTCAGAACGGCAGTGCTGGCAACAGTTGAGAATCCTTAAATTGTGTGTGGGGGGGGGACAGGATGGGATACCATGTGCAGGGGGAAGATCATAAACATTTCTTTCCATGGAGCAGGCCTATTGCTCGACACTGTCCAAGGGCCCAGTCAGCGGCTTACACTTTCCATCCAGCAAGAACAGCCAGAGTGGGGAATCCAGCACGCATTTTAGACAGCGAATGTCATGACGTATTCGTGTAGGATCAAGGCAGGCAATGACCATATAAATGCAAGGATGTCACCACATACAACATAACATTCTAGAGCAACAATGGCTGACATCCAGACTAAGTTACTCACTAGTCCCTTTTGGAAATATACTGCAGAAATAGAAAAGTCCCTCGAAGGCAAAGGGATTCTTTGGAGTAAAGTTCTCCCATCTTGCTTCTTGCTTAGCTCTGTGATGGCCCATCGCCGATTTCTGCTGCCTCACCTGCCCTTCAGGTTTCCAGAACAGATTAAAACAAAGTGCTTTCCGTTTTGTTCCCTACTGTAGACTGATAAAAAGGCCATGAGGAAGAACTACATGAAGTCACGTCGCTTCAAGGTCTGTCACTTAATTTTTCATAAGTTTAAAATAAATATCTGTGCGACAGAAATGAAAAGTTGTGTCATTTCAGTTAGACAGTAGCTGCACACTAGCATATTTAAGTGCTGAGAACATTTTGTTTTGTGTATAGACAGGGAACTTTCTCTCTGAATCTGTCTGTCTGTCTTCTCTCTCTCTCTCTCTCTCTCTCTCACACACACACACACACACACACACACACACACACACACACACACACACACACACTTGAATATTCTCACTGCTATTAAGGCTCCTATACTTTCATGGCTTTCACATCACAGACACTTCTTATCTAATACAGGGATTCTCAATGTTGGGTCCCCAGATGTTATTGGACTTCAACTCCCATAATCCCCAGACCCAGTGGCCTTTGGTTGGGGAGTTGAAGTCCAATAACATCTGGGGACCCAACATTGAGAATCCCTGGTCTAATGGACCTATGGTTTGTGTGATTGGACAAAATGATATGCCTTCAGAGCACTAACTTCTTTTGGGGGTGGGGTGTGTGTGTGTGTGTGTGTGTGTGTGTGTGTGTATGCCTTTACAGATGGATGTGATCTGCCTCCTTCCACTGGATTTCCTTTACCTCAAAGTTGGCATACATTCTCTCCTGCGTTTGCCTCGCTGCTTAAAGGTACGTTCAGAGGAGTTGCCAAGTCCTGTACAGGGTTGTGCCTTGGCTTGTGCTGTCATATGTGGGTGGAGAAAAGAGCATTTTCCTTTTTGTGGAACAATTCGGCATTGCTGGAGGAGAAAGATGGCTTCATTTAGTTTTGAGGTTTTATATAAAGGGGCTTTCTAAAGATATGGTCCAGATCCATCTAATTTCCTTCCATAATTTCCAGGAGTCATCAGCTAGTTGAACTCCGGAAACGGTCTTATGCCGGGTCAGATTAGTCCATCTAGGTCATTATTGTCTTATCCGTGGTGTGTGTGTGTGCCCTCTCAACTTGGCCTCCCCATACATTGTTGGACTAAAATTTCCATCATCCCATGCTTTTGTTTTTAAAAAAACCACTGACAGATTATTAAGGACAAGTGTGGGCAGCAGTCCAAAGATCAGTTTCTTGCGCAATGGTCCTGCCTTCCTTCCCGGACTGCTGGCAGAATTGTGTTGTGTTTTTTTTGCGGGGCTCTCTTCTCTTCTCTTTCACAGTACATGGCCTTCTTTGAGTTTAACAGCCGGCTTGAAGCTATTCTGAGCAAGGCCTATGTTTACAGGTAGGCACATTCTTGCTGCTGCTACTCTTCATTTCGTGGGGTGGCAGTTATGGGAAGGGAGACCACTCAGCAGCAGGGCAGGGCAGTGCTCTGTTTCCATGCAGCATTTTCTCTCTGTGCCAAAGAGTTTCCTCAAATCACTGCCTCCCAGAGTGGGAGGCACCACAAAAGTGGCATGTTGAGTCCCAGCAGCAGGGGTTCTCCAACTTGGGCTCCCTAAGGCTATTGGACTTCTACTCCCATCACCCCCTGCCACAATGGCCTTATGGGAGTTGAAGTCTAACAACCTCGGGCAGCCCAAGTTGGAGAACCCCTAGTTTGTACCATCCAAGTTGCTCCCCTGATTTCCAGCACTCATGAGAGAGATGAACATGGGAAACTGCCTGCTGTTGAGTCAGATTATTGGTCTGTCCAGATCCGGGATTCTCAACGTTGGGTCCCCAGATGTTATTGGACTTCAGTTCCCACAATCCCCAGCCCCAGTGGCCTTTGGTTGGGCATTATGGGAGTTGAAGTCCAATAACATCTGAGGACCCAACACTGAGAAACTCTGGTTATTATTGCCTACACTGACTGGGCCTTTCCCAGCCCTACCTGGAGATGCTGCCAGGGACTGAACTGGGAGGGGGGACCTTCTGCTGTGCCACTGAGCCACACCTCCACCCTCAAAGAGAGAACAAAGCCAAAGCGGATGGGGATTCCCCAGAGCCGCCCCAACTGCTCCTATGGTAGAGCTGGATCTCCTTGAGGTCTTCCTCCCCAGTAGCCCCCACAAGGGTCTGCCACTGTAGCCCCTGCAGGGACTCTGGAGCTGAAGAACCTACAAGCGCGACATTGTCTCTTAAGGCTGGTCCAACCAGCTCTGCCTATGCTGGCAGGCCGGGGCTCTCCAGGGCTTCGGCCCAGTCCCACCTCTTGCAGAGGCTGGAGCCTGAACCGGGGGCCTTTGGTGCTCTGCCGTCCCACTACAGTCACTGTGGATGTGAGAGTAGCTCGCCTCGCCTCCGCATTGGCCGCCTTGCAGCACTGGGGGCTCTTGCTGGTCTGAAGAGGCAGACCTCCTCTTTTCAGTCACCCAAACTCTCAGCCCAGATGGCTGAGGGCTCCCCCTGAGGTCTGCAGGCTGGGACAGAGGCCGACACAGATGCACAACCCTTCGCTAGGCAGGCTTGCACCATGAGGAGAGGGTCAGTGTTGTGGGGAAGTGGGGGGGAGGGTCCTTCCAACCTGCAGTTTGGGGGCAAATGCAAAAGGTCTTTCCCGCTGATAGGCACCCTCCTGGCCATCCCTTTCCTGCCCTCTGCATCTGCGCCCAAATCCCTTGTGGTGCCACACAGAGATTATTCCTCTAGGTGCTTTCCAGATTAGACCCTGCAACGGAAGGTGCGTCCACACTTCCTGCCTTGTGACGCCAGCAGACAGCAGGGTGCCGTTCACATTTCCAATGCCTTGTTCCGAATTTAATTGCTGCGATATAGAGCGAGGCCGTTGTATACCCGGCGTTAAAAAATTGCTGGTTTTTTCTGGTTGTAAACTGCTCCCCCTGCCCTTTACATTTTGAATGTGACGTGTCTGAACAGAGGCATTCTGCTGCTGTTGAGCAGCTCACCTGGGAAGTGCCCTGAAGTTCTATCAAGGGGAATTGGGCAAAGAAGCAGGAGCCATTGCCTGCTTTCCTTTGAGGGCTCTGCTGTCAGGCACACACTTGAATTTTCCATCTTATAAGCTGCTTTCTTTGCACATAAGTGCAAACAGACTTGCCTCCATGAGCTATAAACTCTGACCTCGTGTGATGAACAAAGATGTGCCCACCCCACCCAAAGCGGCCCAGTCTCTTGGTCTGCTTCCACAGCAAGGATAGCAGATTGGTTTGCTTCATTCCCTACCACATATATGGACTGAGGAAGAAGTTCCACAACAGAATGCGCCCCACAGGTTGCAGCAGTGCCCCACTGCTCTGGCACGCAACAAACTCCCGGCGCAGCAGGACTAGCTAGTGCATGCAAATACGACGACAAATATTTATATACTGCTTTTCAACAAAAGTTCCCAAAGCGGTTTACAGAGCTATAACTACATAATTAGATTAAATTAAATTAAATGGCTCCTTGTCCCCAAAGGGCTCACAATCTAAAAGAGAAACGTAAGATAGACACCAGCAATAGCCACTGGAGGGATGTTGTGCTGGGGGACGGATAGGGCCAGTTGCTTTCCCCCTGCTAAATAAAAAGAGTCACCCCTTTTAAAAGGTGCCTCTTTGCTGAGTTAGCAGCATCCTTGTTCTCCTGCAGCATTTGCCTGGATGCCAGCCGCTGTTTCCAGGGGTTGCAAATGGGCATACAGTCATGCAGAGTGAACCCTTCGGAGGCTAGGAGGTTTGCATTAACACTCCTCCTCACTTTCTTGGTAGAGTGATCCGGATCACGGCCTACTTGCTCTTCAGCTTACATGTGAACTCCTGCTTGTATTACTGGGCATCCTCCTATCAGGGATTGGGCAATACCCCCTGGGTCTACAATGGGGAAGGAAACAGGTATGGACTCAGGCTTTGCTTTCTGCATGGGGGTATGTAGTCCATTGCCATGGGTGTAGCAATAACGAGGACTAATCTTGTGTGTGGACCTCTTGTGTGTTTCTCTTTCGCAAGTTACATCCGCTGTTACTACTGGGCTGTCAAGACCTTAATAACAATTGGAGGCCTCCCTGACCCACAAACCCTCTTTGAAATCATCTTCCAGCTTCTGAATTACTTCACAGGTGTCTTTGCTTTCTCCGTCATGATTGGGCAGGTGAGGAAACAACATGTGCCTTTCCCACACTCCCACTTGCCAAATGGCCTCTTTTTTCGTTGGTGGAACTGTGTGCTTTTGTGGAAGACTTACGTAAATCTGGGCCAATATTATGATTTGATATTTTTAAAGTAAAACTATTTCCTTCCTTCTTTTAATTGGTCATGGAAGCAAACCTCAATGACAGCAGTTTTATTGAGCTGCCATACTGAATAAGAGTATTTAATAAGAGTAATGGGAGGACAACTGGTCTTGCGGTAACAAGCATGAATTGCTCCCTTTGCTAAGCAGAGTCTGCCCTGGTTTCCATTTGAATGGGAGACTATACGTGTGAGCACTGTAAGATAGTCCCATTAGGAGATGGAGCCGCTCTCATGTTTGAAACATGCTCTGTATCTAAATTATCTAATATCACTGAGACAGGGTTCCCACATGCGTTGTTGGCCTACAACTCCCATTTTCCCCAAAGGCCATTGTGGATGAAGATGGTGGTGGGAGTTGTAGGCCAATACATCTGGGGACCCAAGCCTGAGAACCTCTGCAGGAAGAGAAGAACTGATGGTGTGTGAAATGCTGTCTGTAGGGTTTTCCTCCACCCAGCCTATTCACTGGCGACATTAGCCCCAAGGCATTCCCATGATCATCTTTTAGGTATCATGTTCCAGCTTCCCTAAAAACTACACCACCACTCACATGAGATTTTTCAGTCTCACAAATTTAAACCTCTCAGCAGTGCCAGTGACACAGGACTTCTGGGTTTCAATATTGAAGAAGCTCTGGATCTATCTATCTAATTTCTAAACCGCCTGATATAGAAATCTCCAGGTGATGTACAAGGTAAAACATAATATAAAAACATTAAAATTAATAAAACAAATCTCAATGAATAAAAACATATTAAAATTTAAATATCAGTTAAGAGCTTGGGAAAACAGGTATATCTTCAGGATCCTCCTGAAAGCAAAGGGAGATGCTTTTATTTCAGCAGGGAGCTCATTCCAAAGCCCTGGGGCAGCCACAGAGAAGGCCCTGTCCCAAGTCGCCACCAAACGAGTCATCATCATCAATTTTATTACGGCCTTTGGCCAGCAGAAATAGGAGTAACAAATATACTCAATACAACGATCAATAAAACAATGCTAAAACACAATAAAACAGAATACAATCACCACCAAACGAGTCAGTGGCAACTGTAATCCAAATTTTGGAACTGAAGGAGTAACTAATACGCTAGCTATTGCAATTTAATAAATTAGACTATCCATGTGCCAAACTCTTCTGCTAATTCACATGGTAGCCTTATTCACACAATTATAATTAGGGTTGGATCGCAGCTCTTCCTGCTTTGGTAAAGTGCTGGGTTTGAGAGCTGAGTAGGACAGCCCCATCTGCCCAGGTGCCTCTCTCACAGTCCATCGCTTCTTCTCTGTCCAACCTTGCTGTTTCCCTCACACAGGATCACAAAATGGGATTGCGCACAGCTCCCGAACTGTGTGTTTAATTCACATAATGATAATCATGTGGATGCGCTTTGGGTGTAGTTTAATTCATTTCCATGAGATAACTCACAACTGTGGATAAGGCAAGAGGATGGGAAACTAAATTTGTGTTTTCTCTCCCTCCCTCCCTTCTCATTCACAGATGAGAGATGTTGTCGGTGCTGCTACGGCTGCACAAACATACTATCGGACGTGTATGGACAACACAGTTAAATACATGACTTTTTACAGAATCCCCCGGTCCGTTCAGAACAGAGTTAAGACATGGTATGAATATACTTGGCACTCTCAAGGCATTCTGGGTAAGAGTCAGCTGTAGTTTTTAGATTATTGACTTCCTAAAATATGTTGGTATCTCTGATGACTCCAAGTTGCTTAGATATTGTACAATCATGATTTGGGAGGACATTTGGAATACCCAGGGTGGTGTGTGTGGGGCGGGGGGGAGGATATTGCCAGAAGCCAGAGGGCTGAGATGCTCAGAACTTCTTTCCCAAGCGGCCAGGCTCTGTCATCATCAACTGGCGTACAAGCAATTCCACAGATAACAAGAAAGGTGTATTTGAGGCTCTCTTCCAGTGCGTGTGCCATGTGCGAAATGTGGGATTGAAATGGAGGGGAGCCATGTCTGAAAATAAATTGCACAGTCGATTAGTGTCATGTTTGAAAATTCCCAGAGAGCTAGGGAAAGACTTGGCATCTTTTCAGATGAAGACCGTGGATTTCAGGCGTCAGAATCTGGATGGGAGGTAGCTTGCAGCCCCTGAACAGTTTTGCCTAGGAATAGTCAAGGAAACGCTGTGTTAGTCTTTGCTCTTTAAAACGGTGGCAGTCCAGATGTGTAAGGCTATGCAGAGAGGGAGATGGTTTACCTGAGTTAAATCACACTTGGCTGAGACAAAAAGAGGATGATTTCTGCAGATGTTCATACCACAAACATTTCCAAATGCAGAGTCTGGCCTCAGCCTTATTTATGTATTATTTATTTTTCTGTGTAAACTGCTTTGAGAACTTTGGTATCTAAATAGCCATAGCAGTGGCCTGCGCTCTGCTGTGCTGATTCTGCAATGTGTGCTTTCAGGGCAGACAAATTCTTTGCTACACCTTTTTTTGCTACAGATGACTCAGAGCTGCTGAAGCAGTTGCCTGACACGATGAGGTTGGATATTGCTGTCGACGTAAACTATGAGATCGTCAGCAAGGTGCCGCTCTTTCAGGTATTGTCTGTCTCCGCTGCAGGGGCATCGCTAGGGGAGAGGGGGCCTGTGTTCGCCCCCTTTCCTTAGAGTGAGGGAGATAATGAAGAAAATAGGGAGGGAGGGAGCCGGAGGGCCCCGGTTCTTTGAACCCCTTCGCTCAATTCTAGGGACACCTCTGCTCCTCTGGCCTTGGCTTACTTGAGAGCCAGCGTGGTGTAGTGGTTAGAGTGCTGGACTAGGACTGGGGAGACCCGAGTTCAAATCCCCATTCAGCCATGAGACTAGCTGGGTGACTCTGGGCCAGTCACTTCTCTCTCAGCCTAACCTACTTCACAGGGTTGTTGTGAAAGAGAAACTCAAGTATGTAGTACACCGCTCTGGGCTCCTTGGAGGAAGAGCGGGATTTAATGTAAAAATAATAATAATAATAATAATAATAATAATACTTGAAGTCCAACATGACTGTACAAGCCAAATAATCCCTCCTTTCTTTCAATTTAGGGTTGTGACAGGCAAATGATTTTTGACATGCTGAAGAGACTCAGATCGGTTGTGTATTTACCTAATGACTACGTATGCAAGAAGGTAGCAACCACAATGTCTAAGCCATGGGAAACCTTGAACTCAGGGTCGGGGTGGGTGGGGTTCATAAACACTTTTTGCATCCCTTGAAATGTGCCCTCCCATTTTCAGTGGTGTTGTGGGGGTGCACTCAGAAAAGGGCAGAAGCATTTGGAGTTTCTGGAATTTTTCAAAATAAGGGCATTTGTGTGCCTCAGTGCACAGGCACAGGCTGGGAAGAAGAAAGTCAAGGCTGGTTTCGTGCTTGTTCAGCAGAGTGGATGGCGGCCATGTTGTCAATGGATATGGACAGTGTACAAGGAAAGGAAGGCTTGGAAGGAAAGATGCAAAGTTCACTCTTGAACGTATGGATGGTGATAAAATATCAGACAGACGCAGAATAGGATGTGGGGGCAGGTGGAGTTCTAAGAATTTAGTAGCACTGTCTGCTACTATCACTGTGATTTTGAGGGCTTTTCTTAAGGAGAATTCGGAACTCCACAATGGTATGTGAGTGTAATTTGTGCTGCTACAACACACATCTTCCTTGTTTGTGCACCTGTACCTTGCTGCCTAGAATCACTTGACATTGAGAAGCCTTCACAGAGTGAGAGAAAACCCCCAGAATGGAGAACTGGGCAGGGCTACTGTAGAAGCGTGTGATATTCACCAGTGAAGATATTGTGTGGTGTGTAGCAGTGAGTCTGCAGGAAGCAACTTTGGCAGGGGAAGGAGAAATGGCTCCACCAGGGTCTGGGTTCTAGAGAAGCCAGAACTACTCACTGTTTTCCTCTTTATCAGGCACTTTTCACATCATCTAACATAGTACAACTTTTGCATGACTTGAATTTTTGAACTGCAAAAATGTTCTTTTAGAACAGCACATTTTTATTTCTATTTTTAGGAACTGCTTGCTTCGTGTCTGGTGACTTGACATTTTAAAAAGGGCTGGTGTTCATTGCCCAGGGGTTTCCAACTTTGTGTCCCCAGATGTTGTTGGACTACAACTCCCATCATCCAAGGCTGTTGTGGCTGGGAATGATGGGAGCTGTAGTCCAGAAACCTGTGGGGACCCAAGGATGAGAACCTCTGCCATAGACTACAGTGCTTGCACAACACCAAGTGAAAGATGCAATTTAAAATAAACAAGCAAATTATGAGCGTAACCAGCATCATTACAGAGAAAAGGCACCCTAATAATTGCCTGCCTGTCTTGTTCTGAGAAGAAAATATCCCAATGAATGCAAATAAAGCAACATGCTGAAAAAGCAACAGCAGCCTTGGATAGTCCACCTGAAACCTGAAGGCAAAAGGATCCACAGAGCTGCACAGATCACAGCGTTTTCTCGGTTTTGCTGCAGGGAGAAATTGGCCGAGAGATGTACATCATCCAGGCGGGGCAGGTCCAGGTGCTTGGAGGGCCTGACGGCAAAACGGTGCTTGTGATGCTGAAAGCTGGATCCGTGTTTGGAGAAATCAGGTCAGACAAGATGGGAAACGGCCATGTGGGCAGGAAGCAGGGAGGGAGAAGGAAGGTGGGGGCGCGTTGGAGGTACAAAGGGTAGTCTTGCAGTGGGTCTGAGGACAGAGTGGTGGCGTAGTAGTCCCACAATTATGAGAGCACGTCCTTCATTTAAGAGAGCAGAATTCCCGGCTACGGTTTGCATCCTCTTGGGAACAGGCCAGGCCTTCTGCCCTTGTGGCTGAGATGTTGGGAGCTGCAGTTCAACAGCATCCGGGACTGAAGTTTGAGAACCCCTGGCTTAGCTGAGAGCCACCTCTTGCAAGCATAACATTCGGTCCTTTCTGTCTATCGTTAACAATCTCAAGGCGGTTTAAAAAGCATTTAAAGCCATATAAGACTATAAAACAGTTACACAACAAGAATATTAAACTGGAATATAAAAATACAAACCTAATTAAAAGTTTAAAAAACATACACAATGGGACCATAAAATACAGAGCAGCAGCAGCAACCAGAAAAACAGCACTCATATGCAAGCCTGGGTGGAAAGCCAAGAGCAAGATAAGACGACAGACAGAAGGATGGACAGGAGGGCAAGAGAAGCCCCCGACCCGAATTCAGGACAGTCAGGCATCATACTCCCAATTTTCAGTCATGTACTAGATAAAAACAAGGTCCAAGGTGAACGAGTGCCAGATTCTGTCCCCAGCTTCTGAACAAGGTCGGTGGGGGAATTGTCCTGCCCAGCTGGGCCTTGATTGATGGCCAAGCTCCCCACCTCTGACTATGCTTTTATCCCCTTCCTGAACTTGGGGGCGGGGGGGGAGGCTCCTCCTCCCCTAATGGCAACCCTGTGAACTGCCCTAGTGAGTCCCCTCCTTCCTTGCCACCCTCCCCTGCTGCAAGGGGCTGACTGATGGTCAGGACAGTCGGACAAAAGGGTTCTGCTGGCAGGACAGGCGGTGCTGCTGTCGGCATATCTGGCTGACATTCCCAGCACGGGTGTATCTTGGATAAGCTGGAGCCGGGAGGCTTCCCTGTTGGGATCCAAAGCAACATCCACACTGAAAGGGCAGGGTTTGTGAAAGGGGCCAAATGCCATCTCCTCAGTGGGGAAGGCTGTTACCCAGAAGGCAAATGGCTATGCCTTGGAGAGCAGCATTCAGGAGCATATCTGGAGTCGGAACCTCGTTCCATCGATCTCGTACAGCATTGTCTATACCAGGGGTTCTCAACCTTGGATCCCCAGATGTTACTGGATGTCAACTCCCATAATCCCCTGGGGATTCTGGGAGTTGAAGTCCATCAGCATCTGGGGACCCAAGGTTGAGAACCCCTGGTCTATACCAGCCCTTTGCCCCTCCAGCTGTTGTTGGACTACAACTCCCATCATCCCCAACCACAGTGGCCAATGGTCAGGTATGAGGGCCGTTGTAGTGCAGCATCTGCAAGAGGGCTAGAGTCGTCTCAGCCCAGGCAGCGGCTCCTTGGAGGAGACTTCAGGCAGGGGTCCGTCCCAGCCCTACTTGGGGATGCTGCCGGGGATTGGACCTGACGCTGTCTGCATGCAAGGCAGATGCTCTCCCGCTGAGGGGAACAGCTTGCAGGGCTCACGTGTAGTCTCCCATCCACATGCAAACCGGGGCAGGCCCTGCTTAGCAAAAGGGACCCTCTTCCTGCTGACACACACTAGTCCAGCTCACAGCATCCTCTTCTCATGCCTTCGCGGTGAAAACACACAAGAGCAGTTGGGCTCGCGGGGAGCTCGTGGGTCACATCCAGCCAGGTGGCTCATAGGGTGCTCCTCCCTTGCTGCTCAGCTGGTGGGGCTGATTTGACACCTGACAAGAAAATGTGTTTTCCACTGCAGTGGGGTTAAATGAAAAACAAAACACTGTGGAGTCTTTCCTGACAAATCTGTCATGGAACTTTTGGACTTGGCGCTTGTGAGATTTCCTTGCTGCTGAAAGTCAGGGAAACAGCCCCCCCTCCCCCAAATATCCATTTTTGAGTAACAGAAGCCAGATTTGTTGCTGTTCCCTGGTGGACGAGTATCTTTTCTCCCCTTTCTTAGCTTACTGGCCGTGGGAGGTGGAAATCGCCGGACAGCCAATGTTGTGGCTCACGGATTTAGTAATCTTTTCATTTTGGATAAGAAAGACTTGAACGAAATCCTGGTGCATTACCCAGAATCTCAGAAGCTGCTGCGGAAGAAGGCCAGGTGAGCTGCCCAGGTGCCCAGATGTTGCCTGTTTTGCAAGGGACCCAGATGTGCCTGCTCAGCGGGGACCCTGCACAGGGCAACTGTCTCTGAGATGGCAGGCAGGCAGGCAGGCTTGTGGTGGGGAAACCCTGTTTTGCCTGCTCAGGCTGCTGGCGGAACATGTCCTCGTCGCCCTGTATAGTGCGTTTTCTGAGCTGGGTAGTGCGTGACGACCCTCCTGTGCGTGCCTGTGAAATCCTGGACTGGGACCAACACTGTACACCCTTCCCTTCCTGGTGCAACTGTCTTGCCTCTCTATAAGTTAATTGTGCATATTTCCAGCCAGTCAATATGCTGAACACAGACCTGCCGTATGACAGATCCCTGGAAGCACTTTTGTTTCCTAAAGGGGGGTGACGGAGGAGGGGAGTAGGTGCGATCCATCTGGAGGAACTCCTCCTTACTGGCAGCTGGGTGGACTGATGGTTGCTCAGGAGTGGCCAACTCAAGGATTTCTAGATGTTGTTGGACTACAGCTCCTATCATCCCCAGCTGCAATAAATTGTGGTTGGGGAGGAGAGCTGGTCTTGTGGCAGCAAGCATGACTTGTCCCCTTTGCTAAGCAGGGTCCGCCTCAAAAGCACAAAAGTAAATTAGTTTAAATGCCGAGCATATACATGCAGTGGCAGACAGCTTGACTAAATTACTCTTGAGTAGTCCTATTGAAGCTACCTAATGGCACAGCAGGGAAATGACTTGACTAGCAAGCCAGAGGTTGCTGGTTCGAATCCCCGCTGGTCTGTTTCCCAGACTATGGGAAACACCTCTATCAGGCAGCAGCAATATAGGAAGGTGCTGAAAAGCATCATACTGTGCGGGAGGAGGCAATGGTCAACCCCTCCTGTAGTCTACCAAAGAAAACCACAGGGCTCTGTGGATGCCAGGAGTCGACAGTGACTCGATGGCACAACTTTACCTTTAGTCCTATTGAAATTAATAGCCCTCAGAGTAACTTCTGAGGAGTGGTTTGTGGTTGTTGTGCTACTGAGTAACTCAAGTCTGGATGTCAGCCGGTATTCTTGGCTATCGTCTCAATCAAATCCAAAGTTTTCAGAGCAGCTTTTGTGCTCTGAAAAAACTGGACCCATCTCTGTTAAAATTTAGGCTCAGAAACTCTGTGATTTGGAAAACTGTTCTCAGTACTTCCAGAACTCAGAAGCCAGGGCATGGTGGTGGTTTTCCTTTTCAGGAGAATGCTGAAGAACAACAGCAAACCCAAGGAAGAAAAAGGGATGCTGAAGGACGTGCTCATCATTCCTCCAAGAGCTGGGACCCCAAAGCTCTTCCAAGCAGCCCTTGCAGCTGCAGGCAAGATGGGAGGCAAAGGCAGGCTAGCTCATATCAGGTGGAAACTGAAAGAGCTGAAGGCTTTGCAGGTAAGGTCACTGCAGAGCATGCTCAGTGCAAAGCCCAGCAGGGAATTCTCTCTGGAAACTGGGTGGATGTGCCCGGGATGTCTAACAGGCTAGGGAGTTTGTTTGTTTATTTTTATGGTTCGATTTCTATGCCACCTTTCATAAAACTCATCCCAAGGCAGTTTACAAAAGTTAAAATACAGTACAACTCCATAAAAATAACATTAAAATGTTAAAACGAATTAAAAGCAATAAAAACCATGAAGACACCCCAAAGCAGCAGTCATATGCTGCTTTTTTTTTTTTTTTTTTTTTTTTGGAGAGGAGAGCTGGTTGTGTGGTAGCAAGCATGACTTGTCCCCTTAGTTAAGCCGGGTCTGCCCTGGTCGCATATGAAAGGGAAACTAGAAGTGTGAGCACTGGAAGAGATTCCCCTGAGGGGATGGAACCCTCTGGGAAGAGCATCTGAGGTTCCAAGTTCCCTCCCTGGCAGCATCTCCAAGAGAGGGCTGAGAGAGATTCTTGCCTGCACCCTTGGAGAAGCTGCTGCCAGTCTGTGTAGACAATACTGAGCTAGATGGACCAAGGGTCTGACTCGGTTTATGGCAGCTTCCTATGTTCCTTAAGGGACTCCTCCAAGTCAAAGGATGACTTGGATCATGGTGAGGGTGCTGGCACTGGTTCACTTGGTACCTGGGCTGAAACTAGAACATCTATTATATTAATTCTCCTGGGTGTGCCTTGGAATGTGCGTCCCAGAGCCCAGCTGATTGGCTGGGCGGCAGAGGCGCCTGATTGGCTGAGGCGCACCCCGGAGGCCAGAGGTGGCAGCGGGCCTGGCCACGGAGGCAAGTGGCAGGCGGGCCCGTCAGCCTGGGCCCAGCTGCGGAGATGGCCGGAGACTGGGGAGGAGAGGTAACTGCCGGCCCCGAAGAGCGCACAGATGTTCTGTGCGGGGTCGGCTAGTACCATGTAAGACTGTCTATGCCTGCACAGTCGGTAGTTCTCTCACAGCTGTGTAACTGCAGAAAGTCTCCGATGCAAGGGTGGCTTTCTAGATCTGAGCGGGAGGTTTCCAAACAGGCCCAGCGTGTTTACCCCCTAGAAGTGAAGTGTTACAATGACGAACACTTCTATACTGCTTTTCAACCAAAGTTCCCAGAGCAGTTGGCATAGATAAAAATAAAATGGCTCCCTGTCCCCAAAGGGCTCTCAGCCTAAAAAAGAAAGAGAAGATAGACACCACCACCATGGAGGGATGCTGTGCTGGGGATGGATAGCACCCCACCACATGGATGCTAGCAGCACGGTGCATTTCTTTTTCAGGAAGCCAGCGCCACTCCAGTTCTGCCTAAATCCCCAGTCAAACGGCGTTCACCAGCTGCTTCCAGGAAATCCGATGACTGCAGAAGTGACAAGATTGTCTCAAAGTCTTCTGATCGCTCTGTTGTTGTTTGCATGAGTCCAACACCCAAAGGGGATGAACAGGTTCTCTCTGTACAGGTTCTAGACAAGGACGGAGCAAATGAGAAACCTGCATAACGGAGAGTCCCAGAGAAGGTCTCTGTCATGAGCTGAAGCGGCCAGAGACTCGCCCCTTAAGGGTTCTTCCTCACAGTAGAACACTGCAAGAGGTTTGTGCAACCATCCTAATGTAGCGTTGCTGTCTTTGTGGTGCTCTTAGAAAACAGCTGCAAACCGATCTTGTGACAACAAGACCTAGAATCTTTTGCACTCTTACAATCAGTTTTTACTGTGCTTTGGAGAAGTCCAGCTAAAACCCTAGGGAAGATCCAGCTTTAGAGCAAGGCGCCTTGGCATAAAGAATATCGGCTTCCTCAAGGCTCTAAATGTTAAGCAAACATTTATCTGCATAACATTCCCATGTAGTCTCTTCCAGTGTTTCCCCACTTAAGATGATGTACCGTTTTAACAAGCTGAGATGCCAGAAGTTATAATCTGTAAGCTGCTATAGATCATTGCTACAGCTGCCGAAGTATTGAAAAAGTAAAGTAAGCTGCGTACATTAAAATATTCATACTAGCTGCACTTTTACAGGCCTAAGTTCCATTCCACAAAGCAGTGGGCCTGATCCAGCCAAGGTTAACACCTTAAATCCCATTGATTTCCAATAGGGAAATGAACAAGTGCTTGCATCTCTTCCACTGATACCAATGAGACATTAAAAAATCCCATTTGGCCAGACTGTAATTCTTGCACCTTTCAATTAAGATGGTAATTAAAGAGATGTTTCACCGGTGACTCTTGGGGTTTTTTTCAGTCTATGAACAGAGCATAATGTTAACCAATTTATCAGCACTGTTAACTGAACATAAGATTATGTGTGATGAGAGCAATAATTCCTGTGGGCAGGTTTCAGCCAAGTTCATGTATTTTTCTGCCCCACTGATATTCAGGTTAAGGGATGGATTGATTGATTAAGTGCCGTCAAGTTGGTGTCTACTCTTAGCGACCACATAGATAGATTCTCTCCCGGATGATCTGTCTTAAACTTGGCCTTTCAGTGGTGCCTTCATTGCTGTCCTAATCGAGTCCTTCCACCTTGCTGCTGGTCGTCCTCTTCTTGTCTTTCTTTCCACTTTTCCCAGCATTATGAACTTCTCAAGGGAGCTGGATTTTCACATAATGTGTCCCAAGTAGGATAGTTTGAGCCTGGTCTTTTGTGCCTTGAGTGAAAATTCTGGATTGATTTGTTTGTTTGTTTTCCTGGCTGTCCATGGTCTCCTCAAAAGTCTTCTCCAGCACCAAAGTTCAAAAGCGTTGATGCTTTTTCTATCTTGCTTCTTCAAAGTCCAGCTCTTGCATCCATAGAGTGTCACAGGGAAAACCATTGTCCGAACAATTCTAATCTTTGTAGGTGTAGACATGGAATACATACATATGCACATGCATATGTAGAAGGGATTCATGCATATGCTTAACTCCTTCACTGAAATTAGTGGGAGTAGGGACTAAATGGTGTTTAATTCTGGCCAGATTGCACCCTCTGGACTCACTAGCAAAAACAATGGCTGTTAACCGGTGACTAGCCCTGTGCCAGTGTGCCAAGGGGCAGCAGGACAGTCACTTTGCCTCCTTTCAGTTGAACATGAGCAGAAACTTCTTCATGGCAAGAGTGACTCAGCCGTGGAACCCCTTCCTTAGGGGTGGGGGTGGGTTGGCTTTCCCTTGCTAGAAGTCTTCAAGCTGAGGCTGGTCAGCTTTGTCTCGCTCTGGATGCTCGGCATTGAGCAGCGGGTTGGACCAGATGGCTTAAAGCCTATGATTCTATTATCTTTACAGGATTTCGTGAGGCAGTGATTGTGATATCCATGAGGTGGCAGTAAAAGAGCTTATGTTGCTTCTGCTAAACCATCAAAGAAAAAAGGCCAACCCCTCAGATCCACAGGCATATGGACTGTTTCCAGATGGGGATTTCCACCTCTTCACTGCAGATTCAGCCCCTGACATCTCCAATGGGAGAGGGATGATGGTAAAGCTGAGAGGGAGAGGAATATCATAGGGGGAAACGGTGCCCTTCCACCTGGCAGTTTCCTGTGTTCCTAGGACAACCTGCTAAGTGTTGGGCTCATGCACGCTTGCCATAAGGCAGGGATTCCCAAGCATCCGTGGGTGGTGATGTTGGACTACAACTCCCATCATCCCTAAAGGCCATTGTAGTTGGATGGGAACCCCTGCATGGGAAGCCTTGCCAGGTTAATTCTCTCTTTCCGTTACCACAACAGCTGCCTTCTAGGAAGCACAACATTCGCACAAATCGATTCTATTAGGAACCATTGAACAGAGTGGAGATTCATTTGAATCGATTCAAATTCGCCCAAATTCAAATCTAATTCAGGCAAATTAGAATCGAACAAATATCTACTCTGTCCAGTGGTTTCGAAACGATTCATGTGAATTTCATGCACATCCCTACCGCCTTCATGTCCCTTTGTGTACACCAAGTAACAAGGTAATCAAGAAGGCTCTGGAAGAATGCTGCTTAGCTAGATACTGGAGATTTCCATAGCCAGCCTTAAAACAGATGAGTCACTAGCTGGGGCCTTTTGGGATGCCGTACATTTCCGGGATGCCATTCATATCTGTTGTGCACGTTCCAGTTTGGGTGCTGAGCAAAGCTCAGCTTGAGGACAGCATCAAGAATACACTTAGCATGTGATGCAGACACAACAGGGAGAAGAGAAACCAAAGCCAACACATCTGAAGTGCTCCCCAAGGCTGGAATCCAAACACGCTTACTAGGCAGCACGTTACCTCAAGAGCTCTCAGACTTGGGTCTCTGCATCTTGTTGAACTACAACTTGAACTACAACTCCCATCAGCCCTTTGGCCATTGTGGCTGGGGATGAATTGCAGTCAGCTTCCCCACATCTGTGAGCCATTGGGACCTGACCCCAGGCTGTGTGTGTGTGTGTGAGAGAGAGAGAGAGAGAGAGAGATGCTGCGAGACCCTCCTTGGCAGTGAGGAGGCAATGAAAGGCCAGGTGTGGTACTCATTTCTGTTGTGAGGTGGATTTGGACTAAAGTGGAGTCACCAGTTCAAGGAGGAAACGAGAGCTGTTTATTTCCCAAAGCCTCAAAGGTCAGTTAGCTCACACTAGAGAAGAGGGGGTGGGGGTGGAGTAGAAGTAGGGACTGGCTGTAGATAAGCAATTTCACAGGCTGTGCCTTGGTTTAACCCAGGCCTGCTCAGTGTAGGCCCCCCAGCTGTTCTTGGGCTTGGTAAAGTGTGCCGTTAAGTCAATTTCAACTCCTGGTGCCCACAGAGCCCTGTGGTTGTCTTTCATAGAATACAGGAGGGGTTTCCCATTGCCTCCTCCTGTGCAGTATGAGATGATGCCTTTCAGCATCTTCCTATATTGCTGCTGCCCGATAGAGGTGTTTCCCATAGTCATACTAGTGGGGATGTGAACCAGCAACCTTCTGTTCTGCTTGTTAGTCAAGCATTTCCCCACGGTGCCACTTAAGGTGACTATAACCCCCATAATCATAAGAACAGCCCTGCTGGATCAGGCCCAAGGAAGCCCATCTAGTCCGGCATCCTGTTTCGCACAGTGGCCCACCAGATGCCTCTGAGAAGCCCACAGACAGGAGTTATTTATTATTATTATTATTATTATTATTATTATTATTATTAATTCAATTTCTATACCGCCCTTCCAAAAATGGCTCAGGGCGGTTTACAAAGAGAAATAAAACAAATAAGATGGCTCCCTGTCCCCAAAGGGCTCACATTCTAAAAAGAAACATAAGATATAAGAGTTGAGGGCATGCCCTCTCTCCTGCTGTTACTCCCCTCTACTGGTGCTCAGAGGCATCCTGCCTTTGAGGCTGGAGGTGGCCTATAGCCCTCCGACTAGTAGCTGTTGATAGACCTCTCCTCCATGAAGTGATCCAAGCCTCTCGACCTCTTGATCCCCAACCACAGTGGCCAATAGCCAGAGATTATGGGGACTGTAGGCCAACATCTGCAGGAGGGCCGAAGTTGAGCAGCCTTGGTTTAACCTAATGCAAGCATTTATTGGGCTTATTCACACAATCACAGTTGGTGTTAGAGAAGGGAAGTGCGCCCAGCACATCCCCAGTTGGTGCTTGTGTGAACTCAAAGATCTGGATAGAAGGAGGGGGGGAGTGATTGCAAGAGAGCACTTGAGTAGGATGGCTTGACTTTTCGTCTACCCTTGGTAAGATGCTAGGGACAGGATCTGGGCTGGTGGTCCCCCGCCCACCCCCCGCCTATCTAATCTATCTATCTATCTATCTATCTATCTATCTATCTATCTATCTATCACACATTTGTACACCACCCCAAAGTTTCATCTCTGGGCGGTTAACAATAGCATAAAACCAGTTAGAATATATACAAAAGAACTGAAAAAGCTTGGGTGAAGAGGTGGGTTTTCAAATGCTTTCTAAAAAATGTCAGATGGCCACTCTTCCCTCCTCCTAGCTGGATCTTTGAGTTCACATAACTGTAGATCAGGAGTGTGCAACGGCTCTCTTCCCATGCCTGGGTGTTATCCTATCCTAATTTTGATTGTGTGTCTTTTCATTCAAGCACTTTGTGGCTTTATCTTCGTGCCTTGGTTTAACCGAACGCAACTGCTTTTGTCTCTATCTTGGGGGGGATCAACCCATATACCTCCATATACCTCCTCTGTCGTCACAGGCAAATTTAATGGATGGGGTGGGGTGGGGGAGATCCAGCTACAGAAGGGGCAAAAATAATGGTCCACCCAGGGAAAGGAAAGGAGGACACACAAGCTCCTGTACCAGTCAGACAAAAGTCCTTTTGTATTCAGAGGATAAAAATGAGAGGAATGCTGTTTGAGCGCTCACATGGCTGTGAGAAGCCAAGTGTTTTGCAATTAGACGCAGTGCTGGACTGGGAGGAAAAATCAGCCCTGGCATGAGGTGTGGGTTTTTCCCCCTTTTGTGACACCGCAGGCACCACTGACAATGTCTCTCCGCCCCCCTCCCACCCACTGCCCCACATCCCTCTGCTCCAGGCACAGCAGGCAGCCCCCTGTATGTAGTGTGGAAGATGGGAGGAATGAAAATAAGGAAGGCCAACTTTTAGATTTCCCCCCCAAGCTTATTTCCCAGGCTCCACGGTTCAGCACCATCATTTTCATTCCCAGACCTGTCCCCTGCTCTGGTGGCGGCGGCTGCTCCCTTCCCTTCTCGCAAGTGTGCTGGCAATTCCATCCCATCCCCAACCTCCGTCCCCTCCCCAAACACCGACCCAGAGGGACTTGCCCTCCCCTTCCTGCCTTGCTCCTCTCCCTCTTCCGCTCCCAAAGCTTCTTGTTGCTGCTAGTTCCTCTCTCTCTCTCACTCCTGCTCTTCCAGTTCGAAACACAGACGGCCAGGAAGGGACTCACACCCTCTCTTTCCTTTTGGGCTGCCTGGGGAGGGATGAGGTAGGCTCCCAATTCTCATGGCCAGCGAGGGGCTGGAGAGGCAGCAGCCCATCTGGCTTGTGCCAGAACTGCCAGCCCAGGCCTGAATCAGAGGCTTCAGTATCAGATGAGCTGGTGGGAAGGAGGTACACTGAAGTCCCATCTCCTTTTGCCCTACCCTCCTGCCCTGCCTCCTTCAGAGGCATCACCTGGCTAAGTCTGACTCAGGGCCAGGTATGCTTTGCTGGGAGTCTGGCACAGGCTGCAGGCCAGCGACCACAGCAAAGAAAAAGCCCAAGTCATGCTTGAGAATCCTTTCCCTAGATCTCTGTGGGATATCCTGAGCTTGCTGGAGTCAAGCGAAGCACAGAGAGGAAAGTTAGCTGCTGGCAGGCCCGCCTCTAGTACTACTACTACGAATACCACACGTCAACAAAATTCTCAAAGCAGTTTACATAGAAAAATAAGTAATACATAAATAAGATGGTCCCCTGTCCCCAAAGGGTTCACAGTCTAAAAAGAAACATAAGGTACAGTTTTATTCTGACCAGCAATACAAAATAGACAGATAAAAAACTTTAAACTTGAATAACCATTCATCCTAAGGTATAACATTTGGACTGAGTATTAGAGTCTCCTGCCCCTTCCCATGAGTCTCTGTCAGCAGGCAGGCAGTATGCGATTCTCTCCGATTTCTCAATGGCAGCCTTCTCCAGGATGGCATTCACTCAAGAGTGATTAGCAGTGCTGAGGTTTACAAAAGAATGGCCGGCCGGCCTCCAGCCACTGTGGTTGTGGATGATGGGAGTTGTAGTCCAGCAACCTCTGGGAACTACGTTGGTGATCCCCCTGCCTCATGGCAAAGTTACGATGCAGGATTGACTAGCCACAATAATCCTCAGTGAAATATGCGTAATTTAGTGGCAGCTCTAAGTGGTGGTTGCCTTGAGTTGAAGTGCAGCTGGTCTGTCACAAGAGCCCTTGTACAGCCCCCTTTGTGTGAAAGCAACAGTCCCTTTGTGGAGCTTTTGGCAGTTCCCCTATGATGAACCAGCGCCAAGGGTGACTGTGAAGAGCTCTCCTTTGAGGCCGGAGGAGGGCCCATATTCCAGGAGCGGTTTGTGGATCCCTTCTGCGGCCAGAGGGGAAACCAGCAGGGTCACAAGCAGTCCTGTCCTGTCCCCTCCCACACGGCCCCTCGGGCTCAGGATCTCTTGGAGGCAGCAAGAGGAGCCTCCATCTATGTGCCACTTCCACCACTAGTTCCCACACGCGGCCTAAAAGCATGAGAAAGAAAGTGGACGGAACCGCCACAGGGAGGGATCCTGGTCTCCCCGTGCTCTGCAAAGGGAAGATGCAAATCTCTTCTAATGAGATTGTGCTGCTATTTTTTCTACAGCCCTGGCAGAGGCGAGGACAGTCTCCAGTCAGCTTGTTTCAGAGCATTCCTCCTTCAGGGATGGGTTTGTTTACAAGCAGCAGCTGGCAAAATATAGCTTTGTGTTCCACAGCTATGACAGTCATTATGAACTAAATGGCCCTCACTACACTGTAATCTTCTGGGATACTGTGGCCAGAGCACCCGATTTAGCAGGAAGATGCTCTGAGCATGGCTTCGGTTTGTCTCTGGGCCTTGCTAAGTGACCGAGGGAGATTCCCTGCCCCCGTGCAAGGGCGCTGGTAATGATAATCAGCCGGAAAGTCTTTCTCACCACGAGCACATCTGAGCCGCTCACACTTCTGGGGTCCTTCAAGAATATGCTGTTACAGTCAGAGATACTTTGACAGGCTCGTCCACTGCAGCCCGTATTGGTTTTGTGTTCATGTTTGCAGCCAGTTTAAAAGAAAGCTGATGTTTGTGGCGCCTTTAGCTGTGGAGACTAGTGCTTAGCTGGTCATGAATGACAATGAGATGCGCATTGTCAAATCTGTTTAGAAGTCTGCTGGACGCTCAAAGAAAGTCCCTGCAAATGCTGAGAAAACCTGCTCCGGCCAGGCAAGCCCGTTTCTCTGATTTGATTTGCACAGCAGACTGCCAGGGATGGAGCCACAGCATGCATCCATGTCTGGTGTGCCGCCTTCTCCTGCATGAGCTACTCAGTACTCCAGGCACAGGTTTCACCTGTATCTGTGAACAAGCCCGGCAAGCAAAATATGGCAATAAATGGTGGCTGGGGAAGATGGGCGTTGTAGTCTTACGACAGCTGGAGAGCCTCTGGTTGCCCCTCCCCACTGGGCTAGCTTGCCCTCAGGGCACCCTCCGCTGCTCCCGCGTAGGCCTGGCCTTCCCAGGCAGGCAGGCAGGCATCTCTGCATCGCTGTGCGCGGGCGTCGCGATGTCTGCCTGGCTCGCTGCAAAGGCCATCTGAAGCCCCCCCCCCCTTCCCACCCTCCATACTGGTCGCAATCAGGCGCATTTTGCTAGCCATACGCGGGCTGCCTGCTGCTACAGGGCCAGCCTAGCCTTGGAAGCATCAGGCAGGAGCTCCGAGTGGCTGCGGCCGGGGGCTCCTGTGCTGAACAGGCCGGGGGCAAGTCTCCAGGCGCGGCTGCGCTCCCAGCTGGCAACCCGAAGGCTGAGCGGGACGTCTGCGCAGGGGGGCGCCTGGGCCGGCAGGGCGCGCCCCTGAGCCAAGAGAGCTCGGGCTGCGCGGCTTGGCTCGGTCCTAGCGCAGGCGAAGAAGGAAGGGAGCGCGCAAAGCAGCAGCGCTGCCTGGCGCAAAGGCCGCCCCTCCCTCTCCGCCTGCGCGGGGTCGCCATGGCAACAGGCGGGCGATAGGCTCCGTTCATGCCTTCTCTCTCGCCCCCCCCTCCCCGTCGCTCCGTCTCCGCGCAGGGCGCGCGCGCGGGAGAGAGGGAGGCGCGCGGCCGGCCGGAGGGTTCCGCTGCCTGCCTGGCGCGCAAGGCGGGCGGCTTCTCTCCTCCCGGCCCCGAGCAGCCAAAGGGGCCGAGCGGCGGGCACGTGGAGGAGGAGCCGCACGAGACGAGGGGCGACACGCGTCGGCGCGTGGTGCCGCCGCCGCCGCCTAGGAGGGCTTGGCCGGGCCTGCGCCGAGTCCTCCGTCGCGGCCGAGGAAGGTGCCTGGCTGCTGCCGCCGCCGCCAGCCTCGCCTTGGAGGAGCTGAGCCCGCCCTGCCTGCCCGAGGCGAAGACGGCAGCGCCTCCTCTCCGCCCGCTGACTCCGGAGGCGGCGCAGCAGCAAGCGGGTGGGTGTCGCTGCTCTGCCCCGGTCCGCGGCGGCGGCGGGACCCTCCTCGGAGGGGCGCCCGGCTGGGCTTGGCTGCCCGGGTGAGCCCCGCCCGGAGGGAAGCTGCTGGGCCGGGGTGGCCGGGGGAGGCTCTCCGGCGGCTGGCTGTGCTGCGGAGGGAGAGGCCCGGGGAGCTGCAGCCGCCGCCGCCACGAGCCCTGCAGGAGCCGCCACGCCGGGGCCTTTCGGGGAGGCGGCGGCTTGCCTGGCCAGCAGCAGCGCCCCGCAGGCAAGCAGGCAGGCTCGCCCGGCGTAGCAGCCGCCCCGCTCCCCAGAGGCAGCCGCGTGCCTGAAGGCGGGGGGGGGCGTGCACGGGCCGGGGGGGGGGCGCCTGCACCGCCTCAGGGCAGCGGGCGCGTGGACGAGGCGCGGGGCGCAAGGCGAGGAGCTGCAGCAGCAGCGCCTCTGGGTCCCCGCAGTCCTTGGGGGCGCTACGAATAATCCACACCTGCGGGCGGGAGGCGAGGCGGTCGGTGGCCGCCGCCCGCCCGGCTAAGCGCGCAGCGTGGACGCGGAAGGCAGGCACGCCGCTGGGCCGGTGCCTCTGCCGGCTGGAGTGAGGCAAGCAGCCCCTGGCTGGCGGTCGGACTCCAGCAGCCGGCAGGAGCTGCCCTCCCATCCCTCCAGCGGCAGCCCCGAACATCCTCTGCATCTTTTCGCAGGTGGAGAAGCAGGCCAGGTACAACCGCCCCCTTCGCGGTGGCAGGCAGTGCCTGCCAAGTGCCCCTTTTCGTGCTCTGCGGGGCGACAGACAGAGCCCGGCGGTGCCTTGTTCTGCGCTGCTTGCCTCTGCCCCGGGGAGTGTGTGTGTGGCCCACCCTGCCTGTGACTGTGACTGTGGCGGCGGCGGCTGCTAAATCCGATCTCTTGTGCTTGCTCGCAGAGGTCTCTCTCTCCTGCTGCCACCCCATGCCTGACTCTGTGGAGCCCCCTGTGGTCGTGGGGAAGGAGCCTCGCTCCCAAGGCGGCATGTGCTGCTCTCGCGGGCTGCCTCATCCTGCTGCGGGCCGCCGCCGCCTCCGCCCTTTCTTCTCACCCTGCCGCCGCCGCCAGGAGAGGCCAAGGAACCAGCAGGGCTGCATTTCTGGCATTCCTCCCCAGTGCCGAAGATGAGCGGAGGGTTTCGGAGGAGGAGGAGGAGGAGGAAGGGAGACTGAAAGAGACGCCACACAGTTGGGCCCCGGCTGACAAAGGGAGCTGGCCAGGCTGGAGGGGAGAGACTTCTGCCCACACTTTCCTCCAGATAAAAGTTAAAATTTAACAGATGCAAGAAGACAAATCTCTGGCCTACATTGAGGACAACGATCACGTGGCTTCTTTGCCCTTGGAGCTTTTATCTTTTGCTGGCAGATAAAACCAGGTAAGTGAGTTTAAAGACTGATGTGTTTTGAAAGGGGCCGATTGAGAGAGCTGCTTTTCTGTCTTCCTTTCTTCTCTCCCTCTCCCCGCCCCCCAGATTAGCCCCCAGGGTCAGGGTTACTCTCGGGCTAAACTCCGCTGGGCAAGCAGCAAGTTTCCCCCGCTGTGTTGGGAGGGACATTGAGCTTTTGCCTCAGAGTCCCCGGTGCTGCTGCTCTCCTGTTTTTTTCTTTTTCCAAGTTGGGGGTTTGTACTGATGCAGCAAATACGACTCAGCTGGAGTGTGTACACACCAGCCGGGGCGTGTCTGGAAACAAGGGCAAGAAAAGCACACAGCTGGATCGGAGAAAGACTCCGTCCGGGATGATGATGCCGAGCTGCTCTTGGAGCCTTCCCTCTTCTGCCATCCTGCTGTCCGGCAGGGTGTGAGGCAGCGCTCGATACCAGAGCTGAGCTTCAGAACCGATTTTCAGAGCCAGGTCTGGGACATGTGAGGTTATCAGTACTTCTGAGCATATGTCAAGTGTCTGAGTTGCTAATGAGCCATGACAGCTGGTCCAGAGACATTTGGGGATGTCGGAATAGCTTGGAGGTCAGAGGAGTTGCCTCTCAGGCAGCCCTAGAAAGGAAGCCGGAGGGCCCTGTGTTTACCTTTGACATGGAACAATTTCAGAAGCAGGAGCAATTTGAGCGTGTGTGTCTTCCACACAGAGGGGCAGAGGTCTTGGTATTCCTTTCATTTTTCTTCTTCTCTCAACTCAGGGGTAATCTCAGCACCTTTTGGCTCTTGTGGCTGAGGACTATGGGAGTTGGGGTCCAGCTCCATCTGGGAACTCAACCAAGAAAACCCTTGTCTTAACTAGAGTGGCCCTCTCTTTTGTTTCCATGGCGAAACTGAGCAGCAGAAGGGATGATCTCTCTGACTCAGGCTGGTGTGTGTGCCCAAAGTTCCGTGATCGGCAAAGTCTTTCCAACTGTCAACTTTCATCACAGTCTCAGTTATATTGCTTCCATTTTCCAAATAGGAAATCCAGAGATGGATGGTTCACCAAGTTCGTTTCACTCTTTCTGTTCCTTGGCAACCCTCGCTTGCCAGTTTTTGGATTTTACTGAAACAGTGTCTGAATATTCTCTCTCTCTCTTTCTTTCGCTCTCTCTTTCTTTCTTGTTTTACAGCAAAGGACTTTTCAGATTTTTAGCAGCAAGAATAAAAACGCAAAATACAATAATACTGTATAACAAAATGATGATGCCATTCCTAAAGGTGATCAGGCATGCCTCTTTCAGCAGTCATAGCTCAGTGGCAGAGCATCTGCTTTGCATGCAAAAGGTCCCAGGTTCCTTCCCTGGCAGCATCTCCAGGTGGGACTGGGAAAGACTCCTGCTTGGAGAGCCGCTGCCAGTCAGTGTAGGGTGGACAATATTGAGCTCGGTGGACCAAGGGTCTGACTCGGTAAAAGGCAGCTTCCTGTGTTGCTGGTTGATGTTGGGGATGGGGCCATAACTCAGTGGTAGAGCATCTGCTTTGGATGCAGAAGGTCCCAGGTTCCCTCCCTGGCAGCATTTCTAGGTAGGGCTGGGAGAGACTCCTGCCTGAAAGCTTGGAGAAGCCGCTGCCAGTCAGTGTACACCATACTAAGCTAGATGGACCTGACTCAGCAGAAGGCAAATATTTAATGACCTCTAATTTTTGTCATTACTCAATTGTTTTCAATTTATCTGGAAGGCATAGGGCATGACCTATCATTTCCTCCTGCTTGTTCTGACTTCCACCCTTGGAGTTGACATTGCTCAGTAGGTAGAGAGCACCCGTCCCATTGTCATGAGCTTAGAGACATCTGTATATATCACGTGCCACTCTTATTAGTAGGTGTGCAGGATTTAATCAGTGCAATTAATTGATCAAAATTGTAACCACAAATTGCAAACTTAATGAGTTGAAAAGCAAACAAGCTGATTAAGAAAACATGAGAAGGAAAGCAGTGGCTAATCATGCAAGGTGAGGGTTGCCCTGGTGCCTTGCCCCTCCCTCCTAGCAAAAGGGCTCTTAGCTTGGCCCAGCAGCCCAGCCCAATGCATTGGAGCATTTGACATGTCAAGAGAGCAAGAGCTCTTGGGAGCTGGAGGTGGGTTCGTGGGTTACGGCTCGGTCTACATCAGTTAATTGCTTGATGCCTGCAACCCTGTTTGTAAAACTGCATAACAATGCTATGGTGTGCTTTGGAAACATGGTGATGGTCTTTTTGCCACATGCATATGTCATTTGATTGGTGGTTTGTGGTTTTAAGGAGAGCTTGTGGCAGCAAGCCCTCATTGTCCCATTTGCTAAGCAGGGTCCACTGTGGTTTGCATTTGGATGGGTGACTACATGTGAGCCTGTCTGCTGTAAGATATTTCCTTTAGTGATAAAGCATCTGCTTTGCATACAGAAGGTCTTGGGTTCAGTCTCTGGCAGCATCTCCAGGTAAGGCTGGGAAAGACTCCTGCCTTAAACTTTGGAGAACTGCTTACAATACTGAGCCAAAGGTCTGACTCGGTTGTCGGCATCAGGCAGCTTTCCCGGTTCTTCTTATGGCACATGTGCACGTACAGTATTGTGTTTCCATTGTACGTGGGAAGTGCAGTCAAGACCGACTCTGGGATGGCTCCCTGCCTGCTCCAAACAGTGTGAAAGCTGGTTAACTCAGAACTGCATCCCACTGACTTGAATGGCGCTTACTCCCAAAAGTACAGGATTGTGGCCTATACTTTGGGAACCCCTTGCCTATCTGTTACAGGCTAGTGTGAAGGAGGTTTCTGCTTTGGTTTCTCTGTGGTTGAAAAATGCAGAATATCAAACCTTGGGCAGGAAATGCAGACCTTAATCTTAACCTTAACCTTAGTCTTTCCCCTCCTGATCCAGTGGTCCGCCTTCTCTGTTTCGCAGGAGCAGGGACAGGCTACAAGCGGAGACTGATGGTGCCCATCTCTCCCTCCTCCAAGAGTCCCGTCTCGTGGTTGGTCCCTCCCACTTGCACACTTGCTTCCTCCTCTTGCCAAGGCCTGCTGATTAGCAAGGGCTGGGACCTGTTGGGCAGCTCCCCACTCTGCCGAGACTGTCTTCTTTAGAAGCCTGCGATGAGATCTGCCCAAACAGGGCTGAGTGCAGCCGAAACGGCTCTGTTGTTGCCCCTCCTCTCTTCGTCACAGCTGCCCTATCCGTGTCTGTCTGGTGCGTACACACCTCAGGAACGCCACAGAGGGGAACTTGGGTTCGCGTCTCTCTTCTTGCTGTATCTTGTATTTGTCATCTTTCCTTCTTGGTTTCTCTCTCTCTGCCTCTTAAGGTGGTGCAAGATGTCCTTGGGGCATATCTGCACTGCAAAGGAGTCTTGGTTTTTTGCCATTCTAACTGACATGGCTTCCCCAAGGAATACGGGTGGCTCCAAAAGAGTGCTGAGAATGACCAGTTCAGGGGCATAACTATAATAGGGTAAGAGGAGATAGTTGTCTGAGGGCCCCCCCCAGAGGCAAGTCACATGACTGACTCCCCCAGCCGCCCGCCCGCCCGGGCTTCCTTCTGTTGTCTTCATCCTCCGAAATTGATGTGAGTGTTAAGACCTGGAGCTACCAGAACAGCAGGTCTTTCTCTAGTACCATCAGATGACTTGCATCGTCCACAGTTTACAACCTTGCTACCCCCCTGGACCAGTTAGGCCCTTTTTTTCCTAGGTTACTAAGCCGGATTAAATTTGTGGTGGAGCTACACTTGCAGATGACACTGGGCCATGGCTTTGTGGCAAAACACCTGCTTGGCACCCAGGAGGTCTCAAGCTCACACCCTGGTGGTGGCAGCAGCAGCATCTCCTGACGTTGCTGGGAAAGACACCTGCCTGAAAGCTCAGAGAGCCCCTGTCTGAGCTAGGAACACTGAGTCAGACCTTTGGGCCATCTCGCTCAGTGTTGTCTGCACTGACCGGCAGTGTGTCTCCAAAGTTTCCAGCCCTACCTGGAGATGCTGCCAGGGAGTGAAACTGGGACCTTCTGCGTGCAGAGCAGATGTTCTGCCGCTGAGCTTGAGTCCCATTCCCTAGACAGACCAACGTTCTGGCTCAACAGCGTAATGCAGCTGCTTATGTTCAGCAGTGCCTCAGCAATATAAAAGTAAGGAACTTTGAGAGTACAGTGATGAAACGGTAGGCTCTTATGGCTGGTTGCGGGCTGCTTTTTTATTTTTAAAAACTTTTTTTTGATGTTTTGTAATAAAATTTCAGGGTGGGGGGAGACTTTTCGTCTTCCTGAGCTCAGAATCTGAGCCAGAATCTGGCTCAGCTGATTTGCCAGTCAGCTTTGCTTCTGGCAAATCGGGGCCTTCCCAGTGGCACTCCTTGGCTCTGGAATGTGCTCCTTATGGATATTAGAGGCTTAAGAGTTTTAGCAGCCTTTAAAAGAGCCCTGGAAACATTTATCTTTTTAACCTGGCCTTTAGTGATTTAGTGAAACGATTTTAAACTGGTTTTAATGAGCTATTCCCCATGCCCTCCAGCATGCGGTCAGGCCTCTGCCTCCTCCAAAATCTTACAAGCCTGACAACCATTGGCTCTGGCTCTGCAGCTTCCAGTCCACCCTTCGGGTTGAGGATCTGGCATGGACATAGGAAGCTGCCATACACTGAGTCAGACCATTGGTCCATCTAGCTCAGTATTGTCTACACAGACTGGCAGTGGCTTCTCCAAGGTTGCAGGCAGGAATCTCTCTCAGCCCTCTCTTGGAGATGTTGCTGCCAGGGAGGGAACTTGGAACCTTCTGCTCTTCCCAGAGTGGCTCCATCCCTTAAGGGGAATATCTTGCAACAGTGTTCACACATTGTCTCCCATTCATATTCAACCAGGGCAGACCCTGCTTAGCTACAGGGACAAGTCACATGCTTGCTACTACCAGACCAGCTCTCCTGTGGTAATCTTACAAGTGTTTCCCTCTTTGAGACCAGTTGGCCTTGCTGCACTGCAGGACCTCTCCGGCTCTCACACGTTCTTTTCTTCTACTGATTTAATTCATGTCTTCCTGCTGCTAGTCTAACATGTCCACCACTCTACCGCCCTGGGGCACCAATAACTCCTGATCAGCCACCTGCCTTCTCAGCATTCTTCAGGTCGGGCAGTACAGAGAATAATATTCTGCAAATGAGTTATCTATTCCTTTCCTGGTCCTGCATTTGCTTTACTGCAGACTTCACGTTATTACGGACATTTTAAGCGTACTTTTCTCATGAAATGCATCCCGATGCAAGTGAAATGCTTCTGCTGCAGATGAAAGCGGACCATGTGCTGCTTCAGTGATCTGCTCCAAGCTTCATCTGCTGCTGTGTTGGGAGCCTCGGCAGCTGCCCGCTGAGTCTTAGCAGCTGAGTTGGAAGTTCTGCTGACTGTGAAGGGAGGGGCCTGAAGTCGAGGCAGCTGTTTTTGAAGCTCTGGGTGGGTGTGTCAAGCCAGGTGTCAGATTTGGCAGGAGATAAGAGGGCCCAGAGGCTGATTCTGTTTACAGCTGATAGTATTGGATCTTGCTGCTGTCACCCATAACTCGGTGACCTTCAGAGGAGACCACTGGAAGACTCTCGACATGGAGGCTGCTGTGAATATTGTTTGGAAACTTCGGTTGGTCCACAGTGCAGCTGCGCAGTTGCTAGCTGGGGTTCGGTGATTGATTGATTAAGTGCTGTCAAGTCGGTGTCGACTCTCAGTGACCATATTGATAGATTCTCTCCAGGATGATCTGTCTTCAACTTGGCCTTTAAGGTCTCTCAGTGGTGCCTTCATTGCTGTCGTCAGCAAGTCCATCCACCTTGCAGCTGGTCGTCCTCTTCTTGTCTTTCTTTCCACTTTTCCCAGCATTATGGACTTCTTGAGGGAGCTGGGTTTTCGCATAATGTGTCCGAAGTATGTTAGTTTGAGCCTGGTCATTTGTGCAATCCAGTGAAAATTCTGGATGGATTTGTTCTATGATCCATTTGTTTGTTTTCCTGGCTGTCCATGGTATCCTCAAAAGTCTTCTCCAGTTCAAAAGCGTCAATGCTTTTTCTATCTTGCTTCTTCAAAGTCCAGCTCTCGCATCCATAGAGTGTCACGGGGAAAACCATTGTCCAAATGATTATAATCTTTGTAGGTGTAGACACATCACAGCATCTAAATATTGGGGACTGGTGCATGGACCAAATTATGCCAGTGCTTAAAGGGCTTTGCTGGTTTCTGGGTGAAGTCTGGATTGCTGGTATTGACTTCTTATAGCCTGATGCCACCTGAGATCTGGCTCTCTTAGAGAGGGCCTGCTTGTGCTCTAAGATGTTCTGGGCGGTCTTGCTCAGGAGATCTCCCTTGAGTAGTTGGTATCCACAGGGAGAGAGAGGGCCTTCTCAGAGATGGCATTGTGCTTGTGGACTGCAGTCTTCCTGGAGACCCTTGTGGCTTTTAGGAAGGAAGTGAAGATCTTGTTTCACCAGACCTTTGAGGTTCAAGAGTTGGTTAGTTATAAGTTTATTCGGTCATTGACCAGCAAATTCAAGAGTTGGTTTTTAGCCTACTTTCCAGTAGGCTTATGAGATCACCTGACATTCTGTGTGTCCACATTTGTGTGTGTCCCCCATCAACTTTGCAAAGCCTGGACCAATATGAACCAAATCTGGTACAGTTGTAGGGATGCATAGGGACACCTCAACGGCATAGTTTGTGATAATGATATCCACCCCAATTCAAGGTGGCGGACACAGAGGCGTAACTAGGGAAAACGGCGCCCGGAGCAAGCACTGAAATTGCGCCTGCCGCGCACCCCCGCCACCCCCGGAAATATGGAAATGTGTCACAGCCATAGTCAAATGTGGGTTGCGGGCTGCATCCGTGCAAGTATACTGGGACAGGAAAAAGGAAACATGAGGCTACAAGGCTCTTTAGAAATATATATTTTAAAGAAATGTCTTGCACACCAACAGCCTAAGTTTGCAGTCCTCATGGGCAGAAAATAAATGCTTTTAAACATAGTAATAGGTTTTGTGTTCCAAAATGGAAAAGACAGGTATTCAGAGGCGTAACTAGGGAAAATGGCGCCTAGGGCAAGCACTGAAATTGCTCCACTGTCCATGCAGGAATGATGGGACTTGTAGTCAGCAATATCTGGAAATCCCCGTTAAAAGGAACACTGTACCATCTAGACATGGTTGTTGATCAAAACCTGAAAACATGAGCCATCTCTGTAAAAGACTTAGAACAACAGTCAGGAGTTATGCGAGGATTCCAAGTGTCATTTTTCTCTGTCTCCTCTCATTCTTTTTTAAAAAAACATGACTTTGTCCTAGAGGATCACCTGCCCAAATAACCACTAGCAAAATAGGGGAAGAAGAAGGTGGTGGTGGGGTGTGTGTGTCTATAAACCAGTGAATGATTCCTGCAAGCCTTTGTCTTATGATGACTGTTGGCTCATGATGGGGTATATGTGCATTCACCACACTAGTGCTTACTTTGACACCAAGAGGGAGGAGGATACATTAGTTTGCCACACTAGACAGAGGAATTTGCAACAGGAGCAGACAGCCAAGTTCTGCCAGGGCCAAAACCAGCCCCTGCTGGACTAAGAAATCATTGTAATTTGCCCCTTCCTGTCACAAGCAGTGTGCTGTTCTTTTATTATTGACTCTAACTCTCAGATATCCCAGTCATGGATGGAAAATTCAGGGTCAATTTACAAGAGACCCATGTGTAGTGATCAATACATATGTAACTATTCCGCCAGGGGCATAGCAAGGTTGGAATGGGTCCAGAGACAGGATTTCAAAATGGGCCCCCGGACCCTCAAAGTCCAGGGCCTCCACACACCCCAGGCCCCCAAGGATTTAAGTCTGATATTTCAAAATAAGTATGCTACCTGGAAATACATTTCACTGAATACACGCATGCACACTTCACAGTATATAGTGATATACATGGAGTACTATATATTTGTGCTACTTTTAATGCCTAGAACACACTAGCAATGCTAATTATTAAAATGGACCCCTTGCTGCAGATTAGCAAATGATACTGCAGATTAGCAAATGATGAAACAAACAACAATCATTTGCTAATCTGCAGATGCTGCAGATTAGCAAATGATGAAACAAACATAGGCTCACCCATGCAGGGTGAGCCTATGTTTGTTTTCTCAGAATTCTGAACCAATTCAGTCAAGTTTGATTCCAGGAGTCTTTACACACCAGGCTTTTAAAGCCCTTTAACACACCTCTCCTCCTCTGGAATGGAGGTGCTGCATTCACATGTTGGCCAGATTTACCCTGAAGTCCCTGCAAGTTATTGGGGAGCAGTTCACACACAAGAAAAATGAAATAAAATAAAATCACAACACATGCTTCACAGTTCTTACTCAGACCTTCTGGATTGCAAAACAACTTGAACATAAGTGCATTTATGAATGAATGAATGAAAATAAATAAAATATACTTGTTCCAGAAGTGTTTGTAATTTTCTGACATGAAACAAGCCACTTATAGGCCTTTTAAGATAGTTTCTGTTTTTAAAGCCAGCACATTTTTCATTCTGTTTTAAATTAAATATTCAGAGACTTCTCAGTCTCGCCCCACCCCCCCATATCAAAGCCCTATGGCAAGCAGATCCCTATATATGGGGGTAACCACAAAAAGGAATTCACAGCCTACCTAGCAATAGCTGATCTGGATGGTCTGGTCTGGGCAGAGGGCCTGCTGCCTGCTTCCTCCTTCCTTCCTTGCTTGGGGCCTACTCGAGTTCAGGCTTCAGGGAGGCCTACTCGGAGGAGGCCTCTCCGGAAGCCCCGCTGCCCACCCGCCGATCAGCTGAGAGGCGCCAGGGAGAGAAGAAGAGCTCTGCAGTTTGCAGGCCTCTTGGCCGATCCTAGGCCGGAGCTGGAGGCCAGTGGCTGAGGGGCCCCCCTGGGGCTGGGCAGGTGGGCAATGGGGTGGGGGTGGCAGGGACTGGTATGGCGCCCCCACCTCAGTGGCACCTGGGGCACGTGCCCCCCTGCCCCCCCCCCAGTTACGCCTATGGGCAGACACGTAAACATTTGAGGAGTGAGTGGGCTAACTTGTGAACCAGCTAACTGGTTTGAACCAAATCAGGGAACCTCAGTAGCATCGTTTGTGGTGATGTCATCCACCCTGATTCAAGATGGCGGACGCATAAACCTTTGAGGTGGAAGTGGGCTGACTTGTGAACCGCTTAACCGATTTGAACCAAATTTGCTACAGCTGTAGGGACACACAAGGATGCTACAGTGGTAGAATTTGTGATGTCATCCACCCCGATGGCACACGCCTGAACATTTGAGGCGCAAGAGACCTAACTTGTGGACCTCGATTTGAACCAAATTCAATCCGGTTGTAGAGAAAGTGAAAGGAAAGTAGGCAGACTAGTTCTTACTAGAACAACTTGTTAGTTTTGGTTGTGTTGTGCTCATTTGAAGTTTATTTTAAGGTGATGATTATTATTCTCCTCATGTGGCTTTGACGCTTTTATTTTTGCCAGCTGCCTTAATAACCTAGAATTGGGTGGGCGGGCGAAATGATGTGAAAGAAATGTGGGCATCCTGTTGCCTCCTTGGTGCTTCCCGTGGCTTTACTTATAGGTGCTGCTTTATGCAGCAGAGGGAATGGAACAGATTTTATTTTAAAGGTGTGTTTAAAAGGCACATGCGTGGGCTGTGTGCTCACAAGCAGAAAGAGCTGAGTTATCAGCTAGACAGCTTTGCACATGCCCGGAGGTGTCTATCCTCGCATGAACTGGCTATTGAAGGGGAACCTTACACGGTTTGAAAGTCGCCTGATTGTAAGCAATAGACTGCCCCAATTAAAGCGATCATTTTTATTTGTTCTCCAAACTGCGTATTGGGCAGCCGCTCTGCAAGCTCTGCTGCTGGGTGATTGCTATTTATAGCTTAACGAGATAACCAAAGTAATCGCATCTCTGGTGTCCCAGATTAAACGGATCCAGCCCAAGGGCTTGCCCATGTAATCCACATTATTTTAAATCTGTAGTTAGTTTTAAATCCGAAATTAGCTCACTTTGTGAAATCCCCACTGCTGTATGAATACGAGAAATATTTATATACTGCTTTTCAACAAAAGTTAGGAACATAGGGAGCTGCCGTATACTGAGTCAGACCCTAGGTCCATCTCGCTCAGTATTGTCTACGCAGACTGGCAGCGGCTTCTTCAAGGTTGCAGGCAGGAATCTCTCTCAGCCCTATCTTGGAGATGCTGCCAGGGATGGAGCTTGGGACCTTCTGCTCTTCCCGGAGCGGCTCCATCCCCTGAGGGGAATTTCTTCCAGTGCTCCAGTTTCTAGTCTCCCATTCATATGCAGCCAGGGAGGACCCTGCTTAGCTAAGGGGATAAGCCACGCTTGCTACCACAAGACCAGCTCTCCTCTCCTAAAAATTGTCTTCACAGACTGGTAGTGGCTTCTCCAAGGTTGCAGGCAGGAATCTCTCAGCCCCATCTTGGAGATGCTGCAAGGGAGGGGACTTGGGAATGGTGGCTCCATCCCCTGAGGGGAATATCTTTCAGGGCTCACACTTCAAGTCTCCCATTCATATGCAACTAGGGTAGACCCTGCTTAGCTAAGGGGATAAGCCACGCTTGCTACCACATGACCAGCTCTCCTCTCCTATGTAAACGGTTCCCAGAGAGGTCTACATAGAAATAAATTAAATAAATAAATGAATGAATAAAATGGCTCCCTGTCCCCAAAGGACTTGCAGTCTAAAAAAGAAACATAAGATAGACACGGGCAGTAACAGACACTGGAGCAGACCTGCTCAACTTAGCCCTCCCGGCTGTGTTTGAACTACAACTCCCATAATCCCCAGCCACAATGGCCAATAGTCACGGATTATGGGAATTGTAGGCCAACATCTGCAGGAGGGCTGGTTGATCAGCCCTGCACTGGAGGGATGCTGTGCTGGGGATGGATAGGACCAGTTGCTCCCCCCCCCACTAAATAAAGAGAACCACCACTTTAAAAAGGTGCCTCTTTGCTCAGGTAGCTATAGCATTTCAGAAGAGCTATATGGGTTTTTGTCTGCTGCATTTTGTCCCTGAATAACTGCGGGCCTGGAATCTGACTTCCATTTGAGATAGAAATCTAATCCAAGCATTTTTAAATTCAGCTGCAGCCGAAAGGATTTAAGTTTAAAGGGCCCTGCCTGACATGATTTACCTACCTTATCTGCATCCCCTGCTAACTGGGCCAAGAGGCACCTTTCAGAGTGGTGATTGTCTTCTATAGACCTTCTTGCAGCACACAGTTTGGGAAACACTCCCGCTAATTGGGCCAAGAGGCACTTTTTCAGGCGGTGGAATTTAGCAGGGGGAGCACAACGGTCCCCCTTCAGCCCAGGGGAGCGCCCCTCCCAGTGGCCCAGGTGTGTGCCTTTTAAAACCGGGATCCCCTTAGGTGACAGATTTCTCTCTAAGATATCGACATATCTAATGCACAGCTCTTTGAGCATGCCTTCGTGCCAGTTCTCACAATCAGCTCCATGGCCGGTAAACGAATCCCAAATAACTTGGTGACGTGTGCTCTCCTCCTGCACAGTGTGTTGAGAGAATCTGGGGGTGGGG
This sequence comes from Hemicordylus capensis, assembly GCF_027244095.1. Classification (NCBI taxonomy): domain Eukaryota; kingdom Metazoa; phylum Chordata; class Lepidosauria; order Squamata; family Cordylidae; genus Hemicordylus; species Hemicordylus capensis. Next base: position 1,628,699 of record NC_069665.1, read on the forward strand.
GTGGGGGGCATGGAATCGGTGATCTCGGGTTGGCGCTGTGCCAGTCAGGCATGTATCCGGCATCGGCAGCTGTAGTTCAGTTCTCAGATTAATGATCCCAGGTAACTGCTAGGCTGGCATGGTGCCAGTCCGATAGCACGGGTCTCTCCCACCCCGCCAGGTTATCACTACACACTGTGCAGGACCGGAGTATGCACGTCATTGATTTCTCAGATTTTTGTTTACCGTCCATGGATTTGACCATGAGAACCAGCCCTTAACATTAATATAACAGTTTTTAGTATGGAGGTTTCCCCCCTAATCAAATACCTCCCGTTCACTGGGTTTTCTTGAAAACCTTTGAGACATTTATACAACACATATAGCTAGTTTGTTTTTTAAGTTTTGCTTGTTAAATATAAGTGAAAGATGCATGTTAAATCAGCCTCCAATCAATTTAGGGTATCAGAAAAAATTCCAGAAAACCCACATTTCTACTTGTTCCCCTCAGCTTGCATTTTTCCAGTATCTTGCTAGACTTTTGAGAACTCCTGCCACCGAGTGTCCTGAAGTTAAGGCTCTCATTTGAAACCAGTGGAGAGGCAAAAGGTTGGTTGCATTTCTTCCCTTCCCTCTAGTTAACGGGGGATGTCTACATCTTGGGTTACATGTGAAACTCGTTGTTCTGCCATTGACCCCAACTATTTTGGGCTGTAGGATTTGCAGACTTCAGGGGGACTGTTGCAGGGAAGCCGAGAGAGGAGGGGGCTTGAATGCCAGCTTCAGGCACTAGCGTGATGGATGGAGGACAGAGCATCTCCTGGATGTCAGAATTTTAAAGATACTCTATCTTGGGTTGAGTTTGGTTAGGTGGTCCACTGAGGAGATTTTTTGAAACTTTTTTCCCCTTAATTAGCATTAAGGAACAGGCAGGATTTGCTCATCAATGACAGTGGAAAGGATTCTTCTGCTAAGACTGCAGGTCTGTGGCTGTTTGTGCATCTTCTGCAAGGGGCAGCTCAGCTTGGAAACCTGACTGTGCAGGGTAAGGAGGTCCTTGAAGCGTTCCAGAGTCAGAGATGAAAGAGCAAGGCTGTCTGTCTCTTCCTAAAATGGTAGCTGGTTATATTCTTTTTGGGAGGTCCGGCAGCAGCCCCGTGTTAATTCCCAGTAAGCATAAACGTGACTTTGTCTCTTGTGAGGGAGTCCAGTGTCCTCTTGAGAGCAAGGAAGTCACTCTCATTACTGCCTGGATTGTCTCCTTAGTGGTCCCTTGCAGGGGGGCATTGATCAGTGGCCGGGCTGCATCCTTTCATATGCAGAAAGGTCCAGGCTTAGCACCTGCCATCTCCACTTAAAAGGGCTGTTCTCACTATTGGCAAGAGGGCAGGAGCAGCTTCTGACCCTAATTTGGGAGCCGGCCACAGATCGACAAGCAAGGGGCGAAGAGGAGGGGGAAATGCTCACCTGGGAGCTGGGCACAAACTCAAAGGCAGCCTTTCAAAGCCAGTCAAACCAGCACGGTTTTCCTTGCATAATGGGGGCAAGGGAGATGGATAGCAAGCACCCTGCTGCCGCTGCCTGGGATGAAACACCCATGGAAGTACTGCTGAAACAAGTGGGAATGTTTTCCATCTGGAAGGGCCCTGAGAATGAGTGGGATAACTGAGTGCCATTCTGGTGGGGAAAATATACAATGCACAGGGAAAAGCCGGCACATGTCCCCCCACCCACCCCTTGGATTATAGGTAGACCAGTCATGGAATAAAACAATGTGGTGTTTCTCTTCGTGTGGCGGGAAGCAAGCAGGCTCCCCTCCTGTCCCCTTGAATATGACTTCTTGTGTGATGTAGGTGCAGTATTCCAACACTCAACTGCCTGAGCAAGACCTCGTGCCACACTTCCTTCTCCTCAAAGGGTGCGGGTCGCATTAGTTGGATGCCTGCACAATTGAGTGTCGGTGTGGGTTTCCCCACTTGAGAGGTCCTCCGCACGGAGGAGGGCTTGCTCTACCACTCAGAGAAACTTGCCGCTGATTGGGTCTGTGTCTCTGGATTCCCACATGCTGTTTTGAAGCCCTGCCTGCCAGTGAGATGTTAGGCACACAAAAGGGGTGAGGGCACCACCACAACAAGGAAGACACAAACACAAATGGTGCAGCACTATTTATTGATGAAAAACAAGTCCCTGTGTGCTTTGAGGAGAGTCCTCTTCTTCAGGCGATAATCTATATCCTGCAGAATACACAACTGGTAAGAGATGCATTTCTCTCTCCCTCCCCCCCCCCGCAAGATATAGACTATCCCCTGAAGAAGAGAACTTTCCTCAAAACAGGTAGGGACTTGTTTTTCATCAATACACCGTTTTGCACCGCTTGTGTTTGCGTCTTCAGCCTTGCCAGTGAGAGGTTAGCCACGGGGAGAAACTGCCTAACAGCAAAAATGCTTAAGAAGCTGGAGGCTGTGCTTTGCAGAAGAGGTTGCAGAAGGTATGCAGGGAGTGCGCGCGACGCGTCTCTTTAAGTGAAGCTGCAGCAGGAAAAACGGGTGGGAATGGAAGGATGAGCAAGGACTCACTCTAGAGGGTATTTCCTGATACGGGAGTCATGTGGGTTTCGGTGTATTGTAATCGAATCATTCTAATGCAAGGCATATGACTGTATGAAGCTGCTTTCTACTGAGTCAGATCAGGTCATGAGATGTGGAGGCTTGCGGGTGGGGAATGGGGGAAAACGCTTTTTCCAGGATGCTTTGGATGTTAGCAAGTGATTCAACAGACTCTTCTTGACCAGTGATTTAAATCGTGATTTAAATCATTAATACCGAGTCCTTCTGTGAAGCGATTTAAATGGTGATTTAAATCACTTTGATTTAAATCAAATCAACCCTGCTATAAAGCAATATACAAACATTCTTTTAAAAAAGGGGGGTGGTCTGTGTGGATGTGTAAATAAAATAATTTGCAAGGGGATAGGAAGAAAAGAAAAGGCTAAAAAAAAAGAGAATTCTCAAAGAAGAGACAGAAATATAAAGTCTCCTTCTCTGCAAGACGCTCTTGCAAATAAAATAAAATAAAATAAGTTTCCTGCCTAGAGATGTGATGGTGCAAGGGGTGTGTGTGTGTGGGGGGGGGCTGACAGAAAACAAGGTGGGTTGGGGTTTTTTGTGTTCTCCCCGCCCCTGGAAAAAGCACTTGGAGTCCGTTACTCCAGGAGTAGCTTGTCTTAGTGAGTTGGGGGTGGAGCACAGCTCCATTTGCTCCTCTCCCAGCCCACCCCAGTGTTAAGGAGACCCCTGCAGCCTGGCCATTCATCAGGTAGAGCTGCAGGGTTAACAGCTGAGCTCTACCTGACAAATGGCCAGCCTGCAGGCAGCGCAGCGTGAGAGGAGGAGGAGCCAGTGTTGCTCCAGGAAGCAGCGGCAGCTGTGCCTCCTTTGGGATCATTCGGACAAGCTACTCCCGCATGACCCACAGTCGCCAGTCCCCCAAGGGCTGCATATGTGAGTGGGTCACCCTGGAAGGGTTCCACGAAGACTTGCTGTGACCAAATGTGGTTATTCTTTTGAAAACACTTGGGTGGCTCTCCATCATCCGCAGGCTCTTCCCCGAGTTCTGTGGGGAAGGAGAACCCCCTACACTGCTGGTGGTGGGACTAGGCTGTTCAGAACGTTTCTGTTGCTTTGGCCAAGCGGCAGGTCTGGAGTGTCCTCGCCTTCTGCTAACGGTTTCTGTCTTGTCAGCAGGCTCTGCAAGCCAAAGAAGCAAGTTCTCTTGTCCGGTGAAGACTCCGAGAGCCTTGGGCACCCCCACCCCCCCAGCCAATCTGGGCACCAAGCAGGCCCTGGAAGGCAGCTGCAGTTTCTCGGAGCCAGAAGCTGACGGCGTAAACATGGAGAAAACTGGTGAGTGCGCAAAACCACCGTCCAGCTCAGCACGTGGGCATTACGGCCTGGAAGCTCATGTGGTGCTGTGGCTGGAGTTTGCCCGGGGAGATAGGGGTTCAGATCCTCGCTTGACCGTGAGTCTCCCCGAGGATCCTTGGTCTCCACACCTGGGTCAGGTGAGGCAGTTTGGAGGCACAAGCTCTAGTGGGTTGGTTAAACCATTGAAGAGCTGCAACAGTTAAAGAGCTTGATGACTGGCAGGGGCTGTGCCCCTCCCTGAACTCCTAGAGCAGCCCTCCTCCCAAGAAGACACCCCAAGCAGTCTCCCTCTCCTCCCAAGTAGACCCAGCAGGAGGGAGGACCTAAGCAGATAGGCATGCACTCCACCTTTTTGCAGCCAGGGCTCAGCATCAGCTTAGCATTCGCCTCCGCTCCTGGGGACAATGGAGAGAGAACCCCGCCAGGGGCACCAGGTCCTCAGTGCTCCAAAGAAGGGGCTGGCTTCTTTGAACATAGGGACAGCCCTGCTGGATCAGGCCCAAGAAGGCGGCCCATCTAGTCCAGCATCCTGTTTCACCCAGTGGCCCACCAGATGCCACTGGGGAGCCCACAGGCAAGAGGTGAGGGCATGCCCTCTCTCCTGCTGCTGTTGCTCCCCTGCAACTGGTATTGAGAGGCATCGTGCCTCTGAGGCTGGAGGTGGCCTGTAGCCCTCTGACTAGTAGCCATGGATAGCCCTGTCCTCCATGAATTTGTCTAAGCCCCTTTTAAAGCCATCCAAGCTGGTGGCCATCACTACATCCCGTGACAAAGAATTCCATAGATTAGTTATGCGCTGTGTGAAAAAGTACTTCCTCCTGTCGGTCCTAAATTTCATGGCCATCAGTTTCATGGCATGCATGATTTTATAGACCTTTATCATGTTTCCCCTTAGTTATATTTTTTCTAAACTAAAAAGCTCCAGGTGTTGTAGCCTTGCCTCATAAGGAAGCTGCTCCAAGCCCCAACCAATCATCGTGGTCGCCCTCTTCTGCGCCTTTTCCAGTTGTACAATAGGCTTCTTGATATGGTGACCAAAGCTGTACGCAGTACTCCAGATGTGGTCTCACTCTTGCTCCAGGGAGCTGGCATTAGGGGCAGTGGCCCAGACCGGGTCACGTTCCCCTTCTTCCTCTGATTCATTCTCCCTTGGGTCAGTATCCAGGTGAACCCCAACATCTGGGCAAATTGATTATTTCCACCAAACCTACCTGACAGGGTTTCCCCATGAGAATAAAATGGAATGAAGGCCACCCTGAACCACTAGGAAGGAGGATGGGATCCCCATGTGATAAACGTCTGTGTGTCCTTATTGATTTGCTTTCTCTCCCACATCTTGACTGCCATCCCCAAGTGGCTCTCAGTGCTCATCAGATACAAGAGTTCAATTAAAAACGTTGCACTTTAAACATGAAAGACCTGGATTCATGCTTAAAGGTACTGGTGAGGGTCAGGGGGGGTGAGGAAGATATCAGGTTGAAACAGAGAACTTTAAAACCCTGAACCCGAAAACAAAGCGAATAAAAGTAGACCAGGGGGAAGAAAACCCTTTCCCCAAATGAAGAAAGACTCTTGGGTCCCTCTGAACACAGAGAACATAGGAAGCTGCCCAACACGGAGTTAGACCATCGGTCTGTCTAGCTCAGTCTTGTCTGTACTGATCTAGGCACATGCCTTGCGTCAGTAGCCAGTAGCCGTTGTAACGAGCAGCCCAAGTGGCTCCTCGCTCCTGCCCCTCCCAAGAGGCACACTGCCTGCAGGCTGGTCATTCGTCAGGTGCAGCTGTGTGGTTAACCTGAGTTAACTGCACAGCTCTACCTGATGAATGGCCAGCCTGCAGGCAGCGCAGCTCTTGGGCGGGGCGGGAGAGAGAGAAGCAACCAAATAGATCTGTAAAACCAGTGAATTGCTGACAACAGTTCAAGGCCTTGATGACGAGCTGCCTCCTTTGGCCAACCCTGGGCTCTCGTTAGGTTGAGCTGTTGCTGCTCACGTGTGTCTCCACCTGCCTCACTTCCCCTCCTGTTAATTAAAGATCACTGCCAAGAGGAGAGGACACGGAGCAGGGGCGGGCGTGTCTTCCTCATTTGCTCTGGACGCTTTGCCTGTGATTAATTGCAGTGCTTGTCTTCAGAAGGATTCAGCACCAGCCAGTTGGCAAAAGAGGATTCCTCCCATTTCCGAGAATCCTTGCACAGGTCGAGTTGACCCCCCACACCAGTTTCTCCCTCCCCCTGCCAGATCTTCACATCTTAAATCATGGGGTTGTCAGCCCACAACTGCCCCGCGATGTATGCTGAAGCAGAACGTCGGCATTCTGGCTTGACGTGCAGCTGCCTTTTCTCCAGAAGCGCACAAGTGCAGCAGCAGGCAAAACGCATTCCATGTGCTGTGTGCAATGGAAACTTGAGTTCCTGACGGCTTCCCTTTCTGGGCTGTTTCTAGCCTTTGTGGGTGCAGGAAACAGTTTGAATGGAGCGGAGTCCCTCTGCTGGAGGGACTCGGGGGCCCTAGAGAGGAAGGTTGTGTGCAAGCGCGTTGCCTCTCACAAGCTCAAGCCAGCATCTCCTTTCCCTGCATCTTGCTGTTGAGGCTGAACTGTGGCTTGACGTCTCTCCAGAGAGCAGGAGCCGTGCTGGAAGCGTTTCAGCTTGGCTCCTCTGGCTCCCTTCCTCTGATCTTCAAAGCCTGATTGCCTGAGCTTGTCCAGACCTATCCGAGCGAGCAGTCTCGTTCCCTGATTTGTCCTGGTTTGGAGTCTTGTGCTTGCCCTCTGTGGGGCCCCACCACAAGTGGTTCTCTGTGTGTATGGGAGGGAGGGAGGGAGAAAGGAGGTTTAAAACAAGATGGAAACAGGATGGCCAGAAAGGCAGAAAGCAGCAAAGACCGAATAGTGAGTTGGGGGGCCAGGGCGAGGAGCAAGAAGCGAGCTATGGAAGGAGCCAGGAATGCTACCATGCCCATGACTCTGGCAGATTGAGCAGAAGTGGAGAGTATCTTCAGGGCTAGAGCTGTGACCTGCGTTGCCATCCTTGGGATCTCTCCCAAACCGATTGGCCTTGCCTCTGGGGCCGGTTGCCTGTTTCTGCAGCAGGCAGGCAGCCTCCTTTTGAGCTGGGTGAGGTGGTGGCGGGAATGCCAGATCCGGACAAGGCCTGCTTCAAACCCTCACTTACCCATGAACCTCCCGAGTGCCCTGAAGCCAGCCCCTGTCTCTCCATCTAGTCTGCTTCGCAGGGTGGTTGTGAGGCGAGAAATGGGAGAGCCACCTATCCTGTCCTTAACCCCCGCCCCGCCCTTCCAGCAGTACACAGTTTTCAGGCTCTTGGCTTGCCTTCTGCAGGGTATGCCCTCTTTGCTTGTGATGCACAGTCTGGGTTGGGTAGGTTGGTCTGTAGGGTTGGGTGGGAGTGGGATCTCCCTTCTTGCTGCTTCGGTGAATCTCCGGTTCTGCCTAACTATGTGATTTTAAGCTGTGTCTGTATAATCATGCATAATTTGAAGGTGTGGGGAGGGCCAGTGGTTTAGAGCCAGAGGGGTTTGTGGAGCTCGTGGGTTGGGAGGCGCTAGACGCTCTGTGCTGCTGCCGACTCCCTCGCTCTTCTCCTTGATGGAGCTCTCCTACAGGAAGTGAGTTGGGAGGACGAGGCGCCTCTGGCTCTGGCTCTGGCTCTGGCTCTGCAGCCTTCACCTCCACACCTCTTTGGGGTGGGTGGGATTTACTGCAGTTCCTCTAGCTGAAGGCTCTGCCAGCCCCAAAGGTTGCTGAGCTCCCCCCACCCCTGGCAGCCACTGCTGGAGCTGCCTCTCCCTCCCAACTCACTTTTCCTGTTTCTTGTTTCTTTCACTCCTCCAAACCAATTAGTTTTATATTCCAGCATTTCCCTTTCTGGGCACATCTAACCAGGGATCCCCTGCCCACATCATGTCTGATCCTCCCTGGAACTGATATGTAAGGCAGGGTGGAAGTTCCAGTGGGAAGAGGTAGACGCTGCTGTGGCCAAGTGAAGCTGTTCTTGCATATAAAAACCAAAGACTGGCAGGGATTTGGGCTGGGAGCAGCTTTGAGTGGTTTTTGTCTTGGTTTGTTGCAAAGACCAATGCTGTGAATTTTAATTGACTGCTTTGGCGGGCGAGGAACCATGCAAAGGCACAGGGCGGGACACCCCCAATCTATAAAAACCTTACTCAGCTGCCTTCACACCAGAAACTAATGAGGTTACTGCTGATCACCTTATCAAAGCCTCTTATGAAAGAACCCCCTTTTTCAGGGGTAGTAGAAATTCCCCGTGGGTGGTCAACAGAACAATCCAAGTCTTAGAATTCTAAAGGGTAGTGATTGTTATATAATCTATAAAGTCCTAAATGGCTTGGGCCCTGGGTATTTAAGAGAACGTCTTCTTCATTGTGAACCCCACTGTCCATTGAGATCATCAGGAGAGGTCCGTCTGCAGTTGCCACCGGCTCGTCTGGTGGCTACTCGGGGATAGGCCTTCTCCGCTGCTGCCCCAAATTTCAGCGATCCCTGCTGAAATAAGAACCTCCCCATCTCTGACAACTTTTTAATAGTCTTTAAAGATGCATCTATTCACCCAGGCTTTTAATTAAAGATTGTTTTAACAGTTTTAGCATCATTTTAAAATGTTGTTTTAGAATTTGAGTTGTAATGTTTTAACTTTTACTATCTCATGTATTTGTGTTAACTACTGTTTTAAGTGTGTATTGTCCTTTGTTTTAACTAATGTTTTAAGTTTTTGTTTGTTTGCTTGTTGTAAACTGCCCAAAGACCAGAGTTTTGGGCGGTATAAAAATACATTAAATAAGAAATAGATTTGGCTAGGGCAAGCATCCTACCCAAGTTCAGGAGTTGTGTCTGCTCCTGGTTTGTGATCGTGTGTGAGTAAAAAGCAAGGTAGGAGGCGGGGAAGCGATCCTGCTCCTGGTTTGTGATCGTGTGTGAGTAAAAAGCAAGGTAGGAGGCGGGGAAGCGATCCTGGGACGAGGGCTCTCCCTTCAACCTCACTCAACAACTGGGTTCACAGCTGGGTAGGACGGAGTCCTCTTACCCAGCAGGAACCTCGCAGGTGGTTGCTTGTTCCTGCTTTGCTTTTTACTCACATATGATCACAAAACCGGAGCACATGCAGCTCCTGAACCTGGATGGCACATTCGTCAAAGGCAAAAAAGGGGAGAGACCTCCCAAGGTGCTGATAGGTTTGCTCAATATGTATTGGTACACATCTATAAAACTGGTTCAGTGTTGCCTCCAAATTAGCTGGTATAGTGGCGATGGGATACACATGACACTCAAAGCAAATCTCCTTTGTAGACTTTTGCATATGAAAGCAAATCAATCCAACAAAATTCTGTAAAGAAAAGCAAACGTTTCGACGTAAAAACATGATAACCAATGCTTGATGCGTTGCCTTGCGTGTTTCGAGGCAATGCTCTTCTCCAGAGGCAGTTCTTTGGTAGAAAAAAATATTCACAGTGTTTGCTTTTCTGGAGTTATCATGTCTACTCCTGGTAGTGCAGGGTTAAAACTCCAGAAAAATGAACACTGAATAATTTTATCTACCCAATAATTGCCTCTTAAGAAGAGCACTGCCTCAAAACGCTCAAGGCAACACTGAACCCATTTTATTGAAGTGTACTATTAAAAATATATTGAGCAAAGCTATCAATACCTTGGGAGTTCTCCCCCCACTTTTTTGCCATCAATTTGTTGGTGCTGTGTCATCTTTTTTTCTTTCCCTCCTGCCGCTCCCCCCACTTCTTGCTTCATGGCAACCAGCCTTAAGTTTAAAACAAAAAACAGGTAAAACTGATTCCATGTTTGGAAATCAGAATCTGCATGGCATATAACAAGGAAGGGGAGGAGAATACAAAGCTGATAGTAAAACAAAAAATGTCAAGCTTCTTGTACTTGCTGGGCCATGATGTTGTTGTTGGGAGGTCCTCTGCTTGGTTGCAGAGAAATGGCCGCCTTGTTTCTAAAACTGGAGAGCACCCTTGCCCCTCTCAGAACAAAGGAAGTATAGAAGTTCAGGAAAATCCACTCAGGTTTGAAGGGACACACCTCCATTTGTGGTCTCTCTTCTGGGATGGGGCTTCCTCTAGTGTAGGGAGTTGTAGTCCAACGACATCTGGGGACCTGAGGTTGGGAACCCCTGCCCTGGGGCTAAAGGGAATGCTTTACTGTTTCAATCTTCTCATGGGCTTTAAAATTCCTCTAGTAATTGGTGGAGCAGGAGCTGTCTCCTCTGGATGTGACCTGCAGATCTGTACCTGCATGGGACAACATTCCTCTTCTGGAAAATTGAGCATGCACATACATATGCGTGCGCACACCACCCTTCTCAGCTCCCTTCACAAACCAGCTATTCAGGGGAGGGGGTTACTGGTTCCAGATGGCCCCCAGAATATCCCAGGTACTTTTAAAAAACATCCTAAGCAAAATCACGGGTTTTCTCTGTGTGTTCTTCTCCTTTCTTGCCTGTGGTGACAGGAATGCAGCCTGCAGTGGGTGAAGAGCTCCTCCAGCTGGGGCAGAGAGGAGGCAGCGTGGTATTTATCAACCCTCCTTACTTGTGTGGTCTTCATGTGCATCCCAATGGCCCAGCCCCTTGGGGGGAGTTTGGAGCAAGCCAGTGGCAATGTGGCGTTTCCGTGTCTTCTCTGTGTTCTTTTGCCATCTCTCCGAGATACGCAGTTGCGTCACTGTGCTTAGAAAGCGGCTTCTCTGTGCTCTTCCGGGGCCACTGATCCCATGCCCAGTGGAATCATCATGCTTTCTTAAAATGTTAATCCAAACTTCTCCCCAACCTGCTAGGCTCATTCTCTTGACTAGGAATCAGGGAGGGCGTTTGGGAGCTGTGCACACATCTGTTTGGTGATTGTGTGCGAAGGAAACAGCAAGGTTGGACGGATAGTCTGGGCAGTGATCATCTGGGGGAGAGGAGCTGGTTGGGCGGCACCTTCCTTCCCAGCCCTTTGCCAGAGTAGGAGGAATGGCCGTCAGACCCAACTCCTCTCTCCCAGACAATCCCTCCCTTCCTCCTCCTGCCTTGCTCTTTCCCTCACAAACAGTCACAAAGCAGGAGCACACACAGCTCCGAACTAGGGTAGGACACTTGTCCCACCCTCATTATAATCATGTGAATCGCCTTATTGTACGCTGCTTAGAGATTTATATATCAGGCAGTATAAAAATATGAGAGAGAGAGAGAGAGAGAGAGGCAAAAATTGTGGGTAGCTGTGCTGGTCTGTTAGAAAAATAAAAATAAAACAGTAGGGTGATATCTTTTTTACAGAACCCACCCCACCACCCACCCCCCACCGCCACAAAACCTTTTAATATAAGCTGTCTACAAAAACCTCCAAAGACATGCACACATTTGTACAAAGAAAAAATCCTATAATAAGAAATGCCTCAAATGAAATGGGTAGCCATGTATATGGCACATGGGGACCAGTTTTCCTTCAAACGTCTCTGCAGCTTGTTTGATGCCAAATTCAAAGAACTTGGGACATTGGCACCAGGTTGCAAATGTTTGCCTATTTATTGCATTTATATACCGCCCCATCCAAAGGCTCTGGGCGGTGCACAGCAAGTACCAAACAACAACAAACACCATTTAAAACAAATGACATAAGACAATATAAAAACAAATTTAAAACAGTTTAGAACAGTTTATTTTTATATTTATATACTGTCTTTTGTCCATGGACCCCCACGGTGGTTTATAGCATTCATACAAACATTGCATGAAAATTATTCAATATAAGTAAGACATAATATAATTACAAATCTCAGTCTGAATGAGCTCTTGGCACCTTCCGTGGGGTCAGTCAGACGCACCTAGGGTTTACCTTTAATATTTTAAAGAACCATTCCCATAAAGTTGACAGGTTAGCATTGTGGCAGTTCTTCGTGATGAAAATCTTTGCAGCACTTAAATTCCAGGCCGAAAAGCAGTGGTCTGGAGAAGCAGGCTGACAACCTGATGAAATTCCTCCTTGGAAGTCCCATTGCAATTAATATGACAAGTCATGACTAACGTGTCCTATTTGTTTCAATGGAACTTCCCTTGAGTAATCTAGTCAAGATGGCAGCCACAGCTTTCTTGAAGTGTACTATTGGGCAGGAGAAGTGTACTGTATAATATTTTTTATTAGGGCCAACTAAAGCATCACAAAGCAGCAAGCAAGCTTTTGAGTTCATCAGCACTCTTCTTCAGGCTGGGTGTTCAGTAAAAGAAAAGGGTAGGGCAGGAGAAGATGTTTCAGGGCATGTTGTTGAAGCCCCAAAGCCCACAGCTTTTAATAGTGCCCTCTTTTCAGTACAGGAAGTGCCGACTTAATTAGCTTAGACCGGGGGTCCCCAACCTTTTGTAACAAGTGTACCCCTTCTGTCGCAAAACTTCAGCTTCGTGTGTGTGTGTGTGTACATTTAAATGTCATAGTTATGAGGAAGGCTCCTCCAGTCACTGGCTTATTTCCAGACTGAGTTTTAATCGTGAGTCAAGGTAAAGTTGTGCCCTCGAGTCGGCGTCGACTCCTGGCGCCCACAGAGCCCTGTGGTTGTCTTTGTTAGAATACAGGAGGGGTTTCCCATTGCCTCCTCCCACACAGCGTGAGATGATGCCTTTCAGCATCTTCCTAGATCGCTGCTGCTCAATATAGGTGTTTCCCATAGTCTGGAAAACATACCAGCCAGGATTCAAACCAGCAACCTCTTGCTCACTAGGCAAGTCATTTCCCCGCTGCGTACTCCCACTGAAATTAAGCTTGCTTGTCCTGTTAATTTCAACGAGAGTTCTCAGTACTAACTTTCTGAAGTCTGTCAATCAACCTGATGGGCGGGGACTGCTGAGCTTCAGCACACAGCCAACCAATCAATCCTCCCTTCCGTTCTGTAGCATTCACATTGCTGAAGATACATCGGCTTCAAGCTGGCAATCCTCAGGGGGCGAGTAGATAGTGGGTCCATAGAAGCAGGAGGGTTCTGAGTACCCCCTGGGAGCCCTCCAAGTACACCTGGGGTACTGGGACCCCCTGTTGGGAACCTCTGGCTTAGACCTTGCTAGGTGCAGAACAGATTTCAACCTGCACTAAAGGCTATTGGGATACAGCAGAAATGACAACCCCCACCCCCACCCCCCCACCCCGAAGAGATGCAGGGCAGGAATAATCTGCTCAGGGCAAACCTCTAACATTGTATACTTGGGGGAAACCTCCAGGGTAAAGCAGGGCGACCTGGTTTTCCTTGAACGCCAGCGTTATAGGAGTCCCATCTGTGGGCAAAGTGGCTCATTCCAAGCTGCTCTGCCCAGAGTTCTGGCTGGAGAAGCAGCTTGTGGGGGGCGGGCACGGCTGCTGCCTACCTGGGACTCCTCCGTTGACTGGCACGTGGCTGGTGCTTCTCATCTTGCCTCCGCCATTCAGGGGGCCCTGCTTCGTAGTCCTCCGTGCTGTCCTTGGCCCTCCACTGCACACCATCACATGCTGCTTTCCCCGGCATCTCGTCCACAGACCGGCCCGCCTGGTGCCTGGACCTCTTGGTCTGAGCTCCCTGTCTCGTTGCAGGAGGGAGGTTTTTCAGCGGGAAGCGGCCCAGCTTGCCAGGGCCACATCCGCTCCCCATGGTGCAGAAGATGGTGGAGTCGCTGGCCCAGATGCAAGAAGAGAAGTTGCAGCTGCAGCAAGAATTGCGGGCCCTGCAGGAGAAGCTTTCTGTGCAAGAGAGCAGCCACCTCACGCAGGCAGTGCAGCTGCAGAACCAGGTATCTTTTCTGACGTGCCTTGTGATGGAACAAACTGTGCCCAGAACTGGAACCGCTTTCCCTAGGAACAGCTTCTGGAATGCATTTTGGGTGAAACGGGGTGTGTGTGAAAATTCATGAGTGGGGCAAATATATATAAAACCGTAAGGAGGGAGGCTTAATTTATTTGTGTGTTTTTTTTATTGTTAAATGTATATACGCCTTTCATTAAAACAACCCCAAGGTGGCTTACAGCAGAATTTAAAAACAAGATTGTAAAAAAGACACAATTAAAATATTAAGCTGAACATATAAAACAAATCTGATTAAAAATTTAAAACACAAGCATAAAAACAGTACAAAATACAAAGAGCAAAGGCTTAAAGGTGGCAGCAGTCTGGTTCCCCCTTAAACTACTTTGTTGTGACTGCTGGGGACAGCTTTTTGGGGGGGTGGGGTGCCCAAAAGTTTATTCCTTGGGGGTTTTTTGCGGGGGGGGGAATGGCTGCCAGAAATGATGGCTCCTCAACAGCAAACTAGTTCGAGGGGAAGAGTCCAAAGGAGCCATCCTTCTGCCCTGCTAAGCCACGGTTGTGGCTGGGGATGATGGGAGCTGTAGTCCCAACGACATCTGGGGAGCCAGGGTTGAGAACCCTGTCCTAGAACTTGTTTACTGCTTACATGATCTGAAAGCCCAGGCAGAAGCCTTAATTTAATGTCCAGGGATTGTGCTGCACGAGTCAATCTGTAAGGATCCTAGAATAACTTTGCATGCCACTTTGCGGCCACATTCCCTCAAGCACATTTCCATTTGTCTTCCAATTCGGAAGTGACGCCTGTTTAAATCTACCTGTGTTGACAGACAGAAAGTCTGAAGGACAAACTCTTGGAACAAGCCCAGGAAATGAACAGGCTCCATTCTGCACTGGTGAGTTGCCCTTCCTCCTTTTTGCATTGCTCACCTCGCTTGAGGCTTCCCTGTGACATGCCTTGGTGTCCTTTTCCGTGTGAGAGTCTGACGAGGCAGAAGGAAAAGAACCGCCCAGCCAATTCCATTGACATGTTTAGGGTGCATTCCTAAGCAGAAGAAGTAAATTCCCCTGAACTCAGTGGGACTTACTGCTGAGTAGGATGCTTCGGATTGGGGCACAAAAATGACCTGCTAACTGGGCAAAGAGGCACCTTTTAATGTGGTGATTCTCTTTATTTAGCAGAGGGAGAGTAACTGGCCCGATCCACCCCCAGCACCGTACCTCCAGTGACTGTTGCTGGTGTGTGTCTTAAGTTTCGTTTTAGATTGTGAGCCCTTTGGGGACAGAGATCCGTCTTATTTATTAGTTATTTCTCTGTGGAAAGCGCCCTGAGCCATTTTTGGAAGGGCGGTCTAGAAATCGAATGAATAAATAAAATAAATAAGAGTACTCGCAGATTAAACGGGGGAGGGGGGGAGAATAAACCCCAGGTGACCTGCTTTTGGGCCCGGAGATGCTAGCTCTTGGGGCCCTGCTTGTTTTATCCACATGCACCAGAATAGAATGATCTAAATCTTACGGTGGCGATCACCGGACATTGGATTCCTTTGCTGCTGCTACTTGTCTAGCAGATTAGAAAAAGACTTAATCCACAAGGACTGAGGACAGAGGTTATACAGACTCTCACTGCACTAGCACAGTGAATGAAGAGCACCCACAGCAGATGCTCACCATAGCTTGGTCCGCTTGTGCAAGCACTACAGTTCTGCAACTAGGAGAGTGGGTAGCTTTGCATCATTTCTTCAACATCTGTGGGCTGAGGAAGAAGGTTCTCAGCAGCAGCAGGAGGAGGAGGCATCAGGGCAGTACTTGCACGGCAGGCAAAAGCTCCCCACTCAGTGGCCATACAGAGTATCCACATCCAGAAGTCTCCAGAACTGACCGAGAGAAATGACAGGGTGTTTCCCCCCCTTGGCAGGTTTTAAACTAGTTTCTTTTCTTGTGTGCCTCATGCATAGGAACATAGGAAACTGCCGTATACTGAGTCAAACCATTGGTCTATCTAGCTCAGTATTGTCTTCACAGACTGGCAGCAGCTTCTCCAAGGTTGCAGGCAGGAATCTCTCTCAGCCCTCTCTTGGAGATGCTGCCAGGGAGGGAACGTGGAACCTTCTGCTCTTCCCAGAGCGGCTTCATCCCCTGAGGGGAATATCTTGCAGTGCTCACACATCGTCTCCCATTCAATGCAACCAGGGCAGACCCTGCTTAGCAATGGGGACAAGTCATGCTTGCTACCACAAGACCAGATTCCTTGGAAAATAAACAAGATTTCTTTTTCACTGCAACAGTCTACATTGTTTTTGACCATTTGCCGACTTATACACAAAAGCTTTGCTTGTGCTACTGAATATTGATAAATAGATATTGGGGTGGGGGTGTTGTATAAGATAATTCCAGACATGTTGGCGGGGCGGGGGTGGTGGGGCGGAGGCCAAAATGTATTGTAGCGGCAGTTTAGGCTCTTGTTATGCTGGGCGGAGTTGGAAGGTGGGGAAGGAACTTCTCCCCCCACATCTCCGTGGCAGTCTCACTGTGGCATTCTTCTGGCGGCCGATTTCACTGGGCCCAGGAGGCTACTTGGATGAATTGCCCATGATGATGCACGTGTTCCCTGAATGGCCTCCTCTCCCCTCTGTAGGGTGGCACAGACCTGGAGAAGCACCGGGACTTGCTGGTTGCCGAAAACCTGCGTCTCAAACAGGAGATGAAGGCGTGCGAGGCCCAGCTGCAGGAGCTCAAGCGGCAGTCGGTGAAATGTGTCGGCTGTGAGCACAGCCAGGTAGAGAGTTCCTCCTTCCTGCCGGGGGGCCTGGAGGCTGTCCGGTCCCCACTGCACTGGTCACGAGACCCCCACCCCACCCTCTCTCTCTCTCTCTCTCTCTCTCTGCTGCTCAGGAGAATGTGAGGCTGCAGGAGAAGCTGGCGCAGCTCAAGCAGGAAGCGGAAGAGGTGAAGGGGCGCTTGTCGGAGCTGGACCTGGAAGTGGAGCAGAAAACCAACCGCCTGGCGGAGGTGGAGCTTCGGCTGAAGGACTCGCTGGCAGAGAAGGCCGAGGAGGAGGAGCGGCTCAGCCGGCGGCTGCGGGACAGTCAGGAGACCATCGCCAGCCTCAAAGCCCAGCCTCAGCAGATCAAGGTGAGGAGTGGCTGGGCGTAGGAAGCTGCCTTACACTGAGTCTGACCCTTGGCCCATCAAGCTCGCTGTTGTCTGCACAGACTGGCAGCGGCTTCTCCAAGGTTTCAGGCAGGAGTCTCTCCTAGTCCAGCCTGGAGTTGCTGCCAGGGAGTGAACCTGAGACCTTCCTCGTGTGCAAGCAGGCAGGTGCTCTTCTACCAAGTTACGGCCCCACCTCTAATCTTTGTGTCGAACAGACAAACATCTAATAGTTTAACATAGGAAGCTGCCTTACACTGAGTCCATCTAGTTCAGAACTGCCTACACTGACTGGCAGCAGCTCTCCAGCTTTCAGGCAGAGAAAGATCTTTCCCAGCCCCCACTGGAGATGCTGCCAGGGAGGGAGGGACCCTGGGGTCTTCTGCATGCAAGTAGATGCTCTGCCACTGAGCTACAGCCCCATCCCCTAAGGGGAATTTCTTACTGCAGACAGCGCTTACACGTAGTCGCCCATCCAAATGCAGACCAAGGCAAACTTTGCTTAGCAAAGGGGAGAATTCTGGCTCACGACCACAAGACCGGCTCTCCACCCCAGGGAGCCGTTTGGGATGCTTTGTGAGGGATCTCTTTTCCCCCCTAGTCCTCAGAAGAGCTGCAGCAGGAGAACTGGGCTCTGTCACTTTCATCCGCTGGCTTGATCAGCGCGAGCAGGAATAGCGTGTCATTAGTTCAGGCTGGCGACTTTTCTTTGGATTGCTGCGTGTTCTGCTTCTGCAAATATGTCCTTGCTCCCCCCCCCCCGCCACTCCTAGTATGTCATCAGAACGGTGGAAGTCGAGTCCTCCAAGACCAAGCAAGCCCTCTGCGAAACCCAGTCCCGGAACCAGTATCTGCAGGAGCAGGTTGGGATGCAGAGGCAGGTGCTGAAGGAGATGGAGCAGCAGCTGCAGAGCTCTCAGCAGGCAGCAGCCCAGCTCAGGGCACAGGTGTGTCCCAGCGCATGCGCAGCCGGTCATCTGTTCAGTGCTACGTTTCTATCCCGCTTCTCCATGCATTCCTGTGGCCATTAGAAGGAACCCGTGCATTTCAGTGGGCATTCCCTGTCATTTATTCTAGTGCATTCTCTAGAGTCTACAATACATGATCCTTGACTTCTTGTAATAGAACACGCCCCCCCCCATTTTGCATCTGTCCAAGGGGTGGTGGTGCATGGGGCGTGGCTGTGGGGGCTGTCATGGAAAGTGCCTGCACTTCTGTGGAACTGCTTGGCAGGACGCTGAAGCCTCTTGGGTTGTTGCGTTGCTGCTTCCTTCTTTTCGCTTCTGGGCCGCCTGCAAGAAAGCCTGAATTCAAGCAGCTTGAGTGTGCTGTTTTGGCCTCCAGTCTTGCTGTAGGACGACCTCCCGGATCACTGTGTTTGCTTCTCTTTGGGCGCCCTCCTTGGCTGCAGTTCATGCACCTGAGTACACCTTTCAAGTTCTCCCTTTCCTTCCTCGAGACTGACTGTCCTGGTGTACTCATGGGGCACCTGCAACCTCTCCCTGGTCCCCAGTTCCTTCTCACCCAGGGCAGGAGGAGTTCTCCAGGCCTCTGCTAGGGACAGGAAAGGGAAAGGGCTCTGGCCCCTATACCCTGACATTTGGCCCGTTTCCTAGGTCATGATGTACGAGTCTGAGCTGGAACGGGCTCACGAGCAGATGCTGGAGGAGATGCAGAGCATGGAGGAGGACAAGAACCGAGCGATCGAAGAAGCCTTCGCCCGGGCGCAAGTAGAAATGAAAGCTGTGCACGAGAATCTTGCAGGTGAGCGAGTGCCTGAGAAGCGGCTCTCGGGAGGGCCTGGTGGGGGGTTCAGGGCCTCTGAACCGTCCCATCTCCCGCTGCCTTGGCACGGAACTGGGCGGAGTCTGTGCCTGGGTCGGCAGCCTCTCCTGAGCATGCCTTGCTGCTTCCCTGCAGGGGTGCGGACCAACCTCCTTACACTCCAGCCAGCTCTTCGGACCCTCACCAATGATTACAATTGCCTGAAGAGGCAGGTCAGGGAGTTCCCTCTTCTGCTTCGAGAAGCCCTTCAGAGTGCCAAGACGGAGGTCAGCCCAGTGACAGCACCTTCACCCTTGCCCATCTCAGGACGGAGTCCTGCCATTTCAGCCATGCAGGGCCACCCCTTTCCTTCCTGCTGTTTATGTGCCCTTTCGGCCACGGGGTACCTCAGTGTGGGTGATGAGATGGGGTGGTCCAGATGGGGGCGGGTGGGCGGGCAGGAGGCTGCCTCTCTCTGAGTGACGGTGCCCCTCTGGTCCTCTCTGGCAGATCGGGCAGGCCATTGAAGAGGTGAACGGCACAAACCAGGAGCTGCTGAGGAAATACCGCAGGGAACTGCAGCTCCGGAAGAAATGTCACAACGAGCTTGTGCGGCTGAAAGGTCTGTGCCTCCGCCGGGCGCTTTCCTTGGTGGTGGGACAGCCTGGAGCTGAGCCCCAAGAGGATCGATTCCTTGGCTTGGGCAGTTTGGGAAGTGGGGGGTGGGATGGGACATTTCCCCATCCATTGCTTGTGGGATGTAGTAGTGTTTGCTGCTTTACTTTATAAACCCCTCTTTCCATCCTAGTATGGGATGCTGAAAGTGGGGGGGGGGGGTGATTAGTTAGCTCTCTGGCAGACAAGGAGTGGATTTGCACCCATTCTGCCTTACGGAAAGCAAGGACTTGAACCTCCCCATTTGGAAAGACGGCTCTTTGGGGATAGCCTCCTGGCTGAGAAAAGCGTTGGGCTCCCACTGTCCTAGTCAGGGGCCAGGAAACCAGCTGTGCTCCATTTGAAAGGGCTCCATAACTCCCTTTAAAGGAAACATCCGTGTATTTGGCCGCGTCAGACCAATAACTAAAGAAGATGGTGAAGGGCCAGAGGCTGCCAACGCAGTGACTTTTGACCCGGAGGATGATGCCATCTTGCATTTGATGCACAAAGGGAAGCTGGTTTCGTTTGAGCTGGACAAGGTTTTCCCCCCCAAAGCAACCCAGGAAGATGTAAGTATAGCTTTGTTCCACCGTCTGGCAGTAACCAGTCCTGTGAATGGGGGGTGGGTGGGGGGAGGCTGGCAAACGAGCCTCTTGTTCTCCCTCCTTTGGGACTTAACTGCAGCCACCAAGTGCAAGTCCTTTTTTCCAAAGAGCACACCAGTGACTCTCGTTCCCCAATAACCTGGGTAGAGGAGGATGGCAAGAAGTAAGCGTGGGGCGAGGAACAAAACAAAGCTGGGTCTTTACTTAAATAGGAAAACCAAACATTAAGCCAATTTTATTTCCATTAGAAATTTGTTTTCTGACTTTTTTTTAAACACCCATACAAAATCAGAGTGAGATGAACACATTTCTCCTTCCTGCAACACCTCTGATCCTTCTGGGTTCTTCTTTCTTCCTCTAACCAAAACCAGTCCCTGCCTTTTATACCCTAAAACTACTTCCCTGCCTTCCTCTAAAGTACCTAAGCAGGAGGGCATTCTTGGCTTCTGTTCTGCCAGAACTTTGTTTCATTTCTCCCTTGGATTACCCTTTCCTGGGCTAACATTTTGACCTTCAGCCTGTGACTGATTTCCTAGGTTAGCCTTTTGACCTTCTCCTGTAATGTACTAACCAAAAAAAACACCACTCTATTTTCCACCAGGCAGTCCTTTTAAGACATAACACAAAACTGCAGCTTTACAGAATGGAGGACTTAATTTCAGCCCTTCACACCATGGTATTCTGTTTGCTTGCACCCATCGGGTTAGCTGAGTATAGCTGGAAGGAAGCATCTGATGCACGGCTTTCCAACTTTGGGTTCTCAGATGTTGTTGGACTACAACTCCCATCTTCCCCAGCCTTTGGTCCTGATCTAATGTGTCAAGATTCTCAGCTGGATGTTAGGCATTCCTGGTGCCCAGTGCTTCAAGGGCCTTGTGGGATGTGCCCCTTGGGGTAAACCGCCTTGGGATGTTTTATGAAAGGCGGCATAAAAATTGAACAATCAGCAAATCTTTACCAGCAGGCAGAGAGAACAGGTCCCCACTGCAGCTCCTTGGCCTCCTCCTCCTCCTCCACCCTATAAATTTAAAAAAGGGTTTGGATCTGTTTGGTTTAGACTGCCCTATGAATATGCATCTAGGGAGCCTGTTGGGCAGCAGAGGGAGTGGCTTTGCTGATGCCTTACGCAAGCTTTGTTTTCCAAAGGTTTTCCGAGAGGTTCAAGCCTTGGTCACATCCTGCATTGATGGCTACAATGTCTGCATTTTTGCTTATGGACAGACGGGTGCTGGCAAGACATATACGATGGAGGTGAGCATCCGATTCTTCCCTCTTCACTTGCTGATCCCATACTGTTCCTAGAGCCCTTGGGCTGGCCTGCCTTTGCTGGGCCCGAGTCCTCCTCAGGGGCATCTCCGCTTTGGCAGTACACAGGCCGCTGCCTTAGACTGAATCTGTCTAGCTCAGGATTGTCTGCAGTGACTGGCAGCAGCAGCAGGATTTCAGGCAGAGGAGAGTCTTTCCCAGCCCTTCCTGGAAATGCTGCCAGGAACTGAACCTGTGATTTTCTGTGTGCAAAGCAGGTTCTCTCCCACGAAGCTGCAGCCACTCCCTTTTTAAATTGGGTGTGATGAGACTCATGGACATGTTAGCGAGGTCGTGCTGCTTGACTTGTCCACACTGCCTATTGTGGCTGGCTGGCTGGCTTGGTTTCACCTACTGAAAGATGCCTTCCCCACTGATGGGGGTGGAAGATCCACGTGGCACCTGCCTGGCCAAGCTGCATTCGCTGCTTGTCTGTGACGGTTTCCCACCATTGGGACGAGGACCACAGTCAGTGTCGGCAGCGCCCTTCTCCGTCTCTGCTGGGCTGCCTCAGAGGAGCCTGTTCTCTGCACGCCAGAATTCCTGGCCTCCTTGCTCTCTAGTATCCGTGCATGGGACACGGTTGATGTCGTTCCCTGCTCTTCCTCCGCAGGGAATTCCTGAAAACCCCGGGATCAACCAGCGGGCTCTGCAGCTGCTCTTCTCAGAAGTGCAAGCGAAAGCTTCCGACTGGAACTACAAGATCACTGTCAGTGTGGCGGAGATCTACAACGAAGCCCTCAGGTAGTGGGAGGGTGCCGGGAAGGCTCTGGGCTTCTGGGATTTAGGGCATCCGAGGAAAGCATTTCACCAGTGGGGGCTCTGGGCTTCCCTGGCCCCCTCCTTAACTTTTATCACAGGGTGGTAGGACTCGGCCTTCTGAGAGCCCCGGCTCCTAGCTTTCTGCATTTGGAGAAATGTGTATTTAGCATGTGCTCAGAGGCACTGTCCTCTTCAACCAAACAGCAGTCCAACGTTGGACAAATCCAGACATTCTGGCAATGAGCTCTAGTGTGGAAAGGAGTTCCAGAACTGAGTTCTGGCTTAGAGTTGATGCCCTCGCAATGGCAACTCTGTTTTCCTGTGCTCAGGACTGAATTCTGCTTCACTACCTGGAGGCTTTTCACACAGGGCTTTTCATCCGCCCCTCCTCCAGAATGGAGGGAGCTGTGCGTTCACATATCGGCCAGATTTACCCTGAAGTCCCTGCAAGCTCTCGGGGAGCACTTCACACACAATTTGGATTTTTCACTGCGCGTTAGAGTATAGCCCAACTTATCTCTGGGGTTTAAAAAATCCACTTTTTGCATCAGTTTTTGGGAGCAACTTTGACCTTGTGGTATAGCTTGCTGCCTGAAAACACCCCTGGGCCTTTAACCTGACAGCTTCATTGTGCCTTGTAAGAGTTGGTTTCGATTTAGAGAATGCCTTGTCCGAAATGAGAGTTCTGCTCTCTGCTTCTCTCCAGTGTCCCCTGTAATGGGGATTCCCAGATGTTACTGGCTACATACACCAGCATCCCCTGCTGGAATGGCCTTTGGCTGGAGATTCTGGCAGTTGTCGTCAACAACATCTGGGCATCCCTGTTACAGGGGGAACCCTGTTCTTTTTCCTCCTTGCCCATCAGAGATGCCCAACAGAGCATTCCCTCCCTGCTCTCTACCCTTTGGGCAATTGAGTGGTATCTCAGAAGCTCCAAACGTGCAGAGTGATTCTCTATCACAGTTTGTAACCTGGGAAGAATCAGATTCCATCCCTCCTTTTGGCAAGGGATCTGATATACCTGATCCCAATGGCAGGAGGAGGCAGCTTTTTGTGCCGGCAGTATAATATTGGGCAACCACAAGGATGTATTCGTTGCTTGGATCTCTCTTGGTCCTAATGCATGCCTATATCCATCCCTGCATGTTGGGAAAACTGCCCTTCTCGGAGCTGCGCCCTGCTGACTTTGCCGGGGATCTTTTGCCCTCCCTGCTTCTCTTTCAGAGACTTACTTGGAAAGGAGCCTCAGGAGAAGCTGGACATCAAACTGTGCCCAGATGGCAGCGGGCAACTCTATGTGCCGGGTCTGACTGAGTTTCCTGTGCATTGTGTGGAAGACATCAACAAGGTGAGAAAGTGAGGCGTGGGGGGCGGATTCTACTACTGGTGGCAAGTAAAGACTCGCCATTTATCGAGAGGCATCTGCAGTGAGAGACTTTTGCATGGGCTGGCTTCTGTTACTGAGCATTAAAGATATTCATTTATGCATTCACTCATTTATGCATTCATTCATTTATGCATTTATTCGTTTAGTGCATGTACCACCCTTCCTAAAGTGGCTCAGGGCGGTTTACATTAAAATAAAAAACGTGGAATAAAACAATTAATTTTATATCCGGATGAAAGAATGCATGGAAGGCTTGAAAGTGTGTCAGGCTGCTAGAAGGACTGTGTGCTGCATCCTTGTGAGCCCAGGCAGCCTCGCCCCCTTCTACAGAACCAAGCCCTGATGGGCCCACGTAGGTTGGGGGTGTGTGTGTCCCAAACTGGGTCCTCCAATATGGTTGGACTAGACCTCCCTCCATCCCCGGCCACAGGAGCCTTTGTGGATGATGGGAGTTGTCATCCAACAACATCTGGGGACCCATTTGGGAGCCCCTGGCCTGGGGGGTCGGCATCTACTCTGACTGGCAGCATCTCTCCAGCATTTTGGAGAGGCTCGGGGTCTCTCTCAGCCCTACCCGGAGCTGCTGCCAGGGAGGACGCCTGGGACGTTCTGCGTGTAAAGCAGGTGCTCTGTGGCTGAGCTACTCCAATCTCCCTAAATCCTTGCTTGTAATTGGATGAGAATGGGGCTTCGGATGCTTTGTGGATATTGGTGTGAGACTCGAACCGGACCTTGTGATTCAGCCTGTGTCTTTTTGCCCCTGGGTTGGGTTTTCCAGTCCCTTGCTTGTTGTTAAAGCTGGGCGAGGAGGACCTCTGCTGGTGCCTGGGCCACGTTGCATGCAGAGGCCATGCCGCTGCCCCACCCTCCCGTTGTACTAGTGTCATTGGCGCGTGCTTGGAACGAGGGCCGGAGAGGGGGCTCTGTAGGGCCGGAGAGGGGGCTCTGTGAGAGGCCCGGCTGGCTGGCGAACAAATTGGGTCTGAATTGGGAAAGGGGGGCTGGGGCATGAAGCTGATGCTCTGCCTTCCTCCCAGGTCTTTGAGTTTGGACACATCAACCGAGCAACTGAATACACCCACCTGAACGAGCACAGCTCCCGGTCTCATGCGCTCCTCATTGTCACAGTGAGGGGAGTCGATTTCAGCACCGGAATCAGAACCACAGGTTGGTGTCCCAGCCAGGGTGGAGAGCCCCGCTGGATCAGACCCGAGGGCCCATCCAGCCCAGACTCCTGCTTCATGCAGCAGCCACAAGCCCCACCACCTCTGGCTTCTTTCCTGGAGGAGGGGGAATCTCCTCCCTCTCTAAGGCAGGGCTGGACAACTTCGGCCCTCCTGCAGATGTTGGACGTTACTGTCACTCCCACCATCCTTGACTACTGGCCGCTGGGGATCATGGGTGATGTTGGCTGGCTTGCAGTGAGGAGTCCTTTCCCTTCTTTGAACCTGAGTCGTAGAGCATGCAAGGGGTCTTCCTCGGGTTTGGAAGGAGACACCCTGGGTGGTGTTGGTCACCAGTTTCCACACTCGGACAAATATCTTGGGGTGTTTGAGCTTGGAATGATGCTTGTTCATGCATCGCCTCCTTGAGAATATAGAAGACAGGAAGCTGCCTTATACTGAGTCAGACCGTTGGTCTGTCTGGCTCAGTATTGTCTACCCAGACTGGCAGTGGCTCTTCGGGGTTTCAGGCAGGGGTCTCTCTTGGCCCTGTGCTGGAGATGCTGCCCGGGAGGGAACCTGGGACCTTTTGCATGCATGCAAGCAGGTGCCCTTCCACTGAACTGGGCCCCATCTACTAAGGGGAAGATCTTTCCGTGCTCACATGTCGTCTCCCATCCAAGGCGGACCTGCCTCCCCAGGCAGACCCACTGTAGTCCACTTAGCAAAGTGGGCAATCCATGCTTGCTGCCACAAGAGCAGCTCTCCTCCCCAAGGCTGTCCTCAGTACTAACAGCCAGATCCTAGCTTTGCAGCCCGTGTAGGTCAGTGGCTTCTTCTCTCCTCCTCCTAGGGAAGCTGAATTTGGTGGACCTGGCAGGCTCTGAGCGTGTGGGGCGCTCTGGGGCGGAGGGGAGCAGGCTCCGGGAGGCGCAGTACATCAACAAATCGCTCTCGGCTCTGGGAGACGTGATCTATGCCCTGCGTTCGCGCCAGAGCCACGTCCCCTTCCGCAACTCCAAGCTGACGTATCTTCTCCAGGACTCGCTCAGTGGCGATAGCAAGACCCTCATGATGGTCCAGGTGGGTGCTGGCCGTGAGGGAGGTGGAGCTCCCAAGGGGCATGGAACCAACGGAAGGATAAGAGAGAGGACCTCTTAAAGCAGGGCTTCTCAAACTTGGGTCCCCAGAACTTGTAGGAACAGAGGAAGCTGCCTTGTACTGAGTCAGACCATTGGCCCATCCAGCTCAGTATTGTCTACCCAGACTGGCAGCGGCTTCTCCAAGGTTGCAGGCAGGAGTCTCTCTCAGCCCTGTCTTGGAGATGCCGCCAGGGAGGGAACTTGGAGCCTTCTGCATGCAAGCAGGCAGGTGCTCTTCTCAGAGCAGCTCCATCCCCTGAGGGGAGTATCTTACACTTCTTACACATGGAGTCTCCCATTCAAATGCACACCAGGGCTGACCCTTCTTAGCAAAGGGGACAATTCATGCTTGCTCCCACGAGACCAGCTCTCCTCCCCATCATCCCCAGCCACATTGGCCAAAGGGGCTGATGGGAGTTGTAGTCCAACTGGGACCCAAGTTTGAGAACTCCTGCCTTACGGTTATGCTGGGGAGGGGTGTGTGTTTTGTCCTCGGGGTGGGTGGCTTGTGCAAACAGTGTTTGGTCTGAAGCGTTTCTTCCACTTGATGGTGTCTTCCTCTGCCTCTGCTTGACAGGGAGATGTGGGAAAGGAAGTGATAAAAAATAATTTTGTTTACAGTAGAATCCTTTATTAAAAGCTGAATGTTACATAATATCACACATGCATAGAATCCCGTAACATCTCGTGCACACTAGCTTCCTAAAGATTAGGTCTTGATTATTAATATAAATGTTACCATTGCAGAATGATAACCCAGATGAATACTTGAATTTTATGAAAAACACTCATCTTTCCAAATCTGAATATAACCAATAGGCAAGACTTTACAATTTCCTTGATTAAAAATACTAAATCTTGCCAAATCAAAGAATATGATTTTGATTGTCCCATTCAAAGATGCAACAAATGGGTTTAAAAGAGAAGAATTTAAGAAGTCTCAAGTGTGGGGGCAGCAGCGGGGGGTCCCTGCTAGCTCAGCAAAGAGGCACCTTTTGAAAGTGGCAGTTCTCTTCCGTTTTGCAGGAAGGGAGCAACTGGCCGTATCCCCCCAGCATAGCATCCTTGTGTTTCTTTTTAGCTTGTGAGCCCTTTGGGACACGGAACCATCTTATTTAGGTACTAGTATTTTTAAGCCCGTTAAAATAACGGGCGCCAGTACCTTTTTGTTGTTGTTGTTGTTGTCCTTTATTCTTTCTCCCTTTCTCTTGCCCCCTTTTTTTCTTTCTCTCCCTCTTCCTCTCTTTCCTTTCCTCTCTCTCCCTCTCCCTCTTTTCCTTCCTTTCTTCCACCTTTTTCTCATTTTTTTTCTTTTTCTTTCTCTTTTCCTCTTTTCTTTCTATAATGGGCGCGCCCTTTGGGGCTGGCGGGTTTTTTGTTTTTGTTTTGTCTTTCTCCCTCACTTCTTCTATTTTTTTCCTTCGTTCTTTACTTCTTTCTTTCCTATTTTCCCTTTCTCCCTCCTTGTTTATTTTGCTCTTTTCTCTCTCTTCTCTCTTATTCCTTCTTTTTTTCTTCTCTTCTCTCTATTGTCCTGTCTCCCTCCTGCACTCCTTCTTTTCTGTCTGTCTGTCTATCTGCCATACAGAGCTCCTCTCTGTGCAAAGCCTCTCTTCGAACTGGTGTTTTGGTTGCAAAGGACGCCTATTGCGTCCTTGCTTCCATAGCGGCAGTTCGAGCTGAGGCTTTGCACAGAGAGGAGCTCTGTATGCGAGCTCCTCTCTCCTATTGAGAACAGGGACTCCTTACCGGGTAAGGAGTAATCGGGCAGCTGGGAGGGTTGTCGGTCGGCGGCGGCCGCGGGGGCATTTTTTGGGGCCATTAGGCCCTTAATCATGGGGACATGGGCAGCACGGCCGCACAACGAAGGGTTTTATGGTATAGGATGTACAGGTGAAACTCAAAAAATTAGAATATCGTGCAAAAGTTCATTAATTTCAGTAATGCAAATTAAAAGGTGAAACTGATATATGAGATAGACACATTACATGCAAAGCGAGATAAGTCAAGCCTTAATTTGTTATAATTGTGATGATCATGGCGTACAGCTCATGAGAACCCCAAATCCACAATCCCAGAAAATTAGAATATTGTGAAAAGGTTCAACAGTCTAGGCTCCAGGTGTCCCACTCCAATCAGCTAATCAATCCATAACACCTGCAAAGGGTTCCTGAGCCTTTAAATGGTCTCTCAGTCTGGTTCATTAGGAATCACAATCATGGGAAAGACTGCTGACTTGACAGTTGTGCAGAAAACCATCATTGACAGCCTCCATAAGGAGGGAAAGCCTCAAAAGGTAATTGCAAAAGAAGTTGGATGTTCCCAAAGTGCTGTATCAAAGCACATCAATAGAAAGTTATGTGGAAGGGAAAAGTGTGGAAGAAAAAGGTGCACAAGCAGCAGGGATGACCGCAGCCTGGAGAGGATTGTCAGGAAAAGGCCATTCAAAAGTGTTGGGGACTTTCACAAGGAGTAGACTGAGGCTGGAGTTAGTGCATCAAGAGCCACCACACACAGACAGATCCTGGACATGAGCTTCAAATGTCGTATTCCTCTTGTCAAGCCGCTCCTGAACAACAAACAACGTCAGAAGCGTCTTACCTGGGCTCAAGAAAAAAAGAACTGGTCTGTTGCTCAGTGGTCCAAAGTCCTCTTTTCTGATGAGAGCAACTTTTGCATCTCATTTGGAAACCAAGGACCCAGAGTCTGGAGGAAGAATGGAGAGGCACACAATGCAAGATGCTTGAAGTCCAGTGTGAAGTTTCCACAGTCTGTGTTGATTTGGGGAGCCATGTCATCTGCTGGTGTTGGTCCACTGTGCTTCATTAAGTCCAGGGTCAACGCAGCCGTCTATCAGGAGATTTTGGAGCACTTCATGCTTCCTTCCGCAGATGAGCTGTATAGGGATGCTGACTTCATTTTCCAGCAGGACTTGGCACCTGCCCACACTGCCAAAAGTACCAAAACCTGGTTCAGTGACCATGGGATTACTGTGCTTGATTGGCCAGCAAACTTGCCTGACCTGAACCCCACAGAGAATCTATGGGGCATTGCCAAGAGAAGGATGAGAGACATGAGACCAAACAATGCAGAAGAGCTGAAGGCCGCTATTGAAGCATCCTGGTCTTCCATAACACCTCAGCAGTGCCACAGGCTGATAGCATCCATGCCACGCCGCATTGAGGCAGTAATTGCTGCAAAAGGGGCCCAAACCAAGTACTGAATACATATGCATGCTTATACTTTTTAGAGGTCTGATATTGTTCTATTTACAATCCTTGTTTTATTGGTCTCATATAATATTCTAATTTTCTGGGATTGTGGATTTGGGGTTCTCATGAGCTGTACGCCATGATCATTACAATTATAACAAATTAAGGCTTGACTTATCTCGCTTTGCATGTAATGCGTCTATCTCATATATCAGTTTCACCTTTTAATTTGCATTACTGAAATTAATGAACTTTTGCACGATATTCTAATTTTTGGAGTTTCACCTGTATGGTTCTGTGTAAACCGCTTTGAGAACTTTTGTTGAAAAGCACTATATTTAAACATTCATTGTTGTCCTATTTTGGCCATGCTCCCTTATTATGGAACTTGGCCTCCAGTGCTGAGATCGTAGCCAAAATACACAGCCATGGAATCACCTTTCTGTCACTTTATACCCGGCTGTATACAATACCACACCACACCACAAATATTTATAATACCACTTTTCAACTAAAGTTTCCAAAGCGATTTACACAGATATAAATAAATAAATAAAATGGCTCCCTGTCCCCAAAGGGCTCACAATCTGAAAAGAAAAGGGAAAAAGAAATGTAAGATAAGACACCAGCAACAGCCACTGGAGGGATGCTGTGCCGGGGATGGATAGGGCCAGTTGCTCTCCCCCTGCTACATAAAGAGAATCACCACTTTTTAAATATGCCTCTTTGCTCAGTTAATATTGTGTGTGTGTTGTATACATACAATACTTCCCATTTCCAAAAAGAAAGAGCGAATTCTGTCCTCACTAAAGGCCCATCAAGCCTTCCTGTCAGATCTGCTTCTCTTCTTCTTGGAGAGCTCCATCAGGGAGTGGAATGGGAAGGGAACTGCTTCCGGAATTCCCAGTAATGGAGGTTGCTGTCTTCCGCCTGATCCCAGGTCTCTCCTGTGGAGAAGAACACAAGCGAGACGCTCTGCTCCCTCAAGTTTGCCGAGCGGGTTCGCTCCATAGAACTGGCCACCTGCTCTCGGAAGGCTGAATTAGGCTCCTGGACCAGCCAGGAACACTTAGAGGTAATTGCGCCCCTCCTCCCGCTCTGGTTTTATGCTCCTCTTTAATGTGGCGGTTCCACTCTGGTCGCCTTCTGGCTCTGCCTCCTGTCCATAGCAGCTGCCCCCAGTCCCACTCTCTTGTGCATATTCTTTCTGTAGGCAGACCCATCGGTCACTGTACAGCCCTGCATTCGGTCACAGTCCTCTCCTCGGACGGGGCGATCAAGTTCACTCCGGGCAAGGCTCCAGACGTCGGGTAAGAATTGCAAAGAGCCCTAGACCTCTTCTCTCTCGAGTGAGACCTGCAGCTCCTAAGGCCATTAGTGCTTCTTCCAAAGTTGCTTTGTTTCAGTCTGAGACATCGTCATGTCTGCCCCTTCTGCTCCTAACTAGGGTGGGGCTGGACTTGACAGTGGGTGGTTCTGTTGCTGGATTTGGGAGTGCGTCTCTTCCTTTCAGACCCATTTCGGAGTCGAGATAAAATGCCCAGATTCTGTCACGGCGTGTTCCTTCCTGAGTCCACTAGGGGTCTTAAGGATATCATTGGGTGTGCAGGAATGTGTACCTCTGCTAACTCGGCAAAGAAGCACCTCATTAAAGATTCTCTATAGAGAATCTGTCCTCTGTGCCCTTGCCAATGCAAATTGGGCCCTCTCCACTTTTGGGAGAGTTGCAAATAATTGCAGAGGGAGTAGAGCATGGATTCTCAGCCTTGGGCTAGAGCTCCTTGTCATTCATCTGTAAACATCCCTCTGAGATCAGCAGTCATTCTCATTTTAGGGTTAGAAACTGTGACAAGCCAGTTTGTCTTGAACCCAGATCATTTCGGTCCAGGCCCCTCACAAGCCATTAGATCACATGAGCTCCCTGCTGGGAGATAAAGGACAAGGATTGCTCAGGTTGTATTTTGACTCCTAGTGGCCGGCTGAACACTTAGGAGACATTCAGAAGCAGACCATGATGGTGACAGCTGTTCCCAGAAACTCTTCTTCTTGTTTTCCCTTTCGCTAATGGCGCTCGGCCCCCCCAGCCTAGCCAGCTGTTTATTTTAACTAAGGGTGTGGGAAGGGGACACACAAAGCGAACCTCAGCTATTCCATTTTGATTTCAGCCTGGAATTAGGAGATACTCTGTCTGCCTCCAGGTGAGTGTGGGCAGGTGCAGAGTGCACTGGAGGTTAAGCCAATAAACCGGGTGAAGGTTTCTGCTTCCGCCAGGTTGAGAGGGAAGAAGGGCATGGAGCTTTCTCTCTTTCGGGATGCAACTTCTCCTGCAGATGCTTCCCCTCCCCCTGCTCTTGGCCATTTTGTACCTGCAGAATGTTGGCACAAGGCGAAATTGGCATCCAATCTTCAGGCTCCATGTTTATTTCCCTTGATTAACGCATGTTTCATTCACTTATTGTCATGGAGATGCATTTCAGGCAATGCATCCAGCGTTCTCCAGAAGGAGCTTCTGTGTCCTGGACGATTACAGCCCTCTCCAATTTAGCTGATCTAACCCTGCACTTCCATTGTCCACACCGCTGCCCTTCCTGCTCACCATTTTTTGTGCAAGGAAAATAAAAGGAAAGCCTGCAAAACCCTCACAAAAAAATCAAAACTGAGTTGAGAATAAAGTCTGTAAACTGAAAACATTTTTGTGCAAAATAAATGCATTTGCATATCTTGATTGGCAGCAGGTATTTTGAGCACAAAAGTGGCATTGGGGTAGAATATGCATTTATCTGGCAGAGGATTGGGATCTGGCTTCAGATCCTAATCTTGAGATGCTCATGCACAGGATGAGATCCTTGCACACAAATTTGGTAGCTGGAGTTATTCTTTATTTTATTTTTGCCTGCATCACCCTTTTACACTTTCAGAAGCTGCTCCATATTCTCCATATTCTGAAACACTTTCTGTGCAGGAATTGCTGGTGATGGATCAAGGTTACAACAATCACTGTGGCTACTCTTCAGATTTGACTTCAGTCCCAATAGACCAGGGGTTCTGAACCTTGGATCTCCAGATGTTGTGAGACTACAACTCAAATCATCTGTAAAGGTTGGGGATGATGAAAGTTGTAGTCCAGCAATATCTGGGGACCCAAAGTTGGGAACCCCTGAAATAACACAATTTATACATTCTCTTTATTGTGGCTGTTTTTAAATATCTAAACTGTGTTCAGAATGCTTATATTTTTAAATGGCATCATGTTTGTGTGGTTTAGGATCAGGCTCAAGGAGGCCCATCTAGCCCAGCATCCTGTTTCCCAGAGTGGTTCACCAGATGCCTCTGGGAAGCCCACAAACAGGAGATGAAGGCATGCCCTCTCTTCTGCCATTGCACCCCTGCAACTGGTATTCAGAGGCATCCTCCCTTGAGCCTGGAGGTGGCCTGTATAGCCATAAAGACTAGTAGCCATTAATAACCCTGCATTAGCATGACATTCTGCACAGGGAAGGTTTTGTGTGGAACACGCAAGCCGTCCAAATGTCGATGATCCATTATGCTTGCAATAACATGGGCAGTTGGTGTTAGCTTTGCTGGCACATGGGAAGTTCTGTTGACAAAAAACCAGAGGGTTGTGCCTTGTTCCCCCATCATTAGTAAAAGCTCCACTGCCTTTTGTTTTGTTTTTTTAGGGAAGCTGAGGCCAGTCCCTGTGTGAGAGGCAGCTGGCCTTAGGAACTGGGTTTTTCTAATATAAAGCTTGGGAAAGCAAGAATCCTTCTAAAGAGACTCCAACCTCAGAGGCTGGTGGACAGTGGCTGACTTCAGAGCCTCCTGGGAGTGCAGCCTCTGAGAAAAGCTGGATTTTGGCATCCATCATCCTGAAGTCAAGGGTCCCTGCCAGCTACACCCACTCTGAGAGATGACGACCTGTCCATTGCTGGCAATGGAGGAGGCTGGGCATGGATGCTGTTGGACTTGCGGAGAGAGAACATCTGCCTATTTGACCCAGGGCAACTTTTAGTATATTTTTAAACAGACTGGAGATTCTGGGTGCTCTCCCATCCTTTAACTCTTTGCTTTGATTTGTAAATGAATAAAAACTCTCCACCCCAAAATGATGGCTTCAGAACATCATCTGTGGCTGCCTTTTCTACATGCACTGCGCGCACACACACTCTTCATCTCATCAAAGACAATACTGAAAACCTCATCGGCTCTGCTCTCATCTCACCTTTAGTTACATCTGCCAAGCAATTCCCTCTCATTTTACACAGCTTGTCTGCTTTGGCCTAGCCACAAGAATTCCAGGTTTGGGATATTCCCCACCTCCTATTCTTGAGGAAGCCCTGAAGAAGGGTTCAGTGTTGGTTTCAATGTCCCTGTGAAACACACAACTATTTGGGTTTCATGTATTTATCCTGCTTTCCAAACAAAAACTGTATTCCAAAACAGCTTTGGCAAATCAAGAACTCAAGAGTGCAGGTGGTAGGCACCCTGCATGAATGCAAAGGCATAGAAACGAGTGCAACAGAGGCTTAAGTTTATTGAACAAAGTTACTAAGGTTTATTGTGGATTCTTATTGACACGAACATTCTACACTCTACCCCAAGCCTATACACAGATATGCATTCATCAGTGGCAAAAACAAAGGCAAGGTCTATATACTCAAATAATTATTTCTCCCCCTCCCGAGAGGCTGAAAAGGTCTGTGGCCGAAGAAGGATGAGTTGCAAACGGCCGCCCACCACCGCCCCCAGGCGCTGCAGCCCCTTCTGGGAGCCAGGTGCTTCTTCCCCCTGCGGGGGCATTTCTGGGTGGTGGGAAGAAGCGGCGCGACGCCCCAGTCACCCGTGGCGAGGGCTGGAGCCAGCAGGGTCCCCCTTCCCCACAATGTGGCTGATGGGAGTTGTAGTCCATCATTCATCTGGGGACCCACGGCTGGGATTTGGGAAGCCCTCGCCAAGAGCACGTGTTGCCCCCTTAAGTGGGGCAGAAGCGGGCCGGCTCGAATCCCCGCTGCTGGAACTATACCGGGCAGCAACGATCTAGGAGGAAGATGCTGAAAGGCGGCATCATCTCATGCTGCGCGGGAGGAGGCCATGGCCAGCCCCTCCTGTATTCTACCCACTTCACCTTTACCCCAAGAGCTCAGCACAGCGCTGCTGCTTTTATTGCATGTGGAATTGAAACACTGTGTGAAATTGCTCCGGGGCAGGCAGCGGTGGGAAACTGGGAGTCACCCAGGGAGCCGCCCCGCCGCCGGACTCCTGGGTCCCCGCGGCGCGCGTCTCCCTGACGACCACCCACCCCACGAGCTAGGGATAAAAAATGGCGCCCGAATCAGCCAGGAAGTCCCGCTTGCAGAGACCGGAAAGACCTTCTCGGCGATTGGCCCTGTGACAGGAAGGGGCGGGCCCGGGAAACAAAACGGCGGCGGGCCCTTGGCTTCGGGCGGCCGCGAGCGAGAAGGGGCGGGGGGCGCGGGGATTGGCAGCCGGGAGGCCCCAGCGCGGATGCGATTGGACGAGGCCGGAGGAGGGGGCGGGACGCCGCCGAGGTTTGTTGTCAGGGTCCCGGTTGTCAAGCAGCCGCCAATCGGGCGCGGGCGGGGGGATGGCGGCGGCGAGCGCGGAGGTCCCGGCGGAGGCGCGGGTAGGCGAGCCAGGCCCGGGGAGGGCCGCCCCATCGAGGCCCCTCGGCCACGAAGCCCCCGCGCTGCGGCCAGGCAGCTCAGGGGCGCCAGCTTCGGAGCTGCACAGCACTCCTCGTCGGGCGAGGCGGGCGCTAAGCCGACGAGGGGCTCTGCTGGGCTCCTCCGGGGCTGCCTCGGCCTGGGGAGGGTGGGGGTCCTCGCAGGGGTGGCTGCTCCTCTTCCTTTTCCCTGGAGGTGGCTCCCTAATGGGCCGGCCCAGCAGCTCCCCCCGCCCCAACGTGGGGCCCCGGGGTGGTTCTCCACAGAGTAGGGGCCGCGCGAGCTTAGGAAATCCTGGCCCGGGGTGTAGGTTCCAGGGGGGCGCGGGGCAGCCTGCGCAGGAAACAGTCTCCCTGGTGGCAGCCCCCAGCCTTTAGAATTCCCTGCCCCGAGAGATCCGCCTCGCCCCCATCACGGGCTGTTTTTAACCAGGGCTGATGAGGCCTCCTGTTTGTGTGGCCTGGGTGGCTGTTTTGTCCTTTGGGCCACCTTATCTTTCAGTTTGTTTTATTGTTGTTGTTGTTATTATTTTTTAAAATTTTTACATTTATATCCCGCTCTTCCTCCAAGGAGCCCAGAGTGGTGTACTACATACTTGAGTTTCTCTTTCACAACAACCCTGTGAAGTAGGTTAGGCTGAGAGAGAAGTGACTGGCCCAGAGTCACCCAGCTAGTTTTATGGCTGAATGGGGATTTGAACTCGGGTCTCCCTGGTCCTAGTCTAGCACTCTAACCACCACACCACGCTGGCTCAAAAAAAGATACGCTGTTCCCATACCGGGAGTCGAACCCGGGCCGCCTGGGTGAAAACCAGGAATCAGTGTGTATATGGTGTGTTCAATGGATCATAGAGGTTGTTCTGATTGTAGAAGGGGAAGCCGGGTATCCCTCTCTTTACCAGGAAACGAATGCATGGTCCAGAACAAACCTGGGACACAAGTGGGTGAGGCTGAAAGTGAGTGACAGTCCCAATGGGCTTCATGGCTGAGTGGGATTTGAATCCGGGTCTCCCCAGCCCACTTGAACCATGGCTTACCACCTTTGCAGAGGACTCGATTTGATGCTGTGATTAAAGCAATGAGCTGGAATGCTCATTGATTAGCACCAGTGACTTGCAGGAAACCTCTTAAGTGGTGATTGTGGCCACCTCCAGTAGAAGTGACTAGTCTGGGGAGCTGTGTTTGCATTGGCAGGTTGCTTTGCGGGAACCACACCAGGCTTCTGGGAGGCGCTAAGCAACAAGGCCACTGTCTGTGGTGCTTAGGAGCTCAATTTTCAGAGGAAGAGCGGGATATAAATGTAAAGTAAAATAAAATATTCTCTCTCCAGAGTGGGGGCAGTGCATTGTAGTAGCCTGTCTCTATCTGGGCATCCTCTTCCGGGCACTTTTCTGCACCACCCCTGACAGCTGCTCTAGCTCTGGAGTCATGACAAGCCGAGAGTGAGCACATGTGTTTCCCTGTCTCTTTCACCCTTCAGAGCCATATGCCCTACGGTGGCCCAGGTGAAAAGTTTGTTTACAATCAGTTGTTGAAGAAAAGGAGTATTTTTAAGGTTTCCAGGCAGATAGGCATTAGTGTGTGTTGCTCGAGAGAGGGAATGTTTTGCTTTATAATATGTATGCTGTGTTTTCAGAGGACTCTGGAAAATGGCTTCTCTAATTATTCTAATAAGTTCTTGATGTAGGAGTAACCCTGTGAAGCTGCCCTTGAATGCTGTTTAATTAAGACTGCGCGGCTGTGGCTGCTGTTCTCTGCCAAGCTGGCTACTGTGAGCTTCCCTCCCTGCTCTTTCTTTAAGGTTATTCTTGGAGTTGCTTCTCGGGATCTGTTGTGTCTTCGGGAAGAAACAGGCCACTGAGACGTCTATATAACCGTTTATTTTTAAAAGAGACGTTCCCTCAACTGACTGCTACAAGACAGTTCAGCACCTGGTATCTGGGGGGTTGAGCCCCACACATGCTGATGACGACAGAGCTTTGGGGGAGAAGAGGAGGCGGCGACTGCTTTTCTCTTGCGGTGTGAGAGCCGCTGGGATGGCTGCTGCAGTGGTCACGAAGACGGCCTGGAAGCTGCGTGAGTGGAGACTGCTTTTCTGTCTTCGCAGTTGGAGCTCCTCTGCCTGTCTGTCTGTTGCTCCCTTCTGTCCACTCTGTTTCCACCTTTGCTTCCCCAAGGAGTCCTGGGCTTTCTCTCCCTCTCCTTCCTTCTCCCCACCCCACTGGCCAAGTGTGACATTTTTATTGCCCATTCTCTGACCAAGGCTGCTCTTCCCGCTGGTGGGACATCAGACCGAATGTTCCCCACGACACCCTTCCCCTTGCCATCCAGACTCCCTCAGTTCAGGCAAGGGCCCACAGCAAGGTGGCCACACTTCTGGTGTGCCCCAGGGCCACCTTCGGTGCTGAGTGCCAGGGAGCCTCACCGGGCGGTTGCTTGCAAAGGGCTGTTCTAGTTGTCTTGGCAAGTGGACCCTCCACAGGCATGAAGCAGGTGCCGCCTGCAGCACAGCCAACGCTGCACACGGCATCTCGGTGGCACTTGTCCTGCTCTGAGCTGCCACCGGGTGTGGTTGGTGCTGTTTTGGTGCCACTCTTTTCTCAGCCTTGTCTAGCTCCAGGTATTTCTAAAGTGAATTTTTTACCCCTTGTGAAATCACTAATGACTCGGGAGATGCCCACATAAGGTGCCCTGTGTGGTGTTTAGGCGTGGAGCACCAGAGGTGATAATTAAGAGGAACGAAGAATGCTTTGCTCAGATTACAGGGGTGAGCTGTGTGGTTACTAAAGGCAATGCTGCGGAATGTGTGGAGCTTTGCCTTTTGGACAGGGCTGCACAACTCCAGTTCCCCTGCAGATGCTGGGCCACACTCCTCATAACCCCTGACTTTTGGCCACCGTGGCTGGGGATGTTGGGAGTTGTCATCCGACCACAGCTGCAGGGCCACAGTTGTGCAGCCCTGGTTAGTACCTGGGCCCCCTAGCACTGCAGGCTCCTTGTAGCGCCCGCCGGTTGCTGCTTTGTCCACTTGCAGTTGTGTGCAGAATTGCAAAGTTCCTGCCATACCGCAGTAGGTGTCGTGTGTGTTTTGGATGCAGACGGACCCTGCTGTGATCTGCTTTATCTGACCATGTGCCTCTCGGACTAAACAGTTGTGCTAAAAACGCTTGTTGTATTGCTCTACCACTGTTCTGGGGGGTGGGGGGAGAAGTAGGAAAAACCCAGTGAGGAAAACACGGGGCGGGGTGGGGGTGGGGGCACTGGGTGGATGTTGTTTGAAGAGTGAGTGAGTGAGTGAGCAAGGTGTACCAGTTCCAGACTTAAGCACCCTGGCTGGAAGTACCCTCTGACATTTTCAAGCAAGGAGGTCTTGCACTGGAAGAGTCTTCTGAGTCAAGAGCACTTTAGTCTTTAACAGCGGGTGGGCACCCTTGGTTCTCCAATTGTTGCTGAACTCCCATCATCCCCAGCCACAATGTATTGCCCTTAATTTATTGTGTCTGGGGATGATGGGAGTTCTAGTTCAACAACAGCTGGAGAACCAAAGTTGCCCAGCCCTGGATGATGAGAAGTATGTGGGGGGCAAGGAGTCTCTTCTTTGTGACTGATAAAACATTTGTCCAAAAGAAAAAAGAAAAGAAGAAAAAAGAATTCCTTCTGAGCTCTGCAGAGACTCATGGGTGTGCACAGGGTACTCACCTAACAGAGCTTGCAGGTGCTGTGGTGTCTGAACAACAAGAGCAACAAATATTTATATACTGCTTTTTGACAAAAGTTTCCAAAGCCATTTATATAGAGAAATAATAAATAAATAAGATAGATCCCTGTCCCCAACGGGCTCACAATCTAAAAAGAAACATAAGATAGACACCAGCAACAGTCACTGGAGCTACTGTGCTGGGGGTGGAGAGGGCCAGTTACTCTCCCCCTGCTAAATAAAGAGAATCACCACGTGATCCGTTTGGCTTCTGAGCAGAATGCTGAGCTTGCTCCAACTTGCACACGTACAGCAAAGTTGCACTGGTGTCCCTCGATTTTAAAAAAGACCCTCACAGTTCAGTCCTGTATACATAAGAATTGGGTTCAGTGGTGCTTACTTTCCTCTGCATGCTTATCTGATTGCAGCCTTAATTTATTTTGCAAATGCTACAATGCCTGTGAAATAATCTCACTTCTCTACCTGACTACTAAATATCAGCGTAAATGTGTGTATAGGGTGCAAGGTGATGATCCATACAGGCAGACCACAACTCAGTGGCGGAGCATCTCTTTGTTTGTGAAAGGCCTTGGGTTCAATCCCTGGCAGCATCTCCAGACATGGCTAGGAAAGACCCCTCTCTGGAGAGCTGCTGCCAGTCAGTGTAGACAACACTGAGCTAGATGGCCTGATGGCCTGACTCGGTATAAGGCAGCGTCCTCTGTCCAAAGCACTCCTCTCCTGTCTTTGCTTCCTCATGCAGAGGAGATCACCGCTCACAGCAGCAATGTGTCTTCCCTTGTGTTGGGCAAGAGTTCGAGCCGGCTGCTGGCAACGGGGGGAGACGACTGTCGGGTTAACATCTGGTCAGTCAACAAGCCCAACTGTATTATGGTAAGAGCTGACTCCTCTCGCTTTGCTGGTGGATGAGACTGGCCAGGAAGCAACAGATTTGCCAGAGAGAAACCCACCCTTTCCCTCCTTTCTGTATCCTGTCATTGCTCTGCTAAACTGCCTCTCTGCCAAGGCTTCCTTTACATCGCTTTAGCCATCCTCCTGATTTCTTCATGGGGAGGGAGCTTTGGGGTTCTTCTGTGCTCTCTCCCTCTCTCTCTGGCTGGCATCCTGACCAATGAAGGGTGCGTGTAAGGAGGCTCTTCCCAGGAGCCTGTGTGCAATTCCCCCAGGCCGCCTGCACCTGCTGTGGCAGGCTGGGACTTCTGAGTGCAGCTCAAACCCGCCATTGGCCCTGTGAGGCGCAGAGCTTGCCTTTTGCCCAGCTGATACACTTGGGGCCCAGAAGGAGCTGCAGTGGCCAGTCCAGGATGCCTCCAGTTCCTGCCCTGGGCCTCTTCCCCTTGGTTCACCATGACTTTTTCCTCTTGTCCAGAGTTTGACAGGTCACACAACCCCAGTGGAGAGTGTGAAGATCAACACAAACGAAGAGCTGATTGTTGCTGGATCCCAGTCGGGCTCCATTCGCATCTGGGACCTGGAAGCTGCCAAAAGTAGGTTCAAAGGCCGTTTTTGCGCCTCCCACTTTCTTGGTTGTATTGCATTTGCCTGGCTCTGTGAATAGCCTAGAGCAGCAGTGAGCAACTTCCCCAGCTCTGAAAACTGCAGAAGCAGCTTTGCAGCCACACTTTCAAATGTATGTTTGCAACTGAGAAGGCTATAAAGTTACCCTTTGCATCCATCCTGTCCCCCACCCCACCCAGGGAAAGAAGAGCTTTTGGGCCACAGGTTTCCTTTCTGTGGCATATAGCTGTTTTGTCAGGGGGAAAGTGGAAAGGGTCTTCTCTTTTGACACAACTAATTTGAGAAGGGGCCTTCTCGTGATCTAGCCCAGTAGTGCTCTGCAAAGTTTCTGGGAGAGCCTGGACCCTGGTGTCTTCTCAAATATAACCAATAATTCTAGTAATTCATTTCTAAGAGATTGTTACTGTAGAGTTCAACATATGTATATTACATTCTGATTTCATTTCAAACCAGGTTATTTTTAAAAAGAGGCACTTAACTGAAACTCTAATGCTTGCTTTTCCATTTTTTTCCCCTCTCCCACCTAGTTCTCCGTACACTAATGGGCCACAAAGCCAACATCTGCAGCCTAGACTTCCACCCTTTTGGAAGCTTTGTAGCTTCAGGATCCATGGACACCAACATTAAAGTAAGGCCACTGTGTCTCGTCCCCTCCTAGCTAGCATACACGGAGGGCTGTTCCTAAGACATCCCCTGCTTATGTGTTAGTGCTCATAGATGCTTTTGACATTCCTGTTTGACACCTTTTTCAAAATTCTGCTGCCAAATGCAGATTCTTGAGCAAGTTGATCATGAATTCTTGTGCACTTCATGTCTGCATTTGCCTAAAAATTAAATTGTGTTTTCTTTTGTGTAGCTTTGGGATGTTAGAAGAAAAGGTTGTGTCTTCCGGTACAAGGTAAGAAACTTTGCAAGATAAGAAAAGAAACCTCTTCTGTCTCAATAGAGTATTTCTGAAATCCACTTATGCCGCTTGGAGGTGCTGTTTTGTGCAGCTGGAGCAGAGTTACAGAGACGGTGACTGCTACATTAGGGGGTTCTCCAGCTTGGATCCCCAGAAGTTGTTGGACTTCGATTCCCATCAGCCTTTGGCCACTGTGACTGGGGATGATGGGAGTTGAAGTCCAACAACCACCCCTGTGTTACATCAAGTTGAGGCAGCAACTGTGTTTCCTGATACATCAAAGTCAGGTCTCTTGGACACCAGTGCCCTGTGTGTGCATTTTTCCAGCTGATATACTACATCTCATTTTCTTCAGAATTGGCCAGAAAAATCAAGACAAGCTACCAAGGTGTAATAACAGCAGCAGCACACCAGCAGCTAATATAATGTGTGTTAGTCTTTCATGATAGTAATCAGTCTTGGGTAACTTCTTGTTTTTGGATGACAACTCCCTGGCCACCGTGAGCAAAGGCCAGGGATGTTGGTAGTTGAGAAACCCCAGTTCTGATGTTAAGGCGAATA
This sequence comes from Hemicordylus capensis, assembly GCF_027244095.1. Classification (NCBI taxonomy): domain Eukaryota; kingdom Metazoa; phylum Chordata; class Lepidosauria; order Squamata; family Cordylidae; genus Hemicordylus; species Hemicordylus capensis. The sequence continues at coordinate 1,669,931 of NC_069665.1, forward strand.
TGCCTTAATCTCTTGCCCTGCCTCCAAGGGGCTCAAGCAGCAAACACAAATGGGCCCCTGGTGAGTTAGATTTGGTTGAGATTTGGTGACTGGTTGAAAGACACCCACAGCGAACTTCCAGGTTAAGCAGAGATCCCTGGCCCAAATCTGGCACGTCACTGGCTCACACTGACAGCTCCTTCACAGATGGATAAGGTCACCCTTGCTGGATGTTGTGGGGCCTCACAGAACTCCCTTTACAGGGCCACACGCAGGCAGTCCGGTGCCTCCGCTTCAGTCCTGATGGGAAGTGGCTGGCATCGTCGTCAGATGACCACACGGTGAAGGTAGGAGAACGTCCTCTGCAGCCTGCCCATCTGTCACCTCGTCCGTTTTGTGTCAGTCACTTGTGCCTCCTTTGCCTATATTAAGAAATGTCCAGAGTACCTGGAAGTGGGGCTGGGCGGCTGGACCTGCTAGAGCCTCGGGGCTTCTTTCTCTCTCCAGCTGTGGGATCTGGCTGCTGGGAAGATCATGTTTGAGTTCGCTGGACATGTGGGACCAGTGAATGTGGTTGAATTCCATCCCAATGAATACCTTTTGGCCTCCGGGAGCACTGACAGGTAAACTCTTTCTGAGAGGCCACTGTGGATGGGGATGATGGGAGTGGTAGTCCAACCACATCTGGAGACCCAGGTTTGAGAACCCTGCTTTATTGGCTTGCAGAACGGTCCGGTTCTGGGACCTGGAGAAGTTCCAGGTGGTGAGCTGCATTGAAGAAGATGTTGCTCCTGTCAGGTGTGTGGGAAGAGATGGTGGGCCATGTACTTCCTTCATGCCCCTTTGCTGTGAGCACCTTTGATGCTTCTGTGCTCTGTTAAGCCTCTGGTCCAGCTGAGGGTTTCCCAGGAGATGAGAAATGCATGCAGGTGGAGGCTGGCAGGAGTCACAGTGGCAGCACATCTTGTTGCCAGCACCATTTGGATGAGCTTCCTGCCTGCCACCTTGGAGAAGCCGCTGCCAGTCTGTGAAGACCATACTGAGTCAGATAGACCAATGGTCTGACTCGGTATATGGCAGCTTCCTATGTTCCTATGAGCTGCACCCTACTCCTCCTTCCCCCTTCAGGTGTGTGCTGTTTAACCCCGACGGCTGCTGCCTGTATGCCGGCTGCCAGGACACGCTGCGCGTCTACGGCTGGGAGCCCGAGCGCTGCTTCGACGTGGTTTTGGTGAACTGGGGCAAAGTGGCCGACCTGTCCATCTGCAACAACCAGCTGGTGAGTGGCTGGAGTGGAGCTGGCCCTGGAGCCTCCTGGCCTGCGACTGGGCAGCTGCAGCTGCTGCAAGAGGCCCTCCTGGAAGCTGCAGCAACCAGGGGGCTGTGGGGCTGCTTGCGCCCCTGTGTCGGCCATGCACACCGCGGCGGCGGCCTTGGGCCGATCCTTGGAGATGCCCTGCAATCCCAGACATGGATTGCCTTCTGTCCTTCCTAGATTGGTGTTTCTTTTGCACAAAGCACAGTCTCTTCATTTGTCGTGGACCTCAGCCGAGTCACAAAATGTGGGTCCGGCCTCCACGGCCTGGTGAGGGATGACAGGCCTCCTGTTCAGCCAGTGCCTGGGGGGTCCTCCCTCCGGCGCATCTACGACCGGCCCTCCACAACGTGCAGCAAGCCCCAAAGGTAAGGAAGGCAGGCAGCCCCCCCCCCCGTGTGGCTGGCTTCATGATGCCGTGAAGGCGTGGGGGACTGAACGGAGAGCAACCCCCTGCGTGTGCGTCTCCAGCCTGCTTTGTGTCTGGCTTCCCAGCAGAGTGAAGCACAACTCTGAGAGCGAGAGGCGTAGTCCAAGCAGCGATGACGACAGGGATGACAAGGAATCCACTGCCGAGATCCAGAACCCCGAGGACTACAAAGAGATCTTCCAGCCAAAGAACTCCATCAGTGAGCATCGCTGCAGTGGTCAGGATGAGGCTTAGCTGGGCCGTGACCCTGGGGCGAACGTGGTAGCTTCTGGCACTCCCCGGCTCTGAATGTCCAGGCTTCTGGCGCGGCTGCGGTTGTGAAGGAACGAACTCTCTTCCCTTCCTGCGCCCTGCCCGGCCAAGCTGCTCTTGCCCCCAGAAACTCCAGGAGACCAGTCTTGAGGGGCAGCTTCTGGAGCTGGGCAGAGGTGGCCACTGGCAGCCTGGCGCTGTCTGTGCAGTACAGCATCTTTTCTGTGTGGGGTGGGCCCCCTGGCAGGGAGCCCCGAGTCTGTCCCGGTGATGGCTAAGAAGGAACCACTTTGAGAACTTGGGTTGAAAAGCAGGATATAAATACAGTATATGCTGGAAGGGAGGGTAGTCCTCCCTGCCCCCCCAGTTTGAAAGTCTTGTGCCCCACCCCAGCCATCTGTAGGGCAGAACAGGGCTTTGCTTCCATAAAGGAGCCCACCTGCCCCGCCCCCCCCCCCGGCAGGGGATGCGGTACTGCCTGGAGACGGGCACACGGCGAGTGGCTACCTCTGCACGGACATTCCAGAGCACAGCCCGAAGGCTAGCAAGAGCAATTCGGGCTGCGGACTGGCATATTTGGCCTCGTGGTGAAGGGTGCCGTGTTCCCCGTCTGCTTCCTTCCCTTAGACAGCAGTTGTGTGTTGAAATCAACATCGCTCCATTCCAGAAAAGAAGTGGGGGCACCGTGCCTTTGGGGGAGGTAAACGTGTGTGTGCACCTTTCCACGAGTGTCCTCATGTATGACACATAAAGTTGGTCTTGCCATACATGGGAAGCAGCCATTAGTGTGAGAGGACCATATTCTGCACAGACACACGTTACAGTCACACTGGAGCTTGTCTGGGTGGCTGGATTTCTGGGGTGGCTCCTGCCCACGAAACAAGGTCCAAGGCTGGGTTTCTGTCTCTTGCAGCTCGAACCCCACCCTGCAAGAGTGAGCCTTTCCCCGCACCTCCCGAAGATGGTGAGTTGGGACTTCGTTCTTCAGTGAAGGGGTGGTTGGGTTCTGGAGGCGGCCAAAAAACAGTCTCGTCCCTCCTATTGCTGATTGATCAAGAAGGGTTGAGTCAGGCTTGTTTTCTTCAGAGCCTCTCCCACCATCACCACCACCACCACCACCACCACCACCACCAGCAGGCCTGGGATTCCTTGCCACCAAAGATCCATGGCGCCTTCGTGTCCCCGGGCAGCCCAGAGGAACAGGAGTCTTCTGCACTTTCCTCTTGCTCCCAGGAGGCTGCTTTTGATCTCCAAGGAGGAGCTCACGCTTGCCTCACATTCTTAAGAGCACACCGTCTTCTTCTTCTTCTTCTTCTTCTCCTCCTCCTCCCCAGAGCCCATGCCTGCGAAAGAAGCACCAAGGCCCAGTCCAGCAGCAGATCTCCAAAAGCCGTCGCCAAGCCAGGAGCCTGTAAGTGCCTTGCCCCCATCGCCCCCCTCTCTCTCGCCTTCCCCAGCAAAAGGCCTCCCGCTGCATGAAGCGGAGGCTGCTGAGCCCTGGGCAGGGGCTGGCGGTCTGGGTGGAGGGGCTTGAGAGCTGGTGCTGAGGGTGGCTGGCATTCTGCTTGAGCACAGAGAGGCCTGCTTCCAAGTGCGCAGGCTGAGTAGGGCGGTGGTGATCCTTCAGGCAGAAGCTAAACGGGACTGAGGTGGCCTTGGGCTTCCACCCAAGGGCTGCAGGTTCTTCTGGCCCACTGCTGCCTTAGTCTTGGACGTTGCTGCTTCCCAAGGGGGAGGCAGGAGAGCAGCAGCAGATCCTCCCCTGTCCCTCGCTTAACTGAGCCTTGCAGTCACCTGGGATCAGGGGTGTGTTTGCCCAGTTGCACCACCAGGCTGCAAGCTCCATCTGGAGGCTCCCCCGGCCGGGGTCCTTCTGCTCTGATTTGGTCTCCACTCCCCACTGCAGCCTGAACCCGTTCAGAAGCCGCCAGTAGCCCCCTCAGCCCCCCCACCCAAGGTGGAGCCCCCCGTGATCCCTGCTGCCAGGAACGAGCCTATTGGGCTGAAGGCCTCCGACTTCTTGCCGGTAAGTTGCTTGCCTGTAGAAGAGGGGCTGGGCAAAGCAGTCGGCTGCCCCTTGGCTGGGAGGGCGGCCAGCCAGCCACTTGCCTGCTCCAGAAGCGGAGGGCTTTTAAACTGCAAGCCTCCCTGTCTCTGGAGGAAAGCATCCGTTACTGGAGAACTTGTATTTTCCTTTCTGAAGCTCACTTAAGTCCACTGGAATTTGTGGAGGGTAACTGATTAGTCTGTGAACCAGGCCCACAGATTTGCCCATCGCTGCATCTCGGGGGATGTATGTTCACAGTGGTGTTTGGCAACGTCTCCCTTCCTCGAGATGGAAAACAAGTGATAGCTGCCTTGTTGCACTTGCAGCTTTCTCGGTGTTATCACCCCCCTCTTTATCCCGACCCCCAAACAATTCAGGTGAAATTGCAGGTCCTTTTTGCACAGAGAAAATGTGCAAATGGTTGTATTCTCTCCATGGAGTCATCTTTGGAGGACATGCCTGCCAATTTCCATTTCCATTCCTCTGACAACATTGATAACATTTTGTAGTGGTTTTTGTGTGTTTAAAACTCTTTAAAGCTTTTAAAGCACCATAGCAAGTTTGGACGCTGTGGGCCCAATGGCCAGGACAATCCAAGCATGGTAACCTGCTGGAGGTCTTGCAATGCAAGCACCTCTTTTCCCATCTCTAGGAGGGCAGACCTTGTCAAAAGCCCCAATGAGCATTCTCTCCTCCCCCCCCCCCCCGCCAAGCTGGCTCATGTATGGAACGATCAAAACATGAGAGGGCTTACACACTAGAATTGAGAAAAGACCCCAGCTGAAAGGAGAGCCTCATCCCTCCATTGCTGGGGTGCAGAGGAACTCCAGGCCACCTGGCCCTGCTTGGAGGCTGCCACGGCCCACCTCCTTGCCCATCTTGGTGGGTCTCCCTTCTGTCTCTGCACTTGCAGGCTGTGAAGAACCAAAGCCTGACGGAGATCGTGGACGAGGAGGCCATGTCCCAGATCCGGAAAGGCCACGAGACCATGTGCGTGGTGCTTACCAGTCGCCACAAGAACCTGGATACAGTGAGGGCTGTGTGGAGCACTGGAGACATCAAGGCGAGTGGGGCCGGGGGTGGGGCGTTCCTAGACTTGACACCTCCCTGCCTAAGATAGCAGCAGTTCACCAGGCACTTGCATGTGTTCCTTTTTTGCTTGGCAGAATACAGCCCGCCCGCCAGCCCACCCAGCAAGCAGCTGTTGTCCTAGAGCAAGGCTGAAACCTGCAGACATCCCTCTCCACCCCCCTGCCCCCCCCCAGATCAGTGGCTGCAGGCCTTATGAAGACGCTCCACTTCACTGCCTCTTGCTTGTTTCCTGTGGGAGGCCCTCGTGATGTCCCTCTACCGTGAGCCTCACCATAATTCTGTCCTGCCTGTGTTGCCTTTCCTCAGACATCTGTGGACTCTGCTGTGGCCATCAATGACCTTTCGGTTGTCGTGGACCTCCTGAACATTGTCAACCAGAAGGCGTGAGTTCCCAGGGTGCTTCTCTGTCGCAAGGAATGGGCTGCTGTGCCCAGCTGGCGTGGTTGTCTCCCGTTGGCTGCCTCCGTGGGCTGCTTCAGCCTCACCTGGTTGGGGCAGAGAGGACAGGAGTGGTTGGCCACAGGGGCGCTCCAGGGTCTGACCACTCGGCCGGCACAAGTCTGCTAGCAAGCCCTTCGCCTGATCCCCAGCCCCTGTTCTTGCTGCAGGTTCCTTCCTGGCAACCCCTTGTCCTGTCTGGGGTTCACAGGAAGTAGAAGGTTTGATCGTCTTGGGTGCTTTGTGGGGCTTCGAGTCTGTGGCAGGACTTGGATGCCTTGTGAATGGTTCCAAGTAGGAGGAGGAGAGCCACAGATTTTTGGCCACGGGTTCCCATGCTTGGGTCTCCAGATGATGCTGGACTACAACTCCCAGCATCCCCAGCCACAAAGGCTTGCAAAGGCCATTGTGGCAGGGGGTGATGGGGGTTGTCATCCATCATCCTCGGGAGACCTCTGCTTGGGCACACCCGGCCTAGACCACGTTCCATCTGGAGGCGAACCTCCGAAGCTGCCTTCTCATTGCTGGGTCCTTTGCAGCCCAGCGCTGGTAGCTGGTTCTCCAGGATCCCACCCGGAGGTACTTCCCAGCCCTGTGACCCAAGATCCATCTTGGCAGGAGACGCCAGGAGTTGTTTCTGGCACCTCCTTGGTGAAGGGGAGGTGTGCACCCCCCTGCTCTGTCTGGCAGAGCTCTGTAAGCTGAACAGGGCGGGGGCCTGTGTTCCTTTCCAGATCTCTCTGGAAGCTGGACCTGTGCACCGTCGTCTTGCCTCAGATCGAGAAACTTCTGCAGAGCAAATACGAAAGGTGAGTCTCCGGCAGAGCAGATCTCCCTCGGGATTAAGGCCGTTGGATCTGTGGAGCCCTGCATTGCCCAGCTGTGGCAGGCGGCTTTGGAGAGGGACTCCAGAGGCAGGCAGTTCGTCAGTGGTGTTTGCACGGGGATGGTGGTCCTGAGGCCGAGAGAGAAGTGGCTGGCCCAGGGTCGCCCAGTGCGTTTCATGGCTGAGCAGGGATTTGAACTGGGGTCTCTCTTGATGAAGGGACTTCATCAAGGTGTGCAGTCACCCTGTATCTGGCCCTGGGCAGAGAGCGCACCTGCTTCTGAGCAACGGGCTGCTTGCCTGTGGCTGCTCGGCTTGCTCCTTCTTCTTCCTCCACCCGCTCTGTCCATCGCCCGTTTCCAGGCCAAGCCTGGCTGTGACCGTCTTCTGCTTCTCTCTCTCTCTCTCTCTGCCAGTTACGTTCAGACGGGCTGCACGTCCCTGAAGCTGATCCTGCAGAGGTTTCTGCCCCTGATCACCGACATCCTGGCTGCGCCGCCATCCGTGGGGGTGGACATCAGCAGAGAGGAGAGGTAGTCTGTCCTGGGGGCCGGAGGGCCTTGCAGCCGCCTCGCTGTCCGGCTCTGGTCGCCTGAAGGTCTGTGACGGAGCTGTTGGGCCTCTGCCCTTGTTGTGCTGCTAGCCAGGGGAGCTCACACCCCTCCCCCCGGCTAGCTCTCCTTGCATGTAGGAATTGCAGCTGGCCGCCACTTACAGCTCGCCTCTTGCCTCCCTCCCCCCCTTACTTCACAGAGCCCTGAAGTCCTCCCCCTGTTACTGTAAGGGTGTTTCTGTCTGTCTGGCTAGCGGGAGGGGAAGCTAAGCAGGCATGTGGGTGCATGGATCTGCTGCTGATAGGGGCAGAGAGGACACCCCACTTGGATTCCTGCCAGCCGGCCTGACTGGGAGCCTCGGAAGAAAGGCTGGCCCCGCCTGCAGTGCACAGCACAGCTCCTCTCTGCATCCCTGCTCTTTAACGTGCCTGTTCTTTCCACACCGCCTCACGTCAGCACTTGGGGCGGGAGGAGGTTGACCTTTTGGGGGAGCAATCAGGGGAGCTTCCAGCACAGCCTGCCTCCTCCCTGTGTGTGACCTGAACAGAAGTCTGGTCTCTCCCCCCGCCCTCCCCAGTGGGCTTACAGTCTCCCTCTCCCTCTCTCTCCTCTCCCCCTTGGCAGGCTCCACAAATGCCGCCTGTGCTACAAGCAGCTGAAGAACATCAGCAACATCATCAAGAACAAATCTGGACTCAGCGGCCGCCACGGCAGTGCCTTCCGCGAACTGCATCTCCTGATGGCCATCCTGGAGTGACAGCAGCTGCCTCCGCCTCCGCCCTGACAAGCACACCAGCAGGCCCCCCACTCCAGCCAGCTTTGGGCATGCCGGCTTGGCGCCCCCACCCCCCTCCGGTGCTGGCCCCGGGAGGCAGCAGGGACTGCAAGCGGCTCCATCTCCAGTGCCTTACAGGCTGGATTGCAAGCCAGGCAGCCCTGCTCCAGCACAGCCCCCCTCCTCTGCCCGCCCTCCAGGCAAAGCTATGCTGGAATATGGGGCTGAGAGGCCTTCCCCGGGGGCAGCCAGCCAGCCCTGTCCCCGGGCCCAGGAGCTTGGCTTCCCTGTCCAGGCTCGCTGCTGTGTGACTCCCAGCTGGGGAGGTGGGTGGGGCCGGGCCAGTCTGACGTCTGTGCACCTGTGATGAGCTGCAGCCTGTCCTCTGTGTTGCGGCAGGGGGGCTGCCCCTTCTTGGCTGTGCCCACAGTGGAAACCTCAAGGCTGGGGCCTGGGATGCTCTTCCCCCGACGTCTCTTGTTCATAAGCTGGAGCTCGCTGTTTGTGAAACTGTAACTTATGATGAATTGTATTAAAACATCGGTAACTTTCCGTTCGGATAACTGTGGCATGTTCTGTTTCCCCACCCCAGGACTGGCTCCCCCTAACAAGCTCAGTGGGTGGGGAGCCATTGCTGCCTCCCGCTTCCCAGCAGCTCAGGTTGCTCCTTTCTCTCCTGTGCTGCCGGCAGGCTGCATGTTTGTCAGGTAGAGCTGCACACTGCTGATGAATGGCCAGTCTGCAGGCAGCATGGGGGAGAGAGAAGCCACCTGGGCTGCCAAGAAGTAGAGCCAATTGCGCCTCCTTTGGTGAAAGGGGCCATCACTTGGGTGCCAGTCGTGCTTCCCCCAACCCCGCCCCATAGCCCTCTGCTAGCCTCTGCGCTTGGGCACTGTTTCAGCTCCTCTTCTGCATCACTGGCCACAAGCTATACAAGTGAAAGGAGAGGCATCAGTCGAAGACCATCTGAGACAGAATCCTCTGTCTAGATTCCTCCAGGCAGCTAGAGGAGATTATCTTTTACTTCCCCTCCAGCTCCAAACCAGCACTTGCCTCACTAACCCAGAATTTAGGGAGCAGGTCAGGGGAGGGAGGTGGGGAGAGAATGGGCTCCCTCCCCACTGGAGCAACAAGAAAAGTAGGGAAACTTGAAAGGCTTTTTAATTGATATAATACATCCAGATCAGACAGGATTTGAACCAAAGAGATACATGAAAGACAATCTGAGATATATACTGAATGCGATAGGCGATATTTCAAGGAATAAGAGTTAAGTAGCAATGATTTTTTTGGAGGCAGAGAAAGCTTTTGACAATCTGGATTGGTCCTTCTTGTTTAAACTATTAGAAAGAATGAACTGTGGTCTGAATTTCCTTTCATGGATTCTAAGTATTTACCAGGAACAATCGGCAAAGATAATAGTGATGTTATCTAAAAAATCCTCTATTACGAAGGCTACTAGACAAGGGTGCCCCCTTTCACCACTATTATTTATTTTAGCTCTTGAACCATTGGTGACGAAGATAGGGCAGGAACAAAAAATTTCTGGAATTAACATAAAATAGAATTGTATGTTGATGATGTGGTTCTTACAATCACTCAGCCAAAGGGCTCTGGACTCAATAATGGGGCATATAAATCATTAGAGCATGGTTTCAGGCTATAAGATCAATAAAAATAAAAAGCAGATTCTTACATGGAACTTGTTCATGGAACTACAGAATTATTGTATCTGAAAGACAAGACTGGATTTCAACTAACAGAAAAACCAATCAAATATTTGGGGATTAATTTATCAGTGAATAATAAGAACTTGTTTAAGAATAATTCATTTACATGTAGCCTTTTTAGCAGATTTAACCAGGTGGAAAAAAATTCTTTCTTGGCTGGGAAGCATAGCGTCTATTAAAATGAATATTTTGCCAAGAATGAACAAATGATCCCTATTAAAATTGAAGATAAGACATTGAATCTGTGGCAGAGGTATATAAATTATTTGATCTGGGCCAACAAAAAACCAAGAATAAAGTTCAGGATCATGTAAGATGCAAAAGAGGACTGGCCATCCCTAATTTGAAACTATATCATCATGCCAGTTGTTTGACATGGATTTTGGACTGGATTAGAGAGCCATATGGTTCATTGATGGCTATGGTTGGATCAGATCTTTTCAAAGGGTTAGATAAGTATTTATGGATAAATATAAAAAGGAAAGATCATAACATAAAATCCCATACAATTAGAAGCAGTCTATACTACACGTTTGGGACAAATATAAGAACAGGGTAAGTGCAGATTTATCACTTTTGGCTTCTATTTTAAATATCTATTTCCACGAAGAAGAACATTCCAGAAATCTTGTCCAATGGAGAGTGAAGTCATACAACTTGCAAAGTTTAACTACAGGAAGAGCAAAAATGAAATCCATCCAGACTTTTGCTCTGGAATGGTCCAAAGAGCCCTCATGGTTTCAGTACTTACGAATTAGTACTATAGTGTAGAAAGAAATACAAAGACAAGGTGGCCAACTTAGAGACTTAACACAATCTGAAGTATTAATAACTAAAAACACCGATTATTTATTGGGATTGATATATAAATTGCTATTGAAATATGACTCAGAAACAAAACAAGTAAAAGATTATGATGAAGTGGATGCAAAATTTAAACAGGACAATTGACATGCAACAATGGGAATATCAATGGAAAGTGAAACATTAAATTTACAGCAAGTAGTACCTTAAGGGAAAACGGGTACAAAATGTATTACTGGTTGGTATATTACTCTTATGATGATTGCAAAGATGGATAGTAATTACTCTGGAGAAGATTGTTGGAAATGCAAGAGCCATGTGCGGACATGTTCATCATATGTGGTGGATGTGTAGTAAAGCACAACAATTCTGGGGGGGAAATTCACCATAAGATGCAAGAAATTTTAAACATAAATTTCCCTTATTCATCAGAGACTTTTTGTTAAATATGACTAAATCTTGTTTTCCTACTAAATATACATAGTTGTCTTTGTACATTATTACTGCAGCTAGGATTTTCTATAGCTTCCATGGCTAAGATTACTGCTTACTTACAGGACACTTCAGATGAAACATTTGCTTGAATTTGGGAACCTTTTATAAATTATAATTTAGCACAGAGTCAACACCCACATCCAAGATTTGGTTTATCTTTTTAGAACAGATGGTTAATTAAAGCATTCTCTTTGTGTTTTTTTAATTTTACTTGGTATAAGGGTGTTTCCCCCCCTCTTTCTGGAGGGTTGACAAGGGAGGGCTGTTGAATTCCTTATTGATGGAAGCAATTATGAGATAGATGTTCAAGAGATGTTAATGTGTGGTAACTGTGAAGTTACTTTTATCTTTTTGTTATGTTTCTTTTTCTATTTCTATTGTTTTGTTGGAAAAATAAAAAGATATTCAAAGGAAAGAAAAGTGGGGAAATTTGAGTGGTTGGGGGGAGATATGAGAGCAGTGGGAGGTGGCCATTCTCCATGACAGTGCTGGGTTCCAGGTTCTCACTTGTGCCCGGAATTAGGCTTGACATGTACTGAGCTGTTTTCTGAATACTGGAAAATCCCACCCCCAGTCTATTCCTGAAGCTGACTAGTGCTGTTGACCATGTCACTCTATATAATATAAGTATCTGAATGGTGTTTTTTTTTTTAAGTATGGAATGTGTTTCTTTTATAATAGCGCTTTGCTATAGATGGCATTGTTAAAATGTTGTTCTTTGCATGCCATCACACATTGTACTTGGTGGAGGAGTCCGGCCTTTTAGGCCTTGGGGCACCTCCATGGAATGCTCTGATGGGAACTGAAGTCCAGCACGAGCTGGTGTCCCACCCCGTCTGAGAGCCCTTTCCCCAGAGCCTCCTGGCGGGCCACTGTGTGGAACAGGATGCTGGACTAGATGGGCCGCCTTGGGCCTGATCCAGCCGGGGCTGTTCTTGTGTCATGAACCAATTTAGAACATCTTGGCAGTTCTTTTGTCCCAAATCTTCCACAGGTCGTGGTGGGGTGGGTGATGCTTCCCGTCACTCCCCCACCCACCCCAGAAACCCCATCCCTGTATGCCCTGTTCCCACAGTGGCACCACAGGTGGCTATTATTGGCATCTCTCGGACAGGCGCTTCCATCCATCATGCAACGCGATCCTGCGTGTCGCCTCGGCAGCGTCCCGCAGAGTTCGCCGTGGCTTCCTTGCTCCCCAGTCAGGGTGCCTTCCTCGGCTTGCCTGCCAGGCTGTGCCCGGGGCGGGCTTTCTCCCCAGCGAGCAGAGCAGGGCTGCTGCGCACCAGCTCCCTCCCCCGCGGCTGATTTGCAAGCTGCTGCTGCGGCTGCTTGGAGAACTCCTCGGGTGGACAAAAGCCGGCCTCTGCTGCGCGGCATCTTCTCGTCTAAAGACCCACCGACCCCGGAGCGAGTCGGGGTCACCGCCCAGGCTGCTGCAGACAGAGCAGGGAGAGAGGGGCGTCGCCGTCGCCGTGGGAAGGCGGCGCAGGAGAGGCGAGGGCGAGGGCGCTCGCTCGCCGCTGCTGCGCCTCCTCTGGCGGTTACTTGCCAGGCAAAGGCTGGGCGGCGGCGGCGGCGGCGGCTGCTGCGGGCGGCCCCTCCTCCTTCCCACCGTCCACTTCTGTCTGTGGCGCGCAATTGCCCAGCGGTGGTGGCCGCAGCAGAGGCAGGGCGGGGGGAGGGGGGGGGGCTTTCCTTGGGTTGCTGCTGCCGCCGCTGCCGCCGCCGCCGCCCCACCAGAGGACCCGGCTGCGCGGGCGGCGCCGAGGGCTCCTCTCGGGCAGGGAGGGAAGGGCCTCCCTCGCCGCCCCTCTGCCTGCCGGGCTCCTGCTTCCTGGGGTGGGGCCTCCTCCTCCTCCTGCTCCGCCTCCCTCCTGCCTGGGGCTGGGTGTGTGTGTGCAGCGGGGCTGAGCTGCTGCCGGGAACAAGATGCCGGCCAGACGAGCGGAGAAGAAGACGCTTCTGGCGGCCCTGATCCTCGCCGCCTGGGCCCCGGCAGCGGCAGCAGGGTTAAGCAGGCACGGTGAGCGCGCGGGACAGGCAGCAGCCCCCCTCCTTGCCGAAGTCGCCCGCGATGGGGCGGGGCGGGGGGCCGAGAATGCGCCCCCCGGTTTCCTCCTCCTCCTCCTCCGGCACCGCACCCCACTGAGAGCGCGCCGAGGGAGCGTCTCTCTCGCCTCCAGCGCCAGCCTGGCGGGGAGGGGAGGCAGTCGCAGCCCAGTCTGCGGCCGCGGCCAAGCGAACTGCAGCAGTCGGCAAGCCCTCCGCCGCGGCAGCTGCTCGAAGGACTCCGAACTCTGCACGGACCCCAGCAGCCCCAGAGCAGGCAGCAGAGCGCGGGGCTGCTGGAGAGGGTCGAGAGGGAGTCCTCGTCCTGGTGCGGGTGCCAAGGCGAGAGTGCGGGCCTGGCTCGCTCTCTCTCTCTCCCTCTCCGGAGAGAGGGCTCACACCTGTGGCGCCTTTCCCGTGTCCCCGCAGGGCCTCCAATCGCAGTTCCTCCCGATCTGCCCAGCTTGCCCTTCTCGTTTACTCCAGCCTCGCCGTAAGGAAAAACACAGTTCCATCATCCCACAGGTGCAGAAACACACATTGGCCTCCCGCTGGCTTAGCTTTCTCTCGTTCAGTCGGTGCCACTCCTCGGGCCTGCAGGTTCAGCAGAGAGCAACTGGGCTGGCTGAGACGAGCCCCACAGGAAGCCGGCATGATGGGGTTGAAGGGCTGGGGAAACAGGCCGGGGGGGGGGGCAGGCAATGCCAGAGATTAATCTACAGCAACTGGGCTGCTGTTGCTTTCCTTTTGACTGGCCCTCCCTCCGTCCCTCCTCCAAGAATAGAAACCCAGAAGGGAAAGTTTCGTCTGTCTGCGGTTTGAGCCAAGACATGATCCCAGCCAGGTGTGGTCCAGGATGGAATGAATCCATTCTCAAATTATGGGCGGGGGGAGAGCAGCAGCAGGTAGGAGGCCCTTCATGAAATCAACAAACTCCGGCCTTGTATCTGTTTCTCTTAGCCCAATGCTGGCCACTGTAGCCTTCCAAGAGCAGATGCTTCCCCTTCTTAGAAGGCTTCCTCTTGTAGCCTTGTTGTAAGAGTAGTGGTTAAAGAGGCTGCCACAGAAAGTCAGGGCCCCCTCATATCATTAACACATTGGATGGAACCCACTAATTCAGTGGGGAAAGACAGGTGCATTGTGCGATGTGTTCTGGAATAATGCATGCTCTCTTAACATGGTGCAATCTCTGGGATGGAGGAGGGTGGCTCCTCAATCATGCATCAATCATGGCAGTGCAAAAGATCCAAGCTCTGATGCCAAGGGTGTTGTGCTGTGCAGGGCGAGATCCTGCTCCCCCCGAAGTGCTTCTCAAATATGGGCGACTCCAGGGCCAAGAGAGCAACATCGGTGGTGTGGAGAGAAATGTCAGCATCTTCCTTGGAGTTCCCTTTGCAAAGCCGCCAGTGGGACCTTTGCGCTTTTCCCCGCCTCAGCCAGTCGAACCCTGGAGCAACGTCCGAGATGCAACCTCCTACCCACCCATGTAAGCCGTCAGCAGCCGGATGTTTGCAAAGGGTGGCTGCTGATCTCCTAGAGCTGTGGAAATGAGGTGGGGGTTTCAGCAGGGATAACTGTCCTCAGTTTTGGTGACACACTGTCTGTTCCCAGCAATGAAATACGGCAAGTGCCCTGCCTCCCTTTGCATCAGATCACCCCAGAGGTGCTATTAGGGGGTGGGGCATGGGCCCCAATGAATGACTCAGAGCCCCAGACCTCATCAGCGCCCCCCCCCTGACTTCTTCCAGGAAGGAAAAGCAGCAGTGGAGGCACCTGCGCAGAGCATGGAAGGGACCGCTGAGTCTGGCCACAGCTAGCTCTCTGAGCTGCTTCCATCTCCATATGCTGCATTAGAGACTTTAAAAAGCATATGTAATTGTTCTTGGAGGAAATATGATTGGGTTTAGTTATCAAAGTGGCAAGAAGGCTGTGGGGCCAGGCCCCAGGTTGTTTAAGCACCTGGATCACCCCATTCATTGGCCAACTTGGGCAGCCACCATTTCTCAGTCTGACCTCTTGCAAAATGGCCGTGGCGGTGTGACGTTTCTGGCAATGCTGTCCTGGAGGAGGGATGGCAGAGGGGAGCGTGAGTACCTGCCACGAACACAACAGGCACTTGCTACTTGAGTGTAAGTGCACATTTCTGATATTGTTAAGGTGCCTGCAGGATCCCGTGATGGGTCAGCAACTATCGGACGATTTTAGTTGCAGAAAGGAAAAGCTGTCTCTTCAAATCTCTGAGGACTGCCTCTACCTGAATATCTACATACCTGGAATGGCAGAGAGGAACAGAAAGTTACCTGTAAGCAAAAATGTCAGGTTCTAAAATATATATATATTTCAGTGAGACAAAGACTGAGTTTGCAGAAGTAGCTGGGGTGCAAGAGAATTGCCCACTGAATTAATATGTATTCCCTGCAAACTTCATGGCATGGAAGACCCTAAGTGGTTAAAAAAGGTTGTGTGTATGTATGTATGTATGTGTGTATGTATTAGATGTCTTGCCAGCTTTTCAGGGTGGAAACTCAGATTTCCCATTTTAGCTTGAATTGTTTTCTTCCAGATCATTTCTAAGTGTGTGGACTTTCATTCAAATAATATATAATATAAATCTCAAAATATAAACGATACAGAAGTACTATAAAATGATGTTACTATCAGTTCTTAAGATGCTGAGATATCCACTAAAATGCATCACAGTTGGCATACACTTAAATATCAATTGCCACGAAATCTGTCTCCAGTGCTTCCGTGACCTATCAAAATCTTTGAGTAGACACTTCTAATTAGGGGCTATGTTGGTTGGGCGCAGAGGTCGTCTCAGGGTGGGCAATCCTGGGGCCCTCAGTCCCTACCACAACCCGGGCTGCAGATGTCCACCACTCTCAATGGCGGCTGGCATTTTGCTCCAGGAGGGAAGCTTCTATCGCAACATGCAGACCCCCAAGTCATGACCCTAATATTCTGCATCGGAGCTGCTGGGATTGGTGGGCACTGGGCTGCGGACCGCTCAGCTCCGTGAAGCCGAAGCAGGCCTCCCAAATGCGACTCCTCTCATCCTGTGCCTGGCTCCTCTTCCTCTCCCTGTATTGACTGCTGCCAGGTGATGGTGTGGCTCCATGGAGGCGGACTGGCCGTTGGAGCAGCCTCCACCTATGACGGCTCCGCCCTGGCCGCCTTCGAGGAGGTGGTGGTTGTGGTCCTTCAGTACAGGCTTGGCATCCCAGGCTTTCTTAGGTAAGGCTCCAGATGCCACGTTTTCTCCAGCTGCTGGTACAAATTTGAGCGCAGTGTAACCTCTGCCAGGAAATGAAACCTTACAGCATGCGAACTTTAGAGAAGCCAGTACTTCATTGCCTCTGCCAACTTCCCAGTCCCGCTTCTGGGTCTGGGGTCTGCCTTTTCCTTTTGTTTTCAGATGGGACTTGCGTGCAGAGGGGCGTCTGCAGAAGTAATCCAGGTGGGAGGGGGACGATGTCCAGTGATTGCTGGTGAACTTGTGTTGGTGGGGCTATAGTTGGGGTGCATGGAGAGGGAGGGAGAGAGAGATTGTTTGCACATCAAGTGTTCCCCTACTGCAACACGTTTGTGTATTTTTCTTGCATATGCTTATGATGCACCAATCTCTACCCAGTGAACACTTTTATAGCTGCCACCCCCCAACTCCAGCCAAAGAGTTCCAGCTGCTGCCTTCAGAGTGCCTGATATGTAACACCTGCGGTTAGCCCTGTGACCTCTTGTGGCTGGAGGAGTTGCTGGGCTTCAGAGGCATACAAAGCTCTGAAGGCACACCTGAGGTGTGGCTGGCCTTTGGGGTGGGATTGAGGGCTGGGGTGGGAGTGAGGGTATGTCGTGGTGGGTGGAGGTCTGGGCTGGAGGGTTGTCCTTATCACCAGGCTCCCTCCCTCTGGACTTATTAAAGAAACAACTGAAAACCCATCTTTTTAGAAAGGCCTTTTCGTTTTTATTCTTTGTCTATTCCAGTAAGTTTTTAATCTGTAAATCTGATTGTAATTGAATTTTATTAATGTAGTCTTATGTTTAGCTGTTTTGTTGTCTCTGTGAACCACCCCAATCAGTATCATATCAGAGGGGCAGAAAATACTTGATCTTTGGAATGCCATAAATGCAAAAACAAATGTTGCTGTGGTTCTAAGGCAGGATCCCCAGGAGGTGTTGGACTACAACACCCATCAACCCCACCACAATGGTCTTTGGTTATTGTGTCAGGGGATGATGCAAGTTGTAGACCAGCACCACCTGGGGACTCAAGGGTGAGCCCCCAACTTCCAAGGCTTCACCTGACTCCTTGCCAACCATGACTGAGAGTTCTGCTTTTCCTCCAGCACCGGTGATGAATCTGCTCCTGGAAACTGGGGCTTTTTGGACCAAGTGGCAGCTCTCCAGTGGGTCCAAGAGAACATTGCACACTTTGGAGGAGATCCCGGATCTGTCACTATATTTGGAGAGTCTGCAGGAGGACAAAGTGTTTCCTTTCTTGTACGTCGGTCAACATTTTTTCTAACCAGTGTTGCTCTGATGGGCGCATCCTTCATGCTCTCACCGGTTGTCTTGGTCCCCAGATCATGTCTCCGCTGGCCAAAGGCTTGTTCCACAAGGCCATCTCACAAAGTGGAGTGCAGCCCATAGACTCCCTTGCCACCCAACCTGTGATCCCAGCAAAGGTAACATCTTTTTTCTACTAGCATTGATAAAAGGGCGAAAGTCACCTAGACAGCTTGTGGGGGAGTCCTTATTTCCTACGGTAACAAAGTTAGGATCAAGAGCCATTGAGTCCTATCCTCTGCTCTGACCCAAATGCTATTTCTCTATGAAAGGCAGAAAAGTTAAATAACAATAGTAGTAATAGTAGTAGTAGTAGTAATAGTAATAATAATAACAATAAAGAAAACAGTAGTGGTGTCAATAGTTGTTGGTGCCCTTGGTGTAGTACCAAAAGAACTTGAACACCATCTCAACACCTTGGGCATCAATAAAATCACAACACATCAACTGCAGAAGGCCACACTACTCGGGACAGCACAAATACTACGGCACTATCTTTAATTCTTTAGTTATCCTAGAACCTTGGAAAGGGCCCGATAATTAAAGTACCAAATCTAGTCAATAACATCTGGTAGACTGTGTGTAAGCATCATCATCATCATCATCATCATCAAAATAACAACAGGAAGTCAGTAATTTGCTTTCACCCCCGCAGGGGACACAAGCTGACCAGATTAGGGGCAACCCCCCACCAGCCCCCTAGCCATGCCAACCAGGGAGGAATAAAATGAGCAGAACTGCAAAGATGAAGCTTTTTAATTAATGTTGCAGGGGAACACTGCGGGACAGGATGGACTTCTGAGTCAGCATTACAGGGGAATCCTGGCTATGAGGCAGGGCATTTAATGGTACTAGAGAAAGACATGCTGTTCTGGTAGCTCCAAGTCTTAAACATTCACATCAATTTCGGAGGATGAATACAACTGAAGGAAGCCTGGGAGGGTGCGCGGCTGGGGGAGTCAGTCATGTGACTTGCCTCTGGGCCCCCCCCAAGGCAGTGGGCCCCCAGACAACTGTTTCCCCTTGCCCTATTATAGTTACACCCCTGCATCCTGCTCAGTCCGCCGACTGCTCCTCTGTCTGGCTCTGCCTTTCTGCTTGATGCCGCTGCCTCTTTTTAGACCCTGCCTGCATTGACCTTAGCCCTGCCTCCTCCCTGCTTCTTCCAACCCATCCCCAAGCCTTGATGGTGTGTTTGCTGACTGCAGGAAACGGCGGCCCTTGCTGGATGTGACCCTTCTGCCACCACTACTGAGACGCTTCATTGTCTCCGAGAAAAGACAGAAGAACAGATTCTAGAAACTACCCTGAAGCTGGTGAGTGAAACGGCAGAATGTTATTTTTCACCCTCACTTAGGCTGTTTCATGTTCACTGCAAAACTTACAATGTCATGGCAAAATATAAGCATTATTTCCTGATTATATCTTGGAGCTAAGTAGAACCATGGATCCAAATGTTAAGGAACAAATGGAGGATAATTTTGTCTGCCTAATTCTTCTTTTCGGGGAGGATGACCTCCTGAATCAAGCAGTTCTTCCGAGATAGGGCTTATCTTCCTGCCTCTGCTAGTGAGGGGGGAGCCCCACTGAGGTCTCGCCCTGCAAGACTGGAGAGCGGGGATTTTGTTTGTTGAGGTGGTGCTAAATGGTGGGCCTTGCCTATTGAAGGAGGAAAAGAAGGCTGTGCAGATCTCTGTGTGCTCCACCGACTTGCACTGGAGATGGGGAAGCAGCTGCAGGGAGAATGAGCAAAAAGCCCTTTTGCTCCGGAAGTGAGGCTCCCCACTTCCTCACTGCATTTCTTCCATTGTCAAGCCGCCCTTGCTGAATCAGAGCTATCGCCACCAAAGCAGAAAGGTGGAAGTAATTCCCATTGTCTTGCTCTCTGTACACAGCCTCTTTATCATACAAGAGGACCATAGTTGTATTTATTTATGCATGCATTTATATCCCGCTCTTCCTCCAAGGAGCCCAAAGCAGTGTACATGGTTATATTTATCTTTACAACAACCCTGTGATGTAGGTCAGGCTGAGAGATAGGTAACTGACCCAGAGTCACCCAGTGAGTTTCATGGCTGAAGGGGGATTTGAACTCGGGTCTCCCTGGTCCAAGAACTATTGCCAATGTACTTAGCATATTGCCCTTCTAGAGCAGGGTTTCTTAACCTTGGGCCCCCAGATGTTGTTGGACTACAACTCCCATCATCCCCAGACATGGCCTTTGTGGCTGAGGCTGATGGGATTTGTAGTCCAACAACATCTGGGGGCCCAAGGTTAAGAAACCCTGCTCTAGAGAATGCCAAGCAGAGAGAGATCATGTCTGTTCTGCAGTGCCACCTTCCTAATCAAATCTAAGCAGCGCGACATAGAGGAGATACTTCTAAATAACTTCTTCTGTTACAGGGTTTCTTGACATTGGATATAAATGGCAAAGAGGTAAGATCTTCTGCCTTTGGGCTCCATGCATGGGTCTGAGCTCATGTTGCCTGGTATGAGCAGGAGGCCCTATGCCGGTGTCAGTTTCAGGTGCCCTCAGCTGTATCCTGGAGCAGAAGATGAGGAGGGCAAGCAGCATCCCGTGGAAAGCCAGCTGTCTGTCTGATGCTCATTGCAGCCAGCCTTGCAGACTCTGTTTCATGTGCCATTCCCCTGCTGCCAGTTGTGTGGGTGATGTGCCACAGATCATCAGACCCCTAAACCGCCCAGAGTTGATTCCAAACATGTTCCTGCTCCAAGCAGAAATGTCTCTGGGTCCCTTTTCCACTCCCCATTCTGAGTCTTTCTGGTCATGTCATGCATATATCATGCAACGCGATATATGCATGACATACTTACGCACGCTAATTTGTGCAGTGGAGCAAACCGCGTGGAAGATTCTGAAGAAACGAGAGACACAGAGCAGCCAGGCTATCTCTCCCGCCCCCGTCCCCCTGCAAAGAGGAGAACCACCCTCCTTACTGTGCTGATGCAGAGAGGAGATGCCCCAGCCTAAAGGTCACTTTATTGAGCTCTGAGGATCACAGACGTGTGAACTACAGAATGGGCAAAATAGACCTCTTTGAATGGTCATGTGAATAAGCTCCCGGAATCAAGTTTAGAACTCTTCATATGTGCTCACGGTGTGTTATCCCTTCGTTGTCATCACTTGTTATTGGCGACAGCAGATACCAGGTTGCTTGATCTTCCATAACGTCCACTTTTCCTTTCCAGACCGCTATATTTATGCCTGTAGGAGCAGATGGTGTGTTTCTTCCCAAGAACCTCCAGCAACTTCTGACTGCAAAGGAGATCAATGGGGTCCCATATATGATTGGAGTCAATAACCAAGAGTTTGGCTGGCTGTTGCCTACTGTATGTTTTTAAATATATATATTTCTCTGCCTTCTGGGAGAGGCACAGGACACACCATGAGGCTGATGTTCTGTTTAACTTCTTTTTAGATGTTGCAGTTTCCCGATTTCGCAAAGGGGCTGAGCAGAGAAACCATCACTTATATCCTACAGCATTTGGAACCCTTAACAGTAAGAGAGCCCAGGGAGAGGCAGCCAAGAAGCTCAGAGCCATGGCTGCATGGGGGAAGTCTTCTCGGCTAAGACTGAGCAAAGGCATAAAGTCAGGGAAATTTAAGCAACCTAAATGAGAAACTTACATAGGAGCAGGTTCCATTCACCAGCACAGAGTCTAGCTGCAGAGACCCCTGTAGCCTTTACAATCACATTAGTTGATGGTAGCTGAAAAGTATACACCCAATGTTCATAGGAACATAGGAAGCTGCCATATACGGAGTCAGGCCCCAGGTCCATCTAGCTCAGTATTGTCTACACAGACTGGCAGCGGCTTCTCCAAGGTTGCAGGCAAGAGGAGTCTCTTGCAGCCCTATCTTGGAGATGCAGCCAGGGAGGGAATTTGGAACCTTCTGCTCTTCCCAGAGCGGCTCCATCCCCTCAGAGGAATATCTTACAGTGCTCACACATCTATCCAAATGCAAACCAGGGTGGACCCTGCTTAGCAAAAGGGACAAGCCACAAATGGCTGCTGTTTGTGTGTGTTTTAGAATTGTGCCAGCGAAATGTGTTACTCTCCTCCTCACCACGCAGTGCTTCCCAGACCAAACAGTACCCACCAAGACTAATTTTCTAATTTTTTAAGATAAAAGGGCCACTTCTGGTCCACTTCCACATTAAGCATGTCTTCTAAAGATGCTTAATTGTCATGTGTAGTTCTGGCTCTTTGCCATCGTTGTAAATGATGCCAGCGTGGTGTCGTGGTTAGTGCGCTGGACTAGGACTGGGGAGACCTGAGTTCAAATCTCCATTTAGCCATGATACTTGCTGGGTGACTTTGGGCCAGTCGCTTCTCTCTCAGCCTAACCTACTCCACAGGGTGGTTGTGAGGAGAAAATTAACTATGTACACCTCTCTGGGCTCCCTGAAGGAAGAGCAGGATATAAAATGTAAAATAAAAACAAAAAGAGCTCTGTAACTTAGTACTCTAGGCTGCCAGCAGATGGTGCAGAGAGTTGTCCAGGGAAGGACTGCTGAAGAGAAGCATCCTCTGCCGTTGGTCAGTCGGAGGCCCACGGGCCACTGAGAGGTTGGACCTCCTGCGGCCTCCCAGTTAGAAAGACTATCATATCAAGCGACCCATTCAGGCAGAGAAGCCGCGGCTTCAGGGAGCTAGCCTCCCATTCTCTGCCAAAAAGGAACTTGGCTTTTGACTGCCAGGTGCCCCAGGAATGCTGAAATGAGGGGTTTAGCCGGAGATCTCAGAGCTGCTGCCGCATTTGTAGCATAATCTGTTAGGGCTCTTTTGACCGAAAGGCAGGGTATAAACCTTCAAATGAAGAAAGATACCTGAACAAAGAGACTTCCATTACCACTTCAGCAGTGTCTGCTTTTCCCTCTAGAATGTCCCTCCTGAGTATGTTGACATCTTAGTAGATGAATATCTGAGAGAGGCAGAGAAACCTTCCCAACTCCGAGACCGTTTTCTCGACTTGCTAGGGGATGTGACATGCGTGGTCCCCTCCGTCCAGATGGCCAGATACTACAGAGGTGGGTTTCCCACTACTGAGAGGCAAACCACATATGGCGCAGGAGAGCGATCCGTGATCCAGTCTCCTGACTTAAAGAATAAAATAAAGCAACTGCACTGGACTCTCATTTGGATGGGGGCAGCAGTGCTGGGGACAGGATCTTTAAGCCTCCCCCTGTGGGAACAACAAAAACCTTTGGAGGGTTCAGCAAGATACTGTAGGCACCCACAAAGAGAGAACCTGCACTTACTCAAGCAACTTTTAATAAAATATATGGAATGACAGTGTTGCTAAATAGTATGTTTACTTATGTCATGATTTGTTTGGAATGTTAGAATTTGTGTGTGTGTACACACACACACACACACACACACTGCATTAATGTGTTAGATTTCATTGAGATAACCTTCTAACATGGGACTATAGAGCAATGTTTTTATGATAAGTTATGACATTATATTAAATAAGTAAATTTAGCGTTTAGCAATACTGTCATTCCTTATATTTGATGAGAAGTTTCTTGAGTGAGTGCAGGGTTCTTTGTGGATGGTTATGAGGCTTCCCCTGTGCCATTTTCAACATCAAAATCACACCCGCCTATGCCGAGTCTTGGTAACAGTGTGTGTCTGTTTTCCCTGCTGCCTGGCTGCCAGTGTGGGGTGTGTATTAGGTGATTTAGTTCTGGGAAAGAGTGTGGAAGAAAGGCTTTAGCACCTTGTTCCCCTCCAGCCAATGCTCTGGTAAAAATCACAGCCCACACACTGGAGTGTTAAAATAATTCATGGGAAATCTGAGCATAGATCTTCATCTCACATGTGGTTTGGCATTGATTCCGTTAATCAAAAGGTCCAAATTCAGTCCTAAAATCATTGCTAACAATTACATTAAAAAGCAATGGAAGACATCTCCAGATGAATGTGTTTATGACTGGCCAGGAGAAAGGATTCTGCTGATTTTTCTTGGCCTCTTAGCATCACCCATCTATTTCCACCCCCCCCACACACACACA
This sequence comes from Hemicordylus capensis, assembly GCF_027244095.1. Classification (NCBI taxonomy): domain Eukaryota; kingdom Metazoa; phylum Chordata; class Lepidosauria; order Squamata; family Cordylidae; genus Hemicordylus; species Hemicordylus capensis. Next base: position 1,693,327 of record NC_069665.1, read on the forward strand.
CACACCTTTCTAAGCCCAGCCCTGTGCAGTGATTGGCACAGTGCTGTCTGGTGTGCTCAGGATCTTTCTATGGCCATAAGTATGTTAACAGGTATATTTAATATAGTAAAACACCTTTCTTTCTCTGTATATGTACCACTGATGTCTCCCTACCGACTTTGTTCCTAAAAATGGAGCGCATTTTCCAAATGTCTCTCTTTGATCTGTCAAATGTTGGAGGGAATGTTGGGTCAGGATTGTGGTACCCAACCTGACAACACCAGTGAAATGGATTCCATTCCCCTCCATTCTAGACACAGTAGTATTGGATTACTCCAGGGGTTCTTAACCTTGGTTCCCCAGATTATGCTGGACTACAACTTCCATCATCCACAGGCACAAATGGCCAACTGAGAGCCTTCAGCCACTGGCTGGGGATCATGGGAGTTGTAGTCCAACAACATCTGGGGACCCAACATCTGGGGAACCCTGGATTACTGTCCTTGTTTTAGGAAAATGTCACTGTCATTTGGAATGCCTTTCTCATGCTTATATTTTATTAGATGCTGGCCATCCAGTCTACTTCTATGAATTCCAGCACCGGCCAAGTTCACATGCAGGCCTAAAACCAGACTATGTTCAATCAGATCATGGTGATGAAATTGGATTCATCTTTGGGAAGCCCTTCTTAGCAGGTTAGATGTTAGTGCTTTCTAAAGGGGGGTTGGCCAGCATAGGAGTGGTGACCATTCATTCCTCTGGAGGACATTGTGGCTGCCATGACACTTCTTATGCTGCCATAATCTTGTGCTCCTTGGAATTGGGATTAGCTTTTCTGTTTTTAATGGGGTTGCAACGACTGGGCAGGAGAACAGATTTGTTTCAGTTGCCACAGTAGTTAATTTGAGCTGCTGTACATGCAGCGCTAACATATCTTCAGTGTGTGAACCAGTTTTTAACTATTATGATGTCAGCCCATCCCAGGGTTGATGTGGGGACAAGCAGCACTGGTTATCATCCTGCCACAGAAGCATCAGAAGTTCTATGGAAGTGGCACTGCAGTTATAAGAGAAGCCACTCCAGCGGCTCTTTCGTGAAGCCCTTTTGGTGTGCCATGAGGCCATCCAGTCATTGGATGGGTATCCCAGTGAGACCCTTGCACTGAGGGAAAAGCCAGGGTGGGTGTGCCCAGGCTGCCCAGCCCAGCCCACCATCTCCCTAGCGATTCCCCACCACTTTAGACCTTCATGTTGTCCCTGCAGGCAATGCTACAGAAGAAGAGAAACATCTCAGCAGAAAGGTCATGCGCTACTGGGCAAACTTTGCACGTACTGGGTATGATTAACTTTTCAATTCATTCAATAAACCACAGCTTCATTCAAAATATTAATCAGGGTGCCCAGAGTGAGCCAGGGCCATAGAAAAGGCTGCACTGGCAGATTTTAGATGGTCCGATCACTTCTCGCAGATCCCTGATCAGTACAAATATGATGAATATTTATATATTGCTTTTCAACATAAGTCCCCAAAGCGGTTTACATAGATATAAATAAATAAAAATGGCTCCATCCCCGAAGGGCTCACAATCTAAAAAAAGAAACATAAGATAGACACCAGCAACAGCCACTGGAGGGATGCTGTGCTGGGGATGGATAGGGCTAGTTGCTCTCCTCCTGCTCAATAAAGAGAATCACCGCTTTGAAAAGGTGCCTCTGCTCAGTTAGCAGGAGCCAATGTCATGTGCACTTAAGTCCTATTAAGACACTGTGTCATATATGTGGACAGATGTGTGCACATATGTGCATGTGTGGGTGTGAATGTACATGTGTTCATTTTACATGTGTGCCAGGACATAGAAATAGAGTGTGCTGCTATATGTGCACTGAATGTGTGTGTGTATATATGTGACTGCATTCAATCACACAATCTGTCTTGCAGTAAGGGCATGTGAATATGAATCCTGTCCTAGATATAAATGCACTGGATGGGTGTGGAGAAATTGCTCTTCAGCTGCCTGCCAGTAAAGTGGAAATAGCGACCCGTTTCCCGGCGCTCGTAGAGATGAAAGAAATATGGGCAGCATAAAGAGCACAAAAGGCTCTGTGCTATTCTGGACCAGAAATGTCCTTGCCAGTGTTCCCTCTAACAGGGATTCCCAGGTGTTGTTGACTACAACTCCCAGGATCCCCAAGCAAAAGCCATTGCAGCTGGGGATTCTGGGAGTTGTAGTCAACAACCTCTGGGAATCCCTGTTAGAGGAAACACTGGTCCTTGCACATAATAACTCCCCTATCAGGGACAGAGCGAGGCAACAGAGGGAGCCCTTAAGTGGCTGCAGGGGTGGCTGGCAGGAAAAGAGTGCCCAGCGAAGGGGGAGAAACTCAGCAATCCACCCCGTGACTCACTGCCCTGAGGAGCTCCCAGACAGGAGTGCTCTTGTCTTCATCGGGTCACTGGCTGACCTGTTTCCAGCTGCCTGATACCAAATCGGGCCATTTGGGTCCACCTGGCTCCGTATTGCCCACAGTAGCTGGCAGCTGCTCTCTGGGGCTAGAGCCTGTGGCTTCTTGCATGCAGAAGAACGGATGCTCTGCCTCAGAACTACTGCCCTTCCCCAGTGCCTAGTACAGTGGGAACCAAATGTCTACAAGAAAGAGCTTGGCTCATATTTGGTACATCAAGAGCTACCTTTAACTGACCCAAGAGATTGTGATGGGAAATTGGGGCACAGGCTGCCCCCTTGCATCTCCTGCCCAAGCCATTTGGGGATGTACAGATCAAAGCCGGTTGACTGAGCTGGGCCTGGAAGCCTACGAGGATGGGGCTCTAGGGACCTGCAAACCCTCGAGAGTGCGGGCCGAACATATTCTGGCATTCCACTGCTGGCAAGAGACTGCCAGGGAAGCACAGTGTTAGCTTGCAGGTTCAACAGCAGACTAATTCTCTGTCTTCTCATGGCAAACAGAGATCCTAATGGCGATGGCCTGGTAACGTGGCCAGCATATGACCTGAACGAGCAATACCTGGAAATGGGCTTGAAGCAGAAGCCAGCCCAGAAACTGAGAGACACACACGTGATGTTCTGGACCGAGATCCTGCCCCAAAAGACGGCTGGACGCAAGAAAGAACACAGCGAGCTGTGACATGAAGCCTGGATGGGCCTGCTGGAGCGTGTGGAGCATCAGGGGAAAGCAGCAGGAGGAGCAGAGAACAGTAACCACCACAGAGTTGTGTGACTAGTGCTCTTGTGCGCCTCTTGCTCATTTGCAGGAGAAATGCCCTGTGGATTAGGCCCCGTGGCTCAGACCTGTCTGTTCCTACAGCACCTGCCACCGCCACTCTGCTTTACCCCCCACCCCACCCCGGAGGCAAACAGAAATAGTGGTGGCGGGGAGATGTTGGTTGCCCTGCCCCTTGCGTTTGACATCACACTGGGGGGCGTGGCTTAGGGTGCTGGGGGTGCACGTGCTTTGCGTGTGATGGGGAGGTCCCCAAAGAGGATTTTGTCCCCTGGCCCCCAGGGTGTCGCTAAGCCCATGTGCCCAAGGTATCCCTCCTCTGCATGGCAATGCTGCCTGTGGTGTCAAGGAAATCCTGGCTCCAGGTGACAAGCAGGGAAGAGCCTTGCAAAAGGCAGCTTTTGGTCACAGTGAAGCAGTCCAGAGAGCTGCCTTGCCACGAGCAAAGGGCGGCGAGAGGCGAAACTGCCCCTCAAGAGCCACATGACATCATCTCTCCACCAGCTGTGCTTTGTTTAAAAATGGCAAGGTCTTCTAGTATGTGCAAATAGGAGGAGAGAGATGGCTTCCTTCCAGAGGAGAATTGTTTGTGGTTCTCAGACCAGCCCAACTCGTGTGCATTCCCGCCATATTTCCAAGCACATCCTGATTATGTCTGCAACAGCAACAAGTTGAGTAAAGCTGTATTGTGGAAAATAAGGGATGTGTGGTCGTTATTAGTGGGTTTACATTTTATCCTGCCTTTCCAAGTGACGTCTATGTAATTGAACTATATGCTACTGAATAAATGAGGGACAAATGCTGTCCCTATAAGGACCAACATTTCATCTCTGAAATGAGGGACCTACTCAGGGTGTGACGTACATACCCACCCCCATTATCCTCACTCACAACAGCCCTGCAAAGTAGGTTAGGCTGAGAGTTGAGACTGAGTTTCATGGGTATTTGAACTCTGGTCTCCTTAGCCCAGGCGTGCTCACCTTAAGGCCCCCAGCTGTTTTCTGACTACAACTCCCATATTACAACCAGTGTTCCCTCTAACAGGGATTCCCAGATGTTGTTGACTAAAACTCCCAGGATCCCCAGCCAAAGGCCACTGCAGCTGAGGATCCTGGGAGTTGGAGTGAACCACATCTGGGAATCCCTGTGATGTGTTTAGAAAACCAAAGAAACTCCATGTTTGCCCAGAATACCTCATTCTAACTTGAGTAACCCCAGCCCACCTCAGGGACATCACTGCCTCATGACTGGAGTCATTATCTCTCTCCAGCTAAAATGTATCTATGAAACATGCTGAGACAGCCAAGCTTCCCATTGTAAGAAAACAGGATTTAACCAAATAAGGAGTAATCACCCGATGAACAATGAATCATTCACATGCGTACTAGACACTTGAGCCATGTGTACTGTGTAAGGTGTCAGCATCATTAGATTGTCTGTATAACTGTAAGATGCACCTATAACCAAACTCTGGTTTGAGAGTGTTAGCCTATTGATTACCTATTGCTGACTGCAGTAGCAATAAACCTCAATTAATAATTCCCAATCCTTGTGTCTGACTGATTGGCTAAATGGACCCAGGAACGAACCCCATTCACATCATCATGGGAGAGGAGAGCTGGTCTTGTGGTAGCAAGCATGACTTGTCCCCATAGCTAAGCAGGGTCTGCCCTGGTTGCATCTGAATGGGAGACTAGATGTGTGAGCACTGCAAGAGATTCCCCTCAGGGGATGGAGCAGCTCTGGGAAGAGAAGAACGTTTCAAGTTCCCTCCCTGGCAGCTTCTCCAAGATTGGGCTGAGAGATTCCTGCCTGCAACCTTGGAGAAGACAATACTGAGCTAGATAGACCAATGGTCTGACTCAGTATATGGCAGTTTCCTATGTTCCTATCTGTTAGAGGGAACAGTGACTACAACTCCTGCTGCAGCAGTAGCAGCCAATAGCCAGGGATTATGGGAGTTGTGGGCCAACATCTGCAGGAGGGCGGAAGTTGAGCAGCCTGTGGGAACCTTAAGGGTTCCTAGGCTGTGGTCCCCAAAAGTTGTGGACTACAATTCCCATCACCCCCAGCGACAAGGGCCGTTGAGTCCAAAAGAGTTCTTCTTGCTTCCTGCTGCCTGCATCACCCTACGTGAACCAGCACGTGACAGCGGCGCTGCTGCGTGCGCTCCCTCGCGGCGCCTCCCGGCAGCCCACGTGTCCCTCCTCAGCCGCCGTAGCCCGCGAGCCGTGACGGCCCCAGCTCCTGCTTCCGGCTTCCCCGTGTCCCCCTCCTGGCCCACGTGCGCCCCGAGCCCGATGGCTGCTGCCTCCGCGCCGGTGCTGCTGGGGCTGCGCGACGCCGCCGCCCCCCCGCGGAGCGCTTCCTGCAGCCGGGACAGCCCTCCGCCCCACGGGCTGGCCAGCCGACTGGGCGGCGCTCCGGTGAGCTCGAGTAGGCGGAGCACCACCCCCGTCCGTCCTTCCCAAGAGGCCGCTCTCCGGCGGCGGGAGGCTCGTTCATGCCGGCAGGGAGAGGCGGGGCGGTTGTGTCACCCCTGACAGGAGCTTCTCGGGGGCGGGGGGGGCGCTCGCTTGCCCGGGGCTGCCACCGGGGTCGAGCCCTTCGAAATGCTTGGGTGGCTTCCGGAGAGAGACCCCCGCCCCCATCCCCGGCTGCTGCTCGTGGAGGGCGGGCCACCCTAGCGAGTGGCCGGGAGGCTGCCTCTGCCGCTGTGGTGGTTGCTTGCCAGCAGCAGCAGCAGCAGCAGCGAGAGGCGGGTCTTGGCGAGCAGCTGGAAGCCTTTCTCCGACTCGCAGAGCGCCGCCGCCGCCTCCTCCTTTGAGGCTGCTGCCACCGGTGCAGGGAGGAGGGGCTGCTGCTGCTGCTGCGTCCCGTTCTAGAAAGGCTCTCCAGGCCTGAAGAAGACTCCGACAAAGCAGCCCTCTTCCTTTTGGTCCTAGGATCGCTTCCCCTCAGTCACTCTGGTCCGTCCTGCCTGCGGAATCTGCAGAGCTGCCTTGATGCACGTAGTGCAGATCTATTGCCCCCTTGAAGGCTCACCTTTCCACCGGGTCATCAACCTGTTTGCTTGCGCCAAGAAGAGCTGCTGGGGGAAAGCAGAAAGGTAACTCTGCTCGGTGCTTGGCCCAGGCGGGCAGCCCGCTATATATGGACTCTGATGATTCGTTTAAGTTGCAAACGCTTACAAAGCAGTTAACACAGCAGAAAGAATGAAGGCCTGAGAGAAAACCTTTCTGTTCTAAAGGGACTCGCCATCTAAACAATTATTATTTATTTTATTAGTTTTTAGATGGTGAGTCCCATTGGAACAGGAAACCTTTTTCTCATGTTTTCAACTCCCCCAAAACAGCTTTTGGGGGTTGAGAAGTGCTGCTGCTGCTGCTGATTATTGCATTTGATTATTGCTTCACCTTTCTTTGCTGAGGTTACCCCATGGTGGCTTGCAATGGGCAGGATCCAGACAAAGTTAGTCATAACTAAGCAGCACTGAAATAAATGAGACATGACAAACTAAAGGCCTAATAATTTCAGTGGGACTAGTTGTGACTAACTTTGACTGGGTCTTACCTGCTGTATACAAAAGTATATCATATATCCATTAAAAAATAGTACTTTTAAAGTTCAAAGCTCCCTCAGTAATCCTTACAACCCTGTAAAGATGAGTCACTATTATGCCCATATTGCAGGTGGCAGGCTGAGGGAATGGCTTGCTAAAAGCCACCTTGTTGTGAGTTTGTAGCAGAGGCAATATTTGAACTGACAGCTTAGGAAGAGAGGAAGCTGCCTTCTACTGAGTCAGATCATTGTATTATTATTATTATACTGCATGGAGAGCTGGTCTTGTGGTAGCAAGCATGACATGTCCCCTTAGCTAAGCAGGGTCTGCCCTGTTTGCATATGAATGGGAGACGATGTGTGAGCACTGCAAGATATTCCCCTGAGGGGATGCAGCCGCTCTGGGAAGAGCAGAAGGGTCCATCCCCTCAGGGGAATATCTTACAGTACTTACACATCTATTCAAATGCAAACCAGGGTGGACCCTGCTTAGCAAAGGAGACAATTCATGCTCATGGCCACAAGTCCATCTCTTGTCCTCAAAATCTCCTTCCTGACATGTAGCCCAGTTGCTGTGCTGTTTAGTGGAAATACTTTGAAATGTTTTACTTCTCATGTTTCTTTCATCCTGCTGATCTATGTTGCTTTTCTCCTCAAGCTGGAAGGCCTTACGGTCGCAGTATCTGCAAGCAGAAGGAAAAGAAACACAAGATTGCAAACTGAAGCAGGTATCCTGTGCGAGTGGGTGTGTTGTCTTAAGGCAAGAGCCTCCAACCCAGGGCCAGCTTTCAGGGTGGGCCCCGTATCTTTGGGATGCTTTCTGGTATGCAAGAAGAGGTGCAGGTTGTTGGAATGTCAGCTCCAGAGCTTGCTTAAGGAAGGTCCTGTGAAACATACGGTGGGTTCCCGTTAGGACCAGCTGACTGGATTGTTGAATGGCAGGTGCCAATGGAACATTCAAATGTGGAGGCATCATGGGAATAGCACCACATATTACACTGTAAAGTCTAAGGTTAGGTTGGAACAGGCCTCGCGGCAATTCTGGTAGTTCCCAACAGAAGGTCCTTTTGATATCAGTAGTTTTGCGCAAAGGTTTTTAAAAGTGTTATGCAGAACATAATGAGGAATTTCATGAGCTTTTTAGTATGGCGGCTAACATGCCCGGAGTGCCTGTGTCCCTTCTCTTCACAGCGGCAAGAATGTGTGATGGAAACCAAGGACTGGTGCGAAGGAGCCGAGGACTGGGGGGAAGTCAGAGAAATGGCGCCTTCTGAACCCAAGACAGGCCTCAGCCGTGACTTACATCCAGCATCTGCTCTCTTGCCCAGAGAGGTCGATTGTGCATCCCAGTTCCAAGGCCTTTCGTTACAAGAAGCTCCAGGCATCCTACATCCTTTGCGCTCCCATAAGCCAGCCACAGAAGAGCACATTCTGCCTAGCTACAATCTGGAGTTCCAGGCCTACTATATCAGCGTAGTGGAGGAAGAGGACTATCTTGGCTGCAATGATACGGATCATGTCCAAAAACTCCTGAAAGAGTATCAGCATCGGGAAGGTGTTGATTTGGAGGAACTGATGTCAGAGAGGTGAGGCGCTGAGACAGGGCTGGGATGCAAGGTCCCGTGGAGCAAGACCTGCCAAAGGTCTCTTTGGGTTGGGTTAGAGTTCCAATGTTGCGGGAGATAGAACCCACATTTATTAAGGCCATCCTAAAAGAATACAGAAAAGGGTCCTGGTAGATCTCAATCTCTTCCTCCCTCCGGGGAGGCTGTTACAAAGCTGCAAGACTAGTATGAAGAGTGCAGAATTGGTCGTCCCACCTGTCATTTCAACTGCTTAGGCTCCAGGGGTCTCAGTCTTGGGTCTCCTTCAGCCATTGTGGCTGGTGGTGATGGGAGTTGTAATCTAACAACATCTGGGGTGGGACCCAGGTTTGAGAGCCCCTGGCCTAGTGGGACCACAGAGAGAGGCCCCATCAGAAGGTAGGAAGACTCCTGATGAATCTGCCTGCCTGCTGTGATCTGCCTGGCTGCACCTTCCTCTGCCGTCATCAGTCGGTCCATGATGGCAGGCATTGGTGATTGATGGTGTTGATGGTTAATGATGCCCCCACCATGATTGGTGGGGAAACTTTGTTTGCAGCCTCTGGAACTCACCACCTCATGAGCCTTTCCTGGTTCCTATTCCAGTTAGGGTTTTTTTTTGTTTTAGTTGCTTGATGTTGTGTTGTTGTTTTTACTGTGAAATTAAACTGGTTGTGAGCTGCTGTGAGGATCAAAAGGTGTTGTATATATGTAACTAGGTGGGTGAAGAAACAAGGGGGAAAGAATTCCTAAAATGAATCTTGGCAAAGGGTTTCCTCCTTTTGCCTGGATGATGCTTGCCTCAGATTTATTTTCATAACCTGAATGCAGGTGTTCAGTAGAGTCCTATTCGGACATTATGTTGAACATGCTTACAGGAGTCTATATACCTGTGCACGTTTTTGTGTAAATGACTGCACATGTGTGCATTTTAAAAGTGAGTCTAGATACAACCCCCTCAAATGCAGGGTACAGATAGGAAGTGTTCTGCCGTACATGCACTGGACACAATAGGCCAGTTCAGATGTTATTTTGTCCATTGGTCTCAGCACACACCAAAGGATGCCCCCCACCCCCACCACCATGTGCCAGGGCACCTATTTGTAATCGCACGCAGGAGGGGTTTTCCAAACCACCCCTCTATGTGAATGCTAAGTGTTAGTTTTAACTAGTATTGGTTGAGTGTGCAGGATGCATGTGCAAAGAATTCAGCTGTGTCTGATACCTGTGATATTCAATGCCTCACTTGATTATTTCCTTACTGCTGGGATTCTCAAACATGGGCCCCCAGAGGTTGCTGGACTACAATTCCCATCACCCCCAGCCACAATGGCCTTTTAGAGGCCATTCCCATCACCCCCAGCCACAATGGCTAGGGATGATGGGAGTTGTAGTCCAGCAACATCTGGGGGCCCAATTTGAGAACCCCTTCCTTACTGGGACAGCTGTTGAACCAATGCCAGTTGCATCAATTAATCTCCTGTTGAATAGAAAACATTTCCGAGCTCTGGCATTTATGTAGTCATTTTTTGTAACAAGATTACTCTAATACTGGCACATTTCCCCCTTCACTTAGTTACGCAGCTGGCAGTTGTGATGAGAAGTATGAGAAGAGTGAAGCTGAGAAGAGAGACCAGGTCTTCCATAAGTTCATGAAAAGCATTTCTGTTTGCCCAGGACAGATCTTAAGGTAGGGTAGAGTAACGGTGTCACTGTCTGTGTTGGAAGCAGGGCATAAAGCAGGGGTTCCCAACCGTCCCAGCCACAATGGCCAGGGGGGATGATGGGAGTTGTAGTCCAACCATCCCAGCCACAATGGCCAGGGGGGATGATGGGAGTTGTAGTCCAACAAAATCTGGGGACCCTGGTAGGGAACCCCGGTTCAATAAGCTGAAGTCCTGGCCAAGTCAGACATGGGGTTTTCCTTTCTCACTCGTAGGTATTCTTGGGGTGGCCAGCCTTTATTTATCACCTGCCCTTCATTGGATGTCAAGACAGCCGTCCCGCTCTGCAATAACTGCAAAAGCAAGAGGATATTTGAATTTCAACTTATGCCTGCCTTGGTCAGCATGCTCAAGAGTGGAGACGGAGGTATGGAATCCTTTGTGAAACCAGCCCCGCTTCTTCTGCTTCAGCATTATTTTCATAAGCTTGAAGCACTTGGAGATTACACCACAGATAGTTACAACTATTTCTTAAGTATCTGTCCAGGGAATTGGATACAGTCTCTGATCAATGGTAACTGCTGCTTTCCGGGTGTGTGAGGTGCAGGTGGGAAGCTATCTAGCATTTATCTTTCAAACATTTTTTTAAAAAACAACAACCCTCTTTAGGACTAGCTGGAGGCAAGATGCTGGGTGAAGTGAAAATGTCCACCTTTGCAAATACTTAGTGGAGGCAACCTGGGAGGTGAGGATTGCTTCATGCTATGGGGTTAATGCAGGGCTTTTCAAATTTTGGCCCCCCAATGTTGGACTACAATGGCTTGTGGTTGGGGATGATGGGACTCGTAGTCCAACACTGGGGGATCCAAGATTGGGGAACCCCCGGTATACACTGACCAGCAGTGTGTTTTGAAGTGTGACAATCTTTGCAAGGCTTCTGTCCAGAAGCATAAAAAAGTGCTTCTTCTGTTGTGGAGAATTGGCAGAATTGCTAGGAATGAGGACTTTCCACAAGCATCTCCACAAACGTGTGCAAGATTAGGATCAATATTGGGGTTCTGCAACCATGAAAATTGCTGTCCCCTCCAGATGTGTCAGTGGAATTTGGAACAGCAGTGGTGTACACTTGTGAGAAAAGCTGTTGGCCAGTTGATCATCCAACACCCTTGGAAGAATTTATTTTTATACAAGAAGACCCAGATCAGCAACTATTTAAATAAATCCTATTTAATTCTTTGGATAAGTAAAGTTGTGGTCTTGTTTTCTTTTCAAGAAAGAGAGAAATCCAAAGGTGAAGTCTTTTTTGTGTGTTCCAAAAACTTGCTTGATGGAAAAGTAATGCCAACAGTGGGGAATGTCCCAGGAACCCAGTGCAAAAATGTGTCCTGCAGTGCCTGAACCAAAACAAATAATCACATTCTACAAGCAGGAGAATCAAGTGGAGAAGAACATCATAGATGATGCAGTTGTGGTGGGAGGGGGTGGGCAGGATTGGATCTTTGCATACTGTTCCTGGGAGGGGGAAATTAACTCCCTGCATGTAGTAAAGTGGGATTTTGTGGTCCGAGGAGAAAGATCAGGCTTTACTTCTTGCTCTGATTTTGGTGCAAGTTCTCTTCTATATATCACGAAAGCTACAGTAAATGTGCTGACTGTCAGACTTGGTTGCTGTTTCTACAGCAGACCAACACAGCTACTGCTACCTCTCTCAAAGGTACTTTGGTCCACGGGGCGAAGCATTCACACACAAGGAATCTATGGAACTGTTCTGGGCGTGCAAAATCCAGTTTGGCAGTGGGATTAAAAAGGGGTGGAGCAGGAGGAAGACCAGGTTCAAGTCGCGGCTTAGCCATGCTGCTGACTGGGTGCAGGTGGGCCTGTCTGTCGCACTTCCTCACCAGGAAGAACCATGCACGACTCTCAGAGCTCCTTGGAGGAGGAAGAGGGTCAGGAGCATATAAAGGTCAACTCAAGCCAGCTGGGAGGGCCTTCCCCGGGATTCGAACCCGCAGCAGCGCGTCTATTCCTCGCCTCAGCGCTCCTCCCACGGCCCGCCGCCGGGCGTCGCAGTTCCTCCTCCTCACCGCCAAGGGCCGCGCTGGGACCTGCCGCGGCTCGCCTCTCTAGCGAGGCCTGGCGCATGCGCGGCGCCTGGCCCCGCTCTGTCCCCGCCTCTCGCTGGCTGGCGCCGCGTTTTCCCGCCCGCTCCCGTCTCAGGCGTCCTCCTGCTCGGCGATGGCGGCGGGCTTGCCGGGCGAGCTGGCCCAAGCCGTGGCCGGCGCGCGGCTGCTGGTGGTGGGCGCCGGCGGCATCGGCTGCGAGCTCCTCAAGGACCTGGTGCTCACCGGCTTCCCCAGCATCGACGTGGTGAGGCCCCGCTGCTCCCGCTCCCGCTGCTCCGCCGCCTCGGGAGGCCCTTCCCCTCCCCCCACCCGGAGGGCGGGGCCTACGGGCGTGACGTCACCGCTAAGGCCGCGGGAGGGGGCTCCGTGGAGCCTCCGCCTGCAGAGGCAGTCTACCTCTGAGCGTGCGGGTTGCTTCGTGGCCCGCCTGTGGGCTCCCCCTTGGACGACCAGCAACTCCCCATCCGTGGCAGGGGATGGTAACGAGGGGGGCTCAAGCCTGGGAGCTCTTGCCTTGCGGGTGCTGGGCCCTCCCCGCACCCCATCCGCTGTTCCCTGTTACCGGGATTCCCACATGCTGTTGACTACAACTCCCATTATCCTCATCTGCATTGGGCTTTGGCTGGGGGGGGTGATGGGAGTGGTAGTCAACTGGGAATCGCTGTTACAGGGACCACTGACCCCACCCCAGGCTTAGAGGCAGCGGGCTGGCGGCTTCAGTTGCAAATGGCCAGCCCTGAGCATCCCAGCATCAAAAGGTGCTGGGGCTGGCCCTTTAAAGCTGGGGTGGCTGGTGTGTGTGTGTGTGTGTGCGCGCGCGCGTGCATTTTGGCTAAGAGGGAGGGGGTGCCTTTGGGGGCTGGCCACTTAAAACTTGGGTTCTGCTTGAATGGCCAGCCCCACCAGCACTCTCACTTCGTCCACCCGCCTAGGGACACCCCTGCTTCTAGGCCCAGTTCTGCAGGGCCCTTCTGGTGCCTTGAAGGCTGTAATCTCACCCCCACCCCGCCCCAAATATTTTTTGGCATGCCAAGCCATTGAAACCTCCAGGATTGCTCTAAGAGTCACACAGCAGTGTTTGCTGGAATTTGGCCGGTCCTGGAGGCTCTGCTGCAGAATTTCAAGTTAGCCTTGTGCTGCATGAGATCTAAAGGGAGCCTCCATAGTTAGGAGCAGATACCTTTGAGCACCAGATTCTGGAGGCAAAACAAGAGAAGGAGGTGTTGTCCTCATGCCCTACTTGTGGAGGCATCTGTGGGAAGCAGGATGCTAGACGCGGGCTCTTGGATTGATCAGCTGGACTTTGGTCATTCGGGGAGGGTGTTCTATCAAAAATGTTGCCACAATAGCTGAAAGAAATGCCCGTGTTGAGGGGCACCCTGTCTGAGTAATCAGATGCTGGGGACCTGCTATGGGAGAAGAGGCTTCATGCTCTGCTTGTGTGCTCTTCATACTTTTCTCCATCTTCCTCCAAGGAGCTCAAGGTGCCTAGTTAGCTTAGGCTGAGAGGTGCTGAAATGGCTGTGAGCTTCACCATCTATCAGCAGCTGTTTAGCTTCATGGCTGAGCTGCATTTGAACCTGGGTCTCCCCATTCCTACTCTGACATTGGGCACTACTCCACACTGGTACTTGCAAAGGTTAGATAAATTTGGGGGGCAGCATCTCGACTAGTTAGTCATGACTAAGCACCATTGAAATTGACGGGGAAAGTAAGTCATTACTAACTTAGACATCTACCAGTCTGATCTTCTAGTTCAAGTTCTGAGTAACTGATTAATGCAATAATTAATTAACAGAATTAACACAGTTCTGTGGCCAGATGAGAGCAGGTTGTGCAGTTGAGCATTGCCAGCCATCTTTGTCATGTTAGAACATGATTGATTTAGTTGTATTATTATGCAAGTATAACAAGTTAGGTTGCTTGCTGATTATTGCATGGTAAAGGCTCAAAAGCCAAGTGCATTATTAAGCTATGTATTTAACTGGGGAAAAATGGGATAGTGCATATTGCTTGAAGTCCAGCAATGTTGCTGGTTTCAGAACCATCACTGCAGATTTGCATCTCTTTTGGTTTTGGAACCATCTGACTTTCTGCATGTACAGAATGGTTTGCATTCAGATTCTTCAAAACAAGAAACTTCTTATGGGTGGTTAACTTTTTGGTGAAATTTCTGTAGACCTAAAGGCTCCCCCAGATTGTTCCCTCTAGAGCAGGGGTGCACAACTCCAAGGTCCCCATGGGCCGGAACTAACTATGGCTTGCTGTAGGGGTGCCAGGGTCAATTTTCAGTGCATTGTTGCTTTAAAAGGCTTGCCATAGAAAGGGCTAAAACTCATGGCTCCTGCTGGAACAGCAAGTGGAAGCCGTGGCCAGGGGAGCCTTTGCCCAGCTTCGTCTGGTGCACCAACTGCGGCCTTACCTCGACTGGCAGGCCCTGGCAACTGTAACTCATGCCCTCATCACATTTCGGTTGGACTGCTGCAATGCGTTCTACCTGGGGTTGCCTCTGAAGATGACTTGGAAGCTTCAGCTGGCCCAAAATGCCGAGGCCCGGCTGCTTATGGACAGCAGCAGAAAAAATGATCATGTTTCACCTTTGCTGAGGTCACTGCATTGGCTGCCAGTTTGCTTCCAAGTCCAATACATGATGCTGGGTATCACCAGTAAAGCCCTTCAGGGTTTGGCACCTGTGTACCTTCAGGACCGCCTCTCCCGTCCAATAATGACCCGCCCTGTGAGGTCATCCCAGGTGGGCCTTCTCGGAGTTCCGGGCCCAGGGGAGGTATGTGGGGCCCAGGCTCGTGGGAGGGCCTTCTCTGTGGCAGCCCCCTCCTCATGGAACACTCTGCCTCCTGAGATTCGTAATGCCTCCTCTCTTCTGTCCTTTAAGAATCTCCTGAAAACCTATCTATTTTGCCAGGTTTTTAATGTGTGGAGGGTGGGGGGTTCTTTTTCTTTTTTTCTTTTTCTTTCTCCCTCCCCCCCTTCCCCCCTTCTTCTCTTGTTTTTGTTGTTTTAATTTATGTAAATCGCCTTGAGTCTAAGGAAGTCAGGCAGTCAATAAATTTGCTAAATAAAAAAAGAAAAGCAGGCTTGGAGAGGGAAGAGAAGGGCGAGGAGATTTAGAGGGGCAGGAGGTTAGCAGTGTTCTTTCTAGTTTTTTTTTTTCATCTGTGTGTGGAATAAGTTCTGGGCAGCAGTATCAAGGCAGTGTGTGCGCACATGTATTCAGAGTGGGACCTTCATTGAACATTGAACTTGAACAGGATCTAAAATTAACAGAACGGACATCAAAACATGTGTGAGCGCATGCACTGATCAACATTATTATTATTTACATTTTATATCCCACTCTTCCACCAAAGAGCCCAGAGCGGTGTACTACATACTTAAGAGAGCCAGCGTGGTGTACTGGTTAGAGTGCTGGACTAGGACCGGGGAGACCCAAGTTCAAATTTCCATTCAGCCGTGATACTAGCTGGGTGACTCTGAGCCAGTCACTTCTCTCTCAGCCTAACCTACTTCACAGGGTTGTTGTGAGGAGAAACTCAAGTATGTAGTACACCACTCTGGGCTCCTTGGAGGGAAAGCGGGATATAAATGTAATAAATAAATAATTAAGTTTATCCTCACAACAACCCTGTGAAGTAGGTTAGGCTGAGAGAGGAGTGACTGGCCCAGAGTCACCCAGCAAGTATGAATGGGGATTTGAACTTGGGTCTCCCCGGTCCTAGTCCAGCACTCTAACCACTAAACCATGCTGGACAAAAGGCTGGAATTAGTTTGGGTGAAGTGTATGTGGATGTTTGAATGGGTGACCTTTAAAAGCTTATCTGAGAACTGGGATGTCTCTGTGCTGTGCTTATCTGAGTTACTGAGAGGAGAGTTATATCTTGCAGGAGAGAGTTAACTATTCCCTCTAGGGATGTGCAAACAGGCTTGGAAATGAACCTGTTCAACATTGATCTGGTTCAGTTCGATGGCTCAGTATCGGACTGCCCCCCCCCCCGGTTCAGTTCAATATCGAACCGAACCCCTGGTCTGTTTGGGGGGTTCGCAAGGTTTTAAAAAAAATGACCCGGCCACTCAGAGGCCCATTGGGCATGTGCAGTAGCCTCCAAAATTGCCACCGCCACTGGGGTGAGGCCCGGAATAGGCTGAAGACTGCCTGAACCAGGCAATTTGGAAAATAATGGAGGCCAGCAAGGGCGGGGGAGCTTCTGGAGACACACACACATACACCCCGTGGCCTCGGAGAAGCCCCTGGGGCGGCAGCTGTGAGTTCTATTTCTGTAAAATAATAATAATAATAATAATAGATGTCTGGATAAAACAAACCAGTCAATAACCCTAACCTGCCTGACACTGTAAATAAATAAATAAATAAATAATACAGAAATCACCGCCAGCCAATTACAGAAAGCAGCTTTACTGGGAACAGCCTATATTCTACGACAATATCTATAATAATAACAGCAACAACACTGATAATAAAATTCAGCCATCCCAGGTCCTTGGGAAGGACTCGATGTCTGGATAAAACAAACCAGTCAATAACACCTGTCTGACTGTGTAAATAAATAAATAAATAAATAATTTAACTTGCGGACCCCCAAAACGATGTGTGATGTTTCCAAGGTGCACAAAACCAAACATGTCCGGTTTGACTCCAGTCCGGACTCAGACCGAACCGGGCAACCCGGTTTTGTGCACACTCCTAAGTCCCTCTGAGAATATGTTTTTAACCTGAGGTCTACTTTGCCAGCTTCTCTTTGAAGGTCAGACAAAGAGAGGTTTGGGGGATGATCCCCTTCAGTCCTTTGTTACGGTGATTTAGGGCTGCATTGCCCTATGCTTTGCTTGTGCTAAGTGACCAAATTGCATAGTTTGCCAAATGTGGGCACATGCAGAGTTCACGATTCAGTGAGCTCAAGTATCCCAAAAGTGGAAGCTGTGTCCCACAATTCCAAATCATATAGAAGGGTGCTGTTTGCAGCCTCAAGATAAGCTGTTTTGGCAACAAGCCTTTCATAACTCCTGCTGTTGTTGCAGGATATTTCTACCTGGGGGCCAGCAAAAAAAGTCCCCACGGGCCAGAACTGGCCCCTGGACCTTAAGTTGTTCAAGCTTGCTCTAGAGAGAGGCAGCAATATCTGACCACACCAACTTGTTCAGAGTGGTCTTCAGGCTTCAAAATGCTATGTGGATTGGAATATCAATAATTCGGCCACTATAATAATCTTACACATGTTGGCTCTTGTGCACACAAATGTATTTTGAGTGTCTCAAAATCTGGCATTCAACACAAGCTTTTAAAAAGTATGATCATATGCTTCCTTCTCTTTCTTGAATATCCAAAGAGAGTGGATCCTTTTAACTTAGAACCAGTTCAAATACTTGCAAAGAAAACATGACATCACTTCAGAATATTAGCGGGGTGGGTGTGGGTGGAATGGATGGTGGCATGTTTGAATGGCTCCTTGCATCAAAACTCCTGTAGGCTGAAAGCTAGCACACAGAGGGAACGGCTTGGCTGCAGCCCTTCTCTGGTGTGCTAGTTTCCCAACTGTCAAGGAGGTTTGAACGGGGTGTGTGTGTGTGCTTTAAACATATTATCTCCCACCTGTCTTCTGAAGTGTATTAGTGCTTTTTCTAAATGCTTGAATTGGCTCTTAGCAGCAGTGCTTGTGGGAGTGGAGCCACAGTAGTGGGGAGCATCTTCTCTTTCTCCGGTATAATTTGCAAGGCTGCAGTTTCTGACAAACTCAGGAAGGGCTGCACTTATTCATTAAACAAAACAAATCTGAAGTGCTTGCAATTTTTCTATTTCTAGATTGATCTGGATACCATTGATGTCAGTAATCTCAACAGACAATTTTTGTTTCAAAAGAAGCATGTTGGAAGATCAAAAGCACAGGTGAGAGGAATTATGAAGCTCAACTTTCACCCAGTAAAAAAGTCAAAACTGTTACCTGCGTAACTTTAGAAAAAATATACCACTTAGATATTTGGAAGTATATTGCATCTAATGACTACAAGTGATTCAGCCTCTATTTTAAAATACCCAAGGCTGTTTCTAGTGCACAGCATGACATTTAAACTTTGCTGCTTCTTGAATGAAATAGTAGAAATGTTGGGTATATGTTCTTGGTTTCTTGCAGGTTGCCAAGGAAAGTGTGTTACGGTTTCATCCGGAAGCTAATATTACAGCTTATCATGACAGCATTATGAAGTATGTCTGATTCTTTTGCTCTTGAACATCTGGAATTGTGCATAAGCCTTGTAAAGGAGACCACAAGCACTTTTACTAGTCATGGCTGCCCATAATTTCTCTGTGTGTGACACATTAATGACAGAAAATGGTGGGAGATGGGGATTTAAAAAAATGGTTCCCAAGAAGCAAAGCCTTCTAGTCTGGTTGCCTGGAGGTTTCTTAACCACTTGTTCAGTTACCTGTAGTGACTGTTTTCATACCTGGGTTATTTAAAAAGACATCACTGTAGTTCAAGAAGCTTTATCAATCTTCCAAACATGCTTAACTCTGGGAACATGTTAATAAGTAGTTCTTTAGCTTAAGCACATAGATTTGTAAGAAACTAGACTCAGTTCCCCTACTTCCAGTCAGCTCTCAATTGGAATAATACATATAGTTTGAAATACAAAATTACAACTTGTACCAAGTAGGGGTGTGTGTGTGTGTTTGTGTGTGTTTAAGGCATGGCTTCATAATCAACCATGTCTATTCAGAGCAGAAAGCTAAATCTCTAGATATTCTGTCTAGAGGAGGCAATTCTGTTCTGAAAACAGTTTGATCCTGCCTGCTCTATGTTAGTTTGAGTAACAGGCAGTTAAGTTTTCCCTAGAAAAATATTTTGGGAAATGGCACGGCTTCCCAGTTGGCTAGCTACCAGCCCAGAAAGGTAGCAATTTATCTTAATTTGCTTCTGCTCTTTTTGTCTGTGGAAGAATATGTAGGCTCAAAATACTGGTGTGCTAAAATGAGTTTAATCCTTGTACAGTTCTGTGTGACAAATTGTGCACAACTACAAAGCATGCTTGTGCAGATGTTTCCATGCAGTGAATCTGTCCTGTTAGAACCAACAGATGTTTACTAAGTTAGTTAAAATGCTCCATGTTCTTTTTTTCTACAGCCCTGACTATAATGTGGAATTTTTCCGGCAGTTTACTCTGGTTATGAATGCCTTGGATAACAGAGGTGAGACTTCTGTTTGCTAATATTAGACCGCTTGGACCTGAGATCTTGACATGGGGAAGGGCTAAGTTCCACTCTCTTTTGACATCCTTGCTCGGTCACTTAACGGCGTATCTATTTCCTAATGGTCCAGGTTTTTTGGGCATGCTTATCAAGGGGGGTGCTATTATTACAAGCTGCACTTTTGAAAACTCTGAGTTATCCTGTGATCGATGTTGAAAAGGATCTGTTCCCTTCAGAAGAAGGTTGAAGTATCAAGTATAGTGGTTTGCCTGGAGTACTGCTTGGAAAAAATAGGGAAGTGAAACCAGCTGAAGGCCTGGTTTGTGCCAAATACTGAATCCTGACCTTTGGTAAGTCAGTGACTCTCTCTCCTTTCTTCTGTGTGCAGCTGCCCGTAACCATGTGAATAGGATGTGTCTGGCTGCTGACATCCCCCTTATAGAAAGTGGAACTGCGGGCTACCTTGGACAAGTGACAGTCATCAAAAAGGTGAGACAGTTCTGTGTTCATTTGCTGTGATATTCTGCTCTAAATATAGCTTGTACCAGCTATTGAAACTTCATGAAAACTTATTTTCTTTTTCCTGTAGGGAGTGACAGAGTGTTATGAATGTCATCCTAAACCAACCCAGAAAACCTTTCCAGGTTGTACAATTCGCAACACTCCTTCTGAACCCATTCACTGCATTGTGTGGGCAAAGTATTTGTTCAAGTAAGATGTTTTATTAAATGCCACTGCTAAGCAACCTTCTTTGCTGCCTCCTATCAAAAACTCTCATTGGCCACAAGGTCTTGAGTTTTCTGTTCTGCCAGCACCAGGATGTACCTGTCTCAATCCTGGGCTTTGGGCTCTGTGAGGGTTAATTTGTGCGGGGCTCATGCCCAGAAGAGTCTGCCTTAGAGAGGCCTAAACATGATGGTCTTGTGTCTCTGGTACGTTAGTTCCATGCCAGTATGCTTCCAGTTATGCTGGCCTTGATATCTTATTTTGTTGTAAGTGGTCTTGAGTACAGGTTTCCTATAGCAAGACCTCTAGATAGTTTAAAGAATGCCTCTGTAGAGATTTGGCTAATTAGGTTCTTAAATTTGTGTGAATGTGGAGCATGTATGAAGTCCTTTGGATATTTTCCCTACTTCTTAAAATCTTCAAAGCTTACCTGTTTCTCTTTCCAGGTATTTTATTTGGAGGAGGAGTATGCATTTTGGCCATAAATGTATAGAATTCAACCCCCACCAAGCAAATGTGTGTGTGAAGGATAGGACACAAACTGTACATTAATAATATGCTTTTAGGAAATATTCTGCTGAAGAGACATTTTCAGTCTCTAAACAGGAAAATGCATTTCTTGTGTGTTTTAATATATAGTCAGTTATTTGGAGAAGAAGATGCCGATCAGGAAGTGTCTCCTGACAGAGCTGATCCTGAAGCTGCTTGTGAGTGTAAATTCTGTGTTTGTTCTTGGTAGACCCCCAAATCCTTTACTTTTACTAGCATCTCGGTAGTTCTCAGGTATCCCTTTTGGAACCCAGGTGACCAGAGAGTTGCTCTTCTGGTTGGGGGCCATCAGCTACACAGGAATCTGGCCTTTGGCCATTTGCCATAAAATTGAACCTTTCTGCTGTACTCCAGAATCTTTGGTAGCTGGTTCAAATGTGTGTGAACCTTAAGCTTTACTTTTAAGTAATGAGTGTTGATCATGAGCATTACTTTGAGCTTTCATTTCAGTTAACTGAACCATGAAAGTTTAAATAATCACAGCTAGATTCTGATTCTGTACCAGGCCATTATTTGAAAAAGTGCCAGAAACGCTCTGAATATTTCCCAGGCAGGTGACTATCAAGGGGACGGTGGGGAGAGGATACAAAATCCTTCCTCTTGCTGTGAGGAGTCCTGGGTGGGCTGCCACCATCCACTTTTTTTATATGAGCAGATTCACCCTTCCAAGGGAATATTCTGAGAGAGTAAAGAGGAAAACCCCTCCCTACAAGAAAGGCTTGAGCAATCTTAGGCCTTTAAGAATACTGTATGTGACTAGGGCAAGACCCAATGAGGAGTGAGACTCAATAATAATAATTAGTAACTACAAGAAGGATTTATTAATAAATGGATGATCAGGAAAACTATAGAGGCATCAACAATTTCTGCTCCCATTCAAGTAAAATCCTTCTCCAGGAATTACAAGAACCATACGGTCCTAAACAAAAATAAAAAAACTTGTCCCTATCCTTCCTACTTACTTCAGGTAAGGAACTCCCAGTTGGTTCCCAGCCCAAGGCTGTTAGATTCCTTCTGCAGTCCTACAGTAGACCACCTTCAGAGGCTTCCGGGGAAGAACTGAACACACCCCTCCCCTACTCGTCTATATGCTGTTGTCCAGTAAACCCTGCTCCTCACTTTCTATTGGACCAAAGGGATTTGATTCTCCTGGGCTTTCTTACTTATTTGGAAGAACCCTCCAGGCAGTTACTCTGATTGAGGCCTAGTCCTCCCTCAATACCTAGGAAAGGAAAGGTGCCGTCGAATCGGTGTCGACTCCTGACGACTACAGAGCCATGTGGTTTTCTTGGTAGAATACAGGAAGCGTTTACCATTGCCCTCTCCTGCGCATTATGAGACGATGCCTTATGTCACTGCTGCCCGATATAGGAGTTTCCCATATTCTGGGAAACACACCAGCGGGGATTCAAACCCACAGCCTCCTGCTCTCTAGGCCGATTACTTCCCCGCTGCGCCATTAGGTGGCTCCCTCAATACCTAGTCCTCCCTCAATTGTATTTATACACAACACAAAACAGGGTATATCCCTCATCCAAAGGATAATCTAAGACAATACAAGGGATCAGGAAGGGCTAATATAGTCCTCGTTTGTCATACATACCTCCAAAAGAATAAGAATATAAACATAAATATTCTCGTCCTCTCACAATCTTGACTATCACTACAGAGGGTTTCTTGATAAAAGGTAGCTGTGGCAGATGAGTGGCCTTAATTGTGTCATTAAAGTGGCTTGTTATTGACAGGGGGGCCAGCCGAAGCAGAGGCCAGAGCAAGAGCATCTAGTGAAGATGGTGACATTAAGCGTGTTTCAACCAAGGAGTGGGCTAAATCAACAGGATATGACCCAGTTAAACTCTTCACTAAGGTATTAGTCTTGAACCAGTAGCACTGAAATACATCTGGATATGCCTTTGTCTAAGCTCCCCACCAGCTGAGATTTTGGGAGGAGGCCTTGCTCTGTGTCCTGTCACTGCCCGAGGTTAGACCGGCAGGTGTGGAAGGGGGAGCCTCCTCAGCCACTCTTTCTCTTCCCCTTTGGATAGATTGCGAAGACTGCTCTGATCTGTATGACACGTTAGGCTTAAGGGCTTTCCTCCAGGTTGCGTGTGTTTGTATGCTGTCGTCTGCGAATTGCATTTGGTATGATGGTTGTCTTCCTCTTTTGAGTTATTGGAATTTATTACATCTTTTAATCCGTTTATGAACAGCGTTGGGGGCAATGCAGCGTAGACCGCATAGTCCAGTAAATAATGTTGAAAAAGAAATGTCTGTGGAGTAGAGAAGGACGAGGACATAACTCTTGCTTCTTTATACTTGCATCTACTTACAACCAGTGCAAAGTCAGCTATTCCTTCGAAAGAGGGAAATGAGTAGTGATGGGACCAGGTGCCTGGAAATGACTGCTTGTTCTAGATGAAGCATCTGCGGCCCAATCGAGATATTGCAGAATGGTGGCAAATACTGTGCTAGCCATAGCTGTCAAGCCAGAAATTAAACCAGCCTCTGGCCTGGGGTTATGTTTTGTGGCAGTTGAAGGCTTTTACCTCATGGAGACTGACCCCAGGAGTAAGCCTGATTGAGGACACCGGCCCACATGTTGCGGGTGATATGAGGGCCGAAGAAGGACTTTATCCTCACAGAGAGGCTGGAGAGTGGCCATGGCGAAGACTTGTTCTGCAGCTTAGCATGCCTGGAGAGGGGTGGGGAAGTGGTTTTTTTGCTTGTCTTCTCTCCTTGTGAAACCCCTTTTTGATGCACAGCCCCCTTCCATATTTGTGGAAGCAAAAAGGGGTTTCGTGCCAATCGCTTCCCCATTCCCCTCCATGCATGTTGGGCCTTTGCCACAGCTGCTCTGCAGAGCCCTTCTTCTGCCCTCATATCGCTGCATGACGTCTGGGCCAGTGAGACTTAGTCCCAGTAAAGATGCCTACTGGGGTAAATGTGTGGCCTTGGGGTGGAAGCATATGCTGAGCAAGGGCTGCTGGTACTTCCTGTTAATCCGACTCTGGGGGCCTGGAGGGCTGTTGCTGGCACTAGGTGCTAAATGTCGGTAGATCCAAAATCTGCTTGTAGAAGGAATGGAAGTAAAGTGGATCACTTCTTTCTAGACATTCTTTCCCACTCTTTTGTTTTCAAGCTTTTCAAAGATGACATCAGATACCTGCTAATGATGGATAAGCTGTGGAGGAAAAGGAAGCCTCCAATGCCCTTGGACTGGAATGAAATACAAAATCAGGGTAAGCACAAGTTATTTCAGATCAGACCACAGGGAGAACTTTCAAATCTCCTCAGATAATGCTTTGAAAAGGAAGTTGGTTCATGCATTTAGATGCAAGTCATCCGGTGGTGAGAGATCCTGTGTGAGAGGGTGAGGGTGTAAGTGAACCAGCCGATGATCTTATTAATTTGACTTTAGGCTACAGGTTCGCAACTTTGGATTCCCAGATGTTGTAGGAGTATACATCCCATCATCCCCAGCCGCACTGGCCAAAGATGATAGGAGTTGTAGTCCAACAACATGTGAGGACCCAAGGTTGAGAACACGTGCTTTAGCCAGATCTGATGCTTGCAACAGTATCGTTTGCAGATAGTTCTAATTCATTTGTTTATTTACTTTAATCTGTTGAAAATATTTATATCCCACCCTTTAGAACAAGTTTTCCCAGGGTAGTCAAAACAATCAGATAAAACTTAAGTCACAGCAGAACAACAGTAAAGCTGGCAAAACAGTGGTGTTTAAGCTTTGCAGACAGGTGTTCGTGATATCCACATGATGTGTTACATAGTTGTACTGTTGGGAAACAAATTACGCTAAATGTGGGTATGGACATGCTTTTAAAGAATAGGTTTCTTAGTATTTGCTGTCTGAACTCGAATGTTTCTTTCCTTTGAAGAGAACAGCACCGCTGATCAACAGAATGAGTCTCCCTTGGGCCTAAGGGACCAACAGGTTTTAGATGTCAAGAGCTATGCA
Source organism: Hemicordylus capensis (assembly GCF_027244095.1). NCBI lineage: Eukaryota > Metazoa > Chordata > Lepidosauria > Squamata > Cordylidae > Hemicordylus > Hemicordylus capensis. The sequence continues at coordinate 1,717,946 of NC_069665.1, forward strand.
CGCCTCTTTTCTAAGAGTGTGGAGACCCTGAGGGCTCAACTTGCAGCAAAAGGTGATGGAGCTGAACTTATATGGGATAAGGTTAGTGCCGCAAATGTTTGTGGATTTATATAGCATCATAGGAAGAAACCTGAGCCAAGCTGTTGAGTTGTAACACAGCTCGAATTATGTGCCCAGCACCCTAGGGCGTAGTGTCAAGTAGGTTTGAAAAAGAAAGGAAAAGCTCAGCTCACAGAAAAGATTTGCCATGTACAGCATGTTTAAACCTTGTGAAATGCAAGAAAATTTCCCAGTGGGTTATGTCTCAAACTCCCTTTAATTTGACTGGAATTTTCAAATCTGCATACACTAAAAACAAAAGCACAGTTAATACTTTAAGCAGAAATCTGACTACTAGATACAAAAAGAAGAAAAAGCACCCTCAAGCAATAAAAATTAAAAACAACCTGGATAAAACAGCTTATATAAAAGTTGTCAGTAGATAATGCTAGGGTTAATCTTAATTTAAAAACAAAACACAAAAACGTGGGCAGATCAAAAGGTATTGAGCGGATGCCTAAAACTTAGCAGAGAGGATGCCAGGTGAGCCCCCACTCTAGGGAGGGTATTCCACAAGCCGTTTGCCCACACGGAGAAGGCACCTCTCCAAGCATTGCAGTCTTGGTGCACAAGCAGGTTCATTTGAGGTAGATGAGCTTTCTTGGATACCCAGATCCAAAGAGCTTCAGCAGTTCTGACAATTACCTTGACTTATGCCTGGAAACCATAGACCTTGGTGGATGTAACAGCAAGTAGCTCTCAGCAGAGCTTGCTTTTAACAGGAGGTCTGTAGAACACGGTGACGTTTGCTTAAAGGAAAACAGGGAACATAGATAGTCCTCTTTACTGGAAAAGCAAGTCTTTTTGAAGCTGTAGTAGTGTTCTTTATTTTTGTACAATGAAACCTGGCTGCAGTTCCCTAAGTGTCTGTGGGGTAAACCTTTCAGCCCTTCACCTAAGACTCAAAATGAGCAACTTGCTTCTGTAATGCCTGCATTCAAAACACTCAGAGGTAGAGTACTATTTATTCCAGCTTTTTCGGCTGGGAGCCACATCTGGGAGGGTGTGACTTGTCTCCTCGTAGCAGCCTAGCAAGGCCATGGCTGAGCTGAGACATCAAACTCCATCTCTGGCAAAACTTCCGCCTCGGAGCCAGGGCAAGAACCCAGCAGGCTGGTCTCTGCACCTGTGCACAACAGACCTTGATAGGAGGTTGTAAGCTTGACAGTGCTAAGTGCCCCTTTACTTCACTTCCCCAGCAGGTTACAAATGGAAATATCAATAATAAGCAGTGGAGCATTCTAGCTCCATAACAGAGTTTTGGTGCATTGCACTGAGTGCCTCTCGAGACACTGCAGCTTGTCCCCAGCCTGTCATGCACAGGGCAGTCTGTGCCCATAAGTTCCAGACCATCTTATCCTGAGCCATTTATAATGAGCCCATATTATTCAAGCGTGCTTATATGCAAGGTTAATACTGAGCTGCCAGGAATGATATCCAGGAGAGGCCTTGCCCTGGGTTAATCAATGTACAGAAGTCTCCATGCCACTGCTTCTGGCTACCGCTAGAGAGGGCTGCAGTGAGAGCCTTCTCCCAGCTCTTGTCTCACATCAGGCTCTTGACAGTGACTCATTTGTAGCAACGCCTTGCTCCTACCTCTCTAAGGGGAACTGGCGGGGGGACTCAGTCTGAATGGCTGTTTTTCTGTTCCTTCTTGGCAGCGTTCTCTCTGATTTTTTTCATCTATGTGTGGAATGAGTTTTGTTCTGGGTGGCAGTATCAAGGCAGTGCGTGCACGCATGCATTAAGAGCAGGGCCTTTCTGATTAAACTTGAGCGGCATCTAAAGTTAACTGGGCAGATATCAAAAAACTTGTGAGCGTGCGCATGCCGCTTAGAGGGAACACTGCTTCCTGGGTAGGAAAAGCGAGGTGCTGCCACACAGAGGAGTAAGTAAGAGCCCCCCCCCTCTCCTTGAAGGAGAGGATTGGCAAGAGATCAAGGTTGTGATAGGCACTGGGATACAACTTCAGAAATGCTTTGTGGTTGAGGAGGTATTGTGTTAGTTCTAGGGAAAGTGGTGTTGCTGAACTCAAGGCTGGGCTCTGAACGGACTCTTTAAAAATTGTTAAATTTGTAAAAATTTGTAAAATCTGTTAAATTTAGTAATGCTGACCTACATGACGTGTTTGTTACTATGTAATAAATATTACTGTGCAATAATGTATGTATCACGCTTATATAGAAAGGTGTTGGATTTTGAAGAACTTTAGATCACATTTCCACTTACCATTTTGGCGGTCTTGCATTTGAGTTGAGGAAATGTTCTCTTGTTGACAGGACGACCCTTCCGCGATGGATTTCGTCACTTCTGCTGCAAACCTCAGGATGCATATCTTTAGTATGAATATGAAGAGCAGATTTGATATCAAATGTAAGAATGAAATGCTTCCATTTTGGCCTTTTAAAGTTTTTCTCCTGTGCATATATGAAGGACAGAGAAAACACTCTCTACTCCGGCTTCTTTTTCAGCAATGGCGGGAAACATCATCCCTGCTATAGCCACAACTAATGCCATTATAGCTGGCCTGATTGTGCTGGAGGGCTTAAAGATTCTCTCAGGAAAAATAGACCAGTGCAGGGCAGTAAGTATGGTGCTGACTCCCTCTGTGTGTCTCTAGTGCTTGTTCATGCTGGATTTCTGATTCCTTTTCTCTCCTCCTCTAAGATCTTCCTTAACAAGCAGCCAAACCCAAGGAAGAAGCTGCTTGTTCCCTGTGCTCTGGACCCTCCAAATCCAAACTGCTATGTCTGTGCAAGCAAGCCAGAGGTCACGGTGAAACTTAACGTCCACAAAGTCACAGTGTTAACACTGCAGGATAAGGTAAATGAGCCTCTCTCCTTCACTCAGCGCTTGCATTTTCAGTTGACCTGGTGTTCATAAGTTACTGATCTATAGAATCTGTGCCCAACTGTGGACCTTACCAAACACCCTGTTTCACAACTTTGCCTCTGTTGGTATTAACCTGCGATCCACTCATGCCAAAGCCACCTAATGGCACAGCAGGGAAATGACTTGACTAGCAAGCCAGAGGTTGCCGGTTGGAATCCCCGCTGGTATGTTCCCTAGACTATGGGAAACACCTATATTGGGCAGCAGCGATATAGGAAGATGTTGAAAGGCATCATCTCATACTGCGTGGGAGATGGCAATGGTCAACCCCTCCTGTAGTCTACCTGTAGTCTATCAAAGACAACCACAGGGCTCTGTGGTCACCAGGAGTCAACACTAACTAGACGGCACACTTTACCTTTACCATTCACCCCAGCGCAGGTTTTGTGGTCTGTGGCCTCCTGCTGGGATCTGGAGAGTCCTAGTTTTCATTACAGGAAAAATGAAACTTTTGGAAATCCAGTTGATATTGGTGTGTTTCAAAGCATAAGAACATAGGAAGCTGCCATATACTGAGTCAGACCCTTGGTCTATCTAGCTCAGTATTGTCTTCACAGACTGGCAGCGGCTTCTCCAAGCTGGCAGGCAGAAGTCTCTCTCAGCTCTATCTTGGAGATGCTGCCAGGGAAGGAACTTGGAACCTTCTGCTCTTCCCAGAGTGGCTCCATCCCCTAAGGGGGGAATATCTTCCAGTGTTCACACTTCTAGTCTCCCATTCAGATGCAACCAGGGCAGACCCTGCTTAGCTATGGGGACAAGTCAAGCATGTGGCAGAGAGCATTTCAGATTGAGTGTATTCTGCTGCCTTGTACCAGTTGTCATAAATTATGTTTGTTTGTAGAGTACTTCCTAGTTTTGATATGGCTGATGTCTAAGCAGGAGAAGTTTGGAGGACTGTCACTTGGCCGTAATCATAGGGAGTTTATGTTCAGGTGCCTGCTTTTTAATGGCTATTATGTGCTTGGAACCATATACATTTTATCAGGGAATGCATCAGGGTTAATACAAAATGTATGTTCAGCAATATAATAAAATAGTTTTATTTATTTATCATATTTTTAGTCCGCCTGATAATGTACATCTCCAGGCAGTGTACAAAATTTAAAATATTTAAAAGCCTCGGATTAAAATTGATTGATTGATTAAGTGCCGTCAAGTTGGTGTCTACTCTTAGCGACCACATAGATAGATTCTCTCCAGGATGATCTGTCTTCAACATGGCCTTTAAGGTCTCTCAGTGGTGCATTCATTGCTGCTGTAATCGAGTCCATCCACCTTGCTTCTGGTCGTCCTCTTCTCTTTCCTTCAACTTTCCCCAGCATTATAGACTTCTCAAGGGAGCTGGTGTTCACATAATATGTCCAAAGTATGATAGTTTGAGCCTGGTCATTTGTGCCTTGAGTGAAAATTCTAGGTTGATCTGTTCTATGATCTATTTGTTTGTTTTCCTGCCTGTCCATGGTATCCTCAAAAGTCTTCTCCAGCACCAAAGTTCACAAGTGTCAGTGCTTTTTCTATCTTGCTTCTTCAAAGTCCAGCTTTCACATCCTTAGAGTGTCGCAAGAAAAACCATGGTCTGAATGATTCTAATCACTTGATTAGAACAGATTAAAATACACAACACAATAAAAAATAGAATAAAATAGTTATTAAAACAAGCTTTAAAAAATATTACAATTCTAATTAAAAGCCTGTGAAAACAGGAGAGTCTTGATGTTCTTCCTGAAAACAAAGAGAGAAGGAGATGCTCTTATTTTAGCAGGGAGCATATCTCAAAGCTCTGGGGCAGTCAAAGAGAAAGCCACCAAATGAGCTGGTGGCAACCATAACCGGACCTCTCCAGAAGATCGTAACAGGCGGTGGCAGGGCTTATGACAAAGAAGGTGCTCTCTTAATAGCCTGGACCCAAGCTGTTAAGGGCTTTATAGGTAATAATAACCAGCACTTTGTATTTCACCCAGAAACATATGGGCAGCCAGTGCAGTTCTTTTAAAACTGGTGTTATGTGGTGCCTTTGTGTTGTCCCAGAGACCAGTCTGGCTGCCACATTCTGCACCAGTTGTGGTTTCTGGACTACGTACAAAGGCACGTAGAATGCATTACAGTAATCAAGCTCAGAGGTTACCAGCATATGCACCACTGTTTTAAGGTCATTCACCTCTAGAAATGGACGTAGCTGACGTATCAGCTGAAGCTGATAAAAAGCACTCCTGGCCACCGGCGCAACTTGAGAAACCAGGAGGAGAGCTTTGGGTCCAGGAGCACTCCCAAGCTACATACCTGATCTTTCAGGGGGAGTGTAACCCCATCCAGAACAGGCAGATCTAAACCATCTCTCGGGCCCCCCACAGTCAGTAAGGTAAAATAAAGTGTGCCATCCAGTCGGTGTCAACTCCTGGCGACCCCAGAGCCTTGTGGTTGTCATTGGTAGAATACAGGAGGGGTTGACCATCTCCTGCGCAGTGTGAGAACCGGCAGCCTCTGGCTTGCTAGTCAAGTCATTTCCCTGCTTCACCACTAGGTAGCTCCACAGTCAGTACCTCTGTCTTATTTGGATTCAACTTCATACATTATGTCTAATGTATATATAATGTGCGGACCCGGTTTGTTTGATCATGTACATTAATGTGCCTGTTTGGGACGATGTGGAAAACTGTTCTTTGAGGGAACTGTTTCCAGGTACTTCATACTGAAGTGCTTTTTGAGATTAACATCTAAAATTAACATTTTTTTTGTCCTATTAGATAGTGAAAGAGAAATTTAATATGGTAGCACCAGACGTCCAAATAGAAGATGGAAAAGGGACGATTCTCATCTCTTCAGAAGAAGGAGAAACGGAAGGTTTGTAGCGAGACCTCCCTTCTATACCAGCAGGAAGTTAGGGTCAGAAGCAGACTTGACACTTAGGGGAATCGCCACGCTTTATGTAACAACTGTGAGTGCTGCATGTACATTGGAGGTTCCTGAAGCAAATGCCGAGAATGGTTGCCACACAGTCACGTACACACAGCTGGAAACTGCGTTGTGTCCCCAGACACGCATGAATGTAATCCAGACTGCAAGTGGACTCTCCCCGTACGACCATCTCTGCTGCCTGGGGGAGCATATAGTGAGGGGGTGCCACGGATGGCTGCACCTGTTGCAGCTTTGTTTGCAGTCCTGTATTGTTGGGACTCTAGCAACTGTTTGCAGCAACCCGGCCAAAATGGAGATGCCAGCAAGCCCTGCAAGTCTCACAAGGATGTCTATGTGCTCATGTACTGAGCCAGCCAATGCGCCACTTCTGCATGCTCACTGTCCTCCTTTTGGCTGTGGCAGGTGCAGCCCTCCTGGCATCTCTCAGAGCCAGGCAAAGAAGAAAACAGTTGTCTTCCTGTATACAGACTAGCATGATTCTCAGCCTTACTTCATGTTTGATCTTTGGATTCAAAGGCTGCTGCTGTTCCTGCAAAGTGCTTCACCCCTTTTCTTTCTCTGTTTTTTGTCACTAGCAAATAACCACAGAAAGTTGTCAGAATTTGGGATCCGAAATGGCACTCGGCTGCAAGCAGATGATTTTCTGCAGGACTATACTCTGCTGATCAATGTACTGCATAGGTGAGGGCTTCGGCGTCTAACTTTATGAAATGTTGTTGAATCCAGAAGCTGCAACTCTGGGGAAGGAACCTTCGTGTTATGCAAATGCTCTGCGACTTTCTGTCATGGAGACCAGATGTGTGTGCCTCAAAAACACAGAGTCAGTGGTTTATTTATTAATTATGTATTTATTAAAAATTTCTTCTATACCGCCTCCTCCAAAGACACTAGGCGGTTCTCCAAGTTGCAGCAGAGTCATCTCCCTGGCTGCTTCTGGAGCAGTGCCCATAAATGGCTTTGGACCTCCTGTTTCCGTGGAGCGAGTCAAGGCCACGGCTGTGGTGTGCAGCTGCAGACACGCTGCCTCTTTTGGGTCCGGGCTGTGTGGCGCCTCTTAAGAGTCTCTGGTGTTTTTCAGTGAAGAGCTTGAGAAAGATGTGGAGTTTGAAGTGGTTGGTGATGAAGTGGTTGGCCCCAAACCTTCTGAACAACCTGCTAAGAATATCACCAATGGCAGCGATGATGGGGCCCAGCCGTCCACGTCAACAGGTAGATCATGCCACGTGGGAGGGGAGCCTGCGCTTTGGAGGGATGAGTAGCCACTTGAAATGCGGACATGTCAGAAGGTCAATCACTACCGACTTGGCCTCTAGAAAGCCTTTTCGTTTTTTGTGCAGCTGGATCAGTGCAAGATTCCAGCCATTAATTCAAGTCCATGCAAGGATTAGGTTTTTCCATCTTTTCTTTAGCTTATGAATGTTTACATTTGTCACACGCAAGCAAAGCCAATGTATCTGGCTTGCCAAATGACCTGTGAACTGAGCTGAGCACTATCACTTCCGGGAGGATTTGGTGTCACTTGTCTTGTGGAACCCTTGAAGATAAGTGATTGTGCAACACATGAAGTGCCTATTCCAGGTTTTATTTATATACATGTATTTAGAATATATGCATACTAGTTTTCAACCCCAAACATTCTCAAAGTGGCTTACATAGCAAAAGGGATGAGAAAAAAGTTCTGTGTCCTAACGTTTAAAAAAGACACACCAGTAACGGCCACTGGAGAAAGACTGAGCTGACTAGGGACAGTTGCTCTTCTCCCTGCTAAATATAAGAGAGAACATTTTGAGGGTGCCTCCCACCCCACCCCCATTTAGCAGGGGTTTGTGTGTACAAGTCCTGTCTGGTGCCTTTTGTATCAAGCATCTCCTCAAAAAATAACCTGCATGAGACTTTCTTTTCCAGCTCAAGATGAAGATGATGATGTACTGATTGTTGAGACTGAAGAAGGTCCTTCAAGCAATGCCGATGACACAGACAGTAAAAACCGCAAGCGGAAGCTGGATGACAGAGAGCACACGAGCACCAAGCGGATGCGCTCAGAGCCCCCCACGGAAGAGCAAGACGACGTCATCGCTCTAGACTGAGTGCTGGCACATGGGATGGACCAGCAGGGTGGTTGTGGAGAGGTGTGAAATGTCCCGAGCTAGACTCTGGCCTCTGCTCGAGAGAGAGAGAGAGATGCTGCCTCTGGTTTGCAGAGTCTCTGCCATTCTCATTCAGTAGAATTTAGAACTTCTCCAATATGCTATACAAAATATAGTAGACGCCTAGTTTATAAACAGGTAAACAGTCATGAGAACAAAGCATGTTTTTGTATATAATGTTCAAAGGACACACAGTATGGGGAAATAAGGCAACTCCCGTTTCAATGACGTGGTTTTTACCACTTGATAACTCTGGAGAGGTTTTTAATTCTGGCTAGAAAACATTGAAGAGCTCAGGCTAGCTCTCGTCATTTTTCACACCCTCAAAGCAGAATCTTGGAAGTGAAGATGTGCCATGTTTTAGATGCCTAGTTGGCACAAATGTACATTACTGTAAAACCATGTTAGCTTGCTCTTTCAGCTAGAACTGCCTGGTGTGTCGGTGTTGGAAGCAGAGTTCAGTGTACTGTTACAGTTTCAGGTTATTTATATGGGATGTTGTGCAGAACTGAAGCGCTCCTACTCAGCCATTCATTTGATGGACCAAATAATCATCCGAACGACCTGCTACGTGTGTCTGCACAGCCCACTTGCGTGCTGATCTGAGGATTTGTAAAGTGTCTACGGTCTTGGTACTTAATACTGTATTAATCTGGTTTTAAACACCCTACAAGTATATAGTACAGGACTCTTCAAAACATCTTTTGTTGGAGTTGAAAAGGGAGGTTTTTTTAATAAAACATTTTGTCACTCATTTCCTTTGATGGTCTTTATTGATCTTCTGTCAGAGCATTTACTTACCTTCCCAGATCGAAGTTGTTTCACTACTTCATAGCTTTGTAAATTACTAACGTTGTCTGGGTCAGTCACGAGTGGGCAACTGGAGCCTGTTGTTCTCCACTGGAGCAGGAGTGGTCACGTGCCTGGCTCTGGCAGGGTTGGGCCCACCTCCTGGCTTCCTCCTTCCATGTGCTCCTGGGCTGTCTGCTGCCTGGCTTCATGGGAGACAAGTAGGAGGCAACTCAGACCCAAGGGGCTGTGTGGACAGACCCTTGGGTGTTCTCTAGAGTGCCCCATTCAAAGTCTGTTTTGTCTTGGCATGTGGCTTATTTATTTAAAAGTTTGGTTGCCTCTGTGGTAGGCAAGATCAGATGCTGTTAGAACTGCAGACAGGGTAATTATATTCTTGTCGGTCTCAAACAAAGTGAAGAGCTGGCATACTGCTTAGACATCCACTGCCTGTGTAAAGCCACCCCACTGGCTCTTGGTGCACTTTATGCAAATGCTGTTGCTATTCATACACCCTTTCCTAAGATCAAATACTCTCACCACCAAGTTTTTTTGCCTTAAAAACTATAGAGAAGGGAGCTCAGTGCATCTTTTCAAGGAGGTCATTCCAGAGTGTTGGTGTCGCCACTGAGGAGGCTTCGATCTGTAGTAGAAATGAGCTGCTCCTGGGTGGCCAGGAGTGCCTTTGTATAGCCTTGGTTGTTGGGCCAGCAATGGTCTTCCATGGAAAAGCCAGTTCTGGCCACTGCCATGCATACACTGGTCATGGCTAGACTAGACTACTACAAGGTGCTCTTCCTGGGGCTGCCCTTGAATTGCAGCTGGTGAAAAGTGCTGCCACCAGGCTGCTCTTGGGCCTGTTTGTCTGAGAATATTATTCTGGTTCTGTTTGATTGTCATCATTTCCAAGCTCAAAAGTTCTGGTCATACCCTGGACCCAAACCATTTAGGGTTTTTAAGGTTATTGGAATTTTGGTTAAAGTGCTGTAATGAAGATCTGTGTGTCTAAGGTTATTTGAATTCTTGCTGCCATATGATTTTTGCCTGCCTGCTTAGATCATTTGGCTCTGCTGCTTCATGGCCCCCGTGTTTGAAGTGCGATTGGTGGAGACCAATCTTAATGACTGCCCCGAGGCCTTGCTCTAGGGCTTGCTCAGCCTGCAAACCTTCAGGAAGATCCTAATGACTGTCCAATGGGTCCTGGGTTCAGTCTGACCATCCCTGAGGGGGCATCTCCTATGTTGGGTCTGTTTTGTTTGATCTCTGTCTATGCCACTGAGGTTTTATCCTTTGTTTTCTTTTCATTTTTAGACTGTTGGTTTTAATGTAAATTTGCATTATATTAAATTTACATTACCACTTGCATTGTGGCTGGGAATTATGGGACATGTAGTCAAACAGCCAGCCAGCCTCAGGTTGCCACCCCCTAGAGTGCCCAAGAAGCAAAACTCAGGGCAGGCTTAGTCAAAAGCCAGAGTGGCTCTCGGTGGCTCTTCTTGGGTTCTGAGGGCAGAATCCTCAAATCTAGTTTGTGGATTCACAGTCTGCTCCTCTGGTCAGACATGAGGCACAGAGCCAAGGTTAGCCAGTGATGGAGGAGAGTGTAGAACGTAAGGTGGAGGGAAGGAGGGAGGGAGTGGTGCCGAGGGGGAAAATGGAGCTCTCTTTCCTCACCATCACACCTGATGGGCCTGTAGCCTGGGAGAAGGAGCTCTGAATTCTGTATAAATAAACGTTGATCTCAATCTGCAGTGAGCAAACTGGAGTTGTAGCACCTAGCCATCTTTTCAAATCTATAAAGTAGGCTCCTCTTCCAGTGTGATGCTTAAATCAACCATCTGGAGTAATTTGTCTTTATTTTGGGATTCTGGAATGCAAAGCTGCCAGTGCCTGCCTGGCTTTGTTTTTCTGCACAAACGACATTAAAAGCCCTAAATCCCCAAGGATGCGTTTGTCTTATCTGTCTAATCTGAGGTATTTATGGAGCGTCAATCCTGGCTGGATCCTTCGCCTGTTTGTGTGGCTGGGCACTTAGCTGGATCAGCATCCAAACTTTGAAAAAATGGCAAGAATTTAAATTGTGTTGCTGGTTGGTAGGGAACGAAAAATTGTGTGCAGGCTGGTTAAAGGAAAAAAGATCCAAATATTTGTCAGACTCAGTTTGGATCTATCCTTTGAGTAAGAAATCTGTCACAGCACTTTCCTGCCCTCTTGGTTTGACACAGGGCAGGGCCATTGTGGCTGGGGATGATGGGAGTTGTAGTCCAGCCACAGCATCTAGAGTGGTCCCATGGTTTGGGGACCTTAGAGCATGAGGCAAAATCCCTCTGATATCATGGCTAGGGGGGAAAGGCGGCTGCATGCAAAACCAGGCCAGCACAACTTGCATCCAAAAAAGCAGCCCACCCAAAGCTCAGTATCCCCCCTCTATTTGCTGACTACCTGGGACAGCAAAAACCCAATGGGTGGGTGCCTGCCAGGCCCCAGTAATATGTGGGGCAGGGGTGGGCTGTGTTTGGCTTGTTGCGTGACCAGTGGTGCTGGCCGGCCTGTGTGGCTGGGCAGGAGCCATTTCCAGTTGACTGTGCCTGTGCCCACAAAAGGGGCCACCCCCAGATCCTTTAAAATATTGTGTGAGCTTCGAACAGGCGGCTTGGCTGAGCTGCTACTGGGCTGGGTGAGTAAGAGGAGTGATGGGCACTCCAGCCTATGAGAGCTGCAGGGTGCTGATCTAGGGGTCAGCCCGCCCCCCTGACTCCCAGCTGGCAAACCTGTCTGCGGTGGCGCTCTTTGGACTGGACTTCTGGGCGGAGGTCCAGTCCCCTGTAGGCCTGGGGGGGGGCCTCCAAATGCTGAGCGGTCCACTAATTGAAGTGTCAGGATTGTCGGTGCAAAATGTGGTATCTCCCTGCAAGTCGGTCATAAATAAAAATGTAATAAAGAAATAATAAAATAAGTCAGTGGGAAGTATCTTATTCAGAACATCTTCTAAAATAAAAAGGGTTTCAGCTTTCCCTGAACATGGTCCTCCAAAGCCCTTTTCCTCTCAGCTTTCCAGAGGTGCCGCCTCCAAAGGAGCTGAGGAGAAGGAAATGGACGGGTCAAATACATTGTATGGAGGGAGAAGCAATTCGACATGCCTTGGAAGGTGCAATCTGCCCTGATTTCCAGGAGAGGGCACTCTAGAATATGACCTATAAGCAGATTTTTCTTTTTCTTTTAAAAGGTTGATTTTACAAAGCAATCCTTGGACAACAAAATAAATATGTAGCACTGGTGACCCTTGAGGTCCCAAGTCTATTCCAGAGCAATAAATAGGTCTGTCAAATTCCTCTGAAAGTCAAGCGTCTGGCGTTGGAAACTGAGGGTGCTACAGCTGCTGTGGTTTAAATTATCCCGAATGGGATGCCTTTAAGTATTAAGCATTATCCCAAATTGCTTTAAGTATTTTTTTGCAGGCAATTAATATTCAGTAGACTCTCTTATGCACAGCAATATAGCAAAATGGAGAGGATTAGGCTGTCCTCTCGTACCCACTGACATGCATGCACATCCCTTGCATTGTTTCTAGTACAGCCCATCATTAAGTAGTCCTCCAAAACATACAGGCAATATAACAGGCATATTTTCGGTTCACTGAAAAATCCTTGCAATTTCAATTCATGTGATGTTGACTAGGAAGGAGGGGAGACTGTAAATATGTATTCCTTTTGCCATGCACCCAATGTCCCATTCACACGTTACATTCAATGCACACCTTCTGTACTTTGTCTCTGCAGGGTTGAATGCTAAAATGAAGGTATAAATTGCATTCACAACCAAACCTGTCCTTGTGGGCAAAGCTCGAATAGGGCAGATGATGGGTTCCAAGAACCCGTCATGCCCTGTGTCTGGGGGTGGGGTGTCTGCTGGGGGTCTGGGGGGGCTGCCAAGCTCCCCCCTCTCCCAAGCTGCCCCCGTCTCTCGCTGCTGCCACTGGCCTCAGAAGCTGAAGCCAGGTACCCAGTAATGAAGCAGAACTAGCAATCACTGTCTTGTCTTAATACGAATTATGAGCTCAGCTTGCAGCTTCGGATTATCTTGATGCAAACATCTGAAGGTAAATCTACACACACGGTGGCAGCAGTCCTGAGGCTCTGGAGAGGGCTCACCCGCTGGAGTCCAGACGGAAGGGGCGGAGGCCGACCTTGGCAGCAGCTGCGGAGGGCTTTGCTTGTGGGGTTGTGGCCGCAGCAGCCCTGCCCACCTTGAGAGGAGTTCCACGTACGGTGCCATTTGATTGCTGGAAGCTCAGCTGCCTGCAGCCAGTGGGAATCCTTGCCAAGAACATTGTAGCCTGTTATCATTCCTAATTAAACACTGAAGGCAACTGTGCTCTTGCAATGGACACGTTCCAAGCTCCAAAAGGACACAGCAGGCAAATGTCCGAGGAGGTCCAGCCCAGGGAGCAGCCTCTTTCTGCATGTCCTGGGCAGTGGGTGCTTCCAAGGGACAAGACCCACAAGCTGTGGACATGGCCGCACACAGGAGGAGCCCTAGAAGTGAGGCCCCCTGGGAGAGGGACGGAAGAAGGTGGTTGCGTTGGTTGCCTCAGGCTTGCCTTTGTCCCTGCTCTGGCTTCAGAGGCGAGATTCCAACCAGAGGCATTTGAAAGACCGCTAGGAGGGAAAACGAAGGAACATTCCCTGGCCTAGCCACGGGTTTGAGCCACAGGAAGCCCAGGGGCCCCTGCAGCCAGGAATGGGCTGTTCAGCGTACAGTGATGGGTGGAGGGCAGAGATCAAGACCCCCGCACCTTGTATGGCTCCCGGAAGCAAACTGGTAACCAGCCCTGCTGGCCGGGGCCCTGCTGGCCCCAGCTGGAACTCTGGCGGTCCTGTTCTGACCCATTGCAAGCTGCCAGTCTGTCTTCAGGGGTAGCATCACCTCGTGCATATGGCAGCAGTCTGGCTTGAAGGGGACAAATGCACGAATGACTGAGCCCAGCAGGACCAGGAGTGGTTCCTCTGGGAAAGGAGGACTGTCTTGGGATGCCGGCCCTGGCTTGGGGCTGCAGGGATATTTGCTGTGTGGGTCTCTCCTGCAGCAGTGGCCAGCCCCAGGCCCCCTTCCTGCACCCTCAGCAGTGTGTGTGCAGCAGCCTGCCTGCCGGTGGGGCAGCCATGGCGCCTCTTGCAAGTTGCAACAGAAGCAGCAGTGACTGGGATGTTGGGGCGTGAGAGCTGCGTGAGTGCAGCAGAAGCGCGGCTCTGTCTTCTGTGCAGCCTTTGGGAGCTGGCAGTTCTGGAAGTGGCCAAGTGTGGACAGTGTTTGCTGGACAGAGAGAAGGGCAACCAGTCGACTTGCCTCCTCCAGTCCTCTTCAGAAGCCAAGTAAGATGTGAAAGGACGTGAAGCACTTGAGATAGCTGGGAGTTGTGCATGCAATGCATTTTTCACTCCGATCATTGACAAACTGCAATAACAAGCCCGGCAATGAAATGACGATCACCCAGGACTCAGGATTGGAGAGCTGGTTTTGTGGTAGCAAGCACAACCTGTCCCCTTAGCTAAGCAGGGTCCACCCTGGTTGCATATGAATGGGAGACTAGAAGTGTGAACAGCACTGTCAGATATTCCCCTCAGGGGATGGAGCCGCTCTGGGAACATCAAGCTGGTACCCACAGCAACTGCCACTCCACAAGGGGAAACCCTGTGCATGGAGAGGAGAGCTGGTCTTGTGTTAGCAAGCATGACTTGTCCCCTTAAGCTAAGCAGGGTCTGCCCTGGTTGCATTTGAATGGGAGACCAGAGGTGTGAGCACTGGAAGAGATTCCCCTCAGGGGATGGAGCTGATCTGGGATGAGCAGAAGGTTCCCAGTTCCCTCCCTGGCAGCATCTCCAAGAAAGGGCTGAGAGAGATTCCTGCCTGCAACCTTGGAGGAGCTGCTGCCAGTCTGGGTAGACAATCCTGAGCTAGATGGACCAAGGGCCTGACTCAGTGTAGGGCAGCTGCCTGTGTTCCTAACCCTTTGCTGCCTGCTCTCTTGCCTGCTGGCCAAAAGGAAACTTCACAGCAAGTCCAAATTCTTGTTCCAAAACGCCATGCAACTTTGTGAATGAAGCACAGGGTGCCTAGAGTCACATTGTATAAATGTGAGGAAAGAAAAACCAACCCGTATGAATAGCAGCCCACATTTTTTACCTAGGAATGAGGAATCCTTGAAGTAGGGCTGGGCGGGGCTCTCCCCTTCTGTGGCCGAAGAGTGATCCGCCGGCCACTGCTGCTCTTCCGGGGCTGCTCTGGCAGTGTGGGGAGTGTGTGGGGAGACTTTGATGGGATGGAAGTGCTGGAAGCCCAGCCGTGGGCGAGGTGCTGCTGCTCGGAGGTTCTGGCCTCCCTGGTGCCACCTGCCTGGCCTTTCTCCCTGAGCAGAGGAAGAAGGAGACCATCCGCACCCTCTGGCTTCTGAGCACGGAATAAAGCCTCACCCTTCCAGCACTGGGCAAACCACTTCCACGGGCGGCGGCTCCATTCTCCCTTCCCTCTCACATCACGAAGACACCCGGGCTTTCCGGGTGGAATCCCGAATGGAGCAGGAGGAGGAGGAAGAGGAGGAGGGGACAGAGAGAGGGCCAGTGCCAGGTGAGTGGGAGCACTCTTCCGTCTGTGGAGCGCGCAGGGTTGGGCTGGTGGGCAGCAGCATGGATTTAAAACACACACACACACAGCAGACCCCCAGCCTTCAGCTGATGGGAGCTGCCGTCCAGCAGCATCTGGGGACCCAAAGGAGGGAGGGAACCCGGCTGCAGGGAGAGGAGAGCTGGTCTGGTGGGAGCAAGCATGACTTGTCCCCTTAAGCTAAGCAGGGTCCGCCCTGGTTGCATATGAAAGGGAGACTAGAAGTGTGAACAGCACTGCCAGATATTCCCCTCAGGGGATGGAGCCGCTCTGGGAAGAGCATCTAGGTTCCACGTTCCCTCCCTGGCAGCATCTCCAAGATAGGGCTGAGAGAGATTCCCACCTGCAACACTGGAGAAGCTGCTGCCAGTCCGTGAAGTCAATCCTGAGCTAGATAGAGCAATGGTCTGACTCAGTATATGGCAGCGTCCTCTGTTCCTAGTTGCACAGAAGCTTGAAATGTCAAGTCGGCTGCACCACACACAGCCTCTCGACAATGGATGCCAGAAGACACACGCCATAAGATTCTAGATCAATCACAGAATCCATAGGCGGCTTCATTTCGCGGCAATGTCCTGCTCTGCATTGCTGGAGCAAGATCTGATATAGAAGAGAAGAGAGGAAATCCCCTCTGGCTGTACACTTACAAAAACAAAAAGGTTTTTTTTTAAACCCACAGTCAGTGGAGGAATCCCTCGCGAAACAAAATGCTTGGAAATAGAGATTTCTGTGCAGAATGTAAAGAGAGGCATTGCATGTGCATGCACACACACGACACTGCCAGATAGACAGGGCCCTCCCTCCCTGCTTGCCCAGGTGATTGTAATGAATACGTATTTTCTTAAATGGCCTCATATTGAGCTTGGCACAGCAATTATTAGGGCCATATTGATGTGAAAGGAGGAGGGGCCCAGACTTGGAAATGCTCCTCCCCAAGTGAACCCCCCCCCCATCCTCCACGAAGGAAGGAGGCAATATTAGAGCCCGTGGGCCCTTGGCTAGAAACGGCTCACCCCTTGGGTTCTCCTGCATTTGCTGGGGTTGCCCAACTCTCCAGCCCATTGCAAATGCTGTGCATTTAACAGGAGTTTGTTGTGTAGTGGGGAGTGAAGAGGAGGAGGAGGAGGAGGAGGACAGAGGCTGGATGTGGCTGAGGGACATTCTTGCTGACCGCTCCAGGATCCAACAGCAGCATCTTAGAGTGTGAGTGGAAGATTCCAAGGAGTGGAGGCCTTTCAGGACTTAAGGGAAGACCCAAGTTCGAATCCCCACTCAACCATGAAACTCACTGGGTGACTCTGGGCCAGTCATGTATCTCTTAGCCTAACCTACCTCACAGGGTTGTTGTGAGGATACAAATAACAATGTACACCTCTCTGAGCTCCTCGGAGGAAGAGCTGGATATAAGTGTAAAAAACAAAAACAAAAATACTTTAAAACAAACTAACTTTGCAGGTGTTGACATTATTTGACTTCATTAGAGTTTACCCTGGACCCAGCCATCTAATTTGAATATTTCTTTAGTGATGATCACTGGACATTTCTCTGAACAGAACTGTTCTGTGACGTCATAACAATGTGTCCAGGAGGTATCCTTCCTCTTTCATTTCTTATGACAAGCAAGCAGCTACATTGTACAGACCCCTGAACACACTTGGCCTCCCGTCTGAGGACCATACCCGACCCCCCCCAGCCCTCCAAGCGAACCTGCAGCCTGTCAGTCACTCAAGGCTCTGTCCTCTCTCTCTGTGTTTCAACATCAGGTTTAAATTGGGCTAACAAGGCTGAGAGCTTGGCATTGGGAACTGGTGCCCTGGAGATGAGTGGAAGTTCTCCGGAGAGCAGATTCTCTGGAAGAAGATGCTTCTCTGCTGTGAGGGTTTGCGGGAAGAAAAGAGCCAGGTGGAGACGACGGATGCAGAGATGGTGGGATTCACACCTTGTTCTCTGCAAGGGCCTTTGCAGGCCAACAGGATCCAATGGGGAGGAGCCTGACCCACTAGGCCACGCTGCCACGTCACCACTACCTGCTGGTTTTCAATTTCATTTTATTTTGTATGGTATCACTTCATTAGGTAACTGAACAAGAACAGCTCTGCTGGATCAGGGCCAAGAAGGCCCATCTAGTCCGGCATCGCGTTTCTCGCAGTGGCCCACCAGATGCCTCTGGGAAGCCCAAATGCAAGAACTGAGGGCAGGCCCTCTTTCCTGCTGTTGCTCCCCTGCAACTGGTATTGAGAGGCCTCTTGCCTCTGAGGCTGGAGCTGGCCTGTAGCCGCCAGACTAGTAGCCATTGATGGGCCTGTCTCAGCCTATCTTAGTCGCAGACTATGTCTCCATGAATTGTCTCAGCGCCTCTTAAAGCCGCCCAAGCCAGTGGCCATGACCATATCGAGTGGCAGAGAAGTCCATAGATTAAAGGACAGCCACAGCAATACGAATATGGTAGTCAGTAGAGAATTGAGTATCTTCAGAATTCCAAACTCCACTTAGGTTAAAAACATTTCTAGCCCTTCTAGGATGGGAGACACACCTGAAAAGGTGTGTGGAGACTGGCAGCCCAGGATGTGCCATGGTCAGGGGGCTGGAATTTGTTGCTCTGCATGGTTTCATCTCTCTCCTTCATGACAAGCAGGGCTTTGGTGTCCTGCAGCCCCTTCTCTCCCTCTATGGTTAGCAGAGAGAATAACGTATGCGGAACTACAATAATGTCTACTTAACATAATGTACACTAGACCTTAAATTATGACTTGGATTTGAGGGCACGCCACCCTCACCATAGAGAAGTAGCCAGCCTCCTACACATCAAGTCAGACCATGGGTCCTTTCAGTCCCCTTCTGTCTGCTCCAGCTGGCAGCAACTCTGCAAGGTCACGGGACAAGGGGACAGGCTCATGTGTGGACTGGTAACTGGTTGAAGGAGAGGAAACAGATGGGAGGAATAAATGGACAATTCTGTAGGTGGAGAGAAGAAAGACATGGGGTCCCCCAGGGATCAATCCTGGGACTGGGGCTCTTTAACTTGTTCATAAATGATCTCGAAGCTGGGTAAGCTGCAAATGGCCAACTTTGCAGACCCAAACAATTTAGGGTAGTGAAATCCACACAAGATTGTGAGGAGTTCCAAAAGGATCTCTGCAAATGGGAGGAGTGGGTGACAAAATGGCAGATGTGTCTCAATGCTAGCAAGTGTAAAGTGATGCATGTTAGGACAAAAAACTCCAACTTCACATATACGCGGATGGGGTCTGAGCTGTTAGTGACAGCTCATTGAAAGTATCAACTCAGTTTGTGGCAGCAGTGAAAAAGGCAAATTCCCTGCTTGGAATAATTAGGAAGGGGATTGAAAATCAAAACTGCTAACACTATAATGCCCTTATACAAAACTATGGCGCAGCCACATCTGGAGTATTGTGTATAGGTCACCATGCCTCAGAAAGGGCACGTTGTGGAACTGTGAAAGGTGCAGAAGAGGGCAACCAAGATGGTCAGGGGCCTGGAGCACCTTCCTCAGCAGACAAGGCTACAGCACTGGGGGCTTTTTAGTTTAGGAAAAAGGATGACTGAAGGGAGACATGATAGAGGTCTATAAAATCATGCATGGTGTGGAGAAGGTGGATAGAAATTTGTCTCCCTCTCTCATAACGCTAGAACCAAACAAGGTTCAAAGGAGGCTTCCAGTAGACACAGCAAGTATGCACAGACAGTCAGGAATGGAAATATCAAATGATTTGTGCATGCACAGATGCATAAGGCCTGTTGGACTGCAAGTTGGGCAACAGCCTCTGCATGCCCCTGAGGCCTTTGTGTGGGGGCCTAAGGTGCTGGGGGGGGAACTCAGTTGCCTCTGTTGCCAGATTTGGCTTTTTTAAAGCCAAAATTTGGGTTACGGCCCATTTGACTCACGAGTATACCCCTGAGGTTCTGGCCACTGCAGCCAGCCTGCCCCCCTGTTAAGATCCAGCACTTCAACGGCAGCTTGAGTTGCACTGGTTTTGACTGGGCTTCCCCAGATGTTGTTGGACTACAACTCCCATAATCCCCCACCACAACAGCTGGGGGCAGGGGGGCGAGAGGAGTTGCAACCCAGCAGCATATGTGGGACCCCTGGCCTAGAGGGGCTAAATGAGGGGCAGGTTGCGGGTGCATGAAGATGCCGGAGTCACCCTGCTGATGCTCAGCAGGGCCAGAGCTCCTCATGCCTTGAGGTCCACCAGAGCAGAGCAAGGGGCGGCTATCAAGGCAACCCACCCACCGAGCAGGGGGCGCGCAGACCCCAAGTCCCAGGAAGGGAGACCCAGCAGCGGGCAGGATATGGAGACGGCGCGCGCTTCGCTCGGCAGCACCAGCCGCCTTCGGGGGCGCCAGCAGCAGCAGCAGCAGCCCCTGCGAGGTGCATGCTGGAGGCGACCCCCCCCCCCCCGAGAAGCTGCTGGACAGGGCAGCCCAAGACTGGAGCAGAGTCCAGGAGGAGCGGGAGGGGGCGCTCTCTCTTAGGGGGCAGCCAGCCGCCGCGGCGGGGCAGGCGCTCAAGTCTTCCCAGGAGGGGCTCTGGCCAGCGCTGCTGCTGGGCTGGCTGGTGGCTGGGCAAGGCAGGGACCCTGGCCGGATGGGACCCGCCTGTGGGCAAACGCCCTGCCCGGCGCAGACCCGAGCACGGGGGGGAGCATCCAGGAGGCGGGGGGCGCGCGCAGCGCAAAGGGTCGCCCCCCCAGCTGCTGCTGCTGCTGCTGCAGTCCCCTCCTCAGCCAGCCCCCCAGAGAGGACCCCCACCCGCGCCGTCTGCTGGGCGCTGGAAGCAGCAAAGAGGCGCAGGAGCAAAGTCACATGAAGCGCGGGGGGGGGGGCGGAGGGGGGGCAGCGGCGGGCAGCTCCCTCTCCCCCCGCCCGCCGCCGCGGCTGACTTGGTTCAAGTCATTGTTTGGCTTCAGCTTGAACCGCATTCCAGAGGGACGCAGCGCCCCGTCTCCTTCCTCCTCCTCCTCCTCCCGCTGCTGCTGCTGCTCGCATTCCTGCCCCACACAAAAGAGTCCCTCCCGGCCCGCACAAAGGAGGCTGCTGGCTGGAGGGAGGGAGGCGCGAGCGGCCTTGGCGCTGCTGCTGCCCGCCTCGGGGAGATCCTCGCCCCTCGCCTTGGCGGAGCGGCAGCTTGCAGCTGGAGCCGGGCCACAGCGCCGCCCGGGCGGAGGAGGGGGCCGAGGGCGCCCCGCGGAGCGGCGGAGTGCCGAGCGAGGGGGCGGGCCGGCCGGCAGGCCGGGAAGCGCAAATTCCTCCGCGCAGCGCGCCATCGGCTGCCCCAGCCGCGTACCAAAGACTGGCCGCGGCGACGGGGCCGCTTTCCCGGCGCGCCCCCTCCCCGCCCCGCCGGTGCGCTGCTGCGAGGCCAGCCCCTGCGGGCGGGATGTCTCCGAGGTGACCGTGGCAGCGGCAGCAGCAGCAGGAGGCGCCGCCTGCTCGCTCCTCGCAGGGCCCGCGGGGCAGAGAAGGAAGAGCAGCCGCCGCCGCCGCCGCCGCCGCGGGAGGAGAAGGAGCCGGCCCGGCGGCGGCAGCAGCAGCAGCAGCAGGAGGAGGCGATTGCGGCTTCCCCGACGCTGCTGGACGGGCGACACCGGCGGCGGCATGGAGAAGTACGAGGAGGGCTTGGCCAAAGCCAGCAAGCTGATGGCAGAGCTGGCGCTCTACGAGGAAGGGCTGGGCCGGCGGAGGCGAGAGCCGCTGCCGCAGCCGTCGGGGCAGCAGCCGGAGCTGGATGGGCGAGCCAAGAAGCAGCTGAACGGCGGCGGCGGCGGTGGCTGCGCGCTGGGCCCTCCGCCGCCCTACCCGCCGCCGCTGCTGCAGCCGCCCCAGTCGACGGCGGGCGAAGGGAACCCGGCGAGCCTTCCGCTGCTGCGCTCGCTCAACGGCGGCGGCTGCTACGAGGACGGGCCATGCCCGCGCTCCGAGGTGGCGCTCCCTTGCTACAAGCGCTACTCGGCCGAGGGCTACCCGCGCGGCAAAGGCGGCGGGGCCAGCCCGCGGGCCTCGACGTGCTACGGCCCGGAGGCGAGCAGCAGGTTCCCGCCGTCGATGGCGACAGGAGCAGGAGGGGGTGCCCTGGCCAGCCCGCGGGGCAGCCTGGTGACCGGGCCGGTCGAGGCGCTGAGCCCGCGCTCCAGTTACGCCAGCACGGCCAGCGACACCAGCAAGCACTCCAGCCCGCGCGCCAGCCTCACCAGCTCTTCCGACGGCGGCGGCGGCGGCGGCGGGGGCGGCAGCAGCAGCAAGCCGAGCAGCAACCGCACCAGCGGCATCAGCATGGGCTACGACCAGCGGCACATCAGCCCGCGCTCCTCGTCCTCCGGCACCGGCGAGCTGGAGGCGGCGGCGGGGGCCCGCCACGGGTCGGCGACGGGGGCAGCAGGCGCGTCGCCGTCGGGGGGCAGCGCGGCCCTGGTCAGCCCCCGCTCCAGCATCTCCAGCCACAGCTCGCGCAGCTCGCGCAGCTCCCGAGGCTCGATGGGTGCCTACCCGGAGCTGCAGCTGCCCTCGCCGCGGGCGTCGATGCTTCCCGAGGACGGCCCGCTGGGGCTCGAGCCGGCGGCCGATGGCTACCCGGGGGCGCTGCTGCTGCTGCTGCACGGCCCGTCTCCGGCGGCCCTGGGGCCCGAGGCCGCCTCCATGCCCTACGGCCCCGCCGCCAAATTCCGGATCCCTTTCCAGGTGACGCCGTCCAGGGAGAGCGGGCCCAGCCAGGCGGAGAAGAGGCTGGAGGCGCTCACCGCGGAGCTGGAGAAGGAGCTGGAGATGCACCGGAAAAAAGAGTATTTCGGTGAGTGTTCCCCCCCCCGACCCCTAAAAGCCGTTATCCCAATGACCGGTCCTTCTACAGCCCCTGGTTCATTGCCAGTGCGGGGGGGGGCAGTGAGTGGAGCTGGCGGTCTGGGCAATCCTTCCCCCCTTGCGAAAGGTCTGGTCCCTGTCCGTGCTCCAATCCGCAAGAAACTCCGCACAACTTTTGCATTGACGGGACGGGCTGTGTGTGAAAAAATAACCAGAGAGAAGCTCTGCTGCTGACCGGGTTGAGTGAGGGTGTGAGCAGAGAAGGCGTGGCGGTCTGGGAGGGGGCTGAAGGTCTGGGGGGGGGTCCTTGTGGGGATGCCCCCACCCCCGGGCCCCACGCCTGTGGGCCCTCTTTAGTCTACCGATTCCCCTTGAGTGTGGTCCTGTTTTGTGGTGACTAGTGACTTAATGAGTGCAGGATTTTCGTGTTGTGCTTGTCTAAGGCTGGTTCTCTGGTTTTGCAGGCTTACGGAGCACTAGTCTTCTTCAGACAGCTAAACTGAACACAGATACGATGAGTGTAGCATCAGAACAAAGGCACAGTTATTCACATTTATGCTGAGCCCAGGTTCTGCAGGTTACTGTATCCTGCATTTGAGGGCCCTGTACCCGGTTTTACTTTAAAAAGCAACACAAGTTCAGTCATTCACACAAAAACCTGTAAGTGTGGATAGACGTGTGTACACTTGTACAACGTAATGTCTGAATAGGGCTTCTGACAGTAGCCCTATACTTCGAAATTTGGTTGGAAATTTGGTTATTAGTTAGAAAATTGGTAAGTAAATTGGTTATTGGTTAGAAAAGGACAATGTGCTCAGATACACCACCCAAAGTGGGAATGGGAGTCCGGCCCTGCCTGGCGAAATTTCATTCCCATTTTGTCTGGGAGACAGAATTTGGGGAAACCCCCAAATTGATCAGTGCAACTGAAATTCACAGGTTCACTTAGGCAACTTGAGGTGAAATTGACCAGTGGATTAATTATCCACGGAGAAGAGAGCTGGTCTGGTGGTAGCAAGCCTAACTTGCCCTCTTTGCTAAGCAGGGCCCGACCTGGTTGCAGATGAATGGGAGACTTGATGTGTAAGATATTCCCCCCAGGGGATGGAGCCGACAGCCAAGACTCCTGCCTGCAACCTTGGAGAAGCCGCTGCCAGTCTCTGTAGAAAATACTGAGCTAGATAGATTAATGGTCTGACTCAGTATATGGCAACTTCCTATCTTCCTATTAGCTGCTTTAAGTGATGTTTGGTATCCTTTTTGGGGAGGGGGGATGAAATTGACCATCTCTGTTGAAATCGACCAGCAGACAATTCTTATTTGAGTGTTCTTTCATTACACCAATTTAATGCAACACTGATACAACGCCATATCTGTGCTTTTATCTTGATGAGAAAAAACGCATCTCCCAAATCTGTGATAATTTCAGCCCTTACTGTGACATAGTGGATATGTGGAGGAGGAAACGGAGGATACCGCTTATGAGCACCAATGTATCAAAAACTTAGGATACTGAAGACTGTGGGGTGTGTGTCTCTGGAACTTCAGTGCAGAGGAAGAGCCCATGGAAATGCAGGCAGGGGGTGTCTTGTGGTGGAGAGCATGAACTGCCACCTTTGCTAAGCAGGGCCTGCCTTGGTTGGCATTTGTATGGGTGACGACATGTGAGCGCTGTAAGAGATCCCCTGTGGGGGATGAGGCCGTAGCAGAGTGGTTGAGCATCCACTTGCTTGCATGCAGAAGGTCCCAGGTTCACTCCTTGGAAGCATCTCCGGATCGGGCTGAGAGAGACTCCTTGGAGGAGCTGCTGCCAGTCAGTGTGGACGATACTGAGCTAGATGGACCAAGGGTCTGACTCAGTAGAAGGCCGCTTCCTATATGTTGCTATGTCTCCGGGAGTTCAGTGTACCAGAAGGGCACTGTTGTGCAGCAGCAACAACAAACGAAAAATAGAATGCCCTGGCTTTTTACACGTGCACACAGAAAGTACCTTCGGGGTGATGACTGAGAGAAGGACTGCAATGGAAGAAGACCCGAGCGACATCCATCCCTGTGCAGATGGAGAGAAGCGGGAAGAACTACCACAGGAGCAGAGCTGCTTCGGATGGGTGCCCGGGAATGACTCACTTGGGCAGTTCTTATGGTAGTTCCTTGAAGCTCCTGCAGAAAGCTCCTTAGCCTAGAAGGACCCTACAAGTGCCGTCTAAGTGATGAGCCGAGCTTGTAAATAGCCGTTTGCCTGGTTGCCTCTGGTGAATCAAAAGTGTCTCTAGGCGACCAGGGAGGGGGGCTTTTGCAACCTGGAAGGGAGCTGGATCTTTCCCCTCCTCTCGGGCTGTTATGAACTCACTCGCTTGGGCATGTGTGTGCAAGCAGACTAGAAATCTTGTGGACTAGGGACATTTGTGGCTTTTTATTTTTTATTTTTGCAAGGCTGTGATAACCATAGAAATGGTTCTGGCTGCTGCCGCTGCTGCCAGAAAGAGAACCCCAAAGGCCTCTACCCAGACAGATCTCCAGGCCCTTCTGCAGCCACCGTGGCTCCTGTGCACAGCTCTCTCCTCCTCCTGGCTCTCCCGGTGTGGCTGGCAGAGGGAATTCATCTTGAACCACACATTTCTGGAACCCAGGTTTGTGCTCATGTGGGCACTCTGGCAGTAGAGCCCCAGGACAGAACCCTCTTCTTTTGATTGCCCCACATTGCCACCGCTCTGCCCTAGAGTAAGTTGGACCAGGCCGGTGGCTGTACCTTGCAGCAAGGTGGGATTGTGGAGCTGGATTTCGAGCACTATGGAGCGCAGCAGAGGTGTCTTCCCCATGGGGCGTCATCTACTGCGGAGATATTGTGCAAGTTCATTGGGGCTTTCTCAAGAGGACTTCCTGGCAGGCGGAGCCTCCTGTGGATTAACGGGGCGCGTCGCTTGGACCTCTCCACCTAAGTGCCGAAAGTCCAAGCTGAGGAGTCTGCCTCGGGGCTGCCCCCCCCGAATGATCTTGGTTCTTGCACAACCCCCCACCCCAGTGCTCTTTTGGAGCCAAAGGTGCCTGTCCCACTTTCAAATGAGAACCTTTTGCATTTTCACAAAATGGCAAAAGGGTTCACAGCAGAGTTTGAGAAATGGCTCTCTTTATGAAAGGGCAGACGGACTGAGGCCGGCCGCTGAGCATGAAGGCAGGCTGGATGAGCTGCTGCACAGCGGAAGGAGCGAAACCTCTCCCACCCTCACGGCTCCTGGCAAGACAGAGCTGCCCGAGCTTGTCCGACATGAAGAGTCACGCAAGGTCCCTCCGCCAGAAATAACGCGGGCCTGGGCGGAAAAAGCTCTTTCCTTGCGGCCAGTCAAGTATTTACACTTAGTTTGCTTCGTATCTGGCAGGCAGCTCTGTCATCGGCTATCAGCTGCTACAGTTACACAGAACCTCCATATGCAGGGGCTGTATTCCTCTGAATGCCTGGTGGCGAGGAGCAAGTTTCCCAGAAGCTCTGTGCAGTGTTGTTTGGATCTTTGGTTCCAATCTGCTGGAGGAGTTCTTATGTTCTCAGTGTGTAGAATCCAGAGAGGAGAGCTGTTCTGGTGGGAGCGAGCATGACTTGTCCCCTTAGCTAAGCAGGGTCCACCCTGGTTGTATGTGAATGGGAGACTAGAAGTGTCAGCACTGCAAGATATCCCCTCAGGGGATGGAGCCGCTCTGGGAAGAGCTGAAGGTTCCCGGTTCCCTCCCTGGCAGCATCTCCAAGAGAGGGCTGAGAGAGATTCCTGCCTGCCACCTTGGAGAAGCCGTTACCAGTCTGGGTAGACAATACTGAGCTAGATGCACCTATGGCCTGACTCAGTATATGGCAGCTTCCAATGTTCCTAGTTTGTACTAGAGTGCATCCTGTAGGGTGCCTGAGAAACGGGCAGCAGTTTCAAGCACACCTTCAGAGCATGGTGACCATCCATAGCTCTGTGGGAGAGTGTCTGCTTTGCATTCAGAGAGTCCCTGGTTCAATCCCTGGCATCTTCAAGCAGGGCTGGGAAAAGCCCTTCTCCAGAACCCTGAGAAGCAGCTGCCAGTCAGTGTCGGTAGTACTGGCTTAGATGGACTAATGGTCTGACTCAGTAGAAGGCAGCTCCCTATGTTCAACATTCCTGCCTCCGTTGTGCATTTGCTCAGGACTTTTCCACGTAGCAGGCTTTACTGGGAGGCTTTACTGTGAACTCAAAGTTGTCCCAAAAAACTGACGCAAATAGTGGATTTTTTTTTAACCCCGGATATAAACCAGGCTGCGCTCTAATGTGCTGTGAAAAACGTGAATTGTGTGTGAACTGCTCCCTGATACTTACAGGGACTTTGGGGTAAATCTGGCTGATATGTGAACGCAGCCCCTCCATTCTGGAAGAGATGCAAATTAAAGGGTTTTTAAAGCCCTGGGTGAAAAACTTCCAGGTGTGCTGTGGATGGTGTGCAGGATTTACATTAAAAAAATAAGTCCTGTTCTTCCTCCAAGGAGCCCAGAGCGGTGTACTACATACTTGGGTTTCTCCTCACAACAACCCTGTGAAGTAGGTTAGGCTGAGAGAGAAGTGACTGGCCCAGAGTCACCCAGCAAGTCTCATGGCTGAATGGGGATTTGAACTCGGCTCTCCCCGGTCCTAGTCCAGCACTACACCGTGTTGGCTCAAGACATCTGAAGAGCATCAGCGAACTATATGCCTCATCTTACTGCTCTGCATGGCCACACTTGTGACTAAAGGGACACAGACCAGAGCAGCCAGGTGTGAACTCCTCCACCTTCAGTGTTGCCCAGCTGGGGAGGAGGGAGACAAAAGGAAGTAAGTCGTTCTTTCCACAAAGCCTAATTAGCAAATGGAATTCACAGCCACAGGACTTAGGTGGCTTTAAAAAGGGCGAGACAAATCCATGCAGAATGGGTGTGTCCCTGGTTGTTAGCTGGGATATGCAGAGGCCGTAGACCTCTTGATCAGCACATAGGAAGATAGGAAGCTGCCATGTACTGAGTCAGACCATTGGTCTTTCTAGCTCAGTATTGTCTTCACAGACTGGCAGTGGCTTCTCCAAGGTTGCAGGTAGGAATCTCAGCCCTGTCTTAGAAATGCTGCCAGGGAGGGAACTTGGAGCCTTCTGCTTTTCCAAGAGCAGCTCCATCCCCTAAGGGGAATCTCTGACAGTGCTCACACTTCTAGTCTCCCATTCATATGCAACCAGGGAGGACCCTGCTTCGCTAAGGGGACCAGTCGTGCTTGCTACCACAAGACCAGCTTTCCTCTCCTGATGATGATGTATATACAGCTTTTCAACAACAAAAAACAACATTCTGGTTGACCCCCTTAGAAACCCTTAGTCAGAAGCAAAATAGAATAGATGTTTGGGCTTTTTGGTTGTGGTAAATTGTTGGGCCTCTCTTATATTAGACATGCGTAATCCACCTTTCAGAACCAGGCTCCCACAAAGCGGCATACACCACAGGAATAACGCTCAGTAAAATCAATGTCTTTAAATACATTTAAAGATAAGGACGGAGCTCCCACTGCAAGCTGAATGTGGTGCTTGCAGCTGAAGGAAGGGGGTTTGGAGACACCCCCTTTCAATTGTCAGCCGCTGGGGAAGAGCTTTGGTCTACCATGTCGGAGCATTTTACTCTCTGGCATCTTCTCATGTTATCGTGGATCACTGCTCTTTTCTTTTTGATTGGCTATGGAAATTTAGGAGTGCCTCAGATTGTGCACTGAAGACCATCTTCATCACTTTCCTTATACCTTTCCGTAATTAAGGGATCATTCATGGACTGCGGCCCATTTATGACAGGCAGGTGCTCCTGCAAGTTTTTCTTGTGTGTTAGAGCCAACGTGGGAAGCCCTGGCCAGGTTTGGACTTGAATGACTTCTGGGAGTGCTGGGAGGAAAGCTGGTCTTTTGGCAGCAAGCATGAATGGTTCCCTTTGCTAAGCAGGGCTCACCATGGTTTGCATTTGGATGGGAGACTACCTGTGTGAGCACTGTTAAGATATTCCGCTCAGGGGGTGAGGATGCTCTGGGAAGATGGATCAATGGTCTGATTCAGTATAAGGCAGCGTCCTATGTTCCTATGCTCTGTGTATCGTGGGAAGCTTTTTGCATTCATGCCGTTGCTGGAAGAGAGAGACCCAGAGTATCTTGACTCCGATGACCCTCCCTTTCCCGAGGGAGGAAATTGCTGGGATGGTTTTAATCTTGTCGCCTCGCATTCCAGTTTGTAGGGAGGAAAATGTTGGCTTTACTGTGCAAGAGAAGACCTCTTCATGAAACTGCCATTGTGGTCTTCCAAAACAGATACAGGTAGTAGAAATCAGCTTAAACATCTCTGGCAGCAATATGTGTGATGCCAAAGGAATGAAGTCTATATCCACTCCTTTATTAGAGGAGAGGAGAGCTGGTCTTGTGGTAGCAAGCATAACTTGTCCCCTTAGGTAAGCAGGGTCCACCCTGGTTGCATCTGAATGGGAGACAGTCAATCCCATGAAACTGATTGCCAGGAAATTTAGGACCAACCAACGGAGGTACTTTCTCACATAACGCACAATCAACTTGTGCAGTTTTATGCCACAAGATGTGGTGACAGCCAACAACCTGGGTGGCTTTAAGAGGGGTTTGGATAACTTCATGGAGGAGAGGTCTGTCAAGGGCTACGTTGGAGGGCTATATAGGCCACCTCCAGCCTCAAAGGCAGGATGCCTCCAAGTACCAGTTGCAGGGGAGTAACAGCAGGAGACGAGAGGGCATGCCCTCAACTCCTGCCTGTGGCTTCCAGTGGCAACTGGTGGGCTTCTGTGTGAACAGGATGCTGGACTAGATGGGCCTCCCTGGGCCTGATCCAGCAGGGCTGTTCTTATGTTCTTATGACTAGAAGTGTGAGCACTGTAAGCTATTCCCCTCAGGGGATTGGGCCACTCTGGGAAGAGCAGAAGGTTCCAAGTTCCCTCCCTGGAAGCAGCATCTCCAAGATCGGGCTGAGAGAGACTCCTGCCTGCAACCCTGGAGAAGCTGCTGCCATTCTGTGTAGACAATACTCGGCTTGATGGGCCAATGGTCTGACTCAGTATATGGCAGCTTCCTATGTTCCTATTAAAATCTAATTTGCAAACCTGTTTGAGATTTTTCTGAAATAGTTTTAGGTGTGACTTTAGCTATTTACGGATAAATTCCCGAAGGCTGCCAGCAGTGATAAGAGTATCCGTGTTTATCCAAACTGTAGGCAAGAGGTGTGTGTTCGGTGCGACCGTGTCTTGTCTGTAGGTGTGTGTGTCTTAATTGAAGGGTCCGTACCCTTGGGGTCTCCAGTTGGACTACAACTCCCATCACCCACAGCCACAATGGCCTATGACCTTGATGTCAGTTGTAGTCCAACACCATCTGTGGACCCCAAGTTCAGTTTATTTACAGTTGTTGACCAGAGAAATATATACCTATAGCTCAAACAGTAACAATAGCAAATCCAGCGATCTGTAGACCCAATGGAGTCCAGTGATACAGATGTACCCTTACTTTGAATTCTAATGGCAATGAGACAGAGCTTAGCAACTGCATAAGTAATTTTCTCATCATGATCAGATAAAAGAGAGCTAACGTAGGATTCATCCAGGCCGCCAGGGTCATTTGCTAGGAGGGGCACTATGAGTTCATAGTGAGTGTCCCTGTAGAAACTAAAGTAGAGTAGCACATGCGGTAGTAACTCAATAGCACCTGCCTTGCAAGGACATAACCGCTCCACATAAGGGACTTTTTTGAGCCTGCCTTTGGGGACCCCAAGTTTGAAAACTCCTACTTTAATGTGTTCCCAAGGAAGCTTTTTGTGCTGTCATGTTGATTTCTACTCCCCACAATCCTTCTAGAAGAGAACCCACTAGCTCTGCATTTTAGGATTCATATCAAGCTGAGATACCTTGCAACCCCTGCTAACTGAGCAAACAGGCACCTTTTTAAAAGTGGCGATTCTCTTTATTGAGCAGGGGGAGAGCAATTGGCCCTATCCAGCCCAGCACAGCATCCCTTCAGTGGCTGTTGCTGGTGTCTGTCTTATGCTTCTTTTTTAGACTGTGAGCCCTTTGGGGACAGGCAGCCATTTGATTTCTTTATTTCTGTGTGTTGACCACTTTGGGAACTTTGGTTGAAAAGTGGTCTATAAATATCCATCGTATTCCAGCCAATCCATTATCCTGGAGTAACAGCCCCTTAAGCCCATGGGTTGTTTGCCTATTCAAGGGTAAATTCGAGGTCATTTGAAAGGTAGCAGAAGATGGCTTATTGCCAAGATGGCTTATTGACTCAACATGTCTTTGAACTCCCTCAAGTGATGATGTGAACAAATAGCAGGGTTATCTCTGGTAAGTCTGGTATTGCATAAGGACACAGAACAACCTGTGACTGATCCAAGGTAGTTGGAACAAGAGAGCTGCGCTGAGAGTCGGTTCAAACCTTAGAAGCCAGAAAGAGTCTGCCACCCAGGAACGAATGTGTCTCTCCTCCCCGAGTCTAGCTGATCGCGCTGGTGACGGGTTATGCATCTGGGGAGTTCTGCTAAACACATGGTAAGAGAACTGCAGATTTGCAGCCGGGCTGCAGCAACTTCTGCTTTCTCCACTTGCGTAAAGTGTTTGAACTGGCCCTTGAAATCCCTTTGACTTCCCTGTTTCTGTAGAAGGTCACACATGCTGCCAGATCACTGAAGGCGTGGAGGTGCTGGGCATTGCACCCAGATCACACCAGTTAACCTACAAGGTCTAACTTACCCATGGCACAGGATTCAGATTTCCCTGGGGCAGAATTTGGACTGAGGACAGAATAAAGTAAAGAAAAGTGGAAGCACGTAGCCCTGGGCCTGTGCAGGAGGATGAAATGAACAAGATGGCAACATTTTGAAGGACCAAACCAACCTTGTGAATCAAGCACATCACTGGTCCTGGGGTGTGTGTGGCCACGGGCAGGAGGGGGCAGGTGATCTACATTGGGACCATGGCAGGGGGTGGGGGGAAAAGGAGGGTCTGGATCAGTCCTCCTGTGATGGACACTTATATTAAACATGTTACTGCTGTGGTACAGTCTCTTTCCCGCCTCAAATGCTGTACCACAGGCAGTGACATGCTTGACCTAATGTACACGTTGGCCTGGAGAGATGCTAGACAGGATAGGAAATTGAACCCGTAATGTTCTGGCCCTCTTGAGTGGCATTGACTGGAATGTGATTCCTGGGACTTGGGGGGCATATGCCATGCTACTGGCAAGATCTTTGGCTTGGTCCAGGATAGCACACTTCGTGCAGTTTTCTGGCCAGTTGGGTTCAGAGCAAAGGGAGTCCGGTGTGGCCTGGAGCATCTGCTGTGGCCAATCTTCCCCAGGAAGCCTTTCCTCTTCCCTTCCGAGTCCTGGATTTTCATATAATGTGATTTGCAGTATTACTGTCCTCAGGCATGCCCTGGCAATTGAAGAAAGGGTTGCTGAAGGACGTTTGATCAAGAGGAGCTTGGGTTTCCTCTTCTTCTTGCTAGAGTAATTGACTTTGTGCTTTGTTCTGAGTGTTGGCTGTTGGCATATCTTGACCTGCTTGTTGGAGAGATGAAAACGTTGCAGGCCTTTCAGTATCTGTGGCTCCCTCCTGAGGCTGCAGGCCCCACGCTTGGATGAATCCCCAGAAGGCAAAGGGTCCTGAGTCTGGCTCCCTAGATCTTGTCTGTCTACAACTCAAAGGCCAAGGGCCAAGGTGCAGGAGCCCACTGGTCTAGGCATCACTCACTAGCCTGCCATTATTGTGGTTGCCACCAAGCCCTTCTCTTCCCTCAGGTCCTTTTCTGGCACACAGGCAGAGGGCTTCGGAAAGAAGTGGGACTTCTGTCATTTGCACTGCGATAGGGAGATGGCAAGGCACAGGGAAGGGGAGCCCCCTCCTCCTGCTTAGAAAGGATCCCTGCTGTTTCTTCTCTTCTCAGATATGGGAGTGGAAGTGAAACCACTGGGGAGGAAATCTGTGTAGTGCTCAATGCCCTGCTTGCCAGAAAGCTGGGGGTGCTTGCCCCTGGCGAGCTGGTGAGTGGATCTGTAGGTGCCTGCCATTGCGGTTGGGGATGATGGGAGTTGTAGTCCCACAGCATCAGGGCCTCAAGCAAGTGTGGGAACCCCTGCCATAAGCCCTTTCCCTTCTGGATAGGCTGATGAGCGGCTTCCCCATGGGTACTGTGGAGGTAGGGTGGGGCTCTGTGGTGTCCTTGGGGGTCGCCCTGTGCTCAGGCCTTGTTTCTGGTGGACTGGATCAAGACTGCAGTGTTGTGCATAGCCGCACATGCTGCTGCTTCTCATCTTCCTGGAATGCTTCCTTTCTGCTGAAACCTCACTCCATGTTTTTTGGAATTGTTTTCTACTCAGTCAGTGATGAGACCAGCAGCGTAAGCCAGCAAGCTCTTGGAAAAGGTGCTATAATTCATCAGGCCGTTAAAAAAAAAAAACCCAACAGAAAGGAAAGGAAAAAGAGCCCTTCCTCAACCATCATGTGGCTTCATTTAGCAATCGGCCAAAAGCTAGCTACTGTGTTTTCTTTGTTTCTTGGAATATTCTTGATCTGATGAATAACATAACTGGGGATGTTTCAAGCATGGTGCTGCTCTGCACGGAAGTGGGAGGGCATCTCCTGGGCAGATCCTCTGACTGGGTTGGTTTGGAAAAACCACACACGAGAGCAGTTTGCCTTCCTTGGCTGCTGGGCCAGGAAACATTCTCGGTCCCCTGGGAACAGTGTGAAGCAGAGAGAAAAGGCGTGGCGTGTAGGCCAGTTGGATCCCTCTTCAAGGAGATGGAACAGCTGTCGGACTTGACAGTTCCAAAATGCCGTATGTGGGAGCCGGTCTGATGCTGTGGAAAGAGCTGGGCCTCGGGACGTGGGTTCAAATCTGCCATCTGGGACACAACTGGGAATCAGTGTCACCAACCCACTGCATTGCATGGTATTCTTCACTATAAGGCCCACAGGCCAGTGGCTGCCCTCGTGGGCCCTAAGAGCAGCTCCCTCCCTGGCTCGTGGTTTATTGGTCCTGGATGGAACTTTGTTCGAAGCAGAATACTCTGCATGATGCGGGGAGACTTCCGTTCCCAGCATCCGGTGCTGCACTTTGCCCAGCGTTAGGAAACAAATCCCTCCTGAGCCTCTGCACCATCTTGGAAGGTGTGAATGGAGAGCTGGGGGGGAGTAGCCCTTCCCAGCACCTTCCCCACAGAACTCTGC
Source organism: Hemicordylus capensis (assembly GCF_027244095.1). Classification (NCBI taxonomy): domain Eukaryota; kingdom Metazoa; phylum Chordata; class Lepidosauria; order Squamata; family Cordylidae; genus Hemicordylus; species Hemicordylus capensis. The sequence goes on from NC_069665.1 coordinate 1,751,518, forward strand.
AGAGTGGGTTCCGTCTCTCTTAAAGGGCCCTCCAAGCGCCGAGAACAGCCCAGTACTGTGTGGAGGTCAGCCCAGTGGGACATCGCTCTTGCACGGAAGGGTGTATTTTTCTGTTTTGTTTTGCCCAAGTCGACCCCTGCTTGAAAAATAGTGGCGATCCCTGCCATAGCGTGCATGATAGCCAGTGTGTATAGAGTGCCTGCCGTCTGTGCCGCTGGGAAACGTCTTGGGCGGCAAATGCTTCCAGCTTGTTGGGTTCTCGCATGAACTTTGTATAGTAATTTTTAAAGAAAGATGTCAAGATTTTATGCAAATGAAGGGAAATTTACATTTACATGGGGAAAGCTTTCCAGAATTTCCCCACGCAAAATTTTCTGGGAACCCCACACCGCTGATAGCAAGTGGTGCCCGCCTTGCACCGAGGAAACGACATTGGCAGTTTGCTGTGAACACCAAGCCAGTGGTGGCAGCTCACACACCCAGCTTTGTCGAGGGAGGAGAGAGCTCACAGCGGGCCTGCAGGTCGGAGTCCACCTTTAATCCGTGTCGGTAGTTGGTGTGTTTGATCATGATGGCATAGCTCAGCCAGGCCAGCAGCAAGAAGGATGTGGGCGCGAGCAGGGGGTCTCTGCTGAGGATTCTGGACATCTTGCCAGCCTCCTGTGATCAACAGATTGCAGGACTTGCAAACTGGAAAGTGGGTGTTGGGCAAGATGGCCCTCTGGCTTGCTCTCTCCCAGGGGTCTTCTTGAGAGGAGAGCTGGTCTCCTGGTAGCAACAGAGGCACTCTTTCCCCTGGACTTCAGGGCCAAGGTCCAGGGCAGCGTTCTCTCTCATTCTCTCTCTTTAGTCTGTCCTGGGTGGTGTGGTTTGTGCCCCCAAGAACCTATGTGTTAGAAAATGATGCTTAACTTGCAGCAGTGGGGGTTCCAAAGGCCTTTAGGTCTGGGCTCCAAAATTACCTAGGTGCACCTCTGGGTAGCAAGCCTGACTTGTCCCCTTAGCTAAGCAGGGTCTGCCCTGGTTGCATATGAATGGGAGATGAAGTGTGAGCACTGCAAGATATTCCCCTTAGAGGATGGAGCCGCTCTGGGAAGAGCAAGAAGGTTGCAACCAAGTTCCCTCCCTGGCAGCAGCATCTCCAAGATTGGGCTGAGAGAGACTCCTGCCTGCAGCCGTGGAGAAGCTGCTGCCAGTCTGGGTAGACAATACTGAGCTAGATGGACCCAGGGTCTGACTCGGTATAGGGCAGCTTCCTATGTTCTTCTCATTGGGAGGCTCTGCAAGTTGGGGGGCGAGGGAGGTTGAAGGCAAACGGAGAGTCTCCTTTTCTGCTGCTCTGTCTTCTTCCGACTAAAGCAAACAAGTGAAGAAAAGCCTTGCTTGAGGAGACGTCTCCAGCCCTGCTTCACTCCCTTCTGAAACAGCCTCTCTTTCGTGGGAGGGCAACAGTGGCTTGCGATGTGCCATGCAGAAGTGCCCTCCAACAATGCTGGGTGCATCCATATGCAATACTTACTCCCAGCACAGAACTCTGGCAGACAATGCAGCCCTGTTTCCTCCCTTTGACTCAGCAAACGCTACCTTGACTGCTCTGGCTGGATGTGGCAAGGACTCCTTCAGGCTCCCTGCCCCCCAAAGTCTTCAGATTTTGCACTCCCGAATTCGGCAACCTGCCATGATGTGTGTGTCTGTGTGCGCGCGCCAGTGTCATGACTGAGGCACCGGATGCTTTCTTTTTGCATGGGATTTGGAAATGGTGTTTGCTCTGGCAGAGGGTCAAGGTTTGGCATGAGGCAACTGAGCTCCTCGAGCTGGCATGCAGTGTTGGTGGTGGCAGAGCATCTCCTTGGCATGCAGAAGGCCCCAGCGTCACTCCCTGCTGGCAGGGCTGGGAAAGGCTCTTGCCTGGAACCTGGGAGAGCCACTGCCAGTCTGTGTAGACCAGGAGTTCCCAACCTTGGGCCCCCAGATGTTGATGGACTACAACGCCCATCATTGCCGGCCACAATGACCATTGCTTGCTGTGGCTGGGGGTGATGGGAGTTATAGTCCAGCAACACCTGGGGCCCAAGGTTGAGAACCCCTGGCATAGCCAATACTGAGCCCGATGGACTAAGGTCCTGACTTGGTATAAGGCGGCTTCCTGTGTTCCTAGTAGATGTTGGGGAGGGGGCCGTGGCTCACGGGTAGAGCATCACTGGTTAGCAAGCATGACTTGTCCCCTTAAGCTAAGCAGGGTCTGCCCTGGTTGCAGACTGGCAGCAGCTTCTCCAAGGTTGCAGGCAGGAATCTCTCTCAGCCCTATCTTGGAGATGCTGCTGCCAGGGAGGGAACTTGGAACTTTCTGCTCTTCCCAGAGCGGCTCCATCCCCTGAGGGGAATCTCACACTTCTAGTCTCCCATTCAAATGCAACCAGGGCAGACCCTGCTTAGCTTAAGGGGACAAGTCATGCTTGCTAACACAAGACCAGCTCTCCTCTCCATTCACAGGGTTTCCCCTTTGTGAATTGGCAGTTGCTGTGGGTACCAGCTTGATGTTTGTGGGGTAATGAGGTTTGCTGCAGGGACTCATAGGATTTTGTGGCTTCACTATGCCCATGATTTAGCACAGCAATGTGCTCTTCTTCCTAGCTGCAATATGAAGCACTTTGTTAGTCTGCATGGCAGGCACATGACCTCCTTTTGCCTTGCCTTTGCAAAGTTTGCAGACCCTTCTGCACTGCACTTGTAGTTCTGGCTGCAATTCTGCCCACTCTTGTTGGCGTCCCCCAATTGGAGAGCTTGCCCTCCGGATCGAAGGCCATGTTGGCCTGGTCCAAACACCAGGCTGTAACTTCAGGGCCAGAATTTGCCTGAACAGACCTGTTCAGACCTGTTGTGCATTGGTCACAGCCCTATGTATATTTATGCAATGCTGCTTGCCTGGCTGTCCCGTCTGGTGACAGAATCCCACCGCCATTCTGTAGGCATGATGGAGATGAGGGTGCACCTGGCACAAACTGTTTGTGATTTGTAACCAAGCAGGGCTAAGCAAAGTTGTGCCTCCCTCGGGATGGCATCAGTCACTTACCTGTGGGAAAGAAGTGAGGCACATCTGGATACGTCTCGGTTTGGACTCTTGATGTAATCAGCAATCCATTTCATCGCCATCAGCTGTCACAGTTGGCCTTTGCTGAGCTGCACGTTGACTCGGATGTGAAATGAGGAAGGAGAAGGCTGGCCAGCTTGCCAAAGGAGGCTGCTGCAATGTTCAGCCCTCCGGTGGCCCTTAAAGCCAAAGGTGGTTGAGGGCTCGGCCATGAATGGCGGACACGTTGAGCCAGAGCGTTTTCACGGGAAGTATTTCTAATGTGCAAAAGGAGGTGGAATGAGTTGAGGAAGTGTTCACCCTTCCTGTGTGCCTTGAAGAGTTTGCTTCCTTGTTGCTAAGCCGTTGGTTGTCGTCGTCTGTCCGCATCAACTGATCAGTGTATCCTGAAGTAATTTCAGCACCTCAGTCACCCGGCAAAAGTATGCAAGAACTGGAGTGCTCAGTAGGCTTGCCCAAGCTCCCTCGGGGAGTTCCCCTTCCCAACAGGGATGGAAAAGTTGGGGTCATTGCTATTGCTGTCCATTTGGTCATTACATGCATGACTCTTGCCCCATCGAATAAAATACTTTTTATTTTCTGCAACCCACACAATGAAACCTATTCTGCAATAATCCCAGTATCCAGTAACAATGGAAGCCCTCTTTTCCTCGCTGCCTTACAGCCACCTACACTGTGGATAGCATTGGGAATTGCAGCTGGACAGACCTCCTGAGTGAGTTGCAAGGAGATGGGGTGAAATGTTTCAAGGTGGTAGAGGCTGTCTTGAGAACACGGGATCTTGTTGAGGAGGTCCAGATGATGCCATCTCTGCAGTACTGACTTTGTAGTATGTTCGCACTATGGTGGGCAGGGTGTGTTCCTGGGGGGAAGGCATCTAGAGCGCAGATGCTCTCAATGAGGAGAGTTGCACAGAGGTTGGGGTGTGGTGTGAAGTGTCAGCGTCTGGGCCTTGTAAGAAGGCAACAGTGATCGTAGTCCCTGGACCCTGTGAACTCTCTCGTAGGGGTGGGATGATGGCGAGGGTCCATTTTAGGTGAGCTGGATCCATGAAATTAGGAATGCGAATCATAAGCACATTCTGATGACTTGAAAACTAGGATGATATGCCATTAAATGGTTAAGCTACCGGGGTTCTCAACTATGGGTCTCCAGATGTTGTTGGACTACAGCTCCCATCATCTCCAGCCACAGTGGGTCACAGGCAATTGTGGCTGGGGAAGATGGGAGTTGTAGTCCAACAACATCTGGAGACCTATGGTTGAGAACCCCTGGCATATACATATACCTGATACTCTTATTACTAAAAAGGCTTGAAAAGGTTTCCAAGTCTTTACTTGAAAATGAGGGGGGGTGTAGAAATATCTCCCCCCTCATGGTTAAGGTACTTTTAGACCTCCTAGGAAGTTGAATTTGGTGTATAGTTTGTCCATGGCCTGTGTTGGATCTCAGTGGTAGAGCATCTGCTTTGAATGTAGATGGCGTCGGGTTCAATCCCTAGCAGCATTTTCAGGTAGGGCTGGGAAAGATGCCTGCCTGATGCTGCCAGTCAGAGTAGATAATACTGAGCTCTAGATGGACTAAGGGCCTAACTCCGTATAGGACAGCTACCTATGGCCCTGTGTTCTAGTATTAAACAGTGGTTCTGCAAGATGTCTCTGTGCCTCTGGCTTACACACTACCTCTTTGCAGCTGAGGGGAGGAAGGATTCCAGTTCTTATTTTGCCTTGATGTCAGAACCCAGCAGATCTTGGCTTCAGTCCCAGCTGAAGCTTCAAACCAATTCCAGACTCTGACTAGAACAAGCTAGGATTTGCTGGGTTTGGATATTACAGCCAGAGATGTGGGGCTGAATTTTTTTTCTGCAGAAAACGGTCCTGCACTCAATATTTCCATGGAAAAGTTTCCATTTCTAAACGTTGTTTCATAAAATACCTTAGTAACAATGAACCAGTGCAATATTAGACAAGTTGGTAATTTCAAAGTGGTAATTAATGGTTTTCAGGTTATCCCTAGAAAGTTGTGAGAGAGCATATGTCTTACTGACTTCTAAACAGGAAGATAATATTGTATGGTGAGGTGTGTTTTTTTTAGCCACTATATAGGTCAAATCACATGCTGGATTGGATTGCAATCTGTTGAGGGCGTCAGGAGAATTAGTACAGCTAAGTAAAAAAATTAAAGTCTATGCACATGGGAAAATATGTGCATGGGAAACTTTCCCTGAAACTTTTCTGGGAAAAATGATCTGGAAAACCCACAACTCTGGTTATGGCAAGCCCTGGCTTCCTTTTAAATCGGGATTGGAAGCCGAATCCATCCTCCCCTCACCTGAGAAGAGGAGGAGAGTGTGCAAGCCAGAGGCTCGGGAATGTTGTTTGAAACCATAGTTTCTTCCTGGCTCCATTTGATGGCCAGTGATGTGTGGTTTCCAGAAAATCATTAGTTCAAAAACTTGCCAGAATCCCCCCCACCATATCCCAGTAGGTTGCCTGGCATGTTTGACTTGCATAATTAGTAAACAAAACGTTAAAGGTTCCCGCTCTGTGTTCAGTGGTGCTCTTTGGACCGGACTTCCGGGCGGAAATTTGGTCCTCTGTCTCGGTGGCCTCCAAAATGTTCCCCCTGGAGGCCTTGGTGGCAACAGTTGCACCGCTGCCACAGGATGGCCGAGTGTGCGACTCGTGAGACCCACAGGGCCCAGCAGGCTCGCTAACTGATCTCTCATGTGTGCGAGGCACCGAGTGCGAACTGAGTGTGGGTCATGGCACCTTGTCTGCGTCCACCGCAGCCTGTGTTAATTTCCTTACACCTGTAAGTATTTGAATTAAAACATTTGATTAGGATAAAATTCAGTAAAGCACATTTAATGGGCTTCTCCCTGTTCAAACAAATGCAAAGCTTTAGATGAAAATCCTTTTTGTTGGGGCTCTTTTAAGACTTTAAGGTCAATACATGACAGTGTTGGTAGAAAATGGCTCCAACCTTTCCAGCTCAACAAAATAAATGAGCTTGCTCTTTGTCAGGGCTTCTCAAACCTGTCTGCCCAGATGATGGTTTATTCCAACGCCACCAGGGGACCCTTGTGTGAGGACCCCTCCTCTGTGTGTAAGCTTATAGTGAAACCAACGCTAATTAGTCTTAAACTGTATTGACGTGTTGTGTTGAACACTAGTACAAGGAGGCTGCAGTGTACACAGGTACAGTTATTCACCTGTTATGTTGAACACAGGTACAGAAGTCCATGTTCCATCTGTACCATGCATCTGAGACACTTTTACTCAGGTCTGCCTCTAAAACCGAATGCAGGTACAATCATTCACACAAAAACATGTGTGAGTGTACTGTACAAACATCTGTACATGTCTGAATTGGGTTTTAGTTTTGCTTTCACTTGTGATGGCCTCCTTTGTTTTATTTGGCCTTAACTTGCTTTATGGCTTCTTCAGACTTACTGAAGTCTGGGGTGTGTGAGATAGTGGGTGGACCCTTTTCAACTCAGGCATTTGACAAGGCTGTATAAGGAAGTGTGAAGTGATGCATATTGGGGCAAAAAACAACAACCCAGCTTCACATAAGCACTGATGGGATCTCTCAGTGACTGACTAGGAGAGAGATCTTGGGATTGTGGTGGACCAGCTCATTGAAAGTGTCACTTGGTGTGCAGCAGCTGTGAAAGACAAATTCCATTCTAGGGATCATTAGGAAGGGGTTTGAAAATAAAAATGCTAACATTATAATGCCCTTGTACAAACCTATGGTGTGGCCACATTTGGAGTACTGCGTACAGTTTTGGTCACTGTATCTTAAGAAGAGTGGTCCTTCTAATTTTTTTTCATTTCTATGTGGAATGAGTTTTGTTCTGGGCGGCAGTATCAAGGCACTGTGCACACAGGCATTCAGAATGGGGCCTTCCTGATTCATCCTTAGCGGGATCGAAAATGAACTGAGCAGACATCCAAAAACTTGTGAGCGCACGTGCGTACGCCTTAGAGGGAACAGTGCTTAAGAAGAGTATTGTAGAACTGGAAAAGGTGCAGAAGAGGGTAACCAAGATGATCAGGGGCCTGGAGAGCCTTCCTTATGAGGCAAGGCTACATCACCTGGGACTCTTTACTTTAGAAAAGAGGCATGATCGAGGTGTATAAAACTATGCATGGAGAGAGAGAGTGGACAGAGTGAAAGGCAGTGTATTTTTAAGAGCGTTGCTTGTGGGCTTCTTCATACAACAACCAGAGATCTAGACATTCCAAATGAATAATTCCATATGGTCTGAAAATATAAGGTAATCAAGGGTGTCCTTCTAACCACTCTTCTTTCTGTTGTTTTTGCATTTTAATTGGGATGATTGTATTATGTATGTTAATGACAGATATATTATAATTTTGAGTTGTTAAATCTATCTCTGGTCTGCTTGTTTGTTGTAATGGCCTTTGGCTACACAAATAAATTGACTGACTGAAGTTGTTTATACATGGTAGTTTCAGAAGCTGCCCCATGGAAAGTGAGGTGGTGAAATTCCCCGTGTGAGGGCTGTGTCACCGTGCAAACACACAGTGTCAATACACCCTCATTTATTTATGACACATGCCCTTTTTCTTCCATAAATGCCACTGTGCCCAGCAGAGTCAGAATCCTGGCATATGGTCTCCGGGGTTTAAAGGGGTTTTTTTGTTTACCCCTCATCCCACTCTAGCCCAGTTCCTCATTCCTTCCACCTGTGTCACTGGGGGCGAACTTCTGCATTCCCAGGCTTTTTTGCGTTTTATCTGCAGACATTCTCCATGTCAGCAATAGGAATGTGATATTGTGCTGCTCTGCACTCCTCTCTGCTCTAGGAAGAAAGGGATTGCTTTGATTACTTCTGCAGTGAAGCTGATCCCGTTTATTATGTGTGCTCTAGATTTTATTCCTGTTAGGTATGCCAAGAATTAGACTTTTATTTACATTAGCAATCCAAGTTTTGTTTATCTAGTGCCCTCCATCATTGTACTTGGTGCTGTACAAAGCAACACAGTTCTGTTTTCTCAAAGGCACAAGGAGTTTGTGGAATACACTTTCGCAAGTGGGGGCAACGGATCGAGGGAGGAGGCAAAAGGGAGCGGCATTCTGCAAGGTCAGGTGTGCTGCATAAGCAACGGTGGTCTTTTGTGCTGAGTTTGTGGGGTACGTGTGAGCAAGCATTTGACTTGGACAGAGCTCTTCTCCAAGCAGGTCAGAGAGGGCTGATTCCTGCCTATACAGAGATTGCTTCAGCACAAAATGTTGGATGCTTCACCCATGAGTAGGAAAAACACACTTGCTAATCAAAGGGCTGCAGGGGTGTCCAATAATCCTGCTTTATGGAGTCGTCTTAAGGATAACAACAAAACGATACCTGTGAAGTGCCGTTGCCTGCTTGAAAGTGCTGTGCAAATGCTCAGTCCAGTTGAATTCTCTGCCTTCAACCTCTTATCCTGCTCTTCTCTTTCGTGACCACCACTCTGTTGCTTCCCGAATGGCTGGCAGCTTGACTGTCCCAGTGCTAAAGTGGCTGCTGGCTGTTCTCTCCTTGCTGCTTTGCTCTGCTCTGGAGTTCCCAACCTTGTGTCCCCAGATGTTCCTGGACTGTAGTTCCCATCATCCTCAGCCACAACAGTGTGGATTATGGGAGCTCTAGTCCAGAAACCTCCGGGGTGGGGGGTGAGGTTGGCAACCCCTGCCCTATGCCCAAACCTCACAGCCTCCCATCTTCTTTTGGGGTCTTCTCTGGTGACCTGGCAAAAGCTGTTCCTGATTGTTCTCCTGCTCGGTGGGGGCCCGCCCCCCAACAGCTGTGTGTCTAGAGGATGATATCTATGTATGATAACCAAGTATTAACCCCGATCAGCAATTTGCAAGTTATATCCTGAGCAGGGGTGCAGAGTCACAAGTGACTTATCCTGGTAAAGAGCAGGCCTTTTCAGTAGTCTGAAGACGATCTCCCTGTGAGCAGCAGGGCAAAGGGGAAGGGCAGTGGGTATGGTGAGTCTTCAGACAAACGCCCGAAGGCGCCTAGTCACCAGGGCTCTAGTTCAGGGGGTCACAGGTGCTCGTGAGCATCTTGGTGGCTCTTGAGACCTTCCTTGTTGATCTGCATGCAGCCTGTTTGCCCACCAGGCTCAACGTGCCCCATGTGTGCTAAAGTTCCTTCTCTTTTTCTCCCCGTAGGTATTTGTATCAAGTGTGGAAAGGGGGTGTACGGGCCCAGCCAGGCCTGCCAGGCCATGGGGAACCTTTACCACACCAACTGCTTTACGTGCTGCTCTTGCGGTAAGTTGTACCCTGTGGACAGACCAATGCCTGGCCTTGGGGCACCTCCCTGGCTTACGGGCCCTGGTGCTTGGGATGTCCTTGTCACCTTGGTGACCTCTTTCTGGTCTTGCTGCCACTGAAAGTGCGGTGAGAAGTGAGGGGGCCGTGGGTGGGGGGCAAATCAGATGCATAAATGGAGGAAGGAACCGGCCAGACACCGGGAGGATCTGAGAGTTTGCCTGTCGTTGGGGAAACTTGCGTTGCCAGAAGTGCTTGCAGAGGAATAGGGAACCACCTGCTACTCTCTTTAGCACATTGTAGAACAGGACACAAATGTATAAAGCAGCCTCTGTGCTTGTTACGGCCAGTTTCTGCCTCGCAAGGGTCTCGCACATCCCAATAAAATGCGTAGTCCACTTCACCCCACAGTGTTGCATGCAAGCTTAGCTTAGATGCGACTGTTCTGCTCACACAGGGGTTCTCCATGTGGAGTCTAGAGATGTTGTTGGACAACAGCTTCCATCATCCTCAGCCACAAGGCCCTTTGGTCCTTGTGGTTGGGTTTGACTGGTTGCACTCCAACATGGAGAGACCCAAAGTCGAGAACTCTGCGGTAGGCAGAGGCAGCCCACCATGGCACAGGGTGTGTTGGTGCCCATCACAGACTGTGAATTTTCTGAGCCATTAATCGGATCAGGCTAAAGCCCTGTCCACAAGCTATGTTGAACACATGTACAATCTGTACACATGTACAGTTATTCACACGTTCTGTAGAATGCTGGCACAACAGTGCTCTTTCTCTCTGTATTGAGGTGCCTGTACCCGGGTTCACGTCTAAAATGAATGCAGGTACCCGCAGTCACACAAAAACATATGCAGACACCTGAACACAGACACAACATACTGTGTGAACAGGGCTTAAGAAAAGAACATATCTGATTGTGGGGGTGCAACCCACCCTGAACTGAAATGAAACAGGAGAGGAGAGCTGGTCTTGTGGTAGCAAGCATGACTTGTCCCCTTAGTTAAGCAGGGTCTGTCCTGGTTGTATATGAATGGGAGACTAGAAGTGTGAGCACCGTAAGATCTTCCCTTCAGGGGATGCAGCCACTCTGGGAAGAGCATCTAGGCTCCAAGTTCCCTCCCTGGCAGCATCTCCAAGATAGGGCTGAGAGAGACTCCTGCCTGCCACCTTGGAGAAGCCGCTGCCAGTCTGTGCAGACAATACTGAGCGAGATGGACCTAGGGTCTGACTCAGTATGTGGCAGCTTCCTGTGTTCCTATGAACAGTGTGCTTGCATTGGTTTTAATAACGAAGCTTGCTCAGAAGAATTCCCTGGTGGAAAGAGAGTGTGCGTGTGCACGCACGTAGGTGTATGCCATTGTGGAGTTCTTTGCCTCTGGCACCAAGAATGTTCTCTGCTAATCCCTGATCCTGGGACTAGGATTCTGACACATCTCCTTGTCACTTCCTGTGGTTTTTTGAGTGCAGGTGGCATGTACAGCGAATGGCTTCTTGGTATGAATGGTGAGAAAGTGTTGCTCATATCTGTGTTATGAAGCAAGACTGCCAAGTGTCTGGCAGACACGCAGCAACAAAGTGGGGTTAGTTTTCCAAAGCTAGTTTCCCACGTCCGTGATCAGGGCATAACCTTCGCCTAAGGAGGGCAGGTGGGGAGAGCACCCCTCCTGGAAAAGCCCCACTCGTGGGCCCAGTGAGGTCCCCACGCAGCCTTCACTGAGCCTCCAGTTCTGATCGAGGCGCCTGCATTTCTTAGGTACAGAATTCTAAGGGCACTAAATCGGATTGAGGCCACGTTGTTCAGCAGAGCTCTCTCTGGTCCAATGTCTGGATGAGTTGAATTTAATTTTTAGAAGGGTTAGGGAGTGGCAGTTGCTGGGTCCCTCCCGCAGCCTCCTTGTGTAGGATGGGGAGAGATGTTGTGACCCTTGAGAGCATGGCCCCCTCACTGGCAAACAGTCTTGTCATGGGACTGTTTGCTTAGCCGTCCTGTCCACTTTAAAAAGGTGCCTCTTTGCTCAGGGACATTTGCAAAGGGTTGTACAGGAGAAGAAACATATAACTTTTAAGAAGGTTGGACTTCGTTTCCTCCCCAGCACAGCTTCCCACTGCCTGGGTCATATATTTTTAACATTCCTTGGATGCTAAAAAAATACATCATCTCCAGCAGTTGTGGGAACTCTGAAACGGATGTGGGGGCACATATGCAGCGGCGTGGCTGGTCAGAGAGGCCGGCTTGGCAGGAATCCTGCCCAAATAGTCCTCCTTCCTTTCCTCTCTCCCTTAAATGAAAGGTTTCCAGAAGATTGTCCAACATTAGCTGCCATGGGGGACTGCTGAAAGGACGCTCTCTGACCCCTGGTATTTGTCAGCAACCACGTTGATGGCCTTACTTCTGCCTGTTCTGAACATTACAAAATGGACCAGGTGGCATTCTGCTTCTGGCAGAGTCGAGGGTGGTTGGATTCGCATTTCTGAGGGCCACTGCCTTAGCCAGGCTCTGCCTAGAAGAAGAGAAGGCAGAATTGGGCCCCCATTGCCAATTTGGGTGGGGGAGGGAGGGGAGGAGGTGGCCTCCTTTGCTTTCTGGACTACAATCCCGAAAGGCCATTGTGTCTCTGAGAACCATGGGAATTGTAATACGATGGAGAAGAAGACTTATCTACCCCTTTTCAACAAAAGTCCCCAAAACAGTTTATATAGATATAAATAAATAAGATGGCACCCCGTCCCTAAAGGGCTCACAATCTAAAGAAGAAACATAAGATGGACAGCCACTGGAAGAAGGCTGTGCTGGGGACGGATAGGGCCAGTTGCTCTCCCCCTGCTCAGTAAAGAGAACCACCACTTTCCAAAGGTGGTGCTTTGCTCAGTTAGCAGGGGTAACCCAACCGCCTCTGGGGATCTTGGGCTGAGAGGTCCTCCTGGCCTAGCAGAGAGCCCCGTGCAGCCGAGCGTCATGGTGGCCCGGCTTCCTGTGAGCTTCTGGGGTCCCCCTCATCACTTTCCCCATCACCTAACAAGCACCAGTAAATCAGCCGTGGCCTCGCAGCCAGTGGCCTGCCATTTGGGGTCATTTGGCGGCAGCCGTCTAGGGCGCTCATGCTCCTGGCAGGAGCAGCCTGTAGGAGAGCGCTGGGGGTTCATGTGTGGGGCCCTGCCTGCTCCTAGAGTCTGGGTGGGATCTGCAGCTGCTTTCTGCACACAGGTGGATTCCCAGAATGCCTGAGTTCGGCCCCTTACTGTGCACTCTGGGAAGAGACACGTGTGTGTTCTAAGCGCACCTTCTTATCAGACGCGGTGGTGTGTACTAAACCCTTCCCTTGGGCAAAGAAAAATGAACTGCATCCAGGCAATCCAAATTCTGCCCTCTGTATCAGTTAAGCAGAGTAAGAAATTCTATACATAATTTTTGCGTAATTGGTTCTGCATTTTTCCATCCCGGTTTTGCTAGGGAAGGGAAGGGAAGGGACGAGAGCTGTGAGCCCAGCCAGCCCCATCCCTTACCAGTCTTATCTAGGGTTGCCAACATTTCATTGCCAGAATGAGGGACACAAGTTTGTGTGGTGGGGGCTGGCTGGCTGGGGGCCTTGGGAGGTGTATGCAGTGGTAATCAGGAGCCTGAGTATCATTGACGTCTATGTAATTGAATTATATGTTGTTGAATAATACCAGCATAGTTGTTATTTAGAACATATTGAAGTTATAGCACTTTTCAGTCAAAAACTTCTCAAAATAAGAACCCGCTTGCCCCCCCACCAAAATGAGACAAATATAGGGACCAACATTTCATCCCTGAAATGAGGGACATCTCACATAATGAGGGACCGTTGGCAACCCCAGTTATCTCACCACCCAGGTGCTGCCCCCCCCCTTCTCAGCCCAGAAGGCCTAGAAGTTTGCTTTTAAAACCACAAAAAGCAAAGCAGAGCTCCTCAAGAAGCTTAACCTGGTACTCTTGCCACATTCTGCAAGATGGTCACAGATCCGTTTACTAATGTTGATGTGCAACGGAATCAAAGTTTTCCAAAGAAGTTGCAAGCGGCTGGACTTCTCCCATGAAAAGGGCAAGCAGTTCATAGGGAACAAAATATCGTCTTCCCCTAATGCACTTTGGTTTCTGCATTCTCCAAAAAGCGTGATTTACAAGTGATATTTCTCTTGTCCATTAAACACAGAATGCTGTGCTGGGGATACTTGTCACAAATTCTGAACATCCTTTGCTAAAAGAATCTCTGTTAAGGGACTGTTAGCCTGTTTCCTGCAGGCTAACTTCATAGGATGCCACTCTTTACAAATTTGAAATTTAAAGTCTTTCTTTGAAAGAGTTTAAATTTCAAATAAAATCCCCACCGTGTGTGTGTGTGCGCACGCGTGTGTGGGGAGGTGGGTAGTGCTGCTCTCCCCCACTTAAATTATCAAGTCCCAGACTGGGGTGAAATAGAATAGAGCAAGTCAGTGACCTCAGCCTGGAAGAATGTTGCTTATTTACGTAGAGCTCCCGCTATTTCAGCAGCAAGCCTTTTATTCTGCAAGGACAATGTCTGCTGGTTTTGTGTTTATTGGCCAAGAGAAGGCTTGTGCGTTTTGAGATTTGCATCCTAATAGTTTGGGCAACAAAATACACGTAGGCTCCTCGGAAAATAGTGCTGAGAGATTTTGTTTTGTCTTGGCCAACTTTCTGTGAGAGTGTTTTTCTTTGAAAGGTCCGTTCAGTGGTGGATTAATGGAGAGGCAGAGGAGGCATTTGCCTACCGCGGCAAAATTTGAGGAGCAGTAAATGTTGCCCCTCCTCAAATTTTGCTGCCCCTCTCTGTGGGCAGCGTTGGCTGCAGCAAGGGTGGAGGGGGCGAGGAGAAAGTCCCCCCTTTTATCTTATGTAAGAAAAGGCAAAGTTTTTTGTTTAAGGTAAAAGGGCGGCAAAAAGCTTAATCCGCCCCTGTGTCTGTCGCAAATAGTAGGGACATTCCTCTAGGATCTGCTGCTGCTGCAGCAGCTCCAACCACCCTGTTTGAAATGGGAAGGAGCTGTGTGTGCTTTCTTGCAACACAGCACACACCCCCTCCATTTGGGGGGCTTATGCAGGGAGGAAAAACCTGGGGGTGGATTGTGCCCAAACCTTTGTAAAATTATTCCTGGGATTCAGCGGCTCTTGGGATTTGCTTGGTTTTGTTTTTAAATAGCAACTTTGCCTCCAGTTCTATCTTTATTAGGCAGCAGCGATGGCGGCTTCTGAAATGCTTTCGTGTCTTTTGATGCAGTGAGTGACTGGAATGCGATCAGTTTTAGTCCAGAAAATGTGAGCGTGTTTGTATAACTTCTCCTCCAGACGTTCTTGCCTCCCCTAACAAAAGGTCTTTTCAGCTTTCCTGGCCTGTCAGATGAGCTTGCAGTTCCAGTTTTTGTTTTGTTTTGCTTTTAAATAGCGTTGTGTGTTGTTCTCACTTGAGCCTTGGAATAAAGCGGAGTGTTCTGCTTGGGGTCTGATCCTGCAAGTTGAGAGGAGCATTCCAGGTGCGGAAGGAATGCAGCATTTGGGGTCCCACCGCTGGGAAGAAAACTTTCTGTTAAGGAGAGCCCAGCACATCCCCGGTGGCCACTTTGCAGCAATTTGGATTTCAAACGGCGGCTGCTGCTGCTGCTGCGGCCTGTGAACAGAGGCTCTTGCCAAGATGCAGTATCTTCTTTTGAGAGGAATTTTGGCACCAGTTCCCCCCCCCTCCCCCAGCCTCCTGGAAATGTCCCTCCCTACTCAATGCCCAAGCCATCAACCTTTTGTCCCTGGTGGTGGGAAGGAAGGATTAGATGGAGTCTCCACAGTGAGGCAGCTCCTCCAGGGTGTTTCTCTTCAGCAAGAGCTGCAGCCCTTTGCTTGCTAGACTTGCAACTTCAGGGAAGGGAGAGTTCTCCTGCTCTGGAACACCTGTGCATTCGAGAAGAGGCAGACCAGGCCCTCTGGCGCAGCCGGGGATGGTTCTGCAAGAGACCTAGCAAATGCCATATTGGATGCAGGAAGCTGAGGACAAGAGTCTTTCCCTGGTCCCCGGGGACTGAGCCTAGGACCTGCTGCATGCCCAGAAAAGGCTTTGCCACTGAGCTATGGACCCTCCCCAGTAGCGCTGTGTGTGTGTGTGTGTGTGCACTGTCACTGCCTGCGTAGCTCTGTACCTCTTCCCTTTACTAGCCAAGCCAGAATGAAGGATGCAGTGTAGGAAAAAAGCAGGAGAAATAATTCAAAACAAAGAGGGAATTAAGTAAGTTTGCAATACTTCTACTGTACGTATTTCAGAGTCCGGCATTTCTTGGCACAGCATCTGGATTGCCTGGGTGCAGAGTTTTCCTTAAAACAAAATAAGCATGAAGGGCATACAGCTCTGCCTCTTGGGCCCCACGGCCACCCTGAGTGAACAGAGGGTGCATCCTAGCACCCTTGCAGCGGGTGATCAATAGTCATTGGTAAGTTGAAAGGCGTCTTTGAAGGCAGCAGTTCCCAACCCTTGGCCCCAGATATTGTGGGACTGTGACTCCCATCTCCCCCTGGCTCAATGGCCAAAGGGGAGCATGGGAGTTGCAGCCCAGCAGCGTCTGAGGACCCAAGTGTGAGAACCCCGGAACTATTCCTCATTGATCAGTCTCCGAGGCCCCTTCTTGTCCGCTCCTCCTTCTGCATTCCCCTCTTTTCCCCTGTGCTCTGTTCTCCATGATGCCCCGAGAGGGGATTCAGGGGGCTTGTCTAAAGGAAAACTTTGTAGAGAATTGTCGCGGGGATTCTAGTGATGATTTCAGTGTTTGGGTGGCTCTCTCTGCCCAGCCTCCCTCTGGTCAGCAACTCCGCTCGTGCTTTTGGGAGGCAGAGGGGCCGGCCAGGGACCCTCAGAACAGTGGCCAAGTGGCCCAATGAACGTAAAATGCAACTGTCCATTTGCAGGGACTGACAGTGCAAGGCAGAAGAGCTGCCACTGGTGTGGGTATGATGACGCTAAAGGCCCTGATACTTTAGATTAGGTTCCAGGTTCAGACACTGGTAGCATTTCCACACAGGGCTGGGAAGGTGCATGGAATATTGGAGAGCTGCTGCCAGTCAGTGTAGGCAGGACTGAGCAAGATGGGCCAAGGGTCTGACTCAGTACAAGGCAGCTTCCTCTGTTCCTGTCCTGCTGGCCTTTGAGTTGTTCTGGTAAGAACTATTCCTTTCACTATCCCTACAGCTGGACTAATTTTGGTCCAAATTGGTTAGGTGGTCCACAAGTTAGCTCACATATGCCTCAAACATTCATGCATCCGCCATCTTGAATCGGGGTGGATGACATCATTACAAACTACGCCATGGTGGTGTCTCTGTGTGTCCCTACAGCTGTACCCAATTTGGTTCATCTCGGTCCAGGCATTGCGAATCTGATGGGACGGGGACACACACACACACACACACACACACACACACACACCAACACACACACACACCCCCTCTCTCCAGGTGATCTCAAGGCTAAAAAGATCAAGAGCAGTTCCACCACCCCGTTTCTTCTGCTCCAGCCAGGAATCCCTGCAAGACTTGCATGAATTTAATTCAAGACCAAAATGGGCTACGTTGGGACACTCTGGGAGACTTGCCCGCCCAAGGCAGACCTTGATTCAGTGCTCGTTGCCTAGTAGGGCAGCCTCGTCCTTCCGGTGCAGGCTCATCCGCGAGGTGACTGGGGAAGCCGCCTGCTTCTTTCTCACAGGCCCCCCAAAGGCAGACCTTGATTCAGTGCTCGTTGCCTAGTAGGGCAGCCTCGTCCTTCCGGTGCAGGCTCATCCGCGAGGTGACTGGGGAAGCCGCCTGCTTCTTTCTCACAGGCCCCCCAATCTTGCTGAGACTGAAGGAACAAGCAATGCTGGGAATATCTTCCCTGCACCAAAATACTCCGAATTCTGTCTACATTCTGGAAGGCTGACTCAGACCCTCAGGCGGCAGCTTTAAAATTTATGGGATTGAAAATAAATACATTCTGTTGGAAGGGGAGAGTCACTTCTGCCCTCTCCTCCATTTTCAAGCATGAAATGTTGGGAAGAGGCCAGGATCAACAACCACCTAGATTCTTAATTTTAAAACATGTATTTATTTTTAAATCAATTTTACTATATTCATAGAAGCATGCAGGGTTGTTTAATGGAAAGCCCCCCTTGAACTCTAGAACGGGGTTCTCAAGTTGGGTCCCCAGTTGTTGCTGGACTACAACTTCCATCATCCCCCCCCATGGTCAAAGGGCATTTGAGAACCCTGGCTCTAGAGCGTAAGGGGGCTTTCCCTTTCAATGGCCACATATTTGTCTTTACATTTCTATCCCGCTCTTCCTCCAAGGTGCCCAGAGCAGTGTACAAAGTTATGTTCATCCTCACGACAACCTTGTGAGGTAGGTTAGTCTGAGACTGGCCCAGAGTCACCCAGTGACTCTGAATGGGGATTTAAACTTGGGTCTCCCTAGTCCTAGTCCAACATTCGAACCCAGGGCTACACAACTTCAGCTCTCAAGCTGTTTTAGGACTATAGTTCCCATCATCCCCAGCTGCATTCAGGGATTATGGGAGTTGTAGTCCAGCATCCGTAGGAAGGCTGAGGTTGTGCAGCCCTGCTCTAATCACCACACCGCCTGGTGTGTGCTGCCTGGAGTTGTATCTAACAACATCTGGGGAACCCTGTGCAGTTGAGAGAATAGCTGTTAGACCTCGCTCTTGCAAGGGACTGTTGCCAGAGGTGAACCCCAGCACAGCATCCCTCCAGTGGTGGTTGCTGCGGTCTGCCTTAGGCTCCTTTTGCGACTGCTGAGTAATCTTGGGGGCAGGGAACCAACTTGTTTGTTGTTTTTGTACGTAAAGTGCTTTGAGAACTTTCGTTAAAAGCTGCACGTAAATCAATATCCCTAGTAGTATGAACGGTGCCATTTCAGACTGCTGGGGGGTCGAATATTTCTCTCTCTCTCTCTGAAATCCCTGCTCAATAAAAGAGCATTTCATCATATGAACCCAGCCCCACCTGCTACCTGCATTTGCTCCAGCCAAGACTCAGGTTTAACCTCTTCCCCCCGCGCTTTGTGAGAATGAGGCTCGATTCCTCTGCCTCTCTCCTGTGAACTCACCGGTGTTTCTTCCCTGTAGCACACTGCCTGCCTTCCCAGGGCTGGGCCCCCTTCCATGGCCTGCTTGCCGCTGGGACCAGAGCAGACCTCTGTCTGGGCAACTTTGCAGCCAAGTGGCCTCCAGGAGCGTTTTTGGCCCCTGCAGTCAAATTTGCTTGCCCTTGTTGAGAGGAGAGTGGGGCCACCTGGCTGGCGTACATGCGATTGGGGTGGGGGGTTCCACTGATCATTCAGAGTGCTTCTTTTTCGCCCACCCCCAATGAGCAAAATGGCTAATGGGTCCCCAGCATCTGGTCTCCAGATGCTGTTGGACTACAGCTCCCATCCACCCCCATGCTATAATGGCAGAAGGACACTGGGGCAGGGGCTGATGGGAGTTGTGGTCCAGCACCTGGGGACTCCAGCTTGACAACTCCTGGCTAAGAAGAACAAACGGGCAGCTGTTCCTGAAGTCCCGTGTCTCATAATTAGCACAAGGGGTCCCTTCCGCTGTGGTCCGGGGCGTGCAGTTCAGGCTCTAGCAGCAGGGCTGGGAAATGTCTTGATTGCCCTGTTAGGATTCCTCTCTCTCTTTCCCGCTTTGTGCTGTTCTTGGACGGGGGTTTGCAACTTGACATTGCGAAAGGAGCCATTGTTCTTCCGATGCATGGGCAGGTGTGAAATGGAGAGCCACATCCTGTGTGCGGCTGAGAACTTGTCCGACCGGGTGGTGGTGCCAAGGGCTGCATCCAGGTAAAGCCGCAGGAGGAGGAAGGAAGCCCAGTGCCTGGGGAGGTTTCTCCTGAAGTGAGGAGGACACAGACGGAGAACCCAGAAGCCTGATGGCCAGGGGCTCCCAACCAGCTGGTGGACTACAACTCCCATCACCCCAGCCCACAGTGGCCCAAAGTGACGATGGGAGTTGTAGTCCAACACCCTGTTGGAGAACCCTTGCCTTAATGAATTGGGGCAAGGAATGTTGTCCGTTGCCTTTGTTGCCCTAAGCCTGTTTCCGCCTTTGTGTGACCTGATTTTCAAGAGGGAAGTCCGCTAAACTGGGCAGTCCTGAAGTCACAGAAATTTCTGCAGGCTTGGGCCACTGGCACAAAACTCCAAGTGACATCAGAAGGCCAGCTGCTGGCAACCTGTCCTCTATGGGAGAGCTAGTGGGCATCCTTGATGCTGCACCTGCCCGTAGCCACTTGCTTGAAGTGAGTAAGCATCTTCTCCTGGTGATCAGGGACGGAAATGCTTAAGCAAAGGTGCTGTGCACTTGCCTTTGCTCAAGGCAAGGTCCAGGTGGCCATAGGTCGTTGACACAGCTACGTGTGGGCTTGCAGGCCATAAAAGCCCTTGTAGGGTGGCAACCTCTTGTGGTGGTTTCCCAGGCTGCTTTCAGGATTGAGGACACGCCTTGTCTGAAATTATTCTTAAATGAAGTTTGACACCTGGAAATTCCTGGACAGTGCTAAATCTTCACGTTCCTACCAGCTGGAACAAGTTACACACATTCAAGAAAACCAATGTGAATCTCTTTAATTAGGTATGCCTTGTGCTCTGCTTAAAAAAAAAAGAGGGGGAAAAGGCTGTATCATTCTCTTTTCTTTTCTCCTGGAGGGTTATTTTACTTCCGTGCACTATTTGGAGTTTAGTGGAGATATCTTAAGAACCGAAAGAAACCTCTGCGGGATCAGATGAAAGAGTCTTCTAAGCCAAGGGTTCCCAAGGTTGGGTGCCCAGATAGTGTTGGACTAGAGCTCCTCCCACAGAAGCCTCTGGAGAGTCCACCAATAGCCCTGGAAGGCAAATAGTTCTGTAGCCATATCCGGCATATCCGGAGAGCTGCTTCCTCTGAAATGGAGATGGAGATGGCATTTCCACCGTGGTAGAGCTCTCTCCTCCTCCACATCTTCTGGCAGTGAATTCTTGTAAGGGACAAAGATAAGCGCTGGGGGTCGTGGAGAATTATGGGAAGAGTGGAAGAGGCCTGTAGGACAGGGATGGGGCATAGCTCAGTGGGCAGCAGTTCCAGGTACGAATATCCGGATACGGTGAATATTTATGGACTGCTCTTGAAGTTCCCAAAGCGGTTTACATATAGACATAAATAAACAAAATGACTCCCTGTCCCCCAAAAGGCTCACAGTCTAAAAAAGAAACGTAAGAAAGACACCAGCAACAGCCACTGGAGAGATGCAGTTCTGGGGATGGATAGGGCCAGTTGCTCTTCTATGCAGAAGGCTCCAAGTTCCCTTGCTGGCAGCATCTGCAAAGTAGGGCTGGGAGAGACTCCTTCCTGTAACCTTGGAGAAGCTGCTGCCAGTCAGTGTAGACAGTATGAAGCAAGATAGGAATCTAGGAACATAGGAAGCTCGCTCAGGAACATAGGAAGCTCAGTATGAAGCAAGATAGGAATCTAGGAACATAGGAAGCTCGCTCAGGATTGTCTGCACAGGCTGGCAGTGGTGTCTCCTAGGCAGCAGGCAGGAGTCTCTCCCAGCCCTATCTTGGAGATGCTGCCAGCAAGGGAACTTGGAGCCTTCTGCATGCAGATGCTCTTCCCAGAGCGGGCCCCATCCCCTAAGGGGAATATTTTGTAGTGCTCACAGGTAGTCTCCCATTCAAATGCAAACCAGGGTGGACCCTGCTTACAAAGTGGGCAATTCATGCTTAGAGCCAAGAGCAGCTCTCCTCCAGTAAGAACATAATAGCCCTGCTGGATCAGGCCCTGCAAGGAGGCCCATTGAGTCCAGCATCCTGTTTCCCACAGTGGCCCACCAGATGCCGCTGGAAGCCACAGGCAGGAGTTGAAAGGGGCCTGCCCTCTCTCCTGCGGTTGCTCCCCTGCAACTGGTATTGAGATACATCGTGTCTCTGAGGCTAGAGGTGGCCTGTAACCCTCTGATTAGTAGCCATTGATAGACCTCTCCTCCATGAAGTGATCCAAGCCCCTCTTAAAGCCCGTGCAGGAGGTCTCGGGTCCATTCCCTGGCATCTCCAGGTACGGCTGGGAAAGACTTCTGCCTGAAACCTTGGAGGGCTGCTTTCAGTCAAAGCAGCTGATCCTGAGCTCGATGGTCCAAGGGTCCGACTCAGTAGAAAGCGGCTTCCTAAGTACCTTTCTGGCCCTCAGCTGAGCTGCTCAGGAACGCCAATGCAGAGCTCTGGTGACTAAGGTGGCAGGCTTAGAAATAGGGCCGTTTGGGGGAAGGACCAGAGCTCAGTGGAAGAGCATCTGCTTGCATGCAGAAGGTCCCAGGTTCAAACCCTGGCTTATACCGGCAGGTCTGAGCCCCTCGAGAGCTGCTGGCAACCAGAGTGTGCAGAGAGTGTGGCGCTAAATGGACCCCGGTCTGGTTCTGCATAAAGCAGTTTCCTATGTAAGCTAAAGTCTATGAGGGCAGGCTTCTATGGACTAGGAACTGATGGTGTTGAGGTTTCACTCTGATTACAGGAATCCCCACCCAGACAATTTCTGTTTGTGTGTGTGCGTATGCAGTCTGGGCGAAAGCCACCTCATATTTCTAGGTGTTTCCATAAAGCCATGTGGACTAGAAACTCTGGTATACCTGAAAGTTGAGCTCCTCGGGACTCTGCCCAGTGTTTGTTCCTCCCCACGGGGTGGCATGCTCCTCTGTTCCGTGGCACAGCTGAGGATTCCCAAACCACAGCTAGCGACCCCCTTCTCTTTTGTTTCAGGAGTGTGGGATGCACAAGCCCCACCCCCTTGACCGGCCAGATTATCGTGGATTTGAATTCTTTCTGTGGCAAACGTGTAGCAGCCAATGGTTGCATGGTGGCTGGGGGGACGTAGGTCTTTGGCTCCGTTTCAGACATTTGGGATGTCGAGAGGCACTCAGAGGAGACGACGCTTGTTCTGACTTGTTTTTGAGATAACTGCCTTTATCCCAGGCTGTGTGAATTCCTCTGAGGCAAAAAGATCAGCTGCGATGGTTCTACCCAGCTCCTTGTTTCCCTTTGCTGGGCTTCGTTTCCCCTCTTGAGGGGTGGCAGTTCTAATTCATGCAGACTAACGTTCCCAGGCACAGACCAGACCCAGACCCCTTTGCCTTAGCAAGGGGGCTGCATCATGTGTCCTCTGGCCATGCAAACCAGAGGCAAAGCATCCGCCTTGTCCCGGCTTCCCTCCCTGGCAACATCTCCAGGTAGGGCTGAGAGAGACTCCTGCCTGCAACGATGGAGAAGCCACTGCCGGTCAGAGCAGACCAGGGCTCCCCAACTCTGGCCTGCTTGGACTCTTGCTCCCATCCCAACATCCTTGACTATTGGCCACCGTGACTGGGGATGATAGGACTTGTAGTCCAACGGCCGCTGGAGGGCCGAAGTTGTGCCGCCCTGTGTTAGATGGGCCAAGGGTCGGTCACGGTATGTTCTGGGCTGCTGGAGGTTCCCATCAGGGTCCCCTCGAAGGTGTGCCTTTTCGCTGTCCACTCAGTTAATTCTAGATCCCGCTCAGGTTGAATCAGGAAGGTCCCCACTCTGAAGTGTGGGGAAAGTTTTCCCAAAGCCCCAAAAAGGCACAGCCCTGCCCCAAGGAGCATACACTCTAGCAGTCGACAGTTGGGGAGATAACAAAAGAGGGAAAGACGAGACAAAACAAGGCTGGAGTCATTCCTGTGATGGAAACGCCTGCTCCTGAGGAGGGTCTGGATCATCCCTGGATTGCAGCTGCAGAACCAGCGCCTGGCAGTTCTTCTGGGTTGCTTCATGCAGTGTGCAAGTGTGTGGTCCCATATGCGTTGTGCAAAGCGCCGGAGTGAATCCTGGTTCCATTTCCTCCCCCCTCTCTCTTCCTGCACTTTCCCAATGGCTGCAGCAGGTTCGCTCTTGCCTTCTGCTGGCCGTTGTCTGGGTGTAGATGCCGAACAAGTTCCTGCAAGCCGTGCGTGCTGAGGGCCATGGCAGAGCCTGGGAAAAAGGGCCGTGTTTAAGTGAGCCAGAGGGACGCCTGAGCCCGCCCGCCCGCCCTCCGTCCCTCCCTCCCCCCTCCAGAAATAGTCTTTGATGTGGGCCAGATTCTAGCGGCTTCTGTGATTGTTGGCGGAGGAGTGAAGAGCCCAAGAAGCCGACAGAGGCCCTGCAGAAGAAGCCATTGCACCGGGATGTGAAGGGAGGGCTCCTCTGTTGTCACAAGGGGGAGAGAGAAACTCCTCTTTCCTCGCCTCCCTTGCCCGGGGGTTGGGTATTAGAGGCTGTGGGGCAGACTCAGCCCCATCACTTCTGATTAAGGTTCAGACATACGGGGGCAATTTCACAGGCAGGCTTCAGGGGGAGGGAGACGTGTCTGGAAAAGAAGAGTGAGGCATCTGCTACCTGCTGCTGTCTCGTACCTTGGGCAGGTGTGGAGGGTGTGGTGGAGCCCGTCGCAGCACCCTGGGGCTCAGCCCTGCCCCACAGCATGGCCCTCTCCTCTCAATGGCTGCACTCAGAAGCAAGGAGTCTGCCACTACGCCGTTTGGCTTCCGTTCCCGTTCTCTCTTCAGTAATTTCTTCTACTGTTCCTGTTCAGACATTAACTTTGAAAGGGGCTTGGGTCAATGGCTTGGACACTTTGAACCGGTTTGGACAAAATCCATGCTGAATCCTGTCAAACCCCTTTGGGGTTCAGTTCCACGCCACTGGGGGGGAACCTCTCTGAACTGTGGTGGGTTGTCTTTTTTGGTAGGAGGAGTTGGGTTTGACTTGGCTCCCTACTCAGGAGTGGTGGGCTCATTTCCCTGGCCCCAAGTCCAGCTCTGCCAAGGTGGACATATGTGGGTGGACTCCAGGGATGAAGCGAAGCATCTCGGGACCACTTCTGCCCAGTTGCCGCAGAGGGAGAGGCCTCCTTGGCTGGCCTGGCAAGGACCAGTCTGACGTTGTAAGGAAGCCTAAACACACCTGCATCTCAGCTAACTGCCTCTGCTTCCCCGCTGGCCTGCCGCATGGCTTCCTGTTCCTTGTGTGTGTCTCTTTATATTGTCAGCTCCTTGGGACAGGAAACAAGAGCTTTCATTCTGTATAAGAATGCCATGCGTATGGATGACGCTGGGGACTTGCTTAATGTGGCCTAGGAAGCTGCCATATACAGAGTCAGGCCCTTGGTCTGCCTAGCTCAGTACTGTCTACACTGACTGGCAGTGGTTCTCCAAGGTTTCAGGTTGAGGGGTCTTTTCCAGCCCATCCTGGAGATGCTGCCAGGGACTGCCTGCATGAAAAGCAGCTGCCCCATCCCTGTGTGTGTGTGTGTGTGTGTGTGTGTGTGTGGTTGTGTGTGTCTAGGGTGAGGTGAGTCTGTGGCGAAGAACAGCAGCAGGCAGAGGGAAGAAGGTATTGACTCCTCACTTATACATGTTCCGCTTTCTGGTGGCCTGAGGGCATTTATTGCATGCCACCGAGAGTCAGCTAAGAGGAGATTTACAAACTAGAATTAAAGACAGTTGTAGATAAGCCAATGGCTGGTCTGTTTTCCCAGACTATGGGAAACGCCTCTATCTATCTAGCAGCAATATAGGAAGATGTGGAAAGGCATCATCTCAGACTGCGTGGGAGGAGGCCATGGTGAACCCCTCCTGCATTCTACCCAAGACAACCACAGGGCTCTGTGGGTGCCAGGAGTCGACACCGATGGCACACTTTACCTTTACATGTTGGTCATTTAACCAGTACTGAAATGAAACGGGAAGGGCTTGCCCTGGTGGTCTGCCTCACCCCAAGGGGCGTGGCAAGCGGTGTGTTAATGATCGTAGCCCATCTCTGGCCACCATTTGAATAAAATGTCTTGGGCATGGTTTCTTAAACATCAAGCAGTCTTTGGGATATAAAAAATGTAAAATCCTTGAATAGTTTTGGAAGTGGAGTACCTCAGCGGATTCAAGACCTCGCTGGGCACGTACATGGAAGGGAGTTCTTTCCGCCCGTCAGTCTGGGGTTTTCTCCCTTCTGGCAGGGAGGATTCCCTTCTGCCTGTCAAAGGGGAAAGGAGCAGAAACATGCAGCACTAAGGAACCACAATATCCACTTCCTTAAAAATGTATAGGAAATGAAAACAGTCCTGATGCACTTTTCTGTATCTTGAAACAGTTAATGGTCTTTCTTTCCACAGTTGTGGTAGGGAGACTACACCAGAGAACATGCACCTTTTCTCCAGTGATGTGAATTTTCTGGAAATCAGGTGGTTTTCTGATGCTCCTAAATGGGATCTGATTTAGCACTTTTGGATTTTGTGTACTTGCGTTTTAGATTTTCCCCTCTGCCTGTTTATAAACAAGACTGTGCAAAAGAGAGGGAGAGCTCGATTAATCCCCATCTTTCCCAGAAAGAGTCACCTGAATAGGAAAGGGGGGCAGATGATGAGAATTAAAATCGGTATTGCACTCTCATTAATTGATGCCTTCTTTCTAAGATGCTCTAACATAACATTTATTCAGTCATTGCCAGTTCCCCGTTTTCTTTCTCTCTTTAGCAGCGTGCAAGTTAAGGGTCTAACAGTGCAATATTTTTCACAGGGAGACGATTACGAGGCAAAGCCTTCTACAATGTCAATGGAAAAGTCTATTGCGAAGAAGACTTCCTAGTAAGTAAGATATTTAGAGCATTTTGTGTCTTATGGCTTGGGATGTGTATAATGAAAACAGGTTATATTTCTATGGACTGCAAGGATGTGTCTAGCGGGCAAGTCACAAGAGCAAGTTTGGTTGATTTGAGACTGTGAGTGTCATGACGGAGGAGAAAAAGGGTTTCTCAGCCCTAGAGGTGGTTCTCAGGACGGCTGGGGTTGGGCAGGGCTTTTCAAGGACGTTGGGGCTGGGGAGGATCATACCTACCTTCCCTCCCACTATCTCCTCCTCTTTGGCAGTTGCCCGACTTGAGATTGGGAGGAGGAAGGTCCTCACACAGTGCACTGCATGGGCAGTGGAGAGGCAGCCTGCTGAAATGCAACAAGGCCACTTGCTCTAGCTGTGCTGCAGTCTGTGCTATGCTGCAGCATCGCTCCCAGCAGCTGTTTTTGAACCTCCAGTGGTGCACACGACCCGGCAGTGAGGCAAGAGGTGTGTGCACACCCTCCTACCTCACTTCTAGCCCGGCTTTCAAACCTGAGCTGCCTAGCAAAGGACCTCTGGGATTGGGAGCGATCTCATTCGTTCTCATGACCGGCCCTATCTAGGTAGGGCTGGTCATGAGAACAATCTCCTGTTCTGAGCAGCAGCTCTTCAGAATGGGTACAAGGTGTATGCATGGCAAAATCCAAGCTGGAGGTGCACTGGGTGCCCTACCTGCCGCCATCTTGAACTTTTCTGCAAAGATGCGCTCTATAGACATGTATGGCCCAATATGTGGCTGGGGCATGGTGGAAGTTGTAGTCCAGGTTTGAGAACCCCTGGGCTGGAACATTTGCCCAACACCTTCACAGGCCTGTTGTACGGAAGGGGAAATACTGTATGACATAGTTTTGATGATGGGGGTGGGTGGGGGAAAGCAACACGATAAAAGGTGAGTTCCTGTCTTTGTTGGGGGCGGGTTGGGGGCAGAGAGGAACTGCAGCAGATAAAAGGGAAAAACCGCTCTCTGCTCTCCACTGCTTATCAACCCAACTTTTAATTTCTGTAGGAAAAATTCCCCTGGCCCCAACTGATGCCTGGGGTTGGTGGGTAGCGAATTTCATAGACTGTTATGAAAGCCACAAAGGGCACTCCAACAGTTCTGCATGTCAAACTTGGAGCAATCACTCCTGAGCTCCAACCTTTCATGTGTCGATGGATACTCTAGGGTTGTCTGTTCTTGTACGTAGTTTCTCAAAGATACAGAAGTTGCCTCAAAAACTTTGCCAAAAGGAGGGGAATTTATGTGTTGGCCTCCTCAAGCCCACACTTCTGAGAGTATAGTTCTGGCATTGCATTGACTGCCAGGATGCTTCTGGGCAAAATACAAAATGCTGGTAATTATTGTTTCTATAAAGCCCTAAGTGGCTTGGGTCCAGGCTGTTTAAGAGAGTGTTCTAGATTATTTCCACTGCTTATTAAGGTCTTCTGGAGAGGTCCACATGCAGTTGCCACCAGATCAACTGGCAGCAACTCAGGATCGGACCTTCTCCTTGACCTTTGGAACACCCTCCCAGCCAAGAGCTTAGGTTTGCCCTCTTTGCTGGCATTTGAGAGAGCTTTGAAAGTACACCATTTTAACCAGGTCCTGTAATGGCTTTTTAAAACTGTTTTCAATTGGTTCTGTTTTTTTATCTGGTTTGCTTTCATTGCTTTGTAAACTGCCCGGAGATTTTTGATCAGGCAGTATAATAAATAACTAAAAGGAAGGAAAACGAAGAATTTTGAAATCCACGAAACATGAAGGTGTGCGAGATATATGGTGCCAACTCACAATAAAGAGGGCTTTGGCACCCCAAGTGGCTGTGTTGCGTGGTCTGAGAGGTCGAACTCTGTAAGGAATTCTGGGGCGTGCGCTGTGGCTTATGCACTGCATAATTGGTACCTCTAAAAATATTGTTGCCCATTGTAACTTCTTGTGGTGGTTGGGCAGTCAGGTCAATGCTGGCATTGAACAAGGGGGCTGTTCTTTCAGTAGGACGTTCTAAAAGGCCAGCTGCTTTTGGCTCACATAAATAATCCCAGTCAGACATTCCTGCTTCATTTTGTTGATAAATTGCAGCATAATTAGAGGCAAAGGAAAGATGGCTTGCTATTTTTGACCAGGAACAACTTGGGCCATATCCACCCGCTTGTCTCTAAATACCATGGTAAAGAAAAGCCAAATAAATAATTGTTGTTGCTGGCAAAAGAATTAGAAGACATTTTCCACGGATCTAGTACAGATGCAGGCAGCGTGTCCACCAGTGAGGGCCACGGCGGAAATGGGGCGTGAGTTGGAGGGCAGAAGTTGGTTTTTGTTGCAGGCAGAATGCAAGCTGCATCTCATTTACATGTGAGCCCAGCAGAGACCAGACCTGGCTGCCAGTTGAGAGATCAGTTTCATAACTTAAGTACATGTTGAGTGAAGTAAGACTTTCTTTTCGTCTGTCCTAAATGTTATTTTATTATTTATTTTATTTTTTACATTTTATATCCCGCTCTTCCTCCAAGGAGCCCAGAGCGGTGTACTACATATGAGTTTCTCTTTCACAACAACCCTGTGAAGTAGGTTAGGCTGAGAGAGAAGTGACTGGCCCAGAGTCACCCAGCAAATATCATGAGGCTGAATGGGGATTTGAACTCGGGTCTCCCCGGTCCGAGTCCAGCACTCTAACCACTACACCACACATGCATTGCTGTCGACTTCATTGGATGACCCCAAATTCTAATATTTTGTTTTAATTTAAAACATTTATATAATGGCAAAAATCTGTGCAGTTTACACAATTCGGATGCAAGGCACAATAATTAAAACAAGCAAATAGTTAAAAAGCAATACAAACATTTTAAAACAATATAAACAAACCAACAGCCACCTATTGGCATAGCGCGGGAAATGACTTGCCTAGCACGCCTGAGTTTGCTGGTTCAAATCCCAGCTGGTATGATTCCCAGACTATGGGAAAAAACCTATATCAGGCAGCAGCAACATAGGAAGATGCTGAAAGGCATCATCTCATCCTGCGCGGGAGATGGCAATGGTCAACCCCTCCTGTATTCTACCCAAGAAAACCACAGGGCTCTGTGGCCACCAGGAGTTTACACCGACTCAAGGGCACACTTTACCTTTACCTTTAAACAGACCAACAGCCTGGATAAACAGGTGTGTCTTGAGGGTCTTTCTGAAGGTTGCCAGGGATGCTGGAGCTCTGAGTCCAGCTGGAATCAGTCTCAGCGTGGCTATAAAGAAGGCCCGGCCCTCTGGCTTGCCACCTGAGGAGCTGGCAGAAACAGTAGGCAGACCTCCACAGCCGAGCCTAGCAAGCAGTCAGGGTCATGAAGAAAAAGGCACTGCGGTCCCCAGCAGTTTAGGGCTTTGTAAGTCATTACCAGCATACTCTTTTTCTCCCGGAAATATAGCAGCAGCCTGTGTAATTCTTTTAAAGATGGGAATAACATGGTCTCTTTGGGCTGCTCTGGAGACCAATTTGGCTGCCGCATTCTGCACCAATGGCCATTTCTGGAGTGTGTTGTACAAGGGCTGTCCAGCAGAGAGTGCCTTGCAGTGGTCGGGCCTGGAGGTCACCAGCCTGTGTGCTGCGGCTTCAAGGCTGCTGCTTTCCTCCAGAAATGGGTGCAGCTGGTGTATCAGCCGGAGCGACTAAAAAGTGCTCCTGGCCACTGCCTTCACCTGAGAAACCAGGGAGCGTTTGGGATCCAGAACAGGCAGATCTAAACCATCTTTTGGGTCCTGATCCCTGACCCCCGCCCACAATCAGTACCTCCGTCTTATTGACAGAGGAAACACACACACAATTTAGAAAGCTCTTTCATGTCTCCCTTTCGTCCCCTTTCCCTAAACGGAATGCTCCCAACAGTGTATCCTTTCCTCATAAGGAGGATGTTCCAGCCCACAGATCATTTTGGTTGCCCTCTTCTCCACTTTCCCTAGCTCTAAAATATCCTTTCTGAGATGCAGTGGCCGGAACTGTACACAGGTATTCCAAGGCCTGGTCTCTAGCTAAGGCCTCAAAGTCCTATCCTAATCTCTGTGCTTTTTATTTTATTTTTAAGCTATGTTTTTAATGATGTTCCTGTTATGCTGTGCACCAACTTTAGATCTTTTAACAAAAGGCAGCCTAGAGGTTGAATGAAGAAATGTTTTTTTTAAAATATGGCATACTGTAGATCTTATAAAAAGGCACTACCAGATTGTCCAGTTTATTTTTTATATCTTTCCTACAGGCAGGAGTTGAGGGCATGCCCTCTCTCCTGCTGTTACTCCTCTGCAACTGCTACTCAGAGGCATCCGAGAACTGGGGATCTGAGGTAGGGAACGCCTGCCTACTCTAGAGCATGCTGCAAATAGCCTTTTTGAAAAGTGGTGCTAAGACTTTTCTCTCACGATAAATCGTTTCCTAAATTGATTTTGGGTATACAGCTATTTAAATGTGCATGCAGTAACGCGGAGGTTTAGAGGTAATGGTGCTCAGATCACCGTTGCATCCTTATGGCTCTAAGATGCATATATTAAAATTGTATGTCCCAGGGGCGTAGCAAGGCTGGAGTGGGCCCAGGGACAAGATTTTAAAATGCCCCCCCTCACTGAAGCTCAGCTCATGAAGTAAAGAAATCTTAAATGAGGCTGAATAGTGGTAACAAAAAGCATATATTATTATTATTATTATTACATTTATATCCCGCTCTTCCTCCAAGGAGCCCAGATACTACATACTTGAGTTTCTCTTTTTCACAACAACCCTGTGAAGTAGGTGAGGCTGAGAGAGAAGTGACTGGCCCAGAGTCACCCAGCTAGTTTCATGGCTGAATGGGGAGTTGAACTCGGGTCTCCCCGGTCCTAGTCCAGCACTCTAACCACTACACCACACTGGCTCTCCTGTGGCGCGCGCGCGCACACACACACACACACACACACACACACACACAAAACCTATGTGCCACAATAGAACATCATCCTAATTTTTTTTTAAGGTTTATGTAAACTGTGGAAGATGCCAGTCATTTAATGGTACTAGAGAAAGACATGCTGTTCTGGTAGCTCCAGGTCTTAACACTCACATCAATTTCGGAGGATGAATACAACTGAAGGAAGCCTGGGCGGGTGCGTGGCTGGGGGAGTCAGTCATGTGACTTGCCTCGGGGGGGGCACAAGCCAGTGGGCCCCCAGACAACTGCCTCCCCTGGCCCTATGATAGTTACGCCCCGGTATGGCCTCCTCTGCCCTCTTGACTGCGTGCATTCCGTGCACCACAGCGTCCTGTATCATGAGCAGCTCTTTCAGAGGGTAGAAAGGTGGAGGGGCAAGAGGAGAGGACTGTTGTACAAATGGAAAACCAAAGGCAACGGAAAGAGCGAGGACCGGGATGGGAGGCAGACTGCAGAGCCAGCTGCCTTCCTGTTCTTTCTTAGACTTTCCCTTCCTTGCGCCTTTGGGGCAAAACTGGGAGGTCGGCCCTCTCAAAGGCTTTGAAGCAGCAAAAGGGAATTTCCAGTCACAGCCAGGGGAGCGTGTGGGCGACTTACGCAGCGTTGCATCGGCAGCTGTGGGTGAGAGCGGCTTCGTGACTCTTCCTTAAGGAATGTGCTGGGCACCAGGCAGGGGAACACGTAGGTGAGCAGAGGCCTGTCTCCAGCCTGTTCCTGTAGCTCTGAGTGGCTTTCCGTCAAAACAAAGCAAAAACACAAGGTGGGTCGTCCTTGGGTTGGGAAGCAGATGCACTGAGAGGGCCTGCCCTCTGGGATGTCCTCCCACCTGTCCCTTTACCACATGGGGGGCCCTATCCCCCCCCAATATATAGATAATTAAACTATGGAGTTCTCTGCTACAGGATGCGGTGATGGCCACCAGCCTGGATGGCTTTAAAAGGAGCTTGCACAAATTCCTGGAGGACAGGCCTAGCAGTGGCTACTAGTCTGGTGGCTGTGGGCCACCTCCAGCTTCAGAGGCAAGATGCCTCTGAATACCAGTTGCAGGGGAGTAACAGCAAGATAGAGGGGCATGCACACACCTCTTGCCTGTGGGCTTCTCAGAGGCATCTGGTGGGCCACTGTGGGAAACAGGATGCTGGACTAGGTAGGTCTTGGGCCTGATCCAGCAGGGCTGCTCTTACATTCATCTGGATGGTCCCTCTACACATGTTCCAAATACTTATTTAAGCAACTATTTGGAGTGCGTGTAGAGTGGCACGGCCACTGGGATGAACACCCCCCCATGCAAAAATGAGACATCCACACAGGATATCCTGATGGTCATGCTCTAAGCACATGCGTGGGTGAAGATGCTATCATCCAAACTGACCCAATGAAAAGCAAGAAGAGCAGATACCTCATATAAATATCTCCACAATCATGAAGGCAAGTTATAGCTTTAAAGAAGCCGTGTTTTAAAAATGAAATGACCTGCTGCATTTCCTGAGGGTGAGCAGGCTTGGGCTCAGTTTGGTCTTGCTGTGCGTAGAATTCCACCATGTTGGGGCCACAGGAAAGGAGGCCCTGCATATGCAATGGCAAGTTCACATGTTGCACAGGAGGAATATTAAGCAAGGTGGTGACTTCTGCAGATCTCCTGGGGCAAGAAGGATGCCCCCTGCAACAGGGGAGAAGCACTACTACAATGTTTCAGATTTAATCAGTGCAATATAGTGCAATGATGTCGTATATCTGGCATAAAAAGGTTGCTGTTTTTTCGGGTTGTTTGTTTCCGTGAGACGGCTCTCCCTGCTGTTTATGTTTGAATGCGATTTGCCTGAATGGGAGCATTTTGCTGCTGTTGAGCAGCTAGCCTGGAAAGTGCCTTGGCCATCTCAAAGAGCTCACAATCTAAAAAGAAACACAAGGTAATCATCTGCAACAGCCACAGGAGGGATACCGTGCCAGGTTGTTTAGGAACAGTTCCTCTCAGAGTCCTGCACTATTTTTATCTGCCATTTCAAAAGCAAACATCTTAAAAGGTCAATTAAATTGTAATGTCTGAGAAGCGTACTTTGACAGGAGAGTCATTGTGGGGCAAGCTTGCTGAATCTGATCCTGAGGTATATCTCTCCCAAGATATATTCCAATTTGGATCTTTGTGCACAGATGCAACTTGCCGAATAAATTCCTGGAAATGTGTAGCACAGAGAAGAAGGTTCCTGCTTCCCATTCTCAGGTTCACAGTTTTGTTTCCTGACAAAAAGGTTTCAGAGGAAACTTTTGTTTCCTCTGAAACCTGGAATATCTCTAAATAAGGGGGATCTCTTAAAATAAGAAATATCTCATTAACCAAGGAGTATCCAGCATACTGAGATTAGAACTATTTAAAGATTAGATATTCTGAGGAGATTTGGGATGCAAAATTTTTAATTATGTTGAGCGCTTTCAGTAGTTGCATCTGCCTGCGTTTGAGGGGTTCACGTTACTTCTGTGTGGTTCTCAGTTATCTCTGCAAAGTTATGAACATCTCAGATAATTAAAAATAATGATTATATACTAGTGAATGTCTTTCTGTGTTCTGTATTTCCATACTATGACTCTCGTTTATATTTATACTCTTTTAAAGGAGCAGCCTGTCTTCTCTAAACCTTAAGACAGGGGTCGCCAGATGTTGTTGGACTACAATTACCATCATCCCTAGCCACAATACCCAGAAGTCATGGGAACTGTAGTCCAACCGCATCTGGGGACCTTCAGCTGGCCAAGAAGGAAGCTCTGGGGAATATTTGCAAGGAGGGTCTTATCCTGATGGGGCGCCTGTTTACAAGAAGGGGGAAACGGGCACATGAAGTGAGCAAAAAGGCTGCCTGAACTTGGCAGCAGTTCCTCTTTCCTCCAGTGGGTCATCTCATTTTGCATGTTGGGCAGAAAAATTCCCCAAACTGGAGATAATCGTGCGGGACGGAAGGCTCGTTCGCTTAAACAGCTCAACAAGACACGGTCTGTTTTATATCGGGGCTGCCCAACTCCAGCCCTCCAGCTGCTGCTGGACTACAACTCCCATCATCTCTGACTACCGGCCACTGTGGCTGGAGATGATGAAATGTTGGGAGTTTTAATCCAGCAGCAGCAGTGTGCTTTCCAGGCTAGCTGCTCAACAGCAGCAAAATGTTTCCGTTCAGGCAAGTCGCATTTGAAATGTAAACAGCAGGGGGAGCAGTCTCGGGGAAACTAACAACCCCCCAAAACAGCAACTTCTTTACACTGGATAGTACGACATCCTAGCTCTGTAATGCAGCAATTAATTTCGAGACAAGGCATTGGCAATGTGAATGGCACCCTGCTGTCCGTGCAGGGACTGCGGTGTCACGACACAGGATTTGTGGGTGCACACTTCTGAGATGCGACGTGACCCCGTTGCAGGGTCTAATCTGGAAAGCGCCCTGGAGGGCCGGAGTCATGCAGCCCTGGTTTATATTCTCGAGAGTAAAAGCTCACTAGGGATGACTGACTGAGTGTGAGGCATTGATGCTGTGCAGGCATATTTCACAAAACTCATGAGCAATGCTGGAAATTTTCCGTACTCCCATGAGCGGTCTCTCCCCAACAGCGAGAGAAGCCGAGAAGGACCCGTGCTCTGTCCTTGCGTGTCCCTCCTCCACTACGCCCCTGGTGATGTCTGTCTCATTGGGACTGTTTGGAGCCTCACCAAGCCACCCCCATGTAGACTTCTCAGAAGGGGGTCCACACGTGCATTCCAGTGTGGGGAACAAACGGGGTTGTGTTTGCCTAGAAACCGTTCTGTGATTTAACATAGAAATGCCTGGCGCTGCATACTAAGGAATGGCTAATTTCATGCTTAGCGCAGGGCGCGTGGAACTGTGTTTTGGTCTTGGGTCTAGACCTTCTAGTTCAGGCAAAGAGCCCAGGGCCACCTTGGCAAGAGTCTGTGCTAACCAAAGTTACCCAGAGCACTTGCGGGCTGAAATCTGGGGCTACGATAAATCAATCCACAACTTCAAGGTTGAACATTTCACCTTCTCACAGTCTGTGTCTGGTGCTCTCCAAAGGGAAGCCAGTGGTGATAGTTGGGGAATTCCATGTAACCAATTCCATGTAACAGTTTATGCAGGAAATCTGGAGAAAGGAAGTCTTCCTATTAAACTGTATCTGATTCACAAGCAGGCAAGCAGCAGGTTCTTTTGGTATGTTCTGGATTCAGCAGCAGCAGGCTGTGTTTTGTGCATGTTTTGACTGGTATTTTGATGACCTTGTGTTCTCTATTTCAGATAAAATCTTTATTGGATTCTGCTTTTAATCCTTTTTTTTTTTTTTTAAAGCTCTGCAAATGTAGGATGTATTCTTAAAACTCTCAGCTTAAACTGAAGGTTTTTGGATAAATGAACTACAGGCTTTTTAAAAACAAAAGTCTAGGCACTGTGGGGAAAGGAATTTTTATAGTGCCTCTTACCTATGCTGCCTAAGTGGAGCCTCCATATTCATGGGCAGTATATCACTGATGTAGAAATGTTACCAAGCAGTTTGACACCTTGTGTCCCCTTGCAAGCTCCCTGCCATCTTGTTGCCGCCTCGTGTCCCCTCCTAAGATCATTTGCCCCCTCACCCCACCTTGGATGTCCACACAAGGCCCCCTCCTCAGCTCCCTGCTGCCTTACTGGAGGGAGGGGAAAATCCCATAAAAGGAAGGGGGGGGAGGAACATTTGTTGAGCTATAGAAGTGCCAGATGCTCACAGATGCTCCTTATCAAGGAGCTGCGTTCAGAGCCAGGAAGCCACTCTCCAGAATTCGCTAATACTTGCCCTCCCAGTTTGTTTGTTTTTGTTTGTTTGTTTATTCGATTTCTGGCATCAGAACCTGCAGAGGGCAAAATTGACAGTAAAAACCCTGGATTAATTTTACCCAGTCATTATGGGGACTTCAGAGATCCAGGAAATACTGGGTCAGTTGTCCCTCCCCCCCCGCCTTCAAAACAAAGGATTATGCCTCAGCATATATCTGAATCCTAAAAAGCATTTAAAGGGCTATTTATTTATTTATTTATTTATTTATTTATTAGAATCATATTATCTACTGTCAGAAAGGTGTAGCAAACTCAACACACTTTTTAGGAGATTATATTTACACTGCTGTGTCTCAGCTATTTTTCAAAAGACCTGCATATACTTTTGCTAGTGTGTGTGTGTACACACATACATACATATATCACTTTTCAATAAAAGTTTCCAAAACAATTTACATCTAAAAAGAAACATAAGACAGACACCAGCAACAGCCACTGGAGAGATGCTGTGCTGGGGATGGATAGGACCAGTTGCTCTCCCCCTGCTCAATAAAGAGAATCACCACTTTAAAAGATAGCTCTCTTAGCAGGGATTAGAGTTAGAATCCATCAAACATGGTGTCTCTTGTCACCTCACTGATAACTGTGTATCATAAGGCAGATCTGACAGACAGTTTTGATTTTATGACCAATAGAATGTTCAGGGCTTATAATGGTTGCATGTTAACCCTGCATTTCAACTATCCAGGCCCTATTGTGCCATATAATAATAAAAATTTTGTTAAAAGAACCATCAAGCCTTTAGCAAATGACAGGGCCGCTTATAAACACATAACTGGGAAGAGCACCTTCCTTTTTATAAAGCAATATCCCTTGAGAAGGAAGGCATCAGAGAAGGACTGTGGACATTCAGGGCTTTAACTCTGTTCCATCTCGTTGAGCTCCAAGCCTGAACAGCCTTTCAACCAGCACAGAAAAGGACTTCAAGCTTCTCTGGATCAATACATTGATCCTGTCTGGAGCACAGATCTCATGGAGAGAGGCGGGATGCGTGTGTGACATTTCGCACAGGCTGTGAAAAACGGTTTTGCTTCTGTTGCTGGATTCTTGGCCACGCCACAACCTTTTCTCCAATTGCAAAATCCGGCTTCTGCCCACCTTTTTTACATAGGCAATTCTCCCCTTAAAAATGAAGCATGGGCTTAATGTTGTTGGTTTAGTCCCATTAAAAAAGAGAGAGATTCCGTGTCGGCTTGTCTCTTTTCTCTAATAAATAGCATAATTTTGGGCCGCCTAGGGAGCTGCAACACCTTAAATCTGCCCACGGGGCTATTCACTTCTCCTGGAGTCCCGTCCTCTGTTAATCAATAAACGGCCCTTTGCACTCCTTATCAAATGACAGCCAGATGGTCCCGTCAAATTCACTGTGACAGCGCTGTAGAATTAGCTGGGCTTATGCCATTGATAATCCGTTGCCGTCTGCTGTGCCCAGACCTTCCCACCTGTTTCCCCAAACCCTGAGGTCATGGCCTCCAGAAACCTCTTGGCCAGGTGGCGGCGGCTGCTGCAGCCATTCTGCGGCTTCTGTTAACTGGGCTTGTTTCGTTTCCCTGGTGGAGGAGAGGGACACAAAGCAAAGATCTGTGGCGGTGGTCTTGCCGCTTCCTCAAAGGGCAGGCAGCTGTGCGTGACACCCGCAGCTTTCCAGCTCTGTCTTTCGGGCAGGGCTGCTCAGCTTTGGCCCTCTTGCAGATGCTGGCCTGAAATTCCCACAGTCCCTAGCTATTGGCCACTATGGCTGGGGATTATGGGAGTTGTAGTCCAAAAATAGCTGGGGGTGGGGGCTAAGTAAGTTGCGCAGGCCTGCTTTAGAGAGATTGTACAAGTTAGCTGGGGAGTGGTGAGCATTCAACATTCTTGTAGGCAGACGTGCCTTCTCATTGCTGCAAGGTTGCAGGCAGGAGTCTCCCTCAGCCCTGACTCGGAGATGCCCGGAAGGGAACCTGGAACCAGGTCCCCCTGGCAAAGGGCACCATTCATGCTGGCTAGCACAGGACCAGCTCTCTTCCCTCCTCCTCCTCCTCTGTCCTGCATTTTTCTGTCCAAGAAGAGGCCTGGGCACACCCACCCCTGTTTGGACATTGGACCCTTGGCCTCCTGTTCCGCACATTCTCGGCTGCAAGGAGCTCTCAAGGCCATCTGGCTGGGCCAGGCAGCACACCTCTGGTCCTGCCTTTTGCGCTGCATTCCAAACCTTGTCTGCGGGATGCGCTTGTAAGAAAAAAGCAGAACACAAACCCTCATCTCTGCAATAGCCTCAAATTGTTCAAATAGTGAAATGTTGGGCTTCAGGTCGCCCTAAGGGGGCATGCATGGCAACCCTGCATTGGTCGCAGAACACCGCGCCCCCTTCAGTGTGTGAGGAGAGGGCAGCTGGGTGGCATTGCCTTGAGCCGGGGCGGCTGAAATGAGGTCGAGGTAAAGTCCACCCTCCTGCAAACAAGTGTTTAAACATTAGCTGGCTGGAATACCGCAGGGGTGACGGCGGACAGGCCAGTTTGGGGCTCCAGGCACTGGCGGGCACTGTCTGCTTCACAATGCAGCTTTGGCGCTGGAGCGGCCTCCAGGGACAAGACGGGCTGCCTCGTCCACCGGCTCCCTCTTCTTGGCAGCTCAACGCCACCATTCCGTAACAGCCGTGTCTCCAAAGGGTGCCCCTGAGCGTTTGAAGGGGTTCTCGCTCAAGAGCTTTTGCATCCACGTTTCCCGCGTGGCCCTTATTTAGCAAGTTGGGGTCTGTTTGTTTTCTTCTGTGGTTTGGGGTGGGGGAGGGTGCACTTGTGCAGCAACACAGAGCTCAAGGAAACAGCAGCCGTTCGTGGCGATGAGCAAGGGGGCATCAAAGGAGGCATCGCTGCTCCTGGTTCCTGGAAGCCTGATTGTGCCTGTTTCTCCCATCCTGCCCTATTAATGAGAGCCACCTGCCTGCAGGCTGGCCATTCATCAGGTAGAGTGGTGCAGGTTCTAATCTACCTGATGAAAGCCCAGCCTGCAGGTAGCACAGCTCTCATTTAATGTGGGAACCAGAGGCAGCAGCTGCACCTCATTTGGTCCCCAGCCACCCACCCCGGCTCATTTGGGTGAGCAGCAGCAGCAAGGAAATAGGGAGAAAGGGCCACTCCTCACACGCTTTCCCTTTTGTCTTTCTTGAACAGTATTCAGGTTTTCAGCAAACAGCGGATAAGTGCTTCATTTGTGGACACCTCATAATGGAAATGGTAAGCGCATAAGACTTCTGAGGTCTATGGAATCTGTGGGGTGGGGTTCTTCTTCTTTGCTGGATGCAGGCTGAGCTCCCTAACTTTGCCCTGTCATTGAATGGGGTCCCCTCCATACCCACAGCCCAGGGAAGTTTCCTCTCTGAAACCCCAGTAATGCCACACAGGCTAAAATAGGTAAAGTGATTTTATTTTGGGGGGGACTCTTGTTGTTGCTGTTGTTTATTTTAAAAAATCTGAAAGCGTTCGAGTTGCACCGAATTGTTTTGATCAGTAGGTGCTGCCTGTTCAAGGGTTCTGTATGCCCTGCAAACTTTTACACTAACAGA
Organism: Hemicordylus capensis; assembly: GCF_027244095.1. Taxonomy (NCBI): domain Eukaryota; kingdom Metazoa; phylum Chordata; class Lepidosauria; order Squamata; family Cordylidae; genus Hemicordylus; species Hemicordylus capensis. The sequence continues at coordinate 1,790,926 of NC_069665.1, forward strand.
AATTGGTCCAGTAGTGGGTATAATCTTGCCTATCCCATCAAAGCAGTTGTTCAGAGTGTAGAAAGATGTGTCAATTCTTCCTGCAAAGAGGCAGGTCATGTAAACACTCCCCAAGGCTGTGGCACTAAGCTCATAAGCCTGGAAATAAGTTCCATGCAGGGTAAGGTTTATTAAAATGAATGCATCTGATGACTTCTCGGGATCAGACAGATCAAGGGATTACCATTTATCTGCCAATAAAACCCCAGGAAACAGCTAATGTTGGAGGAATCCATCCCTCTCAGGACCCCCTAATCCCAACTGTTCAAATTCAGAGAAATCTTTCAACTAGGTGATTCCATGGATTTTTCTGAAACCACCAGTGAGTCCAATATCACGTGAGTTTCCAGGGTGGGGCTGGAAACATCCCAAATGTCTGGTCATCTGAGGAGCTCCTTGTTACTTGAAAACACACATTTGAAACCTTGTGGTTGAAAACTCGTTGTTTTCGGGAGTGGGGTTTGGAGCAGAGAAGAAGCAGGCCGGGGAAGGGTCAAGCGCTACCTTCCCCTGCTATTTCTCTGCTCTTAGTTATCTTCCCCTGAAGAAGCTTTTCTTAAAAGGGGGGAAAGTTATCAGGATTCTAAGAAGTGCATCATTTGTATGCAGCAAGTGCAGTGACTCTGAGCATCCTAGCAATTGCATGTTGGCATCCAGAACCTTTCTGCAGCCTTGGTGCATCTAAACGTGATGTTAGTTAGACTCCAAAGGGTGGAATTCTGGCACTCTGGGAATCTGAACAGTGTGTCCTGCTCTGCATCTTACAATTCCCATTTTTAAAAGAAGAGCTTCTACTATATAGAGAATTTACCGGGGGAGGGGGTTGGGGGGTGGGCGGGCAGGTGCGTGAGGAGGCTTCACTTGACCCTTCGGCTGCTGGTCTCTCTTTCAGATTTTGCAGGCCCTTGGGAAGTCGTATCACCCTGGCTGTTTCCGCTGCATAATGTGCAATGAATGTCTGGATGGCGTTCCCTTTACTGTAGACGTGGAGAACAATATTTACTGTGTCAAAGACTATCACACGTGAGGATGCAGAGCCTTTGGCCTGAGCCAGGGGGCAAGCTGGGCATGAGAAGGGAGTGAATGTTCATTTTCCATTGTTATAAAACACCACCAAGAAGACACCATGCAGTACCCAGTTTTAAATCCAATTAAATTTGGGCGGGGGAGGTGGTCCAGCAGTCATTCTGAGCATAGAAGAGGAGCTGACCTGAACTTGTGAGCAGCTGGTGCCCCTTCATAGTGCCAGGAGATGCAAAGCATCAGTGGCATTGGAAAGGCTCCTTCTGTGGAGGGAGAGTCCATGAATTCAAGGCTGAGCTCCGGTTTCCCAGGAACCCTGTGCAATGCCCTGGCTCAAAATTGCTCTTTTATGGCTTGGAACACCAGTCCTCCTCTAAAACCCAAGGAACCTTTCTTACATAGTCCTAAATGTATGGGCAATGTTTTGTTTATGTTCTTCTTGGCGGTTGCTGTGCATTCACACCTGGGGGCTGCATAAAGCCTCATTTGGAACCTTCTAGAGCGACCAATTCGGCGGCCAATTCGGCTGCCCAGCTACGAGCGGCTGCTTGTCTGCGGGGAGAGCGGACTGAGCCCGCTCTCCCTGCAGACCCGGAAGAAGCTCTTCTCACAGATCACGAGAAGAGCTTCAGTGACAGACTGATCCTCCCTAAACTTGTCTAAGCCCCACTTAAAGCCATCCAAGCTGGTGGCCATCACCACATCAGTTATAGAGAAGTGACTGGTTCTTTTTTTTTTTTAATAATGCTTTTTAAATTATGCTTTTATTTGATATGTAAGTCACTTGGATAACCTATGTTGAAATCAGGATGAAAATAAGCTGTGAGGACTTCTAAACAGGATATTTGGGAGATGTGATACTTTGCCAAAAGAGAGTGGTGTTTGATCCAACCCCCTGCATTACAAACACCCCAAACTTTAGCTGTAACTAAAATGCTGCAATACGCTCCCTCCACCCACCCCGTCCCAATGCCTTCTTGAAAACATGAGATATGTGACCTGTATTCTCTTCTTCCACCCCAGGGTGTTTGCACCAAAGTGTGCTTCCTGTAACCAGCCAATTTTACCAGCACAGGTAGGTCTGTTTACCTTGTTTGAAATGTTGCCTCTCGAGTTCAGGCACACTGCTGCCTGTCCGCCCATCATCTGCTTCCATTCAGTAAGAACTTTTAAAGCCCCCCCTCAAAGTACAGCACTACGGATATAGAACTAAAATAAGGTTTTCATGAATGAATCGCCCCTTACTACCAAGTAATCTCTCCAAGACACACTACAGTGAGGTCTCTGGAATCATTCCAGGACTACTTTGGAGTAAGTGGCAGGTGGTTTGCTGGCACAATAACTTAGACTGTGATTCTGTGCACCTGTGAGAGCAAGGCCCATTGAACTCAGTGGGACCTAGTTGGCTGTGGTGTTTTGTCAGATACCGGCTCTTTTCTTTTAAGCTTACCAGCTGATTCCTTAACTCAGTCAGAGGCTGTCTGGGTTTACAGCAAACCCATCTGTCTGTTCAGGACAGTGACTGTATCGGCACTGCAGAAATCAGATCCCTTCTGGTTGTGAGGATGAGATGTTGTCTATAATGGCAGGATGGTCAACACACCTGATTTTCTAACCATACCTCAATCCAGAAACAACCCCACAGGAGCGGCCTTCATGCTCAAAACCGATAGCACCCACTTCTGCATGAGGTTTGAGCCCTCTTCTTCTTAGCTGATGCTCAACATTTGTACAGTGAATGGGTACAGATCTGCTTTGCAGGTTATGTGGAACGCAGGTCCAGCAGCCCATTTCCTTTCTGAACCAAGCACCGGAGGTGCCTGTATGGGTCCTTTCTTCTTCACTGTCCGTGCCCTGGCCTGCCCAAAACTCAGGGGGGAAAGTGCCTGCCAACTCTTCAAAACCCCAGCCGTAACTTGTATGCTGTGTTTTGCAAGGAAGGACCACAACCCCATTGGCAAAAGAATAAAAGGGGTAGTGTTGGACTGGCTGGAGTCAGCCTCTGGAATCCACACTGAACCAAAGAGACGTGCCCTTGTGGCTCCCCAAATGCATATTTTCACTGAGGAAAAAGACGGGATGTTGCCAAACCTTCCAATCTTCTTTGCTCTCTGCCCCAACCAGGGTTCTGAGGAGACCATCCGGGTGGTGTCGATGGACAGAGATTACCACGTGGAATGCTACCATTGTGAGGTAAACTTGCAGCCGCTGGGCCTCTTCCCTGAATCAGGTGGTGTGAGCTTTGCCCACACTGGATCACGTCAGCTCTTTGGTTTTGGCCTTTTGTGAACGGAAGAAAGCTGGATCCAGCTACCCTTCTTGGTGTTGCTTGGCCACCAAGCACAAAGCCTCAAGGTGGCCTCTCATGTTCCTTCTGAGCACATGGATGCACAAGCCAGTGATAGCTGGTCATGTGGCTCAGTCGACCAGGAACTCCTGGACACGCGTGCTCACACACAAACACACATGTTGTGCAATGCATAAACCACTCTGTTGGCCTCAGTTCCTTTCCACCACAGGGACATAGGAAGCTGCCTTCTACCGAGTCATACCAATGGTGCATCTAACTCATTCTGGCCTACACTGACTGGCAGCAGCTCTCCAAGGTTTCAGAAGGAGCATGTCTCAGCCCTACCTGGAGATGCTGCCAGGGATTGATCCTGGGATCTTCTGCATGCAAGCAGATGCTCTGCCACTGAGTTACGGCCCCCCTCCCCTAAGGGGAATAGCTGACAGTGCTCACATGTAGTCAGCCATCCAAATGCAAACCAAGGTGATCCCCTCTTAGCAATTCATGCTTGCTACTGCAAGATTGGCTCCCCATTTATTTCAGTTCTTTTTCACCAGTTGTCTCCCTAGTGCACCCAGTAATCTCTGGCTAACATACATTTTATATATTGTGCTGGTGTTTCATTCTTGATTGCATGTCACTTTGGCCATATTACGTAAAAGCGGCTTACAAGTCCTGCAATTCAGTGGATGTTCCGTTTTTCTTTTAGGACTGCAGCCTCCAGCTCAATGACGAAGAAGGCCGCCGTTGCTACCCTTTGGAGGGGCATCTGCTTTGCCACGGCTGCCATATCCGGCGCCTGGGCATGAAAGTGCCACCCCACCCTCCCCCCGGGTACCCAATGCACATTACTGAACTCTGAGGCGCTTCCCTTCCTGTCCAGTGGCAACCAGGAGGAGGAGATTTCGGTGGGGGAAGAATGACTTTTTCCATTCCTTTTTAAAGACAAAGCCGCCAAGTTATTTATTGTTTCCAAGGCTGAGGAGAGAGAGGCGCCCCTCTGAGGTTGCGCCTACGTTCCACTTGCCGAATAATTCCTCCTGAGACTCTGGGTACTTGAAAAACAATGCACCGCACGGATGTGATTGTAAAACGGGAGTGTGTTCCAGTGCTGGGGTACGAAGGGCCATCGGTCTGCCTTTGCTTGCTTCAGTCCTAGCTTTGCCCCCTTGGCGGGGTTTAGTCTCCACAGGAATCCTAACCTCCCCCGGCTGTGCTGCAGCCAAGAGAAGCTCAAGGCTGTCCTTTCCTTCGGGGTCTCATTGCAGCCCAACCTGAGGCACTGGAGGGGTGGGGGGTGGGGGGACGATGGCCTCACAGTTTGGGGGGGGCTTGGTTCTTGGAGGGAAACAAGTGGTGGCCCGTTCGCAATGTGATTTCAGGGAAGAGGCGGTTGTCTTTCCACCCTGTTTTCGTTCCCTGGTGCTCCTAACCAGTGTTTTCAAGAGAGGTGCAGAAGGCATTTCTCATAGGAAGCCTGTGGTTGAAGAGGAGAGGAGGATTCATGCACCATTAAGCCAGGCGTATTTGGGATCCCATATTTGGGGTGGGGGGAGAAGGGTGTTGGCGCTTGGTGCCTTTCCACTTGCTGGCTTTTCGAGGGAGGGGAGGGACCCCCATGCCACAGAGTCCACGGTTCCATGGCCGGCTGGGGAGATGGGCACTTCATAACCTACAGCCCAACAAGCAGCTTGAAACAGCAGAGCAACTAGAGAGGGTGGAGACAACAAGGACTGCGATGGGGTTGAGGTGTTGCAGGGCGGTGATGCCAAGTTGGCCACTGCAGCACTGACGCGTGATGAGGACAAATTGGGGTGCAAGACAGCCTTGTGCAGGCCCCTGCTGTGGCTTGCCGTGTGGCTTGCCCTGGTGACTTGGCATTTGCATGCTGGGCTATCACTGCAGGCTTTCTCATGGCAAGCCAGTGGTTTCCACCCACACTCTCCATATTCTGATTTTTTTTTTTGGCACTTCACTTAACTTGTCTTTTAAACCAGTTTCTGCTAATAAATTCAACAGAATTCTTTCCTATGCAAAATCCCACTTGTTCTGCCATTGTAGCCGAGTATCTTTGTTGGTTTAGTTTTGTTTTAAAGGACAGGAGATTCATGTTGTGGTTTCAGTTGAAGGCATGCTTATTCCAGAGGTATTTTTGAACTGGTTCCAGAATGGATTTTTACAACTCGGCTCCTGATGAGCCCAACCTTGGGCTCCAAATTAATGTGAACTAAATCCACAACATTTTCACTCTGACTTCTTGGTATCAGAAAACAAATGCCTCTTGACAAGCACAGAGCAGCTCTTGAATCAGCCCTTGGATTTCCCCCCGGGATTGGTAGCTCAAGAGAATATCAGGGAGGCCTGCTGTGTTTAATGCTGGACCCCAAGCCATCAAGAAATTACTTCAGCTGCCTAGAAAGAGATGAACTCAGGGGGTTCTCAAATGTGGATCCCCAGATGTTGCACTCCAACTCTACCCATCTCCAGCCACAACCATTTGGCAACATGACCAAGTAGCTCTGAGAAGCATATGCCAGAATGTCAATCAGACTGATGAATCATTGGCTATGTTCACACTAGGAAAACTCTCCCGCCTGCTGGTTTATTAGACCAGGAAACCAATTTTCCCTTTTCACCAAATTCATTTTAGTCTGTGCTCTAAACTATCCAGGGATAATTTTGTGACATGTGAACACACCCCGAGATTCCTTGAAAACCAGGCAAAAATAAAAATGGGGGGAAATCTATATTTTATAGCAAGTGAGTGAGATTTTGGCTTCATTTTAAAAATGTCAAATAATTGAAATTATTGGAGACAAACATGCAAATCATTATTATTACAGTTTTCTGCAGTCTCAAAAGTATGCCTTTATATTAAGCATGAGTCTTTGTCCCTTACACAAACAGATTTTAAATTAACTTTCTTTTGCTTTTAAGAAAGAAAAGAAAGTTTTGGGTCTAGATTCTAATTTGGTATGATTAGATATGGCTGAATATCATAGTATAGAACAGGGGTTCCCAACACATTTTTAAACACACGCACCCTTTCCACTAAGGGGAAGGCGTTCCCTCTAAGGCATGTCCATCCGCTCGCACATTTCCTGATTTTCTCAGTTAATTTTAGAACCCGCTCAGGTAGAGTCAGGAAGGCCCCACTCTGAAAGCATGTGCATAACACTGCCTTGATACTGCCGCCCAGAACAAAACTCATTCCACACACAGATGAGAAAAAAAATAGAACAGTCCCCTTCTCTTGCAAACCTTCAGCTCAGGTACCCGATAGAGAGGCGAGACATCTCATAACAGGGACATTTAAGTAACTCGCTCACTCCCAAGTGTTACAGTCAGAGAGAGAGGCGACTATAATCACTACTGTAGCTCACATCCGCGCCAAGTTACTCATAAGCGGTCTTCCTGAAATTAATGAGACAAGTTTACTTGTCCCATTAATTTCAATGGGAGTACTCAGCGCTATGTTTCTGAAGGGTATGCTGAGCTTCAGCATGTAGCCAAGCAATCAGGAGCGGGGGGGGGGATTCTTCACCCTCCCCCCTCCCCTTCTGCAATGGACACATCACCTGCAAGGGGAACAAATAGTGTGGCTGCAGTGTAGGGAGGCCAGCGTGTACTCGGCAACCCCCCTGGGAGCCTACAAGTACCCCTAGGGGAACCGGTACCCCCTGGTGGGAGCCCCCGGTCTAGAAGATCCATGATTATGTATGGATGGAAAGTTTCGGGGCTAGAGTCTCACTTGGTGTGAATGGATAGAGTTCCAGTTGTGTCCGAAAGGCTACATTTGGAAGACCAAGTGAGAATCCAGTGCTTTTCATTTTAAGTAGTTCAAGAACAGCCACCACTGTGACACCACTTTTGTGTTTCAACAACAGTTCAGAATCCCAAAGAAGCGAAGAATAAAATCTCTGCTTAGGAGCACTACATGGGTGTCCTATTGCCTAATGCAATGAGATTTGAACTCCTTTTTCCGTACTCTAAAATACGAGAAGAGTGAGGAAGAGTGTATCTGTACTCAGCTCAACAAGGAAGAATAGCCAGGACTTCAGCATTCCCTCTGAACATATGCAGGGAAATGCTTGGGCACCTTGGAGATGCTGGTCTGAGCTGCCATGATCCAGAGAACTCTGTCCGTCTGCATTTCCTAGGCCTCTCTGCTGTTCAGCAGCCTGTCACAGGGCTGTGCAGAGGAGAATGCATCTCACAACCAGTAGCATGCATACCTCACTCTGCAGGGGTCCTGTCTTGCAGACACCCAATTTTGCCCACACGGCTTTTGTGTGCTCCAATGGTTCTCTGGGTCTGGGCCAGTCCACTTAAAACAAAACTATATTAAAAATATAGATTATTTAATTTTTCCTCCAGAATCAAATCAGCCCAAGCTGCAACATGGTTGTAGTTGGCTGGAACCATTAAAAACGAGACTGAAGAAAATGTCTCGTTCATTCTTCAGCAGTGATCATATTCATGGTCTCTTGCCTATTTAGTGGCAAATATGTCCATTCCTGTACTTGCCTTAAGGTTCTGTGGCTAGCACTACAGGGAGATGTACATACACTACTGTTTTCCATACTGTCGTTCTTTAGGACAGAATATTTAATTTCACCTTTTTAAAGGGTTCGGGTTTATTTCTAGCAGTAGCCGCTTGTCCTGAAAAGGCGGCAGGGCCAGGGGGGAGAGAGAGCCAAATGAGGGAGAGCTGCCTCTGGTTCCTGGCAGCTCTGCCCTGCCCCACCCCAGCGCTAAAGTGAGCCGCTGTGCACAGCTCTACCTGACACGTGGCCAGCCTGCAGGCAGTGTGTGGCTCTCATTCATGCTGGCGCAGGGCGGGCTGGGCACGAGAGCAGCAACCAGAGCTGCTGGGAACTAGAGGCAGCTGCGCCTCGTTGCCCCCCCCCCCCCGGCTCCTTAGGATGCGCCACTGCTGGCTTCTAGCTGTTCTACATGGTCTCCTCCACTTGTATCCATAGGGAGACTTTTCTTTCTCGCAAGAGCAGCTTTTCCAACCCGAGCGCAGCCCTCTTGGCCCACTCTTTATCACAGAGCACAGAACCTGGCCGCAGCTCCCTGGGTTCCAGGATGCTTGGCTCCTTTTTCCCCTTAAGAAGAGCTTGCCGGGGCTCCTTCTTGTTAAAGAAAGAGGAAGCAAGCACTGACATGGCAGGGGGCCGTGGGGATGGAACCTTTTACCTCTTGCCCTTGTGAGGTCCAGAGAGACACACTCCTTGTTGGCTGCAGGAGAATCCTGATATGATACCACAGGGATGGGACATTTCTAACTTGTGTGCCATAATGTGATTATTTATTGGAGATCTTTCCTGTTCTTTCTCCTTTCCAGTTCCATTGACTTGTGTTTTGCATTAATGAAAAAACAAGACTTTGTCTTCTGTGTTTCACTTTTGTGGGGAATGAACCTTAAGGAAAAGAAAAACGCATTTGTAAGAGACCCAAAATCCCTTTCTAATAAGTTCCAAAGGAAAGACCAAAGTAGTTATGTGTTTGAATTAGAAAACAATCATGGTTTCATCACAAGAGGGTGCACATTTTCGAATTCAGAATTTCCGAAAGTCCAAGAATGGAGGTTGGAGCGCCATTGGACTAGACGTTCCAGAACAGTTGTTAAACCAAAGCTCTAAAAGAGGGCACATGGGAGCAGATTTCTTGTGCCCCAAGAAAACTTTATGATTCATCATGCAACTAATGCCATAACTATTAACTAGAGAATATAATTTGACTTAAATTAAGTTTTTCTTGAGAAATATTTTCATTTTCTTTAAAAGAATATAGTTTTCTTCCAAAAACTTGGACCAACATTGATTTTTATTTTGTAGAAAATATATAAATGCCCAATTTGTATATCATGTGCCTAGCTGACATGCTGCAAATTCATTAGTTTAGCCTTGTTTGTACATATCCTTCTAAAACCTATGGCCTTTTAGTACGTAGATTGACTTATGGGGAGTTTTGTTTTGTCATTTGGCTTCCATGATTGTTGAAGAGTAAATGGAAAATGTAGATGTATTTATCTGAAGAAGAACCTACTTGCTATCATCCTAAGTTATTTAATATTAAAGTCAGAATTTCATTTAACCTTAGATGTTATAATCTGCTTTTTCAATAAAGACATTTTGTAGTTATCTCTGATTTTATGCTGTATTACCAAGAAAAGGTTGGTTTGTATGAGGGGTAAGTGACCTGTTTCACTCCAACACGTGGAACTCAACCCTAGCACCCTTTTTGTTTAAATAGTAAAGTTATTTTGGAGAGAGAGGCTCTAAAGCAGAGAAGGGAAGGATACTTAACCTTTTCCCTGCCCTAAATCTACTCCCCAGTTGTTATCTCTTCTGCATTTTCAAATTTATTTATTTATTCATTGAACACATTTATATACCGCCCTATACAAAATCTTAGGGCAGTTTACAATTTAAACAAACAGCAACTAAAACCTAAAAATAATATAAAACAGATTAAAATTACCATAAATTTAAATAAAATTACCATAAACCACCCAGAGATGTGGGTTTTGGACAGAATATAAATATTCTGTCCAAATATAAATATTCTAAACTAAGATCCTGATGAAACAGGTGTATTTTCAAAAGTCATTAAAAAACCAGAGATGGAGAGATTCTGATGTCATTTGGGAGGGTGTTCCAGAGCCCCGGGGCAACCCTAGAGAAGGCTGGTTTGGAGTCACCACCAAATGAGCCAGTACCTCCTCCCCCACCATGATCTTCACAGGGGGTGGGGTTCATGAAGTCTTCCTACCCCCAATCCTCTCAAGCAGTGGCGTATCGGGGGGAAACGCGCCCAGGGCAAGCTCTGGCCAGCCCTGAAATGGCGCCCCCCGCCCCCCCGGTGGCCCCCACATACCTGTGAGGGCGCGGCGGCACCCCCCAGGCGGCAGATCGCTGTGGCGGCGATTCGGCGGCAGTGGGTCGCCCGCCGAGTCACCTGCTGAGTGCGGTGGGAGTGTGGCGCGGCGGCAGCGATGTGGCGGCGGCGGGTCGCCCGCCGAGTGCGGCGGTGGCTGGTGGCGATGGGCTGTCTGTAGCGCGGCCCGAGCGGCGGCGAATCGCCCGCTGAGGAGTTCAGGCAGAGCGACGCCAAGCCTGCCTTCTGGCCCGGCGTCGCTTCCCAACGCCGGGCCAGAAGGCAGGCTCGGCGTCGCTCTGCCTGAACTCCTCGGCGGGCGATCCGCCGCCGCTCGGGCCGCGCTACAGACAGCCCATCGCCGCCAGCCATCGCCACACGCCCGCCGCCACTCGGCGGGCGATCCAGGCTGGGCGGGGGGGAGCCACTTTTTGGCGCTCCCCACGTGTCCCGCCGGGGTGGCGCCCGGGGCACTTGCCCCCCCTGCCCCCCTATTGTTACGCCCCTGCTCTCAAGCATTCCAGAAGGATTCCATGTATCGAAAGCCACCAAGAGATCCAAGAGGACCAACTCCCTCTGTCAGTTTATAATTGGAGACTATCCTTCAGGCCGACCATTTCTCGACCCCGCTGCCTATCTGAAAGCCAGTTTGAAATAGGTCCAGATAATTTGCTGGATGTTGGTGTAGTTAGCCTCTTGATACGCCTTTCCTGCGGCAGTAATTACTTTGGTTATGGTTACATCTTTTGTTCCATGTCATTACAAAACAACCAAAAATAATGTCAAATTTAGACTGATAATCAAAGAAGGACCATCATTCTTTGCACTCCAGGATAGGAGTTTAATATTTTGACAATTTAAGAGTCAGTTTGGATCATCATCAGGCATGGCCTCTCTCAGGCATGGTTCTCTCAGGCATGGCCTCTACAACAAGAAATCAGTTAAACACAGTAAATCTACATAGAGATAAAACAGAATTAACATAACTGCAGATTACAATATTCTTCCTCCGAGGACGCCGAGGAGAAAGACTGGGATATAAATGTGAAAATAAATAAGTAATCAAACAGCTAATGATTTTTCACCTTCTCAGCAGCATAACAAATTTAGCTACCTGAGTAACTTCCAGCAACAAAAACAGTTGTCTGCTAAGATCATCATGAAACATGAGCATACAGAAAAAGGGAAATATATATTTCCCTATATTCAGACAAAAACTGGCAGTTTAAAAGATAATGCACCATCTCCTCTCCTGAGGGGTAAGCACATCTGCATATAAAGGATTCCTCTTCGAAAATAATACTGAGCAAATACATTTTACAGTAAATGGTATGCATTCTAAACTTGGTGTAGGCTATTCTTTTGTGAATTAAAAGATACATTTGTAAATAAGGAACAGGGGCAATAAAAATATTTAAATTTACGTACCATCTTAAGTATCTTAGCTTTCTTGCATTGTACAAATCCTTCACCACTGCCTTATTCAAGATGATAGTCTTTACCAAGACTTTAGCAGTATTCATAGTCATTGTGAACAAGCATTCTTGTGACAGAAGGAATTCCTCTTCCAGGCAGGTTTGTACTAGGGTCTCCCACGTATTATAATGTGAAAATATCTGAATTTCTTTCCAAGTAAGACCAGTAACAGAGAATCGTCTATCCCAGGGATTCTCAAACTTGGGTCCCCAGATGTTCTTGAACTACAACTCCCATCACCCCAGCCACAAAGGCCATGATGAGAGTTGAAGTTCAGCATCTGGAGACCCAAGTTGAACCCTGATCTACACTATTGAACTTTAATCTGTACAAAATGCCCTTTTCACATAATGCAAAATAGAAACAGATGCCGTTTCCACTCTAACCACTGAATTTGCTGTGCCTCTCGAAAGGGCAAACATTTGCTTTAAAAAGGAATTTTGGTCCACATTTCTAGTCTCCCCATTTTGGTGCCCCATATGGATACATCATCTAGGATCTGATTAATAACGTTAGCCTCAAAAACTTTTATGGCTGGAGGAATTAAACCATCAGCAGCCCATCAGTGAAATGTTTTGCTGGTAATGCACTTCAGGATAATCAATAGGTTAGTTGGTGAGCACTCTGGACCAACCCCTAAAGTTTAGATTGTGCCTAAAACCAGGAAAGGTTTGGGTTTTTGTTCTTTAAAGCTAGCTTTGGAGGCTACATTTGGGATGAACTGCATTTATAAGGGCATCCTCCAATTTTCCCATTAGCACTTGAAACTTACAAAGCTGGGGTACTATCTGCCACTTCACTGCATGCAAATGCTTACAGGGTCAATGAAAAAACCCAAAGCCATCAAACCCCAGCTTTTGTTTTAAAAAAAGCCTGCTGCATGTCAACAGCATTGCACAGGAGACCTTCATCTGCTGCTGTCATTGGTCATGGCCAGCTGTGGGAAACTGTAAACCCATTGTGGGTCCTGCCTGAATTCCCATCACCTGCATCCCACACCGAGATCTCTGTGTTCTATAGCAGGAGGTTCCCAGAATCCCCTTTTGGGAGCCCAGCTTCAAATCCTAACTTGCAGAGAGCTTTTTTCAACCTCATGTTGCTTTCAGGAAAAGGTTCTACCAAGCCCCCCCTCCCCACCCCAGAAGATTTTTCAGACTTTAAGAATGTTGAAACCACACAGTTTTGTTTTTTTCCCAGCATGAGAGGAAAAATCCCACAGCCAAACGGGCAGGCGGCTTCCGGTCCGCTCCACTTTGCCCTCTGGGGACCCATTAAGCCTGTTTCTGACTTCAGGGAGTGATCAGGAATCAGAGTAACTTCTCAGAGTCGAACTCTGAGAAATGTTTGTTCTGCTGAAGGATATTCTTTTTTTTTTTTAAACCATTTGCAAACTCTTATCTTCAAGAGGAAGAAGATTGACAAAAGGGTCACCTTTCTGCTCGAGTAAATTCTTGTTCTCCTTCAACAAGGCCTGTTCTTCGATATGCTTAATGATTTTTGTCCTTAAGTATGCTTTCCATCAATTTACCCGGCACTGAAGTTAAGCTAACCGACCTGTAATTTCCTGGATTCCTGCTGGATCCCTTCTTGAAAACCGGAGTCACATTGACTACTTTCCTGTCCTCTGGTACAGAGCCTGATTGTAGGGACAAGTTCTATTTTTTTTGCTAGGAGATCGGCAATTTCACATCTGAGTTCCTTCAGAACTCTGATGGATGCCACCTGGCCCTGGCGATTTGTTGATCTTTCATTTTTCGAGCTAGTTTAGAACATCTTCCCTTGTCACTTGAAATTGGCCCAGTTCTCAAATGGGCCAAGCGTCACCTCAGATTGGCCAGGTCATGCACACGGAGGAGAGAGGAGAGGGCAGGGAACTTAGGGAACTGTGCAGAGCGGCATCCCCTCTGTGCAGCCTTTGGGGAACAAGTCAAGACACTTCTGTTCGCAGAGGTTCTGAGTGATTCTTACTCTCCTAGCTTTATTGCTGTCTCATTGCTGCCTTTTAATTTTGTTCAAGAAGTGTATTGCTGTCCTCTGCTTGTCCGTTTAAAAGCTCTTAATGATGTATTGTCTTTGCTGCTGCTTTAGGTTGTGTTTTTATCTTTTCTGAAGCACTTGTAGTGTTGTTTTAATAGAGAAATGGCCCCAACAATTTTCAAATAAAAATGCAAAGGAGATTTGCCTGGAAAGGCTGTGAGCCTAATAGTGCCCTGAATGATGGCAAAGCAACAGATGCCAGGTTGGTCTGGAAATGCCAGCCAGTCCATCTCCCCATGGTTTCCCCAGCCTGAACGTGGGGCTGGGCTCCGTTGTGGCTTCTAAGTTATGGGCAGACACCCTCTAAACACCCCTGCAGGTGTGTGTGATTGACAACCCTGGAAGAACCGCTTGGTATCAACAGCATGAAGCTGGACGCTCTCAGTTCATGCTCCGGAGAAGAGATTGGCAAGTCTTTATTTATTGCTAGCGCATACCGCTAGCAAGTAAATCGTTACCTCTCCTTACGTTCCAGGGCTTGTTACGAAGATATTTTCATGCTCAGCTGATAATAAAGCAAACTGCTTTTTTAACTAGGCTGAATTAAAGTGTTTGAATATTTTCCGGGCCTTAACCAATGTATGTGAAGTCGTCTCTCTAAGGTACGGATACGTCGGGACTGTTAATTTACTGCTGTTTGTCAGGGTTGGCTTTCATTTTGTTTCATTTTGTGTTTGGAATCCTTTGCCACCTTTGGGCTGCCTTTTGGACAGGACAAGTGGAATACAAATGTTCTTAAAACCAAGTATGTCTGTCTAGGACTCCTGCTGACTGAGCCAAGAGGCATTTCCCACTGGAGGCCCCCTTCTATTGAGCCGGCGTGGGGCAGGGGGGAAGAGCAATGGGCCCTCATCAACCCAGCATTGTAGCCCTCCCAGTGGCTGTTGCTCGGGTCTCCTTTGTGTTTCTTTTTTTAAAACCGTCAACTGCTTGGGGGCAGGAAACTATCCCCACATTCCTTTTGGCATGCCAGGGGTCCTCAGACACTGGGGTCCTCAGATGTTGTTAGACTTTCGTTATGACACTGAAGCCCAACAACATCTGGGGACCCATGTTTGAGAACCCCTGCGCTATGTAACCCACTTTGGGAACTGGTTTCTTCCCCTTTGGTTGAAAAGTAATATGATACTACCATGGAGGAGGAGGAGGAGGAGGATGCCTCTGCAAAAGGGACACCGCATGCCACAGCTGTGCAGCAGATACCTGGCAGATCTGAGATGATTCAGATCCTGGGCAGGTTTCAGCAGGCTAGTCTCATTTTAGAGACAAGTGACTGAGTCTGAGGGGGAAAGCCCAGCTCTCAAGAAGGAAGGAAAGGGTTTGTTGTTCAGCACACTGTAAAACATCCAAGATTAAAGCCCTGATGGTGGTCAAGGGTCTTGATCCAGTGGGAATTTTCCTTTGCAATTAGCTGAAAATTACAGTGAATAGCAGTGATTTAAAAAAAAACACACACAACTCAGCAGAGCTTTATTCCTGAGTAAGTCTCTCAACCTCAGTGCAGTCGGGTTTCCTACCTCTTTTAACAGTGGAACCTACTTTTGATATATTTCTGGTTGCTAATGAGGACCCATGGGGCTACAAAGCATAAAAGGGCTGGATCAAAGTGGAACAGAAGAAGCAGTCTAGCAAACAAAGGGTGTCTTTATCGCGAGGGAGCTTTCTGTTCCTACAAGATGTCTTTCCAGAGGAGATTTCCTTCGTGCCCTGCTTGTTCATGTTACACTCCGAAGATAGCGCAAGATAGCCATTGGTCTCGTGATAAAATCCAACTTTTGTGCTGGCTGTTCTGCCCCCTTTTGAAGCAGGAGTGCAAAGACCTTCCTAGAACTAAAATACCTGTATTTAAGATGAGGGGGTTAATGCCTAGGGACAATAATATATGGATTTTTCTAGGACCCATAGAATGCCAAATAAGTGCACAGTGAGAAAGGTCTCTTTGTTTTCCCACCAAAGGTCCTGGCCATCCGATCTGCTATAACATGAAGCAGCAGCAGACTGAAGTGTTGAAGAAACAACACGGGGTCATAGGACGCTGCCTTCTACTAAGTCAAGCCCTTGGTTCATCTAGCTCAGTATTGTCTGCACTGACTGGCAGCAGCATCTCCATGATGACAGGCAGGAGTATCTATCAGCCCTACCTGGTGATACCCGGAGTGAACCTGGGACCTTGTGCATCCAGGCATGCAGACGCTCTTCCACTGAGTGATGGCCCCATCCCCTACGGGGAATATCTGACAGCATCCACGTGTTCTCTCTCGTCCATATGCAAACCAAGGCAGACTCTGCTTAGCAATGGGGGAAATTCATGCTTGCTACCACAAGACCAGCTCTCCTCCCAAAATGGGTGCTCCCCTGCGCCTCAGTTTCCTTCTGCGCTGCTTCCTTCCAAGCACCCTCTCCCAGAACACCCTCTCTTGGGCTCCTACCGTCACTGCCGAGGCCCAGAGAGACCCTCAGATTTCAGCAATGGATCTCTCGACCACATGATTGTGCTTGTCAGTGGGGGCTTTGAGAGAGAGAGGATTTCTCTAGTCTTACAACCACCGGTAAGTGGCGCAGCGGGGAATTGCTTGACTAACAAGCAGAAGGTTGCCAGTTTGAATCCCCTCTGGTCTGTTTCCCAGACTATGGGAAACACCTCTATTGGGCAGCAGCGATATAGGAAGGTGCTGAAAGGCATCATCTCACGCTGTGCAGGAGGAGGCAATGGGAAACCCCTCTTGTAGTCTACCAAAGACAACCACAGGGCTCTGTGGGCGCCAGGAGTCTAAATCGACTTGACGGCATACTTTACCTTTACAGTGGGCTACAAAAAAACCCCACTCTCTTAGCAACTGGCTAGGCTTTCAGTGGATTGCTATGTTTTCATCTCAGCCTCCCTCCAAGAAGCTAAGGGCTGCTCCTCTCATACAACATCTCTGTGAGGTTGGTTAGGCTGAGAGAGAATTACTGTCCCAGGGTCACCCAGGGCCAATCATGGCTGAGTGAGAACTTGAAGACTCCCCCTCTCCCCAGGCCTAGTCCAGCCACAGTACCACATTGGCTCTCATTGCTACCTAGACGAGGTTAGGAGTTGTTGCCCCCAATAAAAAACTGAAGCACTGGAAAAATATTGTGACTTGCAGCTGCTCAGAAACTAGAGTTTGGAAATGGAACCAAAGAAGGAGCGGACTTGGTCTCTTGCTTTTGAGGGTAGCAACAATAGAAGAGCACGACTTGGATCTTATTTATATATTCTTTCCCCATGTAAACTGCTTTGGAAACTTTAGTTGAAAAGCGGTATATAAATTTTGTTTGTTTGTTTGTTGTAAGAGTGGAAATGACAGGGAAGCAGATTGTGGCTAGACATTCAGAGGAATTTCCGAACTGTAAGAGCTGTGAGCGGAAGGGCCTGCCTTGTGTTGTTCTGGGCTCTCTCCTGCCCGGGAGTTTGCAAGTGGAGACCAGACAGCCGTCTGTCAGAGATGCTGAGCGGACTCCTGCTCTGGGCAAGAGGCTGGACCAGAAGCCTCCAAGGTCCCTTTAAGTTCAAACCATCTATACATCTATGAAAATGCAGGCATACATAATTTGAGGGGAGGAGCAGCCATGGAAGCATCCATTGTGCTCAGATGTGTACAGTCTTCTCCCCAGGACTGAATTTAGGGGGAACTGGTTCTGCATGTTTGCTGCAGCCGATGCTCGTGATGCATAGCTCTGATTGGCTGGGATTCGTAACGTCAGAGCATACCTTCTCCTCCCCTTGCCAGAGCAGATTTTCATTTTTTAAAGAAATTGAGTGTACTCACTCTGCAGGAGAAAAGGTTGCACGGGCTGATATCCTGACGGAATTTATTCCCAACTGAATCAATTCCTTGATGGAAGTCCCACTGAAATTAATAGGTCAAGTTAGTCCTATTTTGCCCAATGAATTAAACTGGACATCCATTGAGTAATTTTGTCAGGATGTCAGCCACTGAATCCCATACAATCTAATACTCAAAACCCGAAGTTTAACAATTTCTGCATATTTTCAGGCATATGGATTAAAACTCCTCAATTAGCTCTATTGTCTAGACTTTCCTTCACATTTCAAAATCTACCAAAAGGGGTTTTGAAAAATGAGAAGGTATGGTTTAAATCTACAGAAAGTGTGGCTTATCCATAAATCTGCTCTTCTACCACCTTGTTTGTGAAATGGATGGTGCATCTCTGTGGGGTGTGATTTTGACCCACCACTGCCAATGCAGGTAGGAGAAAGAGGAAATGAAGAAGTTGCTGGCCCTGCAGAGGCAGGCAGAGGGCCAGAGGGGTCCTCTTTTGGTGGCAGCGGGGGGGGGGGGGGAGGGGGTTGGCTGTTCTTTCCTAGCGGCCTATTTCATTTGCAAGAAAGTCCAGAGTCTCGAAGTCAGCAGGTGATAAGACCCTTTTTGCTCCAGCAATATCATGTCAGATGCTTCTGTCCTGTCAGGCCTTTTGGGCACTGAAGTCCCTGGTCAATTTTGGCTCTAATAGTGCTCGAGGTGCCGCTGTTCTTTGTGTTTGGAGATGGAGCAACTGCTCAGATGCTTTTAAAGGTAGTCAGGGCAGCACCAGAAGGAATGTGGCGCAGGGAACGCCCCCCCCCACTCCCCGATGCATCAAACAAGCAAAGATTTCTTTGCACTCATTGGCCCAAAAGCTCTGTGTGTGTGTGTGTGTGTGTGCCTGCACAAAAGTGCAGGGACGAGGGCACTTTTTGAGACAGTCAGGGCCCAGAATCCTCAAATGGAACAAAGGCCCAAGGGAGTTTAGGAAAAGAGAGCGGGTCTGGTGGTAGCAAGCATGCCTTGTCCCCTTAGCTAAGCAGGGTCTGCCCTGGTTGCATATGAATGGGAGACTTGATGTGTGAGCACTGGAAGAGATACCCCTCAGGGGATGAAGCCGCTCTGGAAAGAGCAGATGGTTCCAAGTTCCCTCCCTGGCAGCAGCATCTCCGAGATAGGGCTGAGAGAGATTCCTGCCTGCAACCTTGGAGAAGCCGCTGCCAGTCTGTGAAGACAATACTGAGCTAGAAAGACCAAGGGTCTGACTCAGTATATGGCAGCTTCCTATGTTCCTATGCATTTTAGATCTTTTCAGACCAATCAAAGATGAATAGAGGTAAGATTAAAAATGAAATTAAAACACTGCTCCCAGTGAAGGCTTGAAGATTTCTGAGTGATTCAGGCACAGTGGTCCAGTGGGAAGTTCTACAGCACAAGCCTCAACTGAACAGAAAATGGGAGCGGTGCAAAAACACAGGAGGCCCCCCTCCTGCCAGTGGGATTGGTGCTGGCAAGCGGAATGGTGCCCTTCAGAGGTGCAGTCCAAGTATAGACCAGCTGTGGGGGTGGGTTGGCAGAGTGGGCGGAGCCCTTCCGGTTGCAAGGATAGATGGATATTTTCTGATCATGATGGCTTTTTCCTTTTGGAAAACTCTAAATTAATGGCTGCTTTTATTCTGGTTTTATCTTGCTAAGTTTAATTGTACTGTGTGTGACACGTTGTAGCTGTAAGCAACTTTGGAGGTCTTTTTTGTGACCAAAAGGTAGGATATAAATGCCTGCAGTAGACACTGTTGCCATTGTGAGGCCAGCCTTAGGGTTTTACCCTGCAAAGGTGGAGAGATTGCATAAAGAAAGAGCTGGTCAGTGGTTTTGAAAAAGTCTCATTTGCATGTAGGAAAATTGAGGAAGAGAGCTGGTCTTGTGGTAATGAGCATGAATTGTCACCTACAACAACAACAAAAAAATATGTATATACCGCTTTTCAACAAAAGTTTCCAAAGCTGTTTACAGAGAGAGAGAGAGAGAGAGAGAGAGAGAGAGAGAAGGTAAGGCAAGGCTAAGCAGGCTCTGCCTTACTTTGCATTTGGATGGGGAGAGGTACACCTAGGTATTTTGGAGCCTGGACCTAAAGGTCTTTGGAGCCCCCCCCCCGCTGCAAGTTAAGCATCATTTTTTAACACGTAGGTTCTTGAGGGCACAAACCACACCTCCCGGGACAGACTAAAGAGGATTTGGTGGGCCCCCAGGGCGTGTGGAGGCCCTGAACTTTGGCTTCAAAGTCCAGGGGTAAGAGCATCTCTGTGGATGGGTGACTAAATGTGAGTGCTGTCAGATATTCCCCAGAGGGGATGGGGCCAAATGGCTCAGTGGAAGAGCATCTGCATGCTTGTGTGCAGAAGGTCCCAGGTTCACTCCTTGGAAGCATCTCCAAGATAGGGCTGGGAGAAACTCCTGCCTGTGACCTTGGAGAGTTGAAACAATACTGAGCTGCTGTACTGACTATGGGTCTGGCAGTGTCAACGGCAGCTTCTTCTACTACGAAAATGCTACCAAAATGTATTCGCGTCTTCTAATGGGGACCCCTAGATTCAATCTGCAGCTCCACCAGAGCTTGTAACAGAAGATTGTTCTAGAAGTAGATCAGTCCATTTGGGCAGGCACTTCTTTCCGTAGCTGAAGGTTTCATTCAGCTTCTTCCAGCCTCCCATTGGGGTCCTGCCAACCTCAGCGGCCCTCAGCCTCTGCCTCCCTGGAGCAAGCCATGGATCCCCTGTGGGAGATGGAGTTCCAGTGCATCAGCCTTTTGCACTGACTAGCCTAAGGACCACCAGGGGCCCTGGGAGTGGAGGTAGTGAGTGAGGGTCTCCTTTCCTGTCCCTGCTTGCCTCTATTCTATGACCCCACCCCTGCTATGGCTCCTCAGGTACTTCCTGTAGAGCAGGCATCCCCAAACTGCGGCCCTCCAGATGTTGCTGAACTACAACTCCCAGCATCCCTAGACACAATTTTTTTGTGGCTGGGTATGCTGGAAGTTGTTCAGCAACATCTGGAGGGTCACAGTTTGGG
Organism: Hemicordylus capensis; assembly: GCF_027244095.1. NCBI lineage: Eukaryota > Metazoa > Chordata > Lepidosauria > Squamata > Cordylidae > Hemicordylus > Hemicordylus capensis. The sequence continues at coordinate 1,811,533 of NC_069665.1, forward strand.
GATGCCTGCCGTAGAGAGTCAGTCTTCTTCCTTTCCTCTTAGGGAGCAGATGGGAACCTCCCCCCCCTCCCTATTCATTATGTAGCTGATGGATAGGACTAGGTCTTTCCGATCTCTAATGTGATTGATTGATTGATTGATTGATTGATTAAGTGCCATCAAGTTGGTGTCGACTTAGTGGTCACATAGATTGATTCTCTCCAGGATGATCTGTCTTCAACTTGGCCTTTAAGGTCTCTCAGTGGTGCATTCGTTGCTGTCGTCAGCAAGTCCATCATCCACTTCACTGTTGGTCGTCCTCTTCTTCTCTTTCCTTCAACTTTCCCCAGCATGATGGACTTCTCAAGGGAGCTGGGTCTTCGCATCATGTGTCCAAACTAGGATAGTTTGAGCCTGGTCATTTGTGCCTTGAGTGAAAATTCTGGATTGATTTGTTCTAGGATCCATTGGTTTGTTTTCCTGGCTGTCCATGGTGTCCTCAAAGGTCTTCTCCAGACTCCAGCACCAGAGTTCAAAAGCGTCAATGCTTTTTCAGTTTTTCTCCAATGTACCTCACCAATAAATCTAGTCAGTTTAGACTGTACAACAATCTCCATGCATGTTCTTCAAATAACTGCAACAACTAAACTCAGCACTCTACTCTGTAACGGGAGTGGGCTTCTTCTTTTGGCGCTTTGCAAAAAGGTGGGGCTTGGTGGCAGTTTTGTGCCCTTCCCCCCTATAGTGCTCTTTGCACAGAAGGGGGTTAGGGGTTGATACAACTTTGGGAGCAGTGTCTCGGGGTGGGGGCTTCATCTTCCAGGTTGTAGCAGTCCAGGACAGTTGTGTGTTCAGGCCTGTCGCTCCTTGAATTTCCCCCAGTCACAGGAGATCCTGCCGGTTGGCCAAGAGGGACCCCCGCACGCCTGCAGGGCAGCATTGGGCAATGAGTGTCCTAGAGAAAGAGAGAAGGGAGCCCCAAAATGCCTCCACAACCAGAGGTGTCTCCCTCTGTCTTCATGCTTCACGGCAAAATTGTAGAGGCCCACCACCACCCTTGAGAACGCGAGAGATGAGCCAGAAACGTGAGGATGGTCTTACTGCATCACACACAAAGAGCCCACCTAGCCAGTTCCGAGATGCCAGAGAGAGGGTAGGAACGCAGGGCTTTTAAACACTGACACATGCAACTACAATGTCTGGAGAGAAATGCCAGAATAATTGGTAAAAGTGTTAAAGCAATCTTCCTGCTCAAATTCCTGGATGTTTTGTACCCAGGATAACACTTTTTCTACATCCTAGACAGGATGCTTGATTCCTGGGCATCTGGCAACCCGGCTTGGATGTGTCCAGACACGGAGCACACAGCCCCAAAGAACAGTACATTCCTTCATTGCTGCCCTAGATCAGCCGTGGCGAGCAACCTGTCTTTTAGCAACCCCCCAGATGGGTGGTCTTATTCAGAAATGCTCCAGAAGCCTATGAGGCAGACCAGCAGTCCTTAATTTGCCAAAGGAATTGGGCTTCATGAGTCATAACTGGCACCTTTGAATTCCCAAGCTGGGTGGTGGTGATTATCTTCATGGATTAGAGCACAATTTTCCCCCACCTTGATAACTCAGGATGATGCATCCCTCCCCTCCTCCCTCAACTAATGCTCCTAAATCTCCTTCAAAGTGATGGTTGCCAAGTAATGAGAACATAAAGGAAGAACTTGCGGCACACAGAATGTGCCCCTTTTCAATGAGAAACACACAAGAAGAAATCTTGTTTTGACTAGTTATAGGAGGAAATATCTCGTTCCAGCCTGAACTAGGGTTGCTAAGCAGATGTGCTGATACTGGCACATTTGCTTTTCCACCCATGTGGACAGATCCTTTATGCCAGGAGTTCTCAACCTGCACTCAACTCACCAATCCTAGAACAGCATCCCTCCTGTGTCTGTGGCTGGTGTCTACTTTCTGTTCCTTTTTAGACTGTGAGCCTTTTGGGGACAGGGACCCATCTGATGTATTTTTCGATATAAACTGCTTTGGAAACTTTTGTTGAAAAGCGGTATACAAATACTAGTAGTAGTTGGACTACAGCGCCCATCACCCCCAGCCACAACGGCTCTTTCTGAAGCAACCTTTTGGCCAATAGAGGCTTATCCTGTCTGCTGTCTCTGGATTGTTAAGCGATTCTCTCTCTCTCTCTCTCTCTCTCCCCTGCTTTTATTGTTGCTCTTAATTGCTCTTAGTGTGATTGTGTGTTTATTTACTGCTTGTTACTGTTGTGAGCTGCTGTGAACACAGTGTTTGAAAGGCAGGATATAAAATCCTTGAATAAAGTGAATCCCACGAAGACTGAACTACTTTTATTCAGCCAACAGCTGGATGTGAACCTTGTTCTAGATGGGGTGGCGCTGCCCCCAAAGGAGCTCATCTGTGATTTGGGGGTCCTTTTGGACTCGCGCCCCCTGCTTGAACAGCAGGTGGAGGCTGCGGCTAGAAGTGCTTTTGCCCAGCTTCATCTCCCAGCTTCAATGACGCCCTTACCTTGACCGGCAGGCATTAATGACAGTGACCCATGCCCTGGTTATCTCCCATGTAGATTATTGTAACGCTCTCTATCTAGGGTTACCTTTGAAGATGATCGGGAAGCTACAACGGTTCCAGAATGCAGCGGCTCGCCTCTCCTGCAGTTGCTGCGCTGGTTGCCCATTCGCTTCCTAGTTCAATTTAAGGTCCTGGTTTTGACCTTCAAAGCCTTGCGGGGTTTGGCACCTGTCTACCTACAGACCCACCTCTCCCATCCAGTTACATCCCGCCTGGTCAGATAATCTCAGATGGCCCTCTTGTCGGCCCCTGGTTTCCGAGAGGGTTAGACTCGCAAAAGGGCCTTTTCGGTTGCTGCCCCACTTCTCTGGAACTCTTTTCCCCTTCAGATTCTTCTAGCCCAGGGATTCTCAAACTTGGATCCTCAGGTGTTATTGGACTTCAACTCCCATAATCCCCAGCCTCAGTGGCCTTTGGTTGGGGATTATGGGAGTTGAAGTCCAATAACACCTGAGGACCCAAGTTTGAGAATCACTGTTCTAACCCCTTCATTACTGATCTTCAAATCTCTGTTGAAGACTTTTCTTTTTTGCCAGGCTTCTGCCCTGTAGTTTACCTATTTGGTTTTTGTTAGTTTAGTTTTTTGATTTAGAATGTAATTTTTAATGTTGCCTTCTTTGCATGTTGTTGTGCACTGCCTGGAGTCTTGGGAGTGGGCAGTATATTAAATGTTTCAAATAAATAAATAAATAAATAAATAAGGGAATCTCATTCTCTGTTTTCAGGAGGACCCTCAAGACTCTCTTGTTCTCACAGGCTTTTGATTAGAATTAATTTTAATAACTTTAAAACCTTGTTTTAATATTGATTTTTTCCTATTGTTTTTATTGTCATTTTAATCTGTAACTTTTAAATATTCTAAATTTTGTACACTGCCTAGAGATGTACATATCAAGCAGTATAGAAATATGATAAACATACAAACAAACATAACAAAGACACCAACATTTATATATGTAAACTTGCACACTGTACTTCTGTTTGTCCATCAGTTCTGCCTGCCTATCCCTCGGGTGCTTGGCAGTTCACCTTTTGGAACGGGCTTCCGCCAGGCTTTCCTTCTCTCCGGGCACTTTTGCTCCCATGTTCAGAGCCTGCTGCTACACTTCCCACTCCGAAGCACCAGGCACGCCGCCCTCTTGCATTTCCCCCAGTGGTTGTCTCTCTTATTCTTCCCGGCACCGGTAGACGGCAGCGCGATGAGTAGTCTGTCATGGCCCAACCCACATTCATTCCCAATGAGGTTATTGCTCACAATTATCTTAATTGCATGGTTGTTTGGTGTTAATCGTTTGTTTTCACTGGATGCCCTGCCCCTGCAGTCTAGGAGGCTGCGTGAGAGCCCCACCACCACCGGCTCTTGTCTGGAGGAACCAGGATTTCTGCCGCCTTGGCTGCAGAGAAGAATGTGAGAGAGCAAGGGTGAGGGAACCACAAGGCTCTAGAAGCCTCTCCTCTGCGCTTTTATGGCTGCTCTTTGTGGGCACCACCTGCAGGCAGAGGAGTCTTGTCTGGAGCTTTCTCGAGCAGGGATGGAGGCCCAGGGAAAGCTGGAGGAGGCGGAGCGGCTCCTCACTGAAGTTTGGCATGGGGGAGGAAAGACACCTTGTGGATGGGGTGGAAGAAACGTGTTTGTGGGGAGGAACTCAGATGCTGGGGGGGGTTGCATATTGCACCCATTATAGAGCACAGGCTTAAAACCTTGGCATGAACCACACCCCCAGGGAGCGATAGCACACCTCTAAGCGGGCCTGGTCTGCTCCTCCCCACTCGGTTCTTCTGTGCCTGCCACAAGAGTGTCAAGAAGAAGCTTCTCTTCGCCTGCAGCCATGTGCTGCCAAGTGGGCCTCATCTCAGACTTCCCTTCTCAGAGCCGAACCTCCCAGTGTTGAGGCCGAAACTCACATCCGCCTCTCCACTTCTTCAACCAACAGGAGACTACTAGAACAGCAGACCTCCTTTGAAGCTGCAAAAAAGCACAAGTCTGCTACTCTGGTATTCTTGAAGCTGAAGGAAAAGTGCAAGGTGGAACTGTCTCTTCTCAGCCTTGCTTGTGTGGGTGCATCATCAGTTCTCAGGGAATGCTCTTCCCACCAAGGTAAAACTTAACAATGCATGGGGAGGGTATGCATGGGGCTGGGCAAAGTGGAGCTGAAGGCTTTGGTAGGGTGCCTCAAGCATGTTATGCAGGTGCCACCACAGCAACTACCAGGCAGCCTGCTCTCTGCTGCACTGCAGCGCCACCCATGTGATGGCTATAACTGGTACTGCAGCTCTTCAGCACAGGTGACTTGCGGAATGGATAGGCTAAGATCAAGTGTTGGATCAGATAAGCGCAGAGAGAAAAGGTGAGAAGCAGAAGACGTGGTCATGAATAGGCAGGTGGTCATGTACTGCAAGGCTGCTCAAAATTACGAGGGTCCCATTGTGCTGAAATGGCATTTGCCTTGTTCAGGTATGCTTAATTCCTAGAAAAATATCCTAGCTATTCCTATTCCTATTCTGTTTTCTAAACCATTCTTCTTCTTTTTTGCCAAGATTTTTGCAAACTGCAAAATATAATTCAGATTTGTGTGCCAAAATCAGCATGTTGTGAGTGTCCCATTTTGTTGAAACTGCACTTGACTAATAGTTGCAGGTGTGTTTAATGCCTTCTAGAAAAATTTCCTGGCCATTCCTTCTATTGTGAAGCCATTTGGGGGGCAGCCAGATTCCTGAAAATAGCCAACACAACCCAGCTTTGTGTGCCAAAATCAGCATGTTGTGTGGGTTATTTGTGCTTGAAACTGCACTTCCTCACAGGTGTGGATGTTCTTAAAAACAACTTCAATAAAAGCCTTCTGGCTGTTCCTACCCCTTCTGGGTTTTTTAGCCATTATTTTTGTCTGCCACACTTTTGAAAATTGCTGAAACACCCAAAACTTGGTGTACCAAAACCAGCCTGTTGAAAAAACCCCATCTTGATGAAGCTCATAGGTATGTGGATGTAGTTTGCAACTCCTACAAAAATCCCCTGACTTTACTATCCCTTCTAGTTCTGTAGCCATTATTTTGCTTGCAGTTTCTGAAAATTCAAAGAACCCAGATTTGTGCACCAAAATTAGCATCTTGCAAATTCTCCCATCTTGTTGAAACTGCCCTTGCCTCATAGGTGATGATGTGGTTAATAACATCTCAAAACATCTCCTGGTAATTCTGATCTCTTCTGTTTTTAAAAACTATTCTTTTGTCTACCACATTTCTGAAAAGTACCAAAAAATCCTGCAACTTCATGAACCAAATTCAGTACCTTGTGATGGCTGCATATGCTTTAAACAGCGGTTGCCTCTCAGCAAGAGATATACACTCGCAGCTTTTATTTCTCAGCCAGAAGAGTCTGTCTTTAGCCAGGGCAAGAAGCGATGTGATGAAGATTGCTGTGCCAAACTTGCCTTCTCCAAGGAAAGACAGCCTCTGTTTTTGCCTGAGTGTTGAGGCTGCAATTTCCCCAGCTGTGGCCTAATCTTTCTGCTGTGTCCAGGTGACACCTACTGGGAGCATGTGTGAACTACAAGAACTGCGGGTACTTTGTGGGATGATTCCCCCCCATCCCGCCACCCCTGTCTTGTGTTTTCTTCTTTGTGGCTCGTGGTTTTCTATGATTGCCCAAGAACATACTTCTGCATACTGAGGCTTGCACTGCTCCAGCCTGCACAAGGGATGGTCTGCAAAGCTGAATTCAGCCCCCTCTATCCCAACCATCTCCAGGAGTCCACCAGTTGGGATCCTGTTCTGTATCCCATCACCTCCTAAAGTGTGCTTGGCGGAGACACAGGATAGGGCAATACTTCCACGTGTTGCTGATGTCAATTCTTTTTTGGGGGGAGCGGGGGAGTGTTCCCCTGCTGATATGGTTTGGTTGTTGTTTCAGTGACTATATTTATTTTAGGGTTGTGTTTGGGCATACGGAAATGTTATTTTTTGTGGTTTAATCTGTATGCTGCATTGGGCACACTCCTGGGGGAAAGTGGCTTATAAACATCTTGTGATGAAGACACACACAAAGGTTTTGCCCCGGAAGGGGAAATGGAAGGGAGTTAGCACACACCTGCAGCCCAACAGAAGGAGCTGGCAAGCGTTGCTGGGCATGTCACAACTTGATGTAGCGTCTTGTTCTTTTTCACTCCAGAGCAGGAAAAGGGAGCTATCGCTCAGTGACGGAGCATCTGCTGGGCATGCAGAAGGTCACAGGTTCATTCCTTGGCAGCATCTCCAGGAAGGGCTGGGAGAGACCCCTGCCTGCAACCTGGGAGAGGGATCTGTCAGTCAATGTACTGAGCTGAACTGACCAGGGGTCTGGCTCTGTATAAGGCAGTGTCCGTTGCACCTAAAGAGGTCAGGTTGCTTGATATTCTGAACCTTTAGAAATGTGTGTTTAGAGCTAAAATGTGAACGAAAAGGGTATTTTTTTCAATTATTTTTCAGAACAAATGGAAACGTTGGGGAAACCACTAGTATATGCAATAGTGTATTTCTTTCTTATAAACAGATATTATAAAACTTACCTTAAGTCACTTTACAAATGTGGTCTTCATCTAGTAACATAGTATATACATTTGTGCTGTATGGTATATATTTATGACACTTTATGACTTTGTTCTGTTAAAACAATAATTACAGAAATATCTTCAGTGGTAGAGACAGACGTTAACTGCTTTACCCCAATGTACCTGAGTTCATCTTGATTGTTGCCAGTTAGGAAAGTAAGAGAAATGTGGAACTAAACATGGAAGAGAGCACCCATGCTGTTAGACAAAGCACAGGGAGAACGGCCAAATCTCCACTTGGCTGTGAAACCCGTGGGTTACGCTGGGGTCAGTCTGAGGAAAATTACTCAAATTATAGCCCCATTGAAATTCAAAGGACAAGTTGGGCATCCCCTAACTTGTCTTTTTAATTGGACTATATGAGTAATTTGACTTCTGAGCCAGTATCTGTAGCTGAACTCTGTGGTTCCCAACCTGGGGGCCTCCAGATGTTGATGAACTATAACTCCCATCAGCCTCAGCCATAATAATAAATGCTCAGCAACATCTGGAGGCCCCAGGATGGGAACCACGGGGTTAATCTATCTCACAGGATTGTGAAGGTAAGATGCCGGGGGCAGGGGATGCTGCCATAAGGCCCTCATAAACAGTGAGAGATTACGGTTATTTAGTAATCCCTTACTTCCCAACAGCAGACAAGGCATCACAGCCACCCTCCAACATTTTACCATTGAAAATGGGGACATAATGCCTGTGAAGAACGTGTAAGGAGCGTGGCCAGTCAACCTGGGAGGTGTCATGTACACTGTGTGGGGGCTGAGCAGCTCAGGGAGTGCTATACAAATCTGAATGTGTTTGCACTTTTCAGAAATCTGGCAGACCCCCAAAATGTGATTATGCACAGCAGCACCTATGAGACAAGGGCTGTTTCAACAAGAGAGGAGCCTCATAAACTTGCTATTTTTGATATGCAAAGCTGTTTTGGTTTTTTTTGTTTTTTAATTCAGAAATCTGGCAGACAAAAAATAGCTTTAAGAATGGAAGAGATAGGAATAGCCGGGATTATTTTCTAGGAGTTGTTAAAAGACACCCACACTTGTGAGACAAGTGCAGTTTCAACAAGATGGGACCTCTACAACATGCTAATGTTGGTGCACAAAGTCAGGAAGTTTTGCATTTTTCAGAAATCTGGCTGTTAGGATAATGGCTTAAACATATAATAGGAAAAGGCAGGACATTTTTTCTGGGTGCTAAGAGTATCTGCACCTTCAGCAGGCAACTTCAGCAAGATAGGAGCCTCATGACATATTTACTTTGGTGCACAACTTTGGATTATTTTTGGAATTTTCAGAAATCTGGCGGATAAAATAAAGGCTTGAAGAATGGGAGGGACAGGAATAGCCAGGACATTTTTCTAGTTAAGCACATCTGCACTTATGAGGCAAGTGCAGTTTCAAGCAGATGAGACCTGAGCAACTGGCTGCTTTTGGTGCAGAATTTGAGGTAGGGTGTGTGTGTGTGTGTGATTTACTTTGGTGTGTGTGTGATTTTCATAAATATGGCAGACAAAATAATTTTCATAATTTTCATAATTTTGATTTTCATAAATATGGCAGACAAAATAATGGCTTAAAAACAGAAGGGAGAGGAATTGCCAGGAGAGTCATTTATGCCTTGTGAAGCACATCTGCACTCAAAAGGCATACACAGTTTCAACCAGATGGGCCCTTTGTGACATTCTAATTTTGGTGCACACATCTGGGTTATTTTTTAAACTTTCTGTAATCTGGCAACCAAAATGGCTTAAAAATTAAAAGGGACCACATGCAACTGTGCATGTGTGTGCTTTCCAAACATTGAGTTTAACTACTTGATGCGCATGAGGGTACTGATGCCCTATTACCTTGCAGGTGTCTTTTTAAAATTTTCCTGGAGCATATATATAAATCCTGTGAATACTCTACATTGATATATTGGGGAGTGAGGTGTATTCAGTAATGCCTTTCCCAAATGTCAGATACAGCTTGAATCCAAAAGAACATTTTCTGATTTCCTTTGGCCCATGGCTTCTGCAATTTGACATGAGCACTCATCTCCCATGTTGTTGCTATTAGAGCCATAATAGCAATACTTTTTTCACTGATCACATATTTGAGCTCGGGGATTCTCAGTCTTGGGTCCCAGCAACAATGGCCAAAGTCTGTTGTAGTTGGGGATGATGGGAGTTGTAGTTCATCCATATCGGGGGACCCAAGTGTACAAACTCCTGGCCTCAATTTAATTATGCTGTAATAAGGTGATAGATAATATAATAATAAGCAACTCCTTATGGCAACAACCCCTTTAGGACTAAATCTGTGGCCTCAGCAAGTATGTATGGAGACAAGATGCTGTGAAACCGACAGTCACAGCCACCTCCTCATTTCCTGCCAGCCGCTCCCTTTGATCTGATCCTCCTTCACTTTATTAGACGCTTTCTAATGGTTTTATCTTTGATCTTCTTGTAGGATTCTTCAAAGGGCTTTGGATTAACAAATATGCAAACATCCCCCCCCCACCACACATGCATCTCAGGGGAAAAAGAAAAAAAAAATTAATGCAATTAGCTGCTTAGTGCCTTTCCAGGTTTTAGCCGGCAGTTGCAATGCTTATTTGTTTTTTGAAAACTGGGGTGCAGTCAGGTTCGTAAAATAAAGGATTTATAATCTGAAGCTGCAAGAAAAAGCACCCTAGCCGGCCTAGGAATCAGGGGCTGTGCTACCTCCCCCCCGCCCAGGATGCCAGACAAATACAACACATTATGTGACTGAAAAGGCAAGAGAGAACAATGTTTTAGTAGCAGTCTGGAACTGTGGGGGAGCGGTTAAGGACCACCAAAGTTTTAAAACCAAACCAACCATTTTCAAGCCCCCGTAGGAACTTATTCCATGGAGATAAACCCACCCAACATGAAGGGAATGTCAATATTGGCTGGAAGGGAAACCCTTGTGGTTTTAAGAGCCTAGGAGGGCTGCCTTCTTTCAACTTGTGCTTTATTCCTTAATAATGTCACCTCCAGCAATGCTCTTTCATTTCCTTACTTCTTTAATCTGAATTGTCTCTAGAATATTTTCATTTGTAGCTGATACCACAGCAAAGTCTGTGGTAATGTAGAGTCTGGAAATATGGTAAGACAACTGAAGGAACCAGAGATGTACATATCAGGCAGTATAGGAACATGAAAGAAAGAAAGAAAGAAAGAAAGACGGAAGCCAATATTTAATTTATTATACCAGAGCTGCATCAACAATTGAAAGACCATGGGTCCTCTTCTTGCAGGCTCTTCCTAAGCATCTTCTTCCTTCTAGTCAGCTGGACCGTAGCAGAGTGTCCCACAAGAGAACAAGTTCTTCAGAGTTGAAGGTAGTTTGAAATATTTATCTTTACAAGCAGGATAGGTTTTAGGATTATTTGGAAAAACAACTGAGAACCCTATTTGACAGGGGATAAGAAAAATGTGTGTCTGCCTCTCAATTACTTTCTAACAGTCTTGTGAACAATTTATTGGGTGCATTTTTTTTAAAGTGCCATTAAAAACCCTCACTTGACACATGGAGTCAGACTGGATTCTTTTGCTATTTAGCATCTCCCTCAATGGGAGAACATGCCGGAGATTTGGAGTGAGCAGTCATAGAAAAGCTAATGACACACAGCTCTCTCCCTTTTCTGGCCAGGCCGGAGAAGCTGTGGGGATTCTATAGCTGGGGGCTGGTTTGGACTATGTCTGGTTGGAGACAGCGTGCCTCACAGCCAAGAGGTGTTGCCTTCTCACCTCTGCTTATGGGCCTTGCATGGGAGAAACAGGCGATAAACGGCTTGGGCCCAGGCTATTCAAGAGCACCTTCTCCTTGAGGACGCCAGCCGCTTAAGATCTTTGGGAGAGGTCCGCCTGCAGCTGCCCCCAGGCATGTGGTGGTGACTCAGGGCTGGGCCTTTTCTAGAGCCAGCTCAAGGCTTTGGAACAAACTCCCTCTTGCTGCAAGAGCTTCCCTCTCTCCAGGTAAAGTGTGCCGTCAAGTTGATTTCGACTCCTGGTGCCCACAGAGCCCTGTGGTTTTCCCTTGGGTAGAATACAGGCAGGGTTGACCATTGCCTCCTCCCTCACAGTCTCAAATCTTTCACAGAGATGATGCCTTTCAGCATCTTCCTCTATTGCTGCTGCTCAATATAGGTGTTTCCCATAGTCTGGGAAACATACCAGCCGGGATTTGAACCGGCAGCCTCATGTGTGCTAGGCAAGCATTTCCCTGCTGCGCCACTTAAGGTGACGTTCCCATTTCTAGAAGGTTTTAAAAGAGCATTCAGGACACATTTATCTCACCAAGACTTTGACCAACTGTGAGCTGGTTTGGTGGTTCTGCTATTTTGAATTGTTTTTTAAATTTTTACAATGGTTTACATTTGGTTTTAATTCTGGTTTTATCATTTGCTTTTAAACTGCCACAAGATGTTGGTATGAAGCAGTGTAGAAATGTCATCCAACAAGGGGTCCAGCAGGGTTCTTCACATGAATAGAGCCGTTTTCGTTTTCTTGTCCTCCTCTGTTGTTGGTTAGTTCACAGCCTCCCTTATAACTGCCGCAGGACATTAACTAGCCCATGAAATAAATGCTGAAAGTGGCACCATATAGACTGAAGAAAGACACATTGAAATGTCTCTTCATTGTGTCCATTCAGAAACATCTTTGATTTTCCTTAAACTTAGTTCTGAAAAGAGCATCTTCCTTTGTTAGTCCTAAACTGCACATTAAATTAGTGTAGCTTTCAGATTCTTCTTCTCTGTTGCTAGAAACCATACCAACAGTTCACTTTCCCACTTAATTACATATGCTTTGAGTAAAAACAGCCAATTTTGAAGTTCAGTGCTTGCAAGAGGTTGCTGTACCTCTGTACTTAGAGCTGCTGCATGACCCTATTTCTGTCAAGATGGAAGATGTGAAGTAAGCTAGGACCACTGGGCAGTTGTCTAAATTAAAGTCCTTTTGCAGGGATCCTCAACATTGGGCCCCCAGATGTTCTTGGACTTCAACTCCCATAATCCCCAGCCCCAGTGGCCTTTGGTTGGGGATTATGGGAGTTGAAGTCCAAGAACATCTGGGGGCCCAACATTGAGGAGTTTAGAGTACACGTCTGCACCTTGGGATCTGGGCTCCACTCGGAGAGCGTGCTTTTGAGGCTCTCCTAGTCAGGGTGGGGTTAGGGGTGGTGACCAGCAAGAGAGGCTCTGCATTTCTAGAACTTCCTCCTCGCAGAACACCTTGTTACTCAACAGCTTCCCTGTTCTTGCCTCCTCTGTGGTGCTACTGGGGACTATTCATTTTGATGCTACAGCAACTTCTGAAAGACAGGTTTCCAATGACCAGCTGCTGGTGGCCTCCAGTTTGTTGAGCTGCTAACCTCAGGGTCCTTTTCCTGCCTCATGCTAAACTGCAGTACAAGCAGCACCCGTTGGCTGGCAGGCATTTCTAGAAATTGCAGCAGAGACCAGCCTGGGCTGAGGGACTGCTAGAGGGCAGGAGGAGAGAGACGACGCTTGAGACACCTTTGCTCTTTCAGCTGCACTGGTTGCCGGCTGAGTCCCAAGTTAGGTTCAAGGTATTAACTTTAACATTTAAAGCCCTACACGGTATGGGCCCTCCATACCTCCAGGACCGCCTTGTTCGGTATGTCCCTCGCCGGGTCCCGAGAGTGGCCACAAGTAATACCTTGGTGATCTTGGGCCCTAGGGATATTAAACTGCAATCAACAAGAGCTAGGGCCTTCTCGGTGGTGGCCCCAGCTCTATGGAACGGTCTCCCGGCTAATATCAGAGCTCTCCATGATCTGTTGGCTTTCCATAAGGCATGTAAGACTGAAATGTTCCATCGGGTGTTCGGTCGCTGAGATAGCTGGTCATAGAGTGATCTTGTAATCCATGGTTACCATGTCATGTGGAATGAGTACTGCATAGGGTTGGGGTTATGACGTTATGTAAGATGTATTTTATAGAATTGTTTTGCTGTGTATGTTATTGCTTGTAAGCAATATTTAATATTTTTGATTGTTGATATTTATTTTGATGAAATAAACACTGAGGCGCTTCACGTGATCGGGGTGACGTGGGTGAGGGGGCTCTGCATGCCCGGTGGTTCCCACGGTCCCTGGCAAGCAGGCTAAGCTCCCTTGGCCAGCTTTCCAGTGACCGTGAGAATAGCTTCAATGTCTGGAAGGAGCACCACCGATCATTATTGCATCAATGGAATAATGTTGTCAAGTTTTACCAGTGGGCTTGAACAACTTCGCTACCCGCAAGGTTAACGTGTTCGGGGCTCTTGGGTTTACAACAAATGGCAGCCCAGGGAGGAAATCATAGAGGTTTACAAAATGTACACTATGTAGAGAAGGTGAAGAGAGATGCTTTTCTCCCTCTCTCAGAATACTATATGCCACTTGCCCTGCCACTTAAATTAGCTGAATGGACTACTTTTTACACCAGAATATGCTCAGGAAAAGGCTGATTATTATTATTTTTTTAAAAGAAGGAATTGTGAACATACTTCCCAATCAGGGCTGGGGCAACATGGTAAACAAGGACTGCATCACAGGGGGTGCCGACATTGCGAGTGTGCAGGCTGCACCTTTCCCGTCATCACCCGTCCTGGCTCGTGTGGGCCCTGCTAGCTGCTCCAATCCGCATGTGCTTGCTCCCTCCCTCTCTGGAAGGGCCCCTGACCGTGCTCGCACATGCGCCTGCCCTGCTGCTCCAATTCCTTTTCTCCCGCTCTCCCACCGACTGCCCGGCCATAGCAGGCAGCGCACGCCTGTGCAGTGCTTTGCGTGGGAGCCAGCTGGGCAGGCAGCACAAGGTTTGTGGGTGGGAAAGAGGACTGGATGGTCAGGGAGGCTGGAGCGTCGGAGGATGAGGAGTGTGCGCGCAGTAAAAATAGTGCTGCCTTCAACGTACAAAGCTGCTGCTGCTGATCTGAGAGGTAAAAATGTCCACACAAGCCGCCCCCCTCCACACACCTCTTCATTCTAGCTTGTAGGGAATGAAGGATGGCTGTGAGATTATTTCTATAACATGCATAAGGGAAACGTGACTGAAAATGGAAGCTTACTGTATCACAAAAGTGAACACGTAAAATCCGTGTATTGTTAGGAAACAGGCTGGAAATAAAACAGAAGGCATGAGAATGCTATCCTATAAATGCATGCTATGACTAATCCCAGATCCTCATTTCCTGCCTAAAGTGGCTTCCTTCTTTCACTACTCTCAGGATATAACCCTACTATCATTTTGCCCTATGACAGTTCACTCTCTGGGGAAAAAAACTTGGCATAAACTTGACATACGCCATTGTCTAAAGGTATACCTAACCTGCACGGTTTCTTTCTGCTCCACTGATGTCTTATTCATTTCCACCATCCTCTATGGGTCAGAAAATGTCCCACCACCACTATCAACAGATGGATTGAGGCCTGCATTGTGTTAGCCTATGAGGTACACAACCTTCAACCACCTCTTCCTATCACACCATGCTCTATGAGGTCAGGGGCCACTTCAACTGCCTTTTCCACGAATGCACCACTGTCAGAAATCTGTACACTACAAGCTCAACTCGCACCACTCAGCCCAAGCAGCTTTGGACAGAGGAGTTCTTACAAGAGATTCTCCCACCCCAGTAGATGCTGACGGCATGTCCCACATGAGAAGTCCTCATCCAGCAGTAGAGAAAGGACCTTTGGTTGCTCACTGTGAGCCTTGGAGAAGCCGCTGCCAGTCTGTGAAGACAATACAGGGCTAGATAGACCAATGGTCTGACTCAGTATATGGCAGCTTCCCGTGTTCCTATGAAGGCTTCTTCTTGCTGCTGGATTTGAGGACATCTCGACTCACCCGTCTGGGTGTCTACATCTACTGCTGTACTCCTTTCTTACCATTCTCTCTGTATTTTGGACCTGGCTACTAGGAACTGGATGGGGCTCTCCTTCCTAGGTTCTTAAAACATCTCCCAATTTGCAGAGTCCTGCCTTCTGGAGCATGTAGGAAGGATAACCCACATGAGATGTCCTCATCCAGTAGCAGAGAAAAATCCGATTCACACCTTTACACAAACACACACGACAACATGTGTTTTTTTTAAAGTTAGTTCTGGTATAATCTTGTACAAGTAAGGCTAAGGTAGTCACATGTACACTGGCTTCACAAAAACACAGTGTGGAAAGAGGCGTTTCCTGTCCATTGTGCAGACTGTGCCGAGGTGTTACACAGTGGAGCTGG
Source organism: Hemicordylus capensis (assembly GCF_027244095.1). Lineage (NCBI taxonomy): Eukaryota > Metazoa > Chordata > Lepidosauria > Squamata > Cordylidae > Hemicordylus > Hemicordylus capensis. Next base: position 1,826,933 of record NC_069665.1, read on the forward strand.
GAGAAGGGTGAGGAAGTGAGGGACAGCACACCCAACATCTTACAACTCAGCTGCCACAAAGAGAGAGCCACTAAACAATGCCCAAGCCTCACAACGCTAATTATAGGCTTCCTTTGTAACACTGCTTAACACAACAGGGGCAACCGTTAATGGGTGAAGAGGCCAGAACCGGTGAAAGTGCTATTTCGGACAGAAGTGGCTACAGAAAGCAGCAACTACAACATTGATCTGGGTGTTCGGCAGTTGGATTGTCGTCGTTCTCCCATGTGGGCATCAGGCTCGGTGTTTCTTGATGAAGCTGATCAGCCCGTTGGTGGAAGCATCATGGGAGGTCACGGCTGCGTCCGACTCCAGCTCAGGCTCAATCTTCTTTGCCAACTGCTTTCCAAGCTCAACACTGGTTTTTACAGAAAGGAAAGGGATTTGGGTGAACACGAAATACCCAATACATTCATGCCCGGTCTCTTCTCTAAGGAGCTTAGGGCAGCATTCATGAGTATTATCTCTTTGCAACGGACACTTCGAGGAAGGCTAGACTGAAAGATGGTCACTGTCTGACCTTGAGTCAGTTCTTTTTGGCTGAGCAGAGATTTGAACCCAGGCCTTTCTTGGCACAAGAACACAGTGCCCATGGCACCATACCGGCACGAACAGTTTAGGGACTGAAGGGACCAAAATGTACTTCGTCTTGTGGCAATGAGCATGCAGGGTCCCCCTTGGTTTGCATTTGGATGGCAACTACATGCTGGAAGATATTCCCCTTAGCGGATGGGGCTGAAGCAGCTCATGCACCAGGTTCAATGACTGGCGGCATCTCCAGTTCAGGCTGGGAGAAAGACTCCTGTCTGAAAGCTTGGAGAGCTGTTTTCAGTCAGTGTGGACAATATTGAGCTAGAGGGACCAACGGTCTGAATCCGTATACGGCAGCTTCCTCTGTACATGATGTTCTCCAAAATAGGCATTCACGGGAGGTGGAGCCAGTCAACTATTTCCTCACTCACTGAACATGTGGGCTTTTGCTCTGGCCAACAGCAGCTAGGTCAGGGATGTGCAAACTTGGCTCAATTTATTGTGGCTGGGAATGATGGGAGTTGTAGTTCAACAACACGGGAGGTGAGCATGACTTGTCCCCTTTGCTAACAGGGTCTGCCCTGGTTTGCATTTGAATCGGAGACTACATGTGTGAGCACTGTAAGATATGGGGCCACTCTGGGAAGAGTAGAAGGTTCCCAGTTCCCTCCCTGGCAGCATTTCCAAGATAGGGCAGAGAGAGAGAGAGTCCTGCCTGCAACCTTGGAGAAGCCGCTGCCAGTCTGGGTAGACAATACTGAGCTAGGTGGACCAAGGGTTTGGCTCGGTATAAGGCAGCTTCCTAACACCTGGAAGGCCACGTTTGCTCACCCTGACCTGGGTCTCCCTGAACAACGGAATCTCCTCTCACTGGCTAGCCTGACTGGCCTTGCCTGTGACCAGCATCCTTGGTCTTCACTAAAAATGGCTCCTTCAATCCAAGTAGCTCCCCCACTGCCCCATTCCAAAACAAGTTTCGACTACATTAATCCTGGTGCAGGGTGTGGACCGAGATCTCAGCCCCCTAGAAAGGACAAGGATCAGTTTCTAATAAGGAAAAAGCCATGACACCCACAGAGCAAGACTCACCCCCACTGGTCATAGCTGTTAATATCCCACACAACTCCTTGAACGAAGATCTTGTGTTCATACATAGCTGGGAAGAGACAATTAAAAAGGAGAGCAGCATTAACAGCAAGCCTTCTAAGGCCATGGGCAACATCAACTAGTCAGTCATGACTAATCTCCTGGGTCTTAATGGTACCGAGTTAGCCATGACTAACTTACGCGTCATTAAATTTCAAGACTCTGACTGGATGTTGCCAATGAATTCAGGGGACACAAATACTCAAAAGGGAAGATATTTACCAATTAAGGCTCCAAGAATGAATGGGTTAAGTTTGGTAAACACAATGGAATTGGTTGGACGATTCCCTTCAAACACCTATCCAGAAAAGACAAGAGTGGGAAAGAGAGACATCACTACACTGCAATCTTCAGGAGCATTTGACAAACACCACACACTTTGTCAAAAATCTCCTCTAAGGCCAGGGTTCTCAAACTTGGGTACTCAGATGTTGGACTACAACTCCCAACATCCCTCTGGATGGCCTCTGGCCACTAGGGCAGGGGCGAGGACTGTTGTAGTTCAACACCTGGGCACGCAAGACTGGGAATGCCTGGGCTAACCTATGCATGCATACGAGTCTCAGCATTATGGGCTGGACGACATCAACACCCACCTCCTAGATACATTCCAGGAGCACCTTCTTCCATGCAGCCCAAACTGCTGCAAACCCCCCAAAGAACTGCACCTAACTTGGAAGCCTACATGGCCCGCAACCTTCCCCGTAGTATTTAGAAGCTGCCTACACCCACGTACCTTGTGTGGAAGCAGTTTCTCTAGCGCATCCCCGCTCAGCCCGGAAGCCTGCAGCTCCTTGCGAGCTTCATCCGCCGTCTTCCCCTTCATCAAGGCCTCCGTCTGAGCAAGGAAGTTGGCCAGAAGAATCTAGAGACACAAGAGAGGCAGGAGTGGGACACGCTCAGTTGTTGGTCAGCCCACCGAGAGGCGTCCAGCTTGGGAGTCTGCGGCGGCAGGACAGCCTCTCTTGCTGGCAGGACTTCAGCCAATCCCTTTACACAGGAAGCTGCTGTCTACTGGGTCAGACCTCTCAGCACTGTCCACACTGGCTGGCAGCAGCTCTCCAGGTTTCAGGCAGAGAAAGATCTTTCCCAGCCCTCCCTTTGGTGAAGAGGAACCATTTCATATACCGGAAGTCCTCACAGATAAAAACATGGAGGGAAAGGTGGTTGTGTACAAGACAACCACACTGCATAATTTTTAGGAGGACACTGATAATATTATCAAGGATATAAAATTACAGATACATTCTTTTCTTGTCTGTGGATAATATTTTGATTATTTTTTGATAAGTGTTGTCCCCCCAAAAGAATGGTTTCTTTTTGGAAAGGGGTTCGATTCCTACTTGTAGCTTATTCAGTGAGACATGCAACTTCACAGCATTACTCCATTTGTATGATAGGTGTGGCTCCTTCCAGACAGGATTTACTTCATCAAAATAAGGATCAATAATCAAAAATATGAAATCTAGTTACTTATATTTAATAAGTTCCTACATAAATATTTATTTTGATAAAGTTGCCCAAAGTGTCCAAGGTCATTTCAAAAGTGAACCGAGGTCCAGGTTCTTCAAATGCAAGACACAGACTGAAAGTGCACAACTGCAGTCGCATTCAATGTAACACGTGAATAACTGTGCACAGACAGTACAAGTTGCACTTGTGTTAATAGGGCTTATGTTAGCTACTCTGCTGTTTCTGTTCCAATTCCACCATCTTAAGAGAGAGTTTTGGAGAAAGCTCCGTGGCAGAGCACCTCCTTCGCACTCAGAAGGCCCTGGGTTCGAATTCTTTGACAGCATTTCCATGAGGAGCTGGAAAGACCCTGATAAACCCCGGAGAGCAGCTGAGAAAGCAGCCCGTCTTGGGCTCAGGAGGACCAACAGTCCATTCAGCAGAAGGCGGCTTCCTGTGCGCAGTGCCAAGGCAGTGGTCTCTTGGGGGACCCTTTTGGCCTGGAGGCTAGGCGGCCACGGCCACGGCTCTGCGCTGGAACCACCCAGCTTCTGTGGCAGCCACTGCCATCCGCAAACAGCCTCTGCTTTCAAAGTCAGATTCTATGAACAGGGCTGCTCCGTTTTGCAAAGTCAAAGCCTCTGCCACCGCTCCTCAAGTGCACACAGAAAGCCTTTTCCAAGGTGCTGGAGAACCATCTTGCTGCCCAAGACGGAAACATGGGGTCCCGCTGCAAGTTCTCCTGGCAACTGTGCAGGGACTTTTCATTGTTTACATTGCAGGACCTAAACGGCAGTCACTTTAAGTACCACAACGACGTGAGCGACATCACCAGAGGCACTCTCACCCCCTGGACTTCCGGGCCAAGGTCCATGGCCTCCACAGCCCCTGGGGCCCCCCAAATCCTCTTTAGTCTGTCCCAGGTGGTGTGGCCACCCAGCCGAGCATGACGATGCTTAATTTGCAGGGGAGGGGGACACCCTCCAAAGGCCTCGAGGTCCAGGCTCCAAAATCACCTAGGTGCATCTCTCGACATAATATGGGGTGTGTGTGCGTTGCCCCCCTCCCCAGTTCTGGCATGCCCTAGGCCACACCCCTGTCCCTACAAGAAGGCACAGCATGCAGCGGCATGCTTTTGCCAGGTATGCAGGTGAAGGCATGTGTGCCTGTCAAATGCCAACTCCCAAAGGACTCCTGTACACAGCAATATCAGAACAAGCTTGTTTTAATGCAGCTGGAAAAGTGGCGCTGAAAAATCTACCGCTGGCTAAGAGCAACATTACCTTGTGGTGCAGGCCGTTTCTGATGGGATGCTGCGTCTGGACTGGGATTAGGAAGTCACAAGGGATCATCCGAGTCCCTACAAGGAGATGGAGACGCCCAGTTTGAATGGACAAAATCTTTTATTTCAATCACAGACCAGAGAAAGGAGGAAAGAGACTAGTTTGGGTTTTCTTTTAAGAGGCAAGAAAGAAGTGAGAGTGAGAAGTTCTCTGGACAATTTCTACAAGATCAGCCTCATCAGGGCTGCCAGATACCACCACACTGAAAGCAACCTTCACAAATGCTGCAACTGTTTGATAGGCAACACCTCCCCACTTCAACAGCCTGGACCACTTTTGCCCCTGGTTATCTGGCATCTGTGCCCAAGCACCCGTTTCCTATAGGGAGTTTGCTGCCATTTGGTTCACTGTATCAAAACATCCACCAAACCTGCCATTTGCACCCAGGAGTAAGCCAGGTCTGACGATCATTAATTGCATCTGACAAGCAATTGTTCCTATCCAGGTTTGGCAGCTGCACACGCTTCTGATTCTTGATCTTCTGCAAGTAAACAACGAGGCAGGAGGAGAGGAGAGGGGAGTGCTTGTGCGCGAGGCGCCGGGAAGGACGACTTTTTGACATCCCACCTTGTTCAAGTGCTGGGTAGAGAGGGTGCCATTCCAGCCAGCAGGAGACTCACACCTGAGCACCCCCCGGCTCCCGCCATCTTGTTTACTCGCAGATAATCATACGCCCGGCGTGCCCACAGCACTCGCAGAACAGTTCACGATTGTGAGGAAAAGCCTGCAGAGTAAAGAGCGGCTCAGCGAGCAGGCGCAGGAATCCTCATACCTTGATGGATCAGCTGATAGAAGGCGTGCTGCCCGTTGGTTCCAGGTTCGCCCCACACAATTGGGCCAGTATTGTAGTTCACACGAGTCCCCTTCTTGGTGATATACTTCCCATTCGATTCCATGTCTCCCTGGAAGGCAGAAGCAGAGAACCCAATTTCAGATTCTTCTCTGCCTTCGGTTTTTCCTTTTAGAAAATAACTTTAGCAGAACTATATAAAAATGAGTGCTAGAAGTGGACTGAAGGAGTGACGGTGTGAGAGCGTCCTGCTGGATATAAAGATAAAGATATAAGAGCATCCAAGAAGAAGTTCATGAAGCCCCAACTCTTCCATGCACTGGCTCAGAACAGGGGAGGCTACTGCAGCAGGGAATGAAGGGAGTTGTAGTGACCCAAGGCTTGGAATCCCTGGCTTAGCCCTGGGAAAGTCATGGGCAGGGCTAAAAGCACAGACCTCCCGGCAAATGGTATTCGGCTGTAGACTGCCCCTGAACATCGAGGTTTCATACAAGGATGGCTAAGAACCATCAGTAGATCTCTCCTCTGCCATGAAGCTGTCTACTTTAAAAAAAGAGAGAGAGAGTGTAAAGTATTGCTGTATCTTGGGGCCATGAATGCCATAAGTTAGCCACACACTGTGAAAAGGCCTCTCTCTGTCCTGATAATCAGTTTCATTGGTTATCCCCAAGTTCTAGTGTTACGGAGAGAGGGATTACTTTATTATTGTTTTCTCTGTATGAACCGCTTTGGGAACCTTTGTTGAAAAGCAGTACATAAATATTTGCTGTTTGTTTGGGAGAAAGGGCTTCATCCATTTCTTCTGCATTAGGCATACATTTTATACAGCTCCACCAATGCCCCTGCTTAGCTGCGTCTCCCTCCAAAACTAGAGACTTGAGCCCTTCCTTGGAAGGAATGTGCTCTTTTTAGCAGTACAAGCCCCCCCCCCCATTTTTTGGAGAGGAGGTGAGCAGAACTGTACACAGAGCAGCGCAGTGAAACCCCTTTGTGGGCCTTTGGAGCACAGGCAGCTGCCATAAACAGAATACTGGTCCACTGAGCTCAGAACTGCACAGCTGGCTGAAGCTCTCCAAGGTTCCGGGCAGAAATCCCCCCCAGCCCTACTTGGAGATGCTGCCAGGACCATCTGCGTGCAAAGCAGAGGCTGTGCGACTCGGCCCTATCTGCTACCCGATTCAAACAAGTAATGCTTTTGATCCAAGTGCTGCCACCGCCAGAAATAGTGGTGAAGAGTACACTCCATGCTCCACCGGCAGTCTGGGGACCACACCTGGCCCACTGAGCCCGCCCTCCCACCCACAACTTCTGCCTCTCAGGTATCCCTCCTTGCCTCCCACCTGCCTGGTCAGAGCGGGAATTCTCAGGGACGTCAAGCCTGGAGTCAGGGGGCAGCGGCAGCACTCCACCAACTGATGGAATCCAAGGGGGCACCTCTGCCACACTTTACCTGCTGGAAGTAGGCGGCAAAGCGGTGCATGTACTGGTCGTAGGGCAGGAGTGCGTGAGTTTCGGTTCCGTAGCAGTTGATGTACCAGACGCCCAGCATGGCCAGCAGCACCGGCACGTTCTTCTCCAGCGGTGCGGTGCGGAAGTGATTGTCCTTTTATACCACAAAAAAAGGAGGATACAGGAGATTCACATCCTGCAGAGCTCTAGAGCACCTGTTCCACCCTAGAGACCAAGTGAAAGTCTAGGGATGCTCCAGGTTATTTGGAGCAAGGCAGGAGCCAACCTCAGGACAAAGCCCTGCGACACTCCACACAATACCTCCCTCCAAGCAGATGTGGGGCCACTAATGAGCACCTGTTGGGTGCCACTCAACCAGCTGGATATCTGCCTGAAAGTCTAGCCCACAAGGATATCCTGGGAGACTTTTGTCAAATGCTTTGCTGGAATCAAGACACACTATGTCCACAGCATCCCCCTGATCTACTAAACGAGTAACTATTAAATAGTTGAAAGGTGTGCCACCAAACCCCCAACTTTCTCCAATGCTGCCTCAAAAGCAGAATGCTTCTTGGAGAAGGCAGTTTACACACTTGGTTGAGCAAGTACAAGTGACCGGATACCAAGGGGACTCAGCAGAATCCACTTTCCCAGCCATCAAGACCCCCTGCAGGAAGCCAAATCCCCTGGGAGACAAACCTTCTGGTACATACCATCCAGTGGGCTCCAGCAAGCAGTTTCTCAAAGTTGTCAAAGCCTATAGCCACAAAGTACAAAGACACATTTTAAACCAGGAAAACCATGTGGAAAAACCTCAAAAGTACACAGGATTCTTGGCTACACAGCTGCATTCCTGGTAATGCTTTTTGCTAGAAATGCCCAGTTCCAGCTAGTCAGTGGTTCCAGCTGAGGATCCCAAATCCTCCCTATAATGGTCAGGAATACGATAAGAGCCTACACACACCAGAACATTCACTGAATGAAGGACAGACAGAAGGACAGAGGGGTAAGGAACAGAGACTCCCATACCCCTTGTTCTGTTAGCAACCCACTTTAAGAGCAGCTTATATTCTGTCTGTAGGATGTGTTCGAATGGTGGGTTCTCTTAACTGGATGCAACAGTCTGCATTCCTTGCCTGGGGGGAGAAGGCCTAAATAGACCAACACCAATTCTGAAAGTTACTGTGCAAGCATTTCGTGCATTGGTACAGTGTCAGGTAGGAAGCACCTGACACTGTACCTGCAGAGAAATGCAAGATCTTCCTGCATCATGCACCTACATAACCCTGAGGCCAAGGACTGCTGCTTGGGACGCAACATCTTGGCTCTATATGCAGCCCCCTGCAAGGATCCCAGCAGCTGCCAGAGACCCCACCCCCTTCCAGCTGTTCCTCTGCCCCACTTCCTCTCCTCTTGCTTGCTTCCTGCCCATCTACAGAGACCACCTTTGCCCTGAAATCTTGGCCCCGCCCCTCTACTACCCACAGGACATTGCACCTAAACCCAAGTACATGCATATTCAGGAAATGCATTCCCCGCTGCTGCTGCTGGTTTCCTTTTCCTCCATTCCCCTCTGTTGGTGGTAAGCTGGTTCTGCAGTAGCAGGATGAGTTGTTCCCTCTGCTAAAAAAGTTAGCCTTGGTTTGCATTTGGACTGGCAACCAGATGCGAGTGCTGCCTTGTAGAAACCATTCTCTCCTCCCACTGGAGGGTTAACAGGAAGTGAACCTCTGTCGTGAATGACAGGCTCCAGGGCTTGACCAATCAGTCCACCAGGTGGGTGGGACATGTGAGCTGCAGGGGGAATTCTGGGAAGAAGAAAGCACGTCTGTGCAGGGAGTGCGGAGGACATGAAGCAATTGAGTTTGCTGCAGCTGGATGACTGTAGATCTTTGAAAGACAGGATTGCAGGGGGCTTGGTTCTCATCAGGAGTTTGGTGAGTTCGAGGGATGGAGGCCAGGGCTTTTGGCTTCGGGAATTTATTCTAGGAAAAGTGTTTAGTCAGACTTCGCTTCAAGAATGTATATTTCTTTGTGTGTATTGCTTTGCATATTCCTAAATATCTGTTCTTTGCAATGGAGTAACTAAGATTTCAATGTGTGCTGCCCCAGAACAGCCTGGGCGCTTCTGAAGTATCTCTGAACCAACTAAGTATTTTTAAGTGTTTCTAAAAAGCTAAAAGCCTCCAACAGAACCAGTCTGTAGTAACTGAATAAAAGCTTTCCCCCCTGTTCTTTTTACAAATCCCTCCCAGGTTGGTTATTAACAAAACAAGGGGAAGGGAGATCTCTTTGGTCCAGAACACGTCTCAAATAGAGCTTGGCCAATTGATAATTAATTTCTATGTGCATGCAAAACGTAAGGAAGGTTTTTCTTTATTCTTGCTTGTTAGAAAGGGGGAGTATATTTTGGTATTTGCCCAATACTCAGTTACGGAGATACTCTGGACTAGATACTCGGACCTTGGAAAGCCTTCCGAGTGCTTGGCGGCAGTGAGATTAACCTATCAGAATTTTTTCTTTTTTTCTTTCTGGGTTTGGAAAAGAAGGACTTTTAATCCTTCATAGGCAGCTTCTCTGAGCACGCTGTGGAAATGACTCATCACTGACAGGGGTCCTTCCTGAGCTTGCTGACTAAGAAGGTGGTTAAGAGCTGGTTTATTCACTGACTGACCTGAGTGAGGAAAGGAGGTTTTCCACTGCCCACAATCCACACATGACTGCTGTAAAACATTCCTCAAGGGGAATATCTCCAGGCAAGGCTGGTAGAGACCCTTGCCTGGGAGAGCCACTGCCAGCCAATTTAGAGGGACCAAGGGTCTGACTCGGTAGAAGGCAGCTTCCTACGTCCCTAGTCCACTAGGCGGACACCATGCATCGGATCACGTAGACCCTGGGGAATGTAACGAAATGAATGACAGGGAATGCCCATGAAGTGCCCTGGTGCCTTCGAAATGGCCTTCGGCTAATGCATTCCATGGCCATTTGGAAGGAACCAGGGCATGGCTGGGAAAGGCTCAGCCAGTGCAGGGAATACGGAGCTAGATGGACCAAGGGTCCAACTTGGTAGAAGGCAGCTATGCCTCTGCTGTCTCCCTTGTGATTCTTTCAGACTGCAAATCCTTGGGGCAAAGAGCAGTCGTCTTATTGTCTGAGTCTACACTCACCAACTGAGTATTATTACCACGAAGTTGAGTCTTTGCATGTTTCCTGGATGTGAGCTCTGCAGATAAGGGAGGCTCCTACTAGGGACACAGGCGGGAGGGCAGAAACCTTCACTAGTATAGCCACCTTAAGACGCTCCGAGATGCAACGTCCCCTGAAGCAAAGCTCACCTAGCTATAGCTCTAGGAGGTTTGGCCACTGGGGCTGGGGATGATGGGAGTTGTCGTCCAGCAATGTCAAGGTTGGGAACCCCCACGGTAGAGCACCAGCAGTGACCAAGTATTTTGGGTACGTACCAATATGCAGGGCAATGGAGAGGCCAATGGCGGACCACAGGGAGTAACGACCACCAACCCACTGCAGAAAGAGAAGGGAGGAGAGGATTTAGCGGGGCAGTAATTGCCCTTGGGAGGACTGAGCGAAGCAAGCCAGGGCAAGATCTCTTAGGCACCAGCCATCCGAGGCATCCCCTACACACCCAAGCTCTGCCCTGGGGCCAGCTCACTGCCTTCGTTGTGCCTGGCCTGCTGCTACTGGCTGCCTGGGAGAGGGAGAGGCAGGCTTTGCAATGACCCCTCTGTGCAGTCACAAGGCTCCAAAGGGAAGCCAGGATGCCGCAGTGGGCGGGGCGCCAGCCTGGACCGCGGCAGACCCGGGCCCCGATTACTGCCAAGCTACAGGGCTCCCGAGGAGACCCTGGGGCAGCCATTAGCTTAGCCTAGCCTACCTTGCAGGGCGAGGGGAGAGGGAGGGTGGTGCTCGGGGAAACAGTCGGCAAATATTGGGGGAGGGATTGCGTGCCAGCCGCCATCTGGAGAAGGTGCAGAAGAGGGCAGCCAAGGTGGTCAGGGGCCCGGAGCACCTTCCTCATGAGGCAAGGCTACAACCGCGGGGAGGAGAGCTGGTCTTGTGGTAGCAAGCATGGCTGCCTGTACAACCCAGCTCCAAGTTGTGAGAACGCCCATGGCGTTTCATGGGTAGGAAGAGGAGAATCCATGGAGATCTCCCAGAGGTGAACAATTCAAGCAGCTTCCTCCTCAGGGGGCAGCACTTGGGACTCACAGGAGTCCTCGGCGTCTCACGGCAAAGTGGTAGCTCTTCCATGGCACTCTAGCAACCCCGAGCAGACACACTATTTGGCATTCCCCATGCAACAGATAAATGGAGGGCAATCCACACCAGGCTAGGATTCAGCAACGGACACCAGCCCCAGACACATGCAAAATAATCTTTTTCGGAAATTGTAGAGGCTGCTGCTGCGGCGGCGGCGGCAGGAAATGCCCCCAAACTGGTTTGGATCCAGATACACAGCTAGGAGCATGTTCTGAAATGCCAGATGCTTTTGGAGACAGGGTCTGAAAACTCTGCTGTCAGGCCAGGTTGAGCCATCTCTGGCATTGAAGTCTCTCCTCTGCACTTTGACTGCACAGCTTTCAAGACAAGATCTCTGGGAAGGCGGACATTTGAACTTTACTGCCGAGATTATGTACAGTAGGCTCCCGTCAGGCAAATGTCACTGCTTAGAATAGCTTCTTAAGACAGGCGCTGGAAGCAGGGAACTGTCTCCTGTTACCCAGCAGCTGTCTGGACCAGAATGTGTTCAAAGGCCTCCTCGCCTGACCTTTGACAGAAGAGCCGGTAGGCACCTTGCATGATGATCTCAGACTTGCTCTTTCTCCTCCACAGTGACAGCATCAGCAAGACTGGGCCAGTGTCGATCCTCTCTCTCCCCCACCCCCTCCATGCAGAGCCCCAAGGCCCTCCCCTCCCTCTTGGCAGGAGCATGCACAGCGCCCCAAAGAGAGATGGCAGGAGTTCTTGACCCTCTTTGCACCTACGGAGCCCCCAGATATTACCCTCCAACCCCCCACCTCACTTACAGAATATATATTTCATAAGGATCCTAGAAAAATTCGGTTGTGGCCCCTCAGTTACGGAATGCCCTCCCAGGAGAACTTCGCCATGCTTTTCCCCTTAAGGCTTTTTAAAAAGACCTTAAAATCCACCTGTATCGAGAGGCTTCTGAAGGTTTCTTTTAACTATAGTCTGATGGTTTTTTTATTTTTAGTTGGGTTTGTGTTTAAAGCAGGGCTGTTCAACTGCGGCCCTCCAGCATATGTTAGCCTGATTGATTGATTGATGAAGTGCCGTCAAGTCGGTGTCAGCTCTTAGCGACCACATAGATAAGATTCTCTCCAGGATGAGGATCTTCAACTTGGCCTTTAAGGCCTCTCAGTAGCTTAGCCTACAACTCCCATAACCCCTGGCTATTGTGGCTGGGGATTATGGGAGCTCTAGTCCAAAATTAGCCGGGGGGCCTCAGCTGAGCAGGCCTTGATTTTATTCTATGCTGTGTTTTGTTTCAGATCTTATTTTACGGCTGCGAGCCACTCTGAGCAGTAGCGTATTGTACTGGAAGGGCGGGATATTTTCAACAAGCACAAGTACTTGGGATAGTATTTCCAGGGACTCTCCTCTGGCTCTGCAGGAAGCCAGAAATCAAATTTGGAAGGGCAAGGTTTTTCTCGGGACCACCTGGGCCTGCCCATGGACCCCAGCAAGAGCCTTCCGCCCCTGCCTGGCCAAGAGCGGGGCCTCTCACGGGCCCACACTTCATTTGCAGAGGCAGGAGGCATCATTCCCGTGGGACCGGGGAGTCTTGCTGCTCCAGTGACCCTCCCTGCGCACCTCCTTTCTGGTGGGGGCTCAGGAGCGTCCCGCTCTTCCCATGGAGAACACTGACCAGTGTTCCAGCCCCAGGCCATTGTCCCTAGCAGGAGGCTGCATTGCACCTCCCCGGATGCAAAGATCAACCATGTTTCTCCTGGGCTGGGGTAGAAGGCGGCCTGAATAAAGAGCAGCAAGGAAATACTTTTATTTTCACTTACGTCCCAAAACTCAAACATGTTCTGAGTGTCAATTCCGAAGTCCTTAACTTTAGGCTGCAAAAGAGGAGGAAATGGCAATTAGATCACACAGCAACGCATTAAGTCATTCCCAGCAGTTCTGACTGGGGATGATGGGAGCTGTAGTCTGTTTCAGGACGGCAGCTGCTGCTGCTCCTGCTCATCTGGCATCGTTTTCAACGGGTGCTTGGCAGCAGGCCCACAAGGCAGCCCCTGGGCACACTGAAGGCCTCGCTTTTCAAAACGGAGCCACCTTTAGAAATAAAAGGACTTCTAGGAAGAGGGGCACCACCAACAGCTTAGGGCACAGCCCAGTGGGCTCGTCTGGAGGGCCCTGCAACTCCGCGGTAGAGGCTCAGCTCTGCATGCAGACTGCCCCAGAGTCCATCCCTGGCATGGCTACCTAGAGGCCCTCTGGAGCTCGGCCAGCTGGCTCAATAGTCAGCCTGCACACAACAGAAGTCCGTGTTCATCTGGAGCATTTTGAAAGAGGACACTGACAGGGTGAGACACTAGTGGGGGCCAGTGTTCCCTCTACGGCGTGTGCATGTGCCTGCACTCACAAGTTTTTTTTTTTATGTCCACTCAGTTCATTTTAGATCCCGCTCAGGTTGAATCAGGAAGGCCCCACTCTGAATGCAAGTTCGCTTTGATATTCCCGCCCAGAACAAAACTCATTCCACACACAGATGAAAAAAACTTAGAGAACACACTGGTGGGGGCATCTATCAAAAGACTTGGCGGGCATCACCCCCCACCCCAAAATATCACTGTATATAAAAGTGATATTTTTAAGGCAGAGGAAGTCCACCTGTCCCTCGTGGGTTTGCAGCGGCCTCTGCGGTATTCACGAAGGCACGTTCTGAGTTTCCCAAATAATTCCTCACCACGTTCACGTTTATAGGCCAGAAGCTCGCGTGATTTATAAGCACTCACAGACTATAAACATCCCATGGAGGAGGAGACAATAGAGAGGTGTTTCTCTCGAGGGATAATGGTTTGTTCAACACTGCAATGAGAAAGTGCAAGATTCTATTCTATACACCTCTAGGAACTGCTCTAGATGCTATAGTCTTTTAACCTGATGTTCTTGAGATTTCAAACAACTGCAGTCAAATATGAGTTCAAGAAAATAAGCTGTTCTATAAGCAGAAAATCTGATACGTACCCCGTTGGTCGACAAGGCAACAAAGTGCTTGGCTACAGCAGCAGCCTGTCCGGAAGAAGGAGATGGTTAGGCAAGAGCCCTGTGCAGACTCCTCCCCACATCCCAACCCCATGAATGTGTGGGTGCACATCTAGGCCTCTGTTAGTGGAGCCCCTGGCCATGACCCGTGGACATTAGGGTCCCACAGAGGGCTGCCGCCGATGGGCTGGACTTGTGGGGAGGGGAAGAGAACATGGAAAAAGCAAAGGAGGCAATGACATTTTGAACTGCGATTTGTCCCTCAAAAGCAGATAGAAAGAACAGGCATGAGAGCAGATACACACACAGATGGAGGGAAATATCTGAAGTTATGAATTTTGGGGTTTTTAAATTTTCAAAAAAAGGAGAGCTGGTCTTGTGGTAGCAAGCATGCCCTGTCCCCCTAGCTAAGCAGGGCCCATCCTGGTTGCATATGAATGGGAGACTAGAAGTGTGAGCACTGAAAGATGTTTCCCCTCAGAGGGGATGGAGCCGCTCTGGGAAGAGCAGAAGGTTTCAAGTTCCCTCCCTGGCAGCATCTCCAACAAGATAGGGCTGGGAGAGAGACTCCTGCCTGCAACCTTGGAGAAGCCGCTGCCAGTCTGGGTAGACAATCCTGAGCGAGATGGACCAAGGGTCTGACTTGGTATATGGCAGTTTCCTATGTTTTATTATAATTTATGCAGCATTATTAGTGTGAATGGTACCTTAAGCACTACATAAGCAAGAGGTACTCGCTTTGAGCTACCTACTCTGGTGAATTTACGAACAAGATTTAAGTGTTGGTGGAGCCAAATAAAAGGGGGGGGGAGGAGGGTTCTGAAAAGGACCAAGGTTGAATAGGAGGTAAAGCCTATTGGCCACTGTGGCTGGGGAGGAGGGGAATTTAGTCCAACAGCATCGGGGGGGCTCATGTTTAAGAGCCTCAGGCCTAGTCAGTTTTGCAGCCAGCCACCAGAGAGAGACCCAAGAGGGGCAGCTGCAGCAAGACAGAAAAGCCACCCGAAAATGGAGCAGAGGCCCCCCTGAAGACCCCAGTCTATTCATAGTTCAGGCATCTGCAGCCCAAAGGCCAGCCCCGCCTCCCTCAGAGCTTGGTTTTAGACAGCAAAGGCGTTGCCAAGCCTCCAAGGGGCACACAAAAGCAAGCCAAATCTCATGTTTCCTTCTTGCATAACTGGCTCCGTAACTTTCCAAGGCACAGGGCCACAACGCATCCTGCACACAGTTGGGCCCCGGACAGATGCCATGCTGGTCGCCTGCAAACCATGGTCTGCACACCTGGAACACACACTTTCCCATCTCTCAAGCAAAATCCTCTCCCTCATCTCCCCCTATGCCGACTTTAGTTCTGGTTTTGTGTTCAACTCCACGGTTCCCTCAAACCCGAAACTGAAGCCACAGGCTGAGGAGGGTTTGCAAGCCAAGGTTAGGGTTATGGAGGAAACCATGGTTAGCAGTGGTCAACTACTTATGAGACAGAGGAGGAGCGGGGCATCTGCTTCAAAGGCTGGCTCTTTATCTGCAAGCTGTGCCTGGCAGGGGGGCAGTGTTAGGTCTGCCCTTGGCCCTGTGCAAGTCACTTCAACTCCAGTTCAGCACTTATAAGGGAAAGCAGAGGCAGCAACAGCAGCAAGCTTGGTACTCAAGACAGAGCCAAGACACACACTTCTGGAGTCCTTCCGAGACACAGTGGGGAAGCCTGGTGGCTCGGCTGGTCACCTCCTGAGCGCATAAATGCCCCCACAGGATCAGGCAGGGAATCTTGATAGAAGTTGGGGTTCTCCCCTGCTCCCCTTTTCTAAAGCTCTGTGCAGAATGGCAGGCAAGCTTAGCCACTGTTACAGAGCAGCTTGAACAGAGTTTTACTTACATCTTTGGCAGCCTGAAGGAACCACTCTTTAGCGGTTTCGGCGTTTGTGATAGTTTCTTGGGTGGTAAAAGTCTGCATGCCAAAAAGGGGAGGGGAGGGAAAAATGAGAGAGAGTGTGAAGATCCCTGTCAAACCATCTATGTAGTATTCATGGAACAAGACAAGTTGGGGCAATTGTAATACCTTAAACCAAACTGTTCTAGCTAGCACACCTAGGCTTTCCAGAACACGCCCCAGCTAGCGAAGCATTGAGAGACACGGCATCCACCGACCACAAGCCAACACAGGTTTAAGTAAACAGAGATGCTTCAATCTGTGTTGGCTTGTGGTTGGTGAATGCCAAGGATAAGTGTCTGCCATGTAACTGACTTAAAAGCATGCTTCCCTCTGCATTGGATTGCAGTCACTGAGTATTTATTTCCACAGGCAGGTTGCATTAATATTTAGCATTTTTAAGCACTTCAGGAGGAATCACAGCAAAAGTAAACCAAAGGGCATAATTTTGTGCACATGACCCTCTGCCAGGGCAGCATGTTCTCCTCACTAAAAGGTCTGCTTACCTGGGCGCAGAGTCCTGTGTTTTACACAAGTCATAAGAACAGAGGACTGTTGCACTATTTGTGCTGCTTTTTGCATCATTTATCCTAGTTGTGCCTGCTCTAGGAAGGGCAAAGACATCAAAACTCTGGTGAAAATTCTGCTCAGTCACCACTCTGGCTTCTGAGGTTTTTAGCAGGCATGGCCATCGCTTTGCAAATTCTACTCTTTAAAAGGAGACTTTTCCTCTTCTCCTTTCAAGAAAGTGAGCTCTGCACCCACCACAATTCTGTTCTTGTGGAATTACCCCACCCCCACACCGCCTTTGGAGAAATAAGAAAAGCCATTCCAATTCTGACAAACACCCCTTGAAGTACAATCCTCATGAACAAGACCTGTGTAAGCCCCGTGTGCAATAATAGGGCATGCCCTGGGAAATGATCTCTAGGTAGGGCTGTCTCTCTTGCAACCACCAATTCGAAATCTGCAAGAACATCTGAACCACACAAACCAACAACTGCTTTTCTGCCCATCGGCTCTAGTTCTCAACATGGGACTCTTTGTTCCTCTTGATGTTTGCACAACTCAATTTGCTCATTAGCAAAAAAATGTTGCATTATGAAATGCATAAATGGGGCAGTCATGCAAGCCAGTGAGGATCCTCCTCCTCTATTGGAGTTCATTCAACTGTTAAGATGGAGTCTTGCTACATCACGTCCTCCTCCTCTCTCATCCATCTCCAAAAAATTGTTTCATTATACAACAAAAGGCTAGTTCACAAAGCAAACTTTTTAAAAATGCAATTAATCCCTTTCCCAAATCCATCCAATTATCTAACAGCCGGGTAAACAAGAGGGAGAAATGTTAGTCTTTCCAGTGTGAATAGAAGGCCAACAGGATGCTTGAACTGTGTCTTTATTCACAGACACAATGCCAACAGCCTTTCTGAGATTTCGTTCCTATTCCAGCCTGCAACTTTCAAGAGGAGCTGAGGACCACTAGAAGAGTACGGGCTGCATTTTGCATCCATAACAATGGCCAAGAGTTGCAGCTTTGAAATTCAATGGACCATCTCCTCATACAAGCCTCAAGTCTCCTTTCATTAGGTCTGGAGCTAGCCAACTCCAAGCTACTGAATTCGTTATGTAAAGGGCAAGATGGTCTTTGGAGATTGAGCCAGAGCTCAGGGATGATGGGAGATGTAATCCAACATCTGCAGGAAGGCCAAAATTATGTCGCCCTGGAGTGGACAATGCTGAGCTAGATGGACCACTGGTCCAGTTCAGTACATGGAGCTTCCAAGGTTCTTGACACCACCCCGGATACAAGCCCTGAACATTCAAGAATCAGAAGCAAGGGGGTGAAGGGCTGGTGGGTGGCACACAGCTTGGAAATTACAGCACTAGGATGAGCTTGTTTTCTGCTTCACAGGACACGCAGTTCACCTCTGCAAAACAGGATACTGGATGTGTGAACTGCTGCTGCAGGGTGGAAGAACTAGAGGACGTCCCACCCCAGGACTTACTTTTGAGGCGACAATGAAGAGTGTCGTCTCAGGGTCCAGTGCAGCCAGAGTTTTGGCCATGTGGGTTCCATCAATGTTGGACACGAACCAAACCCGGGGCCCGCCCTTGGAATAGGGCTTTAGCGCTTCAGTGACCATCAGGGGGCCCTGGAGAGAGAGAGAGAGAGAGAGAGAGAGAAAGAGGGGGCTGTTAGTCCAAAGACTCACGGGGTCTGCTTCCTCCAAGTCTCCACAATTAGACAGAAACCAGCTCACCAAGTCCGAGCCACCAATTCCTACGTTGACCACGTCTGTGATGGCTTTTCCGGTGTAGCCTTTCCAGTCACCACTGCGAACTTTCTGAAAGTACACAAGACAGCAGAGATTGAAGTCCGGGTTCTTAGAGTTATGAAAGCGTTAACAATTCTTAATGGTTTGGTAATTAGGACTAGGAGGCCCTTGTTGATCAGACCAGGTGGCCACCTAGCTAGCCAGCATCCCATTTCACAGAGCAGCCAAGCCCAGAAGTGGGACAGAAGCAAGGCACCCAGCCCTTTCCTGCTACTGCTCTCTTGCAACCACCATTCAAGGCACCCTGGTCTAATGGCAGCAAGCCTGAATGGCCACCTTTGCTAAGCAGGGTCTGCCCTGGTTTGCAATTGAATGGGAGGCTACATGCGTGAGAACGGCAAGATATTCCCCTCAGGGGATGGGACCGCTCTGGGAAGAGCATCTGCCTGCAGAAGATTCCAAGTGCCCTCTCCAGATCGGCCTGAGAGGGGCTCCTGTCTGTAACCTTGGAGAAGCTGCGGGTCGTTCAGAAATTCCATGCATTCCTATGGCCCTTTGGAAGGAACCAGGGCTCTTAAGTGGGCATTCTCCACCAGTCACTTCAGTACATTCCCTCCTAGAGCATCTGCTTTGCATGCAGGAGGTTCCCAGTTCCCTCCCTGGCAGCACCTCCAAGATAGGGCTGAGAGAGATTCCTGCCTACAACCTTGGAGAAGCTGCTGCCAGTCTGTGAAGGCAATACTGAGCTAGATGGACCAAGGGTCTGACTTGGCATAAGGCTCCCGATGCTCTTATGTTCCTAATCTAATTGCTAAATTGCTTCATGTAGTTCAAGCTACATTTAAAAATAAGCAGCCGAAGTCTAACTTCCAGACACTAAATGCACTGACATTAAAACTTTGAAGGAAGCCACTCCTTGTGGCTTCTTATTCACACGTGGTGCCAGTCACTGGTTCCCCTAACTTGGTTCCTTCATATATCTATTAGCAGAGTAAATTGGCCCCACTCTGGCAGACCTTCAGGCTGGGCACATTCTGGTTACTGCACAGAGGCCGCTTTGAAGAGTGCTCTACATGGCAGCTCTCCCCAAGAGGCAAACCAACCCTGTATGGCAGCTTTGCTAGTCCCACTGAGAGAGCGAGAGCGAGAGATCCAGCAGCCAACATGTAGGAGCCATGCAATCGACACTTCACAAAATTACTGAGCTTAGTGATGGACCTTGTGGAGGGGAAGAGCAAGGGGGCTTCTCTTTCTCTGCTTCGCCAGTAACATACTTGGAACAGGAAAGGGGCTGCCTGGACAAGCTACCTCTGAGCATCCTCATCTCAGTGCCACGGCTCCCCAGCACCTGGGATCTGTCAGGATGTGCACTACCTTTGCTATGTGAACCGATAGGTCTGGATTCCTACGAGTAGTAATTGCTCCATTTCAATGTGTCCCTCTGAAAACAGGGAGTTTTGCAGCACTAAAGACCAACAAATTATTGCAGCAGAAGCTTTCATGGACTCTGAGCAACTCTCTGCCCCTCTTTCAAAGAAAAAAAGCTCCTTCTTTGTCAATTTTTAAATCTTTATTGAAGACTTTTCTTTTTCGCCAGGCTTTTACCCTGTAGTTTATCTATTCCTCCCGCCCGTTAGTTACTTTAGTTTTATTTAGAATGTAATTTTAATACTGTCTTGTTTTGCATGTTTTTGTACACCGCCCAGAGTCTTCGGAGCCGGCGGTATATCAAAGGTTTTAAATAAATAAATAAATAAAAGAGGGAAAAAACAACAACAGCAAGAACTTCCATGCTGAGAGCAGGTGCCCAGGAGGGGCCCTTTGGCACTCTATCCCCCCCAACCCCCGAAAGGCTGCAGCCTTCTGCCTGCCATTCATCTTGGTTCCGGGCTGTGGAGCCCAATGTCCATTCAGGTCTTCCCCTCCCTGCCAAGACCACCAAAGAAGAGAGCCCAATTAGGGTCAGCTGCACAGTTTGGAGGGCTGGGAAGTGGATCTGTGCCGATTCAGTTCACACTGGCAATGGAGGAGGCAGTGACACCCTTTGGTCCTTGGCATCTTGAAGGGGTTGTACTGGCCAGAGGAGATCCCATCATCACAAGACAGGCACTGTGTGTGTGTGTGTGTGTGTGAGAAACTGCACCAGATTCTCCTCCTCTCTCTAAAGACAGCTCTGTCCATTCACTGCCCCTTATGCCAGGACATTGTTTTCCAAAATCCAAGCACCCTTGCCTTCACTGCCCACTTCTTCCCCACTTAGACCTTCCTCCCATTCACGGGCATTCTGACCACACTCCCCTGAGTGGGGTGGCGGCTCCTTGACGCCAAGCTATCCAGGGTCACAGGATCACAGCAAGCTGCCTTATACAGAGTCAGACCCTCGGTCCATCCAGTTCACGGTTGTCTGCTTTGACTGGCTGCAGCACTCCAAGGTCTCGGGCAGGAGTCTCTCCCAGCCCTACCTTGAGTCAGGATGTGCCCGAGCCGCGGTTCAGGCACTTCGTAGGAAACGGGATTGGGAACTTTAGGGAAAAGGAGGGCAGGAGCTTACCTGCTCTCTGCCACCCCTTCCAGCTTGCCGCTGGGGCAGCGCACATCCCCAAAAGCCCTGCACCCCATCAGCATGCACACGGCATCGGGCAGCCTTCGCGGAAGCTGAGCTCCCAACCGCAGCATTCTGCACCTGCTGCCACTTCTGGCCACTTTTCACAGGCTGCCCCACGTGTGGTGGCCCCAGCCACATCCAGAGCAGGCGACTGCTGGTGTGACTGGGGCCAGATCTGCCTTTGCGAGAAGGCCCCTGCCCCCGACACCCAACAAATCCTTCACACCTGGCAAAAGTTCTTCATCTTCTCCAACACCTTGTTCACTTCTGGGACGACATCTTTGCCTTCGACCAAGATTGGAGTATTTGAGCGATTCCGCAGGGCAATATGGAGCACGGCTCGGTTCTGGGACAAGGACGGACAAGGCAGTTACAGGAGGGGGCTTTGCATGCCACTCCCACGCAGAACACACCCCAAAGAGAAACTCAGCAGTACTCTGCTGCTCTTTCGGGCCATGCATTTGCCTTTATTTTTCTGTTACGATTATTTACTTAACACATTTGTGTACCGCCCAAAACGCAAGTCACTAGGGCGGTTTGCAACAAAACAAATAAAAAGGTTAACACATTACAATAATTTAAGATATAAAAACAATGTTAAAACTATTAAAAATCATCAAACTATTAAAACAGTATCTAATTAAAAGCCTGGGTGGACAAGTGTGCCTTGACTGCCTTTTTGAAAGTTGTCAGAGATGGGGAGGCTCTTATTTCTGCGGGGAGTGTGTTCCAAAGCCTTAGGGGTAGCAACCGAGAAGGCCCTTTCCCGAGCAGCCACCAGACGAGCTGGTGGCAACTGCAGACGGACCTCTCCTGATGAACTCAAAGTTATTGCAACAGGTAGGGCTTTCCAGAACTGGGACATGCTCCCAAGGTACCTCCTCTTGTGCAAGTCCCCATTGCAGTGAATGGAAGCTCTGCAGGGACCACCCACCCCACCTGAAAGTTTCAGTTCCTCCCTGCTCTCAACACAAGAGAATCACCGCTTTCAAAAGGTGCAACTTTGCCTAATCAGCAAAGCTCAAAAGTGCCCCTTTGCCTGCTCAGACCAGGAAGATCCAAGTGCACAACCCCCTTCCCTTTTGGGGGTGGGTGGGGAGCTGGTCTTAAGTGCTTGAGTAGCTTCCACCCCAAGACTGTTTTAGCCTCTGCCCCCTTCCTCTTGCAAGGACTGCAAAGCATGACACAGAATTCCTCCTTGGAGGAGGCAAGGGCACTCCCAGCCCAAAGCACCATCACCTGGCAGGTTGAAACACCTCAGACACCACCGCTGAATGGCAGCCGCTCTATAGAATAGCTTTTTAAAAAAGGGATTTGTTATGGATGTCACCTACTGAGGTTCTGCATTTGGCACCATCCACTCGTTCATCTCAGCCCAGAAGCTGAAACCACAAACACACCCCAGCGGAGTTTCTACTTGCCCATCCATGGTCTTCAGAGAGCGAGGCAGGGAAGCTTGATTTTAAGAGGCAGCTCTTTGTTCTTTAGGTGGCAAATAAATACCAAGGTAAAGATATGGAGAGGTAAACTAGGACACATTTGTAGATTAATAACTTGTTGCTCCATTTGCCCTTAGCTGGCCATGGACACACTTAAAGTATCCACTGCTATCAAACTACAGCAGGGGTTCCCAACCTTGGGTCCCCGGTGTCACTGTGCTACAACTCCCAACATCCCCAGCCACAATGGCTTTGGGAGTTGTAGTCCAACACCAACACCTGGGGACCCAAGTCCAAGAACCCCTGCACTAACACAAGTGCTAGTTTGTCTTCATCACTATTTCGGGGGGAGCGGGGAGAAGAAGGGAAGGCATCAAACTTGTTCAGATAGAGCCTTTGGATGGGGCAGTTTAGAAATATAATAAAAAAATAATAAATAATATATAGAGAATATCCCACAAGTAAAAATCCCCTTAAACA
Source organism: Hemicordylus capensis (assembly GCF_027244095.1). Taxonomy (NCBI): domain Eukaryota; kingdom Metazoa; phylum Chordata; class Lepidosauria; order Squamata; family Cordylidae; genus Hemicordylus; species Hemicordylus capensis. Next base: position 1,849,669 of record NC_069665.1, read on the forward strand.
AAACACCCCACTTCCTGCCTGAATCTGGCAACTGGGGAAAAGATCCCAATGTTCAAGTCCAAGAACCCCTGCACTAACACAAGTGCCAATTTGTCTTAGAGCCCTACTATTATTGTTATTATCTATTATTTATTCAGTTTCTACACCTATTATTTATTCAGTTTCTATACCTATTATTTATTCAGTTTCTATACCTATTATTTATTCAGTTTCTATCTCTGTGTAAACCACCCTGAGCCATTTTTGGAAGGGCGGTATAGAAATTGAATTATTATTATAATTATACTGACCTTCCAAAACTGGCTCAGGGTGGTTCACACAGAGAAATAATACTATTTTGGGGGGAGTGGGGAGAAGGGAAGGCATTAAACACCCCACTTCCTGCCTGAATCTGGCAACTGGGGAAAAGATCCCAATGTTCAAATCCTTGGGTCACACAGCAAGACCTCCCAAGAAGGTGGCCACAGAACAGACTTCGACATGCACACACCCTTTTCGCTTTTAGTCAGTGTTGTATCAAGATGTTCCTCTCGCCAAGCTCAGATTTTTCTGCATACAACTTAAGGTCTTTGTCCTTTTGTATGCCCACTGCTGTGTGTTGTTGGATCCTCTAGTCTTGATGAATCCATGCAATCACACAGCAAGACAAGACAGCAGAATGGGCATCCCCTTTATTAGCCAGACACAAAAGGAGTCCAAAACGCCGCATTTGTTCATCTAAAAAAGCTCCCCACCCATCATTCAACAGCTTTAAGAACAGCCATACCTCAGTGAAGTTGATCTTTTCTCCAGTGAACATTTGCTCTCTAGCTTTCTCAACGCCCCTTGATTTTGCCTGAAAGTGAAAGTTGGCAGTTTAGTGGAGACAGCAGTAAGCTTACATCAGAGATGACCAACGCTTTGAGTCCCCTCCAGTACAAGTGGATCAACACAGAATCTGCCGATGGCCTCTTCCCTAACTTTATATTAACTTCAGTCTTCTCTGCTCAGTCAGTCGTCTGTCTGGTTTCTCTGTGGGAAGGCCAGTTCCAGGTCAAAAGTCATGGAACACTTGGGTATGAGGGCACGGGGTAGGGGAGAAGAGGACGGATTATCTTACTGGTTAGGGCAGGGGCAACTTCGTGCCATGTTTTCTGTCGAGGCAAACAGGTTGGTAGGTTTTATGGCACGGCAATATCTGGGCCCTATTGTATCAAGCACCGGAATTCTTCGGCATTTGGACTCAACACTGCAGCCTACCAGCTTACAATGCATTTAACAGAAAGAGTGGGCTCTCTGGGCTTATGGTCCTCTGTAAGCACCAGGCATATGGAAGGTGCTGTGGAAATACATATTAATAATATGTAAGCCGGCACTTGTGATTACCAGTTGTATCAGCAACGTCATGACTTCTTCTGTAACCAGGTTCTTGGAATAGTCCACCAAGATGTCTCCATGTTCACTATTCAGCGTCAAGCTGTTGAGAGAATTAAGAGACAGAACTTTAAGCAAAGGTGTGCATATAGTGGGAGGTAATTTTAATTGCAGGAGTTAAGTTGAGATTTTAAGACCCTCCTTTGTTTGGGTAGTTCAGTAATAACCAACAAATCCTATCCCCCAAGGCAACAGTTATTTCTATTTATCAGTTATCAGTTAACAGTTATCCTGCCTGTAGGCTCCCAGAGGCATCTGGTGGGCCACTGTGTCAAACAGGATGCTGGACTAGATGGGCCTCCTTGGGCCTGATCCAGCAGGGCTGTCCTTATTCACCGCCATCAGATCAGAAAAAGTTAATCATCAAGACCAACAATTATGGAATAGAGTATAGAGAGAACACCCTATAATACATCAATATTCTTTATCCATCCATCCAGTCCAAAAGGCAAGTCTCTGGGTGGTTTACAACAAAACAATAAAAAACAAGTTAAAAAGTTAAAATATTACAACAATTTAAAACTTAAAACATTAAAACTATTAAAAAATGATCAAACTATTAAAACAGTATCTAATTAAAAGCCTGGGAATACATGTGTCTTGGCTGCCTTTTTAAAAGTTGTCAGAGATGGGGAGGCTCTTATTTCAGCAGGAAGTGCGTTCCAAAGCCTCGGGGCAGCAATGGAGAAGGCCTGTCCCTGAGTAGCCACCAGACGAGCCGGTGGCAACTGCAGAGGGACCTCTCCTGATGATCTCAGTGGGCCGTGTGCTTGATAGCAAAGAAAACGTTCTCTTAAATACCCAGGGCGCAAGCTGTTTAGGACTTTATAGGTTCTAACCAAATCATTGTATTTTGCCCAGAAACTTATCGGCAACCAGTGTAGATCTTTCAAGATATGTGTGATACGGTCTCTCAGAGATGGCCCAGAAACCAACCTGGCTGCTGCATTCTGGACCAACTGCAGTTTCTGGACTACATACAAAGGCAGCCCCACATAGAGTGCACTGTGGTAGTCAAGTCCGGAGGTGACCAGCCAATGTACTACTGTTCTGAGGTCATTTATCTCAAGAAACGGACGCAGCTGGCGTATCAGCCGAAGCTGATAAAAGGCACCTCTGGCCACTGCCTCAACCTGGGACACCAGGGAGAGTTATGTGTCCAGAAGCACCCCCAGACTGCGTACCTGTTCCTTCTGGGGAAGTGTGACCCCATCCAGAACAGGCAGATCAAAATCATCTCCTGAGTTCCGATCCTCCATCTTATCTGGATTCAATCTCAGTTTCTCTCTCATCCAGCCCATCGCTGCCTCCAGGCAGGCATTTAGGGAGGTTATGCGTTCTCCTGATGTTTACATGGAAAAAAATATATATTTGGGTGTCATCAACATACTGATAACACCCTGCACCAAATCTCCTGATGTTCTCTCCCAGCGATTTCATGTAGATGTTAAACAACCTTGTAGACAATATGGAGCCCTGAGGGACACCATACTGATTTTGAAGAACAGTCTCCAAGGGACACCATCTGGAACCTGCCCAAGAGGTAGGAATGGAACCACTGCAAAGCAATGCCTCCCACCCCCAACCCCCTCAGATGCTCCAGAAGAATATTATGGTCAATAGTATCGAAAGCTGCCAAGAGATCCAAAAAGACCAACAGAGTCACGCTCCTTCTGTCAATTTCCAATTGGAGATCATCCATCAGGCCAACCAAGGCAGTCTCCACCCCATAGCCCACCTGAAAGCCAGTCTGAAATGGGTCTAGATAATCAGTTTCATCCAAGACTCACTGGGGTTGGGAGGCCATCACCCTCTCAATTACCTTGCCCAACCATGGAAGGCTGGAGACAGGCCTATATGTAGTTGCTTAACTCTGAGGGATCTAACACAGGTTTCTTCAAAAGAGGTCCAATATTTGCTTCCTTAAGGCAAGGAGGCATCCTGCCCTCCCTCTGAGAAGCATTTATGATTTCTACTAGGCCTTCTACAACAATACTAGCAATACAGTAATACAATTATACTATCTGGCTTATGCCAGATAGTATAAGCCATGTAGGGCGAGAGTCAACAGGTAATAGATTTATCAAGCTGCAGATGAAGGGTTGATCCAAGTTTATTTCCAGCCCTGCACAGAAAGACGAGTTAAGCAAGTCTGCAGAGTAATTCAAGGGGCATTGCTGGCCCAAGCAGCAAGAAGCATTCAGGCCTTCTGTTTTCCCTTCCACACTAATCTCATCTGCAAGTTGTATAATCTAATCTTCAGCTGCTCCAGTGAAGCTGCCTCATTATATCAGCTTATGTGGACTTTCAGCCCGAGTGCTTCCCTTCTGCATCTGAGGAGACAGATTACAGTTTAAGAGATCTTCAGGGTATGCAGGAACGCAAGTGTACCAAGAGGGCTAGAACCAGTGCTTCCTCTAACAGAGATTCCCAGACGTTGTTGACTACAACCCCCAGAATCCCAAGCCAAAGGCCATCTCAGCTGGGGATGCTGGGAGCTGTAGTGAACAACACCGGGGGTCCCTATGAGCGGGAAGACTGGCTAGAACTCAGAGCAACCCAAGAGACACCACTTCCCACGGCACCCACACACTCCCAGGGTTTAGAATAGTCACGATTAGAACGAGAGCGCAGGAGGGGGCTGGTGCCAAGGCTGCTGCCAGCCACACAGAACAGTCGCTTTGGATTGACCCAGCCAAGGGATGGGAAGGCACTGCCTAGAAGGACGTTTTGCTACCAGACAGCAGCGGCTGCAACAATACGAGTGGTTCTGGGACACACGTAGGGAGCTCAGCATCCCAGCTAGTTCTGCAGAAGCCCACAAAGAGACTCTCCGAGGCCTCTCTCAATAGAGCACATTCCGCCCGAGCGCCCACCCTGCACGGCAGCAGCCAAGAAATACAGAGCCACTCGGGCGGAAAGCGGCAAGTCACGTAGGCTACCGCCATCCGCAAGACTAAGCAGAGTTCTTGGGCTCATCTTTCCCGATCTTGCTCATCATCTCTGTAGTCTGAGGGAAAGCAAGAAGTGATTCCAGAGTTCCCTGCAGAAGGAAAACTAGTACCACTGGTGGGGGAGGGAGAGGTCTCAATCTCCTCCTCCCACTACAAAAACTATTTATATACCACTTTTCAACAGAAGTGCTCAGAGTAGTTTACCTAGAAAAAAATAAAATAAAGATGGCTCCCTGTCCCAAAAGGCTCAAAGTCTAAGAAGAGACATAAAGGTGGACACCAGAAACAGCCACTGGAAGGATGCTGTGCTAGGGCTGGATAGGGCCAGTTGCTCTCCTCTGCTCAATGTAAGAGATCTAAGACTTTAAAAGGTGCCTCTTTGCTCAGTTACTGGGGTACACAGAGATTGCATAGAGAAGTGGATAATAAATAGGCTCCCTGTCCCAAAATGGCTCAGCCTAGATCTAGGTTGATACCAGCAACAGCCACTGGAAGGATGCTGTGCTGGAGCTGGATAAGGCCAGCTGCTTTGCCCCTGCTAAATATAGGAGAAGCGTCACCTTAAAAGGTGCCTATTTGCTCAGCTAGTAGGATCTAGTCCTTTTTCTGCTGTGCGATTATTTTATTTTTTAAAAACCGTTTCCCCCTTACAACATGTGAATATTAAAAATGTGATCTCGAATGGTATAGTCCTCTCCATTCTCCCCACACAGAAGCATGCATACATGCAGACTACACATAAAGCCCAACAATCAGGGCAGGTATTTGAGAAGAGGGAGGCACTCAGGTGAGAAGTTCATAGAAGAAGCCACTCCCGTATTTAATTAATCAGGCAGTTTGGCTGTTTACTTTGCAGGAAGATGTAATCTCTATTAACATGGCAACTGCCTGGCAGAGCCATGGCAAGGAGGCAGGAATTGTGACGTGCCACTGCTGTCCTTTGCTAGGACCTGTAGCAGCAGAACAGCACTCTCTCCAATGCCCGATTAGCACTCTGCTGGTCTAACTCCGGCTAGCCACTAGACACAAACCCAGGAAAGCACACTTGTGGGGCCAGCTAGGTTTTAAGGCCATGGAAGCCCTTCTGCAGAGCAGAGCTCGGCTCCTCAAAGCCAAGTCCCCAGACGATATGGGACCACAGCTCCCATCATTCCCCAGACTACTCTGCTCCATATAAGCAACTCAAGATGGGCCCTCTGCAGCAGCAGCTCTGTCTAGGAGCAGGTAACTCTCACCTTCAGCACCAGAGCAGTACAGACTGCTCTTCCCCAGAGGAAGCCCATGGGGCTCGATCCCAGATTCCTTTAAGGAAACCAGTCAAGGCCTTCCTATTCTAGCAGGAGGGGAGGCTAAACAACCCATTTTTATCAATGGAAGTCTGAAGTTTTAGAAGTCTGAAAAGGGTATCTAAGATGATCAACGTACTCCCTGCTTTGGGAGTTCCAAACCCCAACTCTTTTCCTTCCCAATATTTTTCCATGATTGCTCATTCACACACAGTCATTGTTCCCCCATCTGCTGCTTATCTTGGTCATTTTGTATATATGTATACTTTTTGGTGGCAGGAAATTGTCTCTGCAGGTCCTGAGAAGCCCAGAGGGCAGGAAGCTTGAGTTCTCAACCAGGGTTTGGTGAGTTCAAGACAAGGAAGCCAGGGCTTTGGCTTCGGGGAGTTTAGTCTAGGGGAAAGTTTGTTTAGTCCGACTTTGCGTTAGACTTTCACTTTCTTTTGGGTGTACTTTGTATATCCCTGATACTGGTCTATTATTGTATACCTGTAAACTAAGAAACACTAGCCTTCGCTCATCCAGACAGGGCATTGCAAAATATACTCTCTAAGCATTTAAGTGTGCTTTTGCATTTCCCTACATACCTGTTCCTTGTAACTGGGCAGTTACAATTTTTAAAGCATGCAACCCCAACATCATTCGGGGTGCTTTTTGAAGTATTCTTGTAACCCACTGAGTATTTTTACCTATAACTAAAAGCTGAGAAAGCCTCAGACAGAAGCAGTCTGTAGCATTTGAATAAAACCGTTTTTCCTTTTGTTATTTTCTTTTACAAGCCTCTTCAAGTGGGGTTTTTAACACAGGAGAAAGCGGGGGCTGAGAGAGATTTTTACTCTGGTGCAAGCACGTCCTCAGACGTTCAGCAAACTACCAGTCTTCTCACCACATGTAGGCTTGCACATGGAGGATTTTTGTGTACTTTTCCAATAGCAAGAGAAAGAGTTTCCCTGGGATTCCACCTCAAGCCCAGGGTGGGGGTGGGTGGGGTTCAAGCTCTGTTGATAAGCAGGTGGCGGCGGCAGCAGCAGCCTCTGGAACCTACCAAAAGTTACAGGAAAGTTTTAGAAGCAGGGGTAATTCAGCAGGGATGATTCAGCATTTTTCTTCCCTTCACATGAGTTTGCTCTGAGATAAAGGCCTTTAATCTGCTAAAGTAACTTTCAAAGTCCCTACAAACATTTACTTACTTTGATCAAGTAAATACTGTCTGGAAGGAGCACCACCTATCATACAAATGGAATAATGTTCAGTGCAGGGGCAGGGGGGGAGAAACACATGCACTGGCCAAATTGTTCTGGCCACCGCCACATTTCTCCTCCCCACTGGTGCTTTTCTTCCTCTGCCTCGCCATGCTCTGAAGCAGCAGTATGAGCATAGAGCAGTGAGCGCAGCGAGGCAGGCGGGGAGGGGAAAATGCACTGGCGAGGGAAGCAGTGGCTTGTCGGGGGCTGGATTGCTGAGCTTCGTGGGCCGGATCTGGCTGGCAGTTTGACTCCCCAGAGCGAGATGCTTTCAAGTCACAAGAGGGATCAGCAATTGCTGCCTGAACAGTAGCCCTACTACTGAGCTAATGGCTCATCTGCCTGGTTTCCAAGTGCTTGGAAGGAAGTATGACAGCAAGGTACCGAGGAAGGGAGGAGCAGAGCAGCTGATCAAGAGAGAAATCATTGCCTTCCATGATTGGTCTCTTAGTTGGGAACTGCAATCTGGAGTCACTCTACCCTGCAGTCTATTCTGTATCTCACAAAAACTAACAGAGAAAGTACCCTGAAGTATTAACCTTGCTTTAACACACTCAAGTTCATTATAAAGTTGACATTTTGGTGTTATTACAGATATTCCCACGAGTGACTCCAAGTCATGTTTGGAAACACTTAACCTGCAGGTTTGATGCAACCTGACCAGCACATGCCTGGGGACCGTGTTTGTTCCCCCACACCCATGGCTGTGGATATAACTCTGGAGGTTATTTTATCGTTGAGAGGTTAAGTCTCGGTTTTAAGCAGCCTCAAGTGCAGAGGCTGTGGGGAGAGGTGTGTGAGTGTGTATATAAAAGTGCTTTCTGAGAAGCCCAGGACTTCTCAAACTGGGTCCCCAGATGCTGGACTCCAACTTCCATGGCGGGAGGCAAAGGTCACTGCATACAAGATCCCCTACAAAGTATTAGTTCTGCAGAAGAAACAGCATGCATCTTATATGTGACACACATACCAATTTTACTGCATGGATAAGCAAAGAAGAGGCCCATCATTAGCAGTAGACTCCTGCATTCATTCACAAGTGACGTGCAATCCCCACCAACACAGAGACCATCTCCACACAGTAAGTAAATTACATGGAAAGCATCCTGAAGTCAGGAAAGTGTGGGTATCCACAAGTGGAAAGCTCATTTCGTCACCGGGACTGAAAGCTGCTTTCATTCACTTGCACATACGCCCTTCTAGGCAATAGACCAGAGATTAGGACACAACTCGTAAATAGTTGCAAGGAGAACTCTCATGACATTAAGGATGAGACAGGAGACCCTCCCCGTTGTTATGGTTCAAGCTTGAACACACACAAACATCTCAAGTGCTTAGAGGTTTTACACTACAGACCTGAACTACCACTACTTGCCCTTTACACCTAATGGCGCAGCGGGGAAATGACTCAACCAGCAAGTCAGAGGCTGCCGGTTCGAATCCCCGCTGGTACGATTCCCAGACTATGGGAAACACCTCTATCAGGCAGCAGCAATATAGGAAGGTGCTAATGGCATCGTCTCACACTGTGCCGGAGAAGGCAATGAGAAACCAAAGACAACCACAGGGCTCTGTGGTCACCACAAGTTGACACTGACTTGATGGCACACTTTACTTGCCCCCTGCCTCACCTAAAGGGCAAGCGGTCAACCTTTGCGTAGGCTTCTCATGTCACAGTATCCGTCCCCTACATGTGGATCTAAATCTGTGAGGAATGAAATCTGCGTTATTTCCTAGACTGTGTGTGCTCACAGTGTATGTTCGTTTCATCAGCCCGGCAGAGGACCACTCACTTCAGATTAATTCCTGCACTTTCCGGGCAGATGTGCAGTTTGGCATCTGTGATGTAAGTTGAGGCGACTGTGCTGAGCTACGGATGGGATTTCCCGTAATTAATGACCCCAGCGACCCCAGGCATGTGCCACAGCGTGGGAGAAAGTCTGGCATCGGAATTCTCTGCCTGTCCTACATGCTCCGGCGGCAGCCCTCAAGAGGCAGTGGTTCTGAATGGGGTTTGGGCTGGAATTAGGGCTCTGCCCCCAGAGCCCCTATCCCAGAGAAGCAGGCAAGAGCACAGCAGCGCCCGGGGCCAGGATTTCGGTACATGAGGCAATCCAGGCTGAGAAGGAAGCAAGGCGGAAGCAGCAGGGCTTGAGAAATCCCCACCTTCATCTCCCCATGCCTTCTTTTGCAGAAGTCTCGCAGCCGCAAATGGGGGGCGCTGGCAGCCCCACCGCCTCGGGCACAGGAGGATGCGGCGGGGGGGCTGATGAGGCCTCTCATGATTCAGCAAGAGCGGCAGCCGGGCGGCGGGCAGGGCAGCCTCCCCCCGCGTCCCACCCACAATGCCCCACTCGCAGCCAAGGCGGCTGTGCCTGCCCGCACGTAGCGGCGGCGGCTGCTGCAAGGGTGAGTCAAGGGCACGCGAGCGGCGGGCTCCCGGCTCGGCCTCGGGGGTTCCGTTTCCATTTTTTGCGCAAAGGGGTTCCACGACTCGCCCAGGCGCGTCCATGATCCCGGAGCAAGGCTGGCCGCTGGCCCGAGGCTGCGGGCAGCACCGGGCACCCCTGACCCGGGCAGGGCGCCGCATGGCCGGGCCAGCGGAGGCTCCTTGCCCGGCGGCGGCCAACACGCACGTGCGCCCCTCAAGTGGGGCAGGCCTCGCGGCCCTTGCCAGCCGCGCCTAGCGAGCGCGCCGGGCCCAGGAGCCGCTCTGACGCGGGCGGGCAGCCGCGGCAGCGGCGCTTGCTGCACGCCGCCTCCCCGCCCCACCAGGCGGCGGGAGCCAGGCGCTCCTGCACGGCCCCCCCACCCCCCGGGAGGACGGGCTCGCCGCCGCCTGTGCGCCCGAGGAGGGAGCGGTGGGGCAGCCCTTGGGGCAGCGGGGGTGGGCCCGCCTCACCTGAACTTCTGGAAGCGGCCCGGGTCGGCCTCGAAGAGCTTCCGCAGCACCAGCCCGGAGGCGTGCGCCCGGTACCATTCGCTCAGCTTCTGGAAAGCGGCGTCGCTGGAGAGAGCCATGCTGGGCGGCCGAGGCGCTGCTGCTGCTGCTGGCTTGCAATGCGATATGCGATGCAGGCAACCCGGGAGGCGGAGGAGAAGGAGCGCCCCGCCCAGGCAGCCGCCTTTAAGCCGCCAGGCTCCGCCCTCTCCTTCGCCCGCCGCTGCCCAACCGAGCCCGCCCCTCGGCCGCGGCGGGGCTGGGCAGGCACCGCTCTGTGACCCAGCTCCAGCCCGAACACGAGGGCAGCAGGCAGCCGCCCTGCTGGGTCACCAGGCCCAAGGAAGCCCACCCCGTCCAGCCTCCGGCTTCCCACAGTGCCCCCAGAGGAGAAGCCCACAGGCAAGAGCTGAGGACAGGCACCCCCCCCCTCCCCTGCAGCTGCCGGGATTGAGAGGCATCTTGCCTCTTGAGGCTGGAGGCAGCCCATGGACGGCCCCCAGACAGTTAGCCAGGGGTAGACCCCTCCTGAATTTGTCCAAGCCCCTTTTAAAGCCATCCAAGCTTGTGGCAGGCACTCCTGTGTAAACGTCCTTGTAGGAGCATGACAGGGAAGGAACTGGATGACACCATCACAAACGACGCCATTGGGGTGTCCCGATGTGTCCCTACAACTGTACCCAATTTGGTTCATATTGGTCCAGGCATTTGGAAGTTGATGGCGGGGATAGACATACGGATGGACACACACACACACAGAATGCCAGGCATAAGCCTACTGGAAGGTAAAGGTAAAGTGTGCCGTTGAGTCTGTGTCGACTCCTGGCGCCCACAGAGCCCTGGGGTTGCCTTTGGTAGAATGCAGGAGGGGTTTCCCATTGCCTCCTCCCACGCAGTATGAGATGATGCCTTTCAGCATCTTCCTAGATCGCTGCTGCCTAATATAGGTGTTTCCCATAGTCTGGGAATCATGCCAGCGGGGATTCGAACCGGCAGCCTCTGGCTTGCTAATCAAGTCATTACTCCGCTGCACAATTCACTGGGTCAAGCCTACTGGAAACTAGGCTAAAAATGAATACTTATGATGATAATAAATGCCACCAAAGGACTTTGAGCCGGAGTGGTGCAGTGGTCAGTGTGCTGGACTAGACTGGGGAAATCCAAGCCCAATTCCCCATTCAGCCATGGTACTCACTGGCTGACTCTGGGACACTCACTTCACTCTCAACATAACCTTCCTCATGGGGCTGTTGGGAGGATAAATGGAACCATGTGCACCACTCTGGGCTTCTTGGGCCACACAGTACATGGGAAAGCAAACAAATCTATGTCAGCCACAGGCAAAGCAGAGACCAGCTACAGAACTGGAGAACAAATGCATTCTGAAGTTACAAGGGCAGCTCTGCCTGCCTATCCCAAAGATGCATACACAAGTAGAAAGATCACAGGTTTTTCCGTGATGCTTGCTGCAGCAGTTACAGAACCATCTCCTGGAACTCAGAGGACACTGTGGGGAGGAAAGATGTGTGGGGACACCCTCGCCCTACTCCATGCCTGCTGAACCGCTGGGTGCCCCTCTCGGCCCGCCTTGGGTGTCCATCCTAGCAAACAACAAATGTTCGTTTATAGAGATCACACCCTTAATTGTTGCCCAATTGACCGTCACCATAGAAGATAGGATAGTGTTACACCTCTCCTGAAGCGGCTGCACTAGTGGCCTATTTGCTTCCGGGTCCAAATCAGGTTCTTACCTTTAAAACCCTTCAGGGCTTAGCGCCTGTTTACCTCCAGGGCCTCCTCTCCCGGCCAGTCCTGTCCCATCTCCGGTTGCCCCTCTTTCAGTCTTAGAGAGGTCCACAGTACGAGGGCTTTTTCTGTTGCCCCTTCACTCTGGAATTCTCCCCCGCCCCCCAGATTCGGTCTGCCTCCTCCCTTTCAGCCTTTAAAACCTTATTGAAGACATTTCTTTTCCGCCAGCCATTTGCCCTTTACAATTTTATTTTTAATCTCGGATGCTATTCTTGTTTTGTACACGGCCCTGAGTCTGTGGATTGGGTGCTATATTATATCTTTAACTAACTAACCAACTAACCCCCAGTGGACATATTAATGTTACAGATACTAGTCTTTTAATTGTAAACCGCCCAGAGATGCAAGTTTTGGGCGGTATAGAAACATTTTAAATAAATAAAATAATAGTCATGATCCAGAGAAAAACCTGGTTAGCTCTCTGCACAGCAAATTGATTTTAAACATTATTTCCCTTCCAGTGTGTCCTCCCTCCAGTGGTGGCTGGTGGGGCAGAGCATAATAGCCAAACCCCACCTACAGTGGTTGGGGGTGGTGGGAGTTGTGGTCTCATCACATCTGGGGACTTGGGCTCGGGAGTCCCTGGTCTGCACTAACTGGCCGCAGCAGCAACTCTCCAGGGTCTCAGGGAAGGATCTTCTTGCCTGGAGTCAAGGACCCTCCTTGGCTCTGCTGCTCTGGAAGGAGCTCTCAGAATAGATGGACTGCTCTTGGCTGCTGGAGCGGAGCCTCTGGGCCAGTGACGCAAGTGTGCTGGCCTCTCTGGCCTAGTGTCCCCTGCTCTGACTGGCAGCAGCTTGCCAGTCATCCCAGGACCTGATGATGCCTGAGGGAGGCTCCTTGAATAGCAGGTCTTGGCAAGCAAGGCTGGCAGCTTCTGTCTGCAGCAAAGCGTGTCCTCCTGACCTCTGGATTATGAGCCCCCGATTCAGTGATTCCAGAGAGGGCAAGGAGGATACCGGCCCACCCAGCACAGTCTTGTCCCTGCCCCCCCCCCCCCGCCCCGCCAGCTAACTGGAGAAAGGGGAAGGGGCTTGTTGCTGACCAGCAGCCACTTACTTCTTTTCCTATCCTAACCTTCCCTCCGAAAAAGATGCCCCTCTGTCCTTGGAACAGCCCTCTGATTCAGGTTAGGCAAAGAACAGTGAGCTGCTCTCTCTCTAGAGAGGGAGGGGCGGGCGGGATATAAATGTAATAATACATTTAAAATAAAAATAAAGCGTTCTGTTGCTTGATGCAATATTCCACTTCAGCCAGCAGATGTCAGTGTGCAACCCTTTGTTCTGCCCATACACCCAACGCCTTGTATAGTAGGGCAAACCTCCCTCCTTTCCAGCTCCTTATTTCTCAATTCTCTCTCCTCCTCACATCGCAGTCCTGTTTGCCTAATGCAGGAGGAAGTTCTTGTTCTAGGTAAGGACTGTGTGGATTCTTTTTTTCTGCACCTAGTGCACCAAGGCTATGAAACGGAAAATATGCCATTCTGCAAATATTACGGCTTTGTTTATTGGAAAAACTTGTTCAAAGCCCATGCAAGCGAATGGGTTGCGGGGAGGGGGTGGTGGGTGGCCTTGAGGACCCTAGGCCTAACTTTTCTTTTTTTTAATTTTAAAGTGGAGTATTTATATGCTGCTTTTCCATAAAAGGTGCTTGCACCCATTGGTATCACTAGAGCTGCACAAGAACAGGGAGACCTCCAAGCCTACTGGGCCCATCCCTGCATGGACTAGACTCTGCGGCCCACATTGTCCCTGTTGGGTGGAGAAGAGGAACAAGAAGCAGGCAGATCTCTAGGCTTGAGATGCCTCCAGTGAATTCACCCACCGAGGCCTCCAAGTGGCCTCAGCCTCAAGGATTTTTGGAAATGTGCTCCTGCACTAAGGCTCCCTGCAGAACATATGAGGTGCACATATCACTGGGGCAGCTTGTCTGGCCTGTGGTGACTGCCCAGGCCCTGCTCTCTGGAGGGGTCCTGGGGACTTGTGGCTGTTATTCAAATTAGCTGGAAGGGGACCCCATACTCTGGGGTGTGGCTGGGTAATTTTGGGACCTGGACCTAGTCGGCTCCCCACTGCAAAATAAGCAACCTTTGTTTATTTTATTATTTGTGTGTGTGTGTTCGTACACACCCACCCACAAACCCAAGTCCCATGGTTTTCACACAGTGTTCTTGACAAAACCCACTGTGGAACATATTAGTGCTCCTATAAAACACACACACCCCATGATTGCACAGCGCAATCATACAATCCAAACCTGTCTAGGGTGAGGGGCAGCAGAAAAGGCCAGGACAACTCGGGGGACAGGAGCAGGCAGAAGCCGGTCAGCTCAGGCTGCAGTGGTGGGCACGCACACTGCGCAGGGCTCCCCCCCCGCCCACTGGCACCGCTCAGCCTGTGCCCGCCTGCTGCCTGGAAGAGCTAGGGGCTGCCAGCCAGGCAGAGAGGCAGCACTGCCCACTCCCAGCACCCTGCCTCACCCAGTGCCCACCGGCCCCACAGATGATCTTTGGGAGGGGGGGCACTGTTCCCTTGAACAGGGATTCCCAATTGTGGCTAACTGCAACTCCCAGCATCCCCAGCCAAAGGCCACTGCAGCGGGGGATGCTGGGGGTTGTAGTCAACAACATCTGGGAATCCCTGTTCAAGGGAACATGGGTGTGTGTGGGGGGGGGCAAGCAGAAGCCTGCCTGCGTGTGCCAGGAGAGCCTCTCCCACTGGCGAGTGCCGGACTGCCAGCACGGAGGCATCTCTGGGGACACTCCCACTGGGGGCCTCAGGAGTATTGCTGTGGGGGCCTGACAGCGGGGCCCGCACGCACGGACTTGGGGCCCAAGTGGGGTGGGGCTGGGTGGGAGTGGGGCCACTGCCCATGCTGGCTGATTTGCCCTGAGCCCCACACCCTGCCTGCACTCTCTAGGGATGGCCCTGCGACCTTGATGAGCAAAGGGGCCACAAGTCCGGAACGCCAGCTCCCGAGTGAGTGCCACTAGCTAGTGCAACAGCCTCATGCTTAGTGCAGCGATGGGAGTCGGGATGTCAGCCATTGATTCATTTTTACATTTCTGTCCCGCTCTTCCTCCAAGGAGCCCAGAGCCATGTACATGGTTATGTTTATCCTTGCAACAACCCTGTGAGGTAGGCTAGGCTGAGAGAGAAGCAACTGGCCCAGAGTCACCCAGCGAGTTTCATGGCTGAATGGGGATTCGAACTCGGCTCTCCCCGGTCCTAGTCCAATACTCTAACCACTACACCACGCCGGCTCTCACTTGCAATGGCATAATGCTTGGCGAAGGTGAAGGCTGCACCATGTGGTGGCTTGGCAGAGGTCTGAGATGCCCCCTGTTAATGCTGCTACACTCTTTGTGAGATGTGTCCAGATCAGGGTCTGTACCAGGTAGAGCAGCTCTGCCAGTTTGATGCTGGAAGAGAGGAGAGCTGGTCTTCTGGTAGCCAGCATGACTTGTCCCCTGTGCTAAGCAGGGTCTGCCCTGGTTGCATTTGAAAGGGAGACTAGAAGTATGAGCAGCACTGGAAGAGATTCCCCTCAGGGGATGGAGCCGCTCTGGAAAGAGCAGAAGGTCCCAAGTTCCCTCCCTGGCAGCATCTTCAAGAGAGGGCTGAGAGAGATTCCTGCCTGCAACCTTGGAGAAACCACTGCCAGTCTGTGAAGACAGTACTGAGCTAGATGGACCAAGGGTCTGACTCAGTAGATGGCAGCTTCCTATGTTCCTAAGAGACCCCTGGAAGAGATGCTGGGAGGCCTTTATGGGGGCCAGAGGAGCACAGGAAGAGGCAGCTGGTAAGGCTGTTCACATGATTAGAATTGTCCCACCCGAGTTTGGGAGCTGTGTGTGCTTCTGCTTTGTGATTGTGTGTGAGGGAAACAATGAGGTTGGAGTGGGAAGAAAGAATTGTCTGGGAGAGAGGAGCTAGGCTGGAGAGCACTCCCTCCTGCCTTGGGAAAGTGCTGGGTAGGAGAACACCATTTGACTCAGCAACTCTCTCCCAGACAATCACATCCCTTCCTCCCCCTATGGCCTTGCTGTTCCCCTCGCACACCATCACAAAACAGGAGTGTGTGCAGCCCCCAAACTAAGGTAGGGCAATGGTCCTACTCTAATTATCATTGTGTGATCAGCCTTGGTATGTCAAAAGGAGGCCGTCCTGGGGGACACCCCCCGCCCCCCGTTTAGAGAGTATAGTGCTCACCTGTCCGCTGAGGTTGGTGAAGGAAAGCACACAGGGAGGCAGATGTCCTGTGTGACACATGGAAGGCGGAGGTGACCTTCGGAAGGAAGGAAATGTTGGGTCGTCATCGGAGGCTGAGCCTGTCCTGGTGAAAATCTAGGAAGGAAAGGTCAGACCGTAGAGTTTGTCAACACACTGGGCAGAGGCAGTGGCAAGAAGGAAGGAAACCTCACGGGGAGGAGTCGGAGGTCGTGGGAAGTGAGCTGTTCCATTTGGATATAAGCCACACCCATAGGGGAGGTAGGTCCAAAGAGGGCCCAAGTTTTTGGACTGGCGGCTACACGTGAGGGTGGTCATTAAAGAAGCACTTAGTCAGAGGTCAGGAAAAGAGGGGCCTTGATGGCAACCGTTAGTGGGATGCTGAAAGAGAAACTCAGTGAACCCTAAGAAGAGAGGAAAGACCGAGTCCCAGGTCCTCCAGGGACAGATGGGAGGGGAGGATCACTGCAGCGGGGGCTTGGGACCGTGGGTCATCGCAAAGAAAGAGAACATCCAGAATACTGGCAGGCATATGAGTGGCTGGCTTCCGGCATTTCAGCAGGATCCTTTGGAGGTCCCATGGGACTAAACTGTTCCCACAACACTAAACTATTTAGGATAGTGAAATCCACAACAGATTGTGAGGAGCTGCAAAAAGATCTCTCCAAACTGGGTGAGTGGGTGACAAAATGGCAAATGTGGTTCAGTGTAAGCAAATGTAAAGTGATGCATATTGGGGCAAAAAAACCCAAACTTCACATGTACGCTGATGGGATATGAGCTGTCAGGGACTAACCAGGAGAAAGATCTTGGGGTTGTGGTGGACAGCTTGTTTAAAGTGCAGACTCAATGCACGGCCGCTGTGAAAAAGGCAAATTCCATGCCAATGATCATTAGGAAGGGGACTGGAAATAAAAATGCTAATACTAGAATGTTCTTATACAAATCTATGGTGTGGCCACATCTGGAGTACTGCATACAATACTGGTCACCACATCTAAAAAAGACATTGTAGAACTGGAAAAGGTGCAGAAGAGGGCAACCAAGATGTTCAGGGGCCTGGAGCAGCTTCCTTATGAGATAAGGCTACAACATCAGGAGCTCTTTACTTTGGAAAAGAGGCGACTAAGGGGAGACATTACCTATATCGGGAAGCAGCAATACAGGAAGGTGCTGAAAGGCATCATCTCACACTGCATGGGAGGAGGGAATGGTAAACCCATCCCGTATTCTACCAAAGACAACCACAGGGTTTTGTGGTCGCCAGGAGTTGACATTGACTCAATGGCACACTTTACATGATCGAGGTGTGTGAAATTATGCATGGAGTGGAGAGGGTAGACAGAGAGAAATTTCTCTCCCTCTCTCACAACACTAGAACTAGGGGTCATCCCATGAAACACAGCGCATAATTAATCCGTGGAATTCTTTGCCATGGGATGTGGTGATGGCCACTAGCTCGGATGGCTTTAAAAGGAGCTTAGACAAATTCACGGAGGACAGGTCTATAAATGGCTAGTAGTCCAGTGGCCATAGGCCACCTCTAGCCTCAGAGGCACGATGCCTCTCAATACCAGTTGCAGGGGAGAAACAGCAGCAGGAGAGAGCGCAGGCACGTACCTCTTGCCTGTGGGCTCCCCAGTGGCATCTTCTGGGCCACTGTGTGAAACAGGGTGCTGGACTAGATGGGCTTCCTTGGGCTTGATCCAGCAGGGCTGTTCTTATGTTCTGAAAGTCAGTCAGGGAAGGATCCTCCATGCCACGAGGGTGTAAATCTGGGTGAAAGTCCTCTCGCTTGTCCCTGGAGAGAAGTTGTGCAACTTTGAGCAGGTAAATGTGTTCATCTTGGAAGAGGTGAAGAAGTGTGGTGAGCAAATACACAACTCTACAGGGTGTGGCCACCAATGCCTACCTGTTCCAGTCATGCTCCAAAAAGCTCTGAGACCACAGCTGGGTTGTTATAAATAGACCATTTCTTAGTCACCCAAGCAAAGCATTCCCAGTGCACAGACTTCTCCAGCAGTTCAAAAGTCATGCAAATTACTTTGCCAGACTTCAGGTTGCAAGCGGCATTTCTGTGGTTTTGCAAGCAGCAGCTTCCTTTTTGTTAATGGTTTCATGATGGAAACAGGCAACAATGAGATCCTCGACGTCTGAATCATCAGGTTTTCCCAAGAAACAACATAATACATGTGCTTAAGACATTGTTTTCCGGTAATAAAAATACTTACTCAGATGGCTCGCTTGGTCTGCAGCTGGCGACAGTGCAGGGCTTGTATGTCTCCTGATCTGGCTCACGTGGGAAACCAAGTCCAGCTCTGTCCTTTGGGCACAATCCACTAAGCATGGCTGCTGTGCAAGCCCCTCAGAGACGGCCACAGAGAATGTGCAGGAGCGGAGCTTAGTGGGCAGCACCCAGTTATCCTGGGTGTTATCCTTTATGAAGCCTGCCGTGCTTTACGAAGCCTGCCATTTCCAGCAATGCCCACCAAATATCAAATTAACCTGCCTATGCAGGCAGGCTCTATAGGTCCTTCCATACGTGCACACGAAATGGGCTCAGGGCATCCTTCTAGCATGTCGGAGTTGTCTGGCACCTGAAAGACTGACAAGTTATCGTGGCATAAGCTTTTGCAGACTGCAGTCCATTTTATCAGACGTATAAAGTGCTATCCTCAGTTAGGAGGTAATATACACAGACGAGTGTATAAAACCTGTCAGGTGGGGTACAGATCTTTTTAGTAAATTAAATAAAAAGCACTTCAAGTCCGTTCAATGTCATGGTCTCATAAGACTCCTGTTTATGCTGCAACAAAAAAGGGTCCAGCTGGATCAGAGTCAAGGTGCGTTTCATTGAGCATCCTTTTCTATACTCCTCGTTTCCCCTTCCCACACACTGTTTATTTAAGAACATAAGAACAGCCCTGCTGGATCAGGCCCAAGGAGGCCCATCTAGTCCAGCATCCTGTTTCACACAGTGGCCCACCAGATGCTGCTGGAAGCCTACAGGCAGGAGGTGAGGGCATGCCCTCCCTCCTGCTGTTATGCCCCTGCAACTGGTACTCAGAGGCATCCTGCCTTTGAGGCTGGAGGTGGCCCACAGCCCTCCGACTAGTCGCTGTTGATAGACCTCTCCTCCATGAAGTTATCCAAATGTCTCTTAAAGCCCTCCAAACTAGTAGCCAACACTACATCTTGTGGCAGAGAATTCCACAAGTTGATTATGCGTTGTGTGAAAAAGTAGTTCCATTTGTTGGACCTACATTTATTGGCAACCAATTTCATGGGATGACTCCTGATTCTAGTGTTATGTGTGTGAGAGAGAAATTTCTCTTTATGCACTTCCTCTACACCATGTATGATTATATAGACCTGTATCATGTCTCCCCGCAGTGGTCTTTTTTCTAAACTAAAAAGCCCCAGATGTTGTATCCTTGCCTCATAAGGAAGCTGCTCTAAGCCCCTGATCATCTTGGTTGCCCCTCCTCCTTTTGGGTATACAATCTAACTGGGCTTCTAGTATTGTGGTTTTGAGTAAACTCCATGCATTCAGATGCGAAGTGACTATTTCCCCCTTTCAGCTTTCTTTTCACCATACTCCTTATTTTGGAGAAGTTCCTCTTCTGAAATTCAAAGTGTCTGTGTTAGACTTGCTTGTTGATTCTCTCCCCACATGTATGCTGAATTTGATTGCACTATTTCTTCAGTGCTGATTCATAATATAATTAAGGACCACAGAAGGGCCCTGCTGGGTTGGGTCCAAAGGTCTATCTAGTCTAGCATCCTGTTTCCTACAGTGGCCAGCCAGATGTTTCTGAAGCAGGACATATAGGCAACCAGCCTTCTCCCACTGTTTCTGCCCAACAATTGGTATTCAGAGGCATCCTGCCCTGGAACCTAGAAGCAGACTAAGATGACTATTCCTTTGAACTTCATGCATGAGACCTTCCCAAAAATTCTCACTTATCTGACCACCTTTGAGACCTCAAGATGGCTTACAATCAGTCAAAAGAGTACCATGAAATTCAGGATAAAGCCAATCCAAGTGGTAGAACATAAGGTTGCCAACTTCTTGCCTTTTATCCCTTTTCCTCGTTTTTATGCCTTTTATACCTTTATGTCTTATATGCCTTTTTATATTATTATATGCCCCTTTATGCATTTAAATGATTTTTAATGTTTCCTTAGGACTTTTAACGTATCATATGCAATATATTTTGCACCGTGTAATCACCCCCTGTATTTTATGCTGCTCTGTGACCATAATCAAGATGATTGATTGGTTGCCAAATTCAGCTGAACCTATTGTTGGAGATTGGTCTTCCCCACTATTATTCATTATACCAAGCCATTAAAACCCCCAGGATTGTTTTCAAGAGTCATCTGGAGTTTATGTCGATACCTGAAGGGCTCCAGGCCAATCCCAGAAGTGTGGCAACCATAATTGATGGGTTCAGATGTCATGATCAGTCTTGGCTTATTGGAACCTGGACAGGAAGTAGAGGCTCATGCTGGGATGGAGGGGAAGTGCGTGCTCCCTGGGGCTGTGGATGCTCACGCTAACCTCAGGTACCGCTGTGTTATGCATGGAGCTGCCAATAGACAGACAGGCAGAGATATGCCTGTGGCCAGGAGACTGGGTAGCAGTCCAGCTCGGAGTGTGATGTGGGATTTTGGCTTTCCACCCATCACCCTAACCTCAAATGTTTCCCTCCAGTAAAATTACTTGCTGATCAGGGAAATACTTGATGGACAGTTGCTATTCATCCCCCTGGCATACAAGTGAAGATCAGCAGCTTTTTTTGTCTAGCAACAAATTACTTAAAGCTACTTATCTGAAATGGGATGTTAGCTGTCCAGGACAGCAGAACAATAGGACTTTTCCTGTCCTGATGGCTGGAAAAGATTATTTGTGACATTATTTTTAAAAGATCTGCTGGCTGGTGAGTAAACGCCAGCAGCATGGCTCAGCGATAGTGAGTGAGGCTTCAGTTCACTGGATCAGTCTTTCCCAAACAGCGCGGCAAGAAATCAAGGAATTCAGCCACTAAAGGCTCCATCCATGGAACAGGCCCACTGTTCTTTCTCTTTGCGATGTACTGCTCTGGGGACTCTTTTGGGGACTAGGCACTCCTACATCAGATGTGCTTGGATCATTCATTCTGGTACTCAATGCAGAGAGGCAGCAGAATTACCCACCCCCAGGAGACATCTGAGGCTCTGCATCTGCAGTGTCTAACTTGGCCTTGATGGCTGTCTGCTCCTCACAATTCTCTCCCTTCAACTAAGTCTCCCGGAGCTCAGACCCTTGAGGCTGAGCTGGGAGCTGAGGGTGGTGGTGCCTGATCAGGTGAAGCCACTTGGGGCAAAAGATGGGGCAGACTCTGGGGCAGCAGGGTTTGTTGGTGGGGGGAGACAAATTGAACAAGTGGCTGTGGGGCAGACAAATGTCTCGGGGTACCTGAGGGTGAAGGGTCCCACCAGCT
The DNA here is from genome assembly GCF_027244095.1 of Hemicordylus capensis. Classification (NCBI taxonomy): domain Eukaryota; kingdom Metazoa; phylum Chordata; class Lepidosauria; order Squamata; family Cordylidae; genus Hemicordylus; species Hemicordylus capensis. Next base: position 1,871,031 of record NC_069665.1, read on the forward strand.
AAAGGACAGCTTGCTCTTGCCTCTCCGAAGAAGAAGGTTGGGGGAGGCAGGGGTCCATCTCCACTTTTAGCCCCAGGGCCCACACACCAACCTTCTTATACTGTGCTCTGGTGGCACCACATCAAGGGGGCAGCCAATCAGGGGCTGGAGCATCTTCCTAACACAGAGAAGCTACAGCACCTGAGGCTTTTTAGTTTAGAGAAAAGGGTGACAAAGGGGAGACAAGTTATTAGTCGAGGCTTATAAAAACTCACCTGTCCTTACTTGCTTCCCTCCTTGTGCTTCTTTCTCTGGACGCTCTCATACCCTGACTGGCTACTTTGCCTTTTAATTAGAGATGTGAAAATCTGGGGGAAAGGGAAAGGGGGGGGGGGAGAATACAAGTTTTTTCCAATTCCCCCCAGTAAAAAATGTTTTTTCCCTCCCCCCTGCCACCGGCCTTCGCATCTCTACTTTTAATTACTCCTTTTCTGCCCTTTCCTTCCCATACATCTTTCCTTTCTTCAGTTTTGGCCCACAAGAACACAAGAAGAGATTGGGCCCATTCTCAGGACCAAAAGCTGGCTAAGAGGAGGGGCGTCCAGCCTCAGACTCCGAGTCCTGTGTGTACTCCCAAGGAGCACTCACGTGTTGGCAAAAACTGAGTGAGTAGGCGAGGGGAGTGACGGTGTGCTAGTCGCTCTCTGGGTAGGGCAGTGCATGATATGTGCTTTTAGGAACATAGGAAGCTGCCATCTACTGAGTCAGAGCATTGGGCCATCCAGCTCAGTATTGTCTACACAGACTGGCAGCGGCTTCCCCAAGGTGACAGGCAGGAATCTCTCTCAGGCGTATCCTGGAGATCCTGCCAGGGAGGGAACTTGGAACCTTCTGCTCTTCCCAGAGCGGCTCTGGGGAATCCCCTCAAGGGAATATCTTCCAGTGCAAATACTTCTAGTCTCCCTTTCATATGCAACCAGGGCAGACCCTGCTTAGCTTAAGGGGACAAGTCATGCTTCCTACCACAAGAACAGCCCTCTTCTCCTCCTCCTTTGATACAGCGCTGGGCATACACCATGGAGGCTGGCCTGGCTGCCACCCTCCCATCCAGATGATGGCTAGCACCTGCTCATTTTCTCCTTCTCCTACCTTGATGGCTGCTGACACCCGGCTGTTTCTTCTTTGGAACATGCATGGGGCTTGGAGCTTGGCTGGACACTCCTACAACTCAGCTTTTGGTTGTGAGGACGAGCCTTGTGTCTGGTGGATCAGACCACACAGGTCCTTCTGGTCAGTATCTGGTTTCCCACAGTGAATAACCAGATGGCTCTGGAAAGCCCCAAAGTGAGACAAAGAGGCAAACTGCCCAGTCCCACTATTTCTGCCCCGTCACTTCTTTCTAGTCACATCCGAAAGGGGCTGGCACACCCAAGATGTTTGCTGCATGAAAAAGCATTGTTGGTGGTGCTGATTCTGTGAAAGCTCTATCCATGGCATTAGACTATGGCAGCCACACTGCAGGTCATCAAGGGATGAACATGCACATGTGAACCAGTCTTTATTATTAGTATTGATGATGATGATGATTAGGGCTAGTACATTTAGGCTGCAATCCTAAGCACCCATACTAGGAAGTAAAGCATAACTGAGCTCTGTGGGATTTACTCCCAAGTAAATATACTTAGAGATGCACTTAGACAATTAATCAATTAGACAATTAATCAATTGCATTAATGAATGGGACACCTTTTGATAGATTTATAAGTTCTGTCCGCCATTAACGGCAGCTTTTTAAAAAGTCTGCTGTTTTAAAAAAATAACTTCTAAAAATTGTGGCCCACCTGTACCATTTTATACGAGGCATTCCCTTGTGTATACAAAAAAGGGGAATACCTCTTTCAATCTACTTCTATAAGCTCTTAAAACATACTTATTAATATTGTATTAATAACTATTTAACTGATTTACATTATTTTCATAACATAAAACATCAAAAATACATAGATCATACAAAATGCGCAACTCAAAAGTCTGTTTGAAACCTAGCCACTTCCTCTCTTGCTCATTCTTAAAAACAAGATAGCAAAAATAAATATAGAGCTGCTCTTCTTACAGATGCCATACAAACATATAGTTTTTTACTCATTTGGTTTCCCTCAAACCAAATGTTTTTCTTACAAGAATGTAATTACCGGCCAACCATCCTTCCATAAATTGATTGCCACAGTTAACGGAGCAGCTGGTTATATTAACCAAAAGGCTTAATATAATTAATCTAACTGAGGGTTCTGCTGCATGTTTCAGCCTGAAGAATAAGAATTAATAAAGAGTTGTTAACATGGGTAGGGTTATCCCTTGATGACCTGTACCTGACTCATCTAAAATAAGTAAAAGGTAAATTACTGCCCCTTCAATAGTATTACTTGATTCATATGTAAACTCGTGCACTTTTAAATTATGAACCACTTAATTAACTAAAATGCACATGATCAATTGGCTGTGACTTCAGGCTGCTGACAGCTGAGCTCAATAAAATCCCCACTCAGCCACGAAACTCACAGGGTGCCCTTGGGCCAGCCACCCTCTTCCAGCCTGGCCTACCTCACAGGGGCGTTATGAGGATAAAATGGGGGAGGGACCATCTAAACCTTCCTGAGTTTATTGGAAAGATGGCAGGATATAACATAGTACATTATTCCCTCTACTATTAATTACATAGTAGTAAATTAATAATAATAATAATAATAATAATAATAGGATGATTAGAGAATAAAGGGTATAATAAACCATATGTTTAAATAGCAATAAAATTAAATAATATAATATATGAAAGAATAATGCTGTACCTAAATACATCATAACACTGAAGGGTTCTCAAACTTGGGTCCCCAGCAGTCTTACCTCTAACAGGGAGGAGCCCCAGATGTTGTGAACTACAATTCTCAGAATCCACAGCCAAAGGCCGCTGCAGCTGGGGATGCCGGGAGTTGTAGTCTACGGCATCTGGGGATCCCCGTTAGAGGCAAGACTGCTGGTCCCCAAATCATCAAGCCCACCCGTCACCCTCCCGTATGTCAGAACCACACCGACATCGACATCATCATCATCATCAAGCCCATCTTTATGATTCTGTTCTTATCAATCTTATCAATCAATCGGACCAGGTACCGTGGTGAGGGGAAGGAGGGAGCACCCCCCGCCCCGCGCCCCACTCAGGGTCCCTCCCGGCGACCCCCGGGGCCTCCCCGCCCCGCCCCTGCCTGGCCCCGCCCCTGCATCACGTCGCTCCCGCTCAGGCCCCGCCCCCACAGGCCCTTCCTCTCGGCGCCCGGCTGAGGAGCCGCCGCCGCTGCCGCTTTTGGCGTTTCCGGAGTGCAGAAGCCGCCAAGCAGAGACGGAGCGGGCCGCCCCGGGCAGGTGAGAGCCAGGCCGCAGCGCGAGGCGCCTCCGAGTCGGTCCACCCGCCCTTCCTGCGGGGCGGCGGGAGCGGGGGCTGCGCGCGCCGAAGACCCTCCCTGTGAGGGGGGCGTCTGTGTGTGTGTGTGTGGGGGGGGCACTCTCATCCGCCTTCCCCCCCAGGCCTGCGGGGGGGGGAAGAGGGTGCCACAGCCGAACGCCCCCCCCGGGAGCGAAGGGGCGCCACCACCACAGCCCCACACGAGCGAGCGCCCCTCCCCGCCCGGTCCCCTTCTCCCCCCCCCAGAAAACGCACCTCGGGAATTTTGAGGGGGTGTGTTTGCTGCTGGTGGTGGTGCCCCCCCAGCGCCCCCTCTTCCTCCCCCATCCCCTCTCTTCGGTGGGCCAGTGCCGAGCGGGGCTGGGCCGGACTGCGCCTGCGCGAATTCCGATGCCTCTCTTCCTGCGAAAGGGACCCAGCCCTGCCCAGGGCTCGGGGTGGGGGGAGGGGGTCCCCCCCGCGCTGCCCCCCAGCAGAACCTGGCCCCACAGGCCCCACTGCCGGAGGAGGAGGGAGGCAGGCAGGGAGGAAGGAAGGAAGGAAGAGGGGCGGCGGCGGCGGCTCCTCTCAGGGCACACCGGCCCCTGTGCTCCTCCCCTGGGCGAGGGGCAGCAGCAGCGCGGGCCGCCGGGGGTCCCCTTGCGCGCTTAGGGGGCTTCCTCCTCCTCCGGGCCCCCTGCTGCTGCTTCCCAGCCTCTCCTGCTAGGGTGCCCCCGCCCCACTGCTCGCAAGCGGATGTGTCCCTGGGTCGTCGCCTTCTCCAGTGCTGGGTGGGTTTCCAGGGACAGCTCCGAAATGTGTGTACTCAAGGCTCGTTAGTTCGATCCAGGCGAAGTGCAACGTGTGGACAGGCCTTGGAGGGGTTAGGGTCATGTCGAGGCTGGGGGAGGCGTTTGTTTGTTTGTTCATCGTGTTTTTATACCGCCCGATGTGTACATCTCTAGGCTTTGCCCTCCGTGCTTGCTGTCCTGCCTTATCGGCGTCTTGATGAACCCTCTTCACCCGAAGTCTCCTATCTCAGTAATGCACTTGGAACATGGCGATGGGGCCTGAGTTTTGTTTAATGGGCGAAATCGTCTTTTGCTTCCCTACGAAGATAAGGGACAAAAGTGTTTTTGTTGCACTTTGCTTTTTTAAAAGAAGTCCACTTAAAATAGAGGGGCAGTATTTATAAAAGCAGCCACCTAATGGCGCAGTGGGAAATGACTAGCAGGCCAGAGGTTGCTGGTACAATCCCCGCTGGTTTGTTTCCCAGACTATGGGAAACACTTATATCAGGCAGCAGTATGAATACAGGAGGAGTTTACCATTGCCTTCTTCCTCACAGTAGGAGATGATGCCTTTCAGCATCTTCCTATATCACTGCTGCCCAGTATAGGTGTTTCCCATAGCCTGGGAAACATACCAGTGGGGATTTGAACCAGCAACCTCTTGCTGCCTAGGCAAGTTACTTCTCCACTGCACCATTATGTGGCTGGGAATGTTCTGTGTGTGTGCAATCCCCGCAAAACAACAGCAACAAAACACCAACCAACAAAAACTGGTCTAGGAATATTGCTTAGGGCTCATTGTTTTTTTAAATCTGTTTAGGTAATACTATGACATTAACATTTTTTAAAATATTGTCATTTTTTATTCAGAGTGTAGAATTCTGTGGGAATTACAATTAATAGCCAAAGTAGGGTATTAATTACACCAAATATACTAAGGTTTAAAGTTCTAGTAAATTCTTATTGCAAACTAACCACATGTTCTGTGTATTTCAACAAAAACACATGAATTTGTGAGGCATGCATACTGAGAGAGCAGTTTGCTCACCACTGTCCTTCCTTCAGTGCTGTGTGTTGCCTGCTGTGTGCATGTGTTCAGCTCTCAGGCTGTCTTGTTTCTGTAACCTTTCTGCTTGCACAATATGTTTTTTCCTGATCTTATCTCTGCTTTAATGGTTATTAGCTTGCTTTTTCTGCAAGTGTACAAACATATATGTGCTCTGCAAGACTGTTGTAGAGTTCTGCTCTTTCTGTGGTGGTTCACTCTTCTGATAAAGCAGAGTATCCTGTAATATAGAAATGAAGACTCATAGCTTGATCTGCAGGATATATATGCTGTTGAGATGGGGTGTACGAACAGCTGTGCCAGAGCATTTTGCTAAACCAGCCTGTTATGCCAATCATAACATCAGAAGGTACATTTACAACAATATCAAGATAGGAATTGTGGTACCAAGTTGCTAATTTGAGGAAATTGTCTTAAGGCCAGTGTGATATGACTTGAAGTTGTGATTTGGGAATGAACACAGTGAGTGGTCTTGGACAAGAGTAGATATAGTATTTCTGTTTCAGTGTTCTCCCCATTTGTTTAAGTAGGTGGAATGATATTTGAAACTGCATTTAAAGTTGAGCACCTAAAATGTTTACATGAGGCTTTATTATCTATTCAAGGAATTAATTTCATATCATATGACACTTGTATTTCACCTCTCAAAAACATGCTGGATCTAGTTGGTTGGGCTCAACAGAGTGTAACTTAAGATCTGATCTGCCATGGTCAGGGTCCAGATAGATATGTCCTAGAGTTGCAAGTGATTTCTTAATTTTTGATGCCTGCACATCACATTTTAGGCTTGAAAAAACATCTTTATAATTTTAGTTGAAAAACAAAAATGGTAGGTAAGTCAGAGAGGTGGCATTTGGTGGCTGCATGAAAATGACCTTTCACATGACAGTGCCCTAGGAGATCCACCATTAATGATGGCTTGTGCTCTATTAAGACTGGGTTGGTCTTCTCAGGTGATGGTCTGGCCTCCTTACCCAGCAGGCAGTGGATGCAGAACCCTTCCAGTTCCTTCCCTGTCTTGTTCCTGCCACTAGCTTGGATGGCTTTAAAAGAGACTTATATAAATTCATGGAAGACAGGTCTATCAATGACTACTAGTCTGGTGTCAATACAGACCTCTAGCCTCAGAGGCAAGATGCCTCTAAATCCCAGTTGTAGGGGAGCAGCAGCAAGAGATATGGCATGCCCTCACCTCTTGCCCATGGGCTTCTCAGAGGCATCTGGTGGGCCACAGGATGCTGGACTAGATAGGCCATGGGCTTGATCCAGCAGGGCTGTTCTCTCACAAGAGCTTTTAACAGACGGTTTCCCCCCTTACGTTTGAGGCTTGTATCAGGCCTTGACAATTTTCCTTTGGATCTAGGATGTAGTCCAAAAATTTAGGAGCAGGCAGTGAACACTTGACAAAATTATCAGATGTAGTGACAGACATGTACGAGGAGAGGGTAGATGGGGTTCTTTGTCCCTTTTAAAAGTAACATATTTAGAACAGGGTCGCCTGGGACAAATAAAGATTGCTTTGACTATCCTAGTCTAGGTGCCACAGTTAAATTTACAGGCACCTTCGCTCCCTGGTGCCTGGGATTTGTCAAGAAACTTTATTTTTATATTGATTGATTGAGTGCTGTCAAGTCGGTGTTGACTCTGAGCAGCCACATAGATAGACCACTTCTCAAGGGACCTTGATCTTTGCATAATGTGTCTGAAATATGATAGTTTGAGCCTGGTCATTTGTTCCTTGAGTGAAAATCCTGGATCGATCTGTTCTATGATCCATTTGTTTGTTTTCCTGGCTGTCTATGGTATCCTCAAGAGTCTTCTCCAGACTCCAGCACTAGAGTTCAAAAGTGTTAATACTTTTTCTATCTTGCTGCTTCAAAGTCTAGCTTTCTCATCCATAGAATGTGAAACTTACATCCTACATTCATTGTAGGTATAGACATGCCACAGCATCTAAATATCCTTTCCAAGGCCTTCATTGCAACCCTACCCAGTGCTAATCTGCGGCTTGACTGCTGGATCCTTTACTGTTGATGGTTGATCCTAAAAGGCAGAAGCAATCCACCACTTCAATGTCTTCATTGTCAATTCTGAGGCTGGTTGCTGTAAGGTAAAGTGTGCCGTCAAGTTGATTTTGACTTATGGCACCCACAGAGCCCTGTGGTTTCTTTTTCCCACCGACAGGAGGGGTTTATCATTGACTCCTCCCGCGCAGTGTGAGATGATGCCTTTCAGCATCTTCCTATATTGCTGCTGCCCGATATAGTACCAGCATGGATTTGAACCGGCAACTACCTATTGTCATTAGTTTAGTCTTTACAGTTTGCTCTACAGTGGTTTAACATTCCATACCAAATAATTTGGTCGATTAGTTTGGAACCATGCAAAGTTGAATGCCAGAGTTAGTTTTCCGAATCAGTGTTGTACTCATGCACCACATAATTGTCTACAGATGTCCTGGCATATACTGGAAATAGGAGACAATCTTGCTCCTGATGGCAGTAATCTTAGTTTAAAACATTATTGGGGTGTGTGTGTTGCTTCTTGCTCTCCATTTAGATCATTGGGCAACTTTTAATATTGTAACATGCTTGGTTTCCACTGTAGAAGGCTAACTCTCAAAAAAGTTACACTTCATATGCATTGCTTCTTATTAACATTTGGAATTGATTGAAACTTTTAAAAGCAATTGCATGGAAGCAGTGTGGGATGGCTGCATTGTGGCAGTATTCATGAAATTGTTTTGAAGTTTGTCTCTGAGCTCCAAGTGTTCACTTGCTGTTCAAAACAGTTAGTAGATGCATTCCCCCCCCATGGCAAAAAATACAGATGTAGATAATAGGATCCATTGTGACCTTTCCTTTCCATCGCTTAACTCATTAGAATGATTCATGCCTTTGTCTTTACATACAGCTGCAACTTGAATCAGTGATTCTTCTATCAACTGGATATTGAAGTATTCTGGGCTGGAAGAGCTGTTCAAATAGTCAGTCCCCTAAACATGTTACTCCCTCTGATAGGTTGGGTCCAGCTTAGATGGAAAAAAGGAAGGGCAAAATACTTAAGGCCCTGTTGCTGTCCTACTTCCGTTCATTGAATGACATGTACAGTTTGAAGGAGTTCTGTGCAGGATGGGGTGATCTAAATTGGGGCAATTTAATCCTTTAAATCACCAAGAGAAAATATTGTTTTAAACTATTTGTCATCTTCTCCACTGGTACTTCACACACACCTCTGAATGTATATATCTTTGCTATACTTGTTGCATATGTCCACTGCTGCTAAAGAAACTTGGCCCGGAAACAGAATCTCTCTGTAATTATGGATGAACTCTCTTCAGCATGATCACTCATTTTCTGGCTTGTTGATCCTTGTCTTGAAAGGGAACTTCTTTGATGTGCTTTATGCTTCTCTTTGAGAGAGGCTTAGGGTTTTTTGTTTTGCTTTGCCCTGTAGAATGTGCCTTGGCTCATGTGCTTAGTAACCTGGAGCTACTTGCTGAGTTGGCTGCTTTTTGCTGTGCAAGCGCACTCTGGTGTGGCACACTATGAACTGAATATTGTGGGTAAACGCTCTCACATTGCAGTGCGAGTCCAACTAGGTGACCTTTTGTTGTCCTGATACTAGGATTATATGACTTCTATAGACAGGACTGGGGGTGTGCTACACATCAGTTTGTGGAATCTTACAAGCCTCACTCAGACGTTATCAGGAGGAGACTGCACTTCAGTACAGCCTTTGAAGAAGTGGAAGTTCTGTCTAGTACATTAGTTGCTATCGCCTGCCAGGCAGGTCTGTCTTACTTATAGTCTACTTCCGAAGAGGGGAAGGCGGTAAGTGTGATGGTGGTTCTGTGAGTAGGGGGCTCCTGCGCCCAAGCGTCCCGCTTGTGGAAGCACCCTCCATCACACTTCTAGCCTTCTCCTCTTCAGACGAATGCTGTAAGCAGGATGCCTGGCAGGGGGAAGTGACTGATGCCCTGGACAGAACTTGACCTCTTTTTGCAAGCTGTACTCAAGTATAGCCACCTCTTAATAGCATCAAAATGAGGCTACAATGTGCAGAGAATCCTGATAATCCCACCTTTCTGTCTACTTCCAGTCCGAAGACAAATAGAGTCCTAACTAGTCCTTGTGGTCAAGTTGCCAAAAAAACGATCCAGGCTGTGGCTGTAATATGAAACAATTGCTTCTTCTTGGCTCTTTTTAAGGAACTAAATATCATAGGGCAGTGCTGCCTGGGTAATCCTATTTAAACTACTGTAAACTGAGTTTTTCTTAATGGATTTACATATTGCCTTTCAGTGAAAATGATCAGACTGGGTTGCAACACCATAAATAAATAATAAGTAATAAATAATAAGTAATTAATACTAATAATACTAATAATACTAATACTACTATTAATAATACTAATAATAAGTAATAAATTAATGTAAACCGCCCTGAGCCTTTTGGAAGGGCGGTATAAAAGTTTTAATAATAAATAAATAAATAAATAAAAGAAAAACCATGATATAACCTAGAAACAGTCAACAGACAAACTTAAAACAGTGGTATAAAGGCAGTGAATATTTAAGCTCACTGAGTTAAAAGCTTTTGAGAATAAGAAGAGACACCAGCTTAGATGCTAGGTGAGCCACCCAGAGCTGGGAGAGCTCTACAGATGGGGTGCTGTGACTGAAAGGGAATTTGAACAGGAGGTCCCTCAGTGGTTTTACTCCCTTATTAAAGTAATTGCATAAAACACCTTTTAGCACTAGCAGCACAGGTCTTTATATCTGTTTTCACAATCGCTAAAAGTTTCGGCTCTATATCAGTCAGAAAATTGAGTATTTGAATGTCTTCTTTCCAATGTGTTGCATTTTCTTGATCCGTGATACAATTTAAGTAAAGTGCTTGCTTGAGGCGCTTGCTGCATTGGTATATTAAGCTATGATTCCTTAATCATGGAAGAAGAAAATTGTTGCTCTTAGCATTATTGTTTCAAAATAAAATGTAAATAAGTGTGCTTTACAGAGATGGAAGTATGCAAGTAACTTAAGACATTGATGGGATGTCTGCGATTAACATTTACAGTGTAATCAACAGATGGTGAAAAACTGTGACTAAGTGTTAAATCAGATTTTATAAGATGGCAAGTTTTCCTTGGTGGAAAACCTAAGGACAGTTAATAGTGTAAGTAACTTGTCTTTTCATGCTTTGTTTGATATGGTACCTTATTGCAGACTTTCTTATGGAGCTATTCCACATATTTTATCTGTAATCCTTTTGTGTTTGGTTCCAAGACAAAGGCTAGAAACAATTTTAAAGAATGAAAGTAGTTTGGGAGAAGTTTAGTTTTCCATGGTGTATACGCATCCCATTATTACTTCTGGCAAAACTTGTTTTTGAAACAATAGGGAAACCTGCAAAGCCTGTTTGACTAGAGACAAAAGTGAAATGTGTACCATCATGAGCAGTGATCCTTCTTTCAAAGTGCCTTCAACTTTTTTGAGGGGAAAAACACTTTCCTGCAACCTAAGACTGAAATTAATTCTAGCCTTCTGATCACTTCATGTCTGACGGGTGCTTTTAAGAATGCTAGCAAAGAATACACAATAAAAGAAAATAGTTTCATAATCTTCAGGGATGTATGTATGTATGTATTTAACACACTTCTGTATTGCCCAAAACTCATGCCTCTGGGCGGTTTACAACAAGCAAACAAAGTTAAAACAGTTAAAATAAATGATAACAAAAAACTTAAAACAGTAGTTAAAACAAAATAAATGACATAGTAAAAGTTAAAACATTACAACAATTTAAATTTTAAAACAACATTTTAAAATGATGTTAAAACAATAATTAATTAGAAGCCTGGGTGAATAGGTGCGTCTTTAAAGACTTTTTAAAAGTTATTAGAGATGGGGAGGCTCTTCTTTCAGCAGGGAGTGTGTTCCATAGCGTTTGACTTTAACTTGGTTACCCTTGGATATAGCTTATCCCAAGGTACATTACTGGTAGCAGTTCAAGTACTCTGTCCCTCAGTCAGGTTCAGGAAGGCATCCTGTCTCCTGGGCAATCCTTTCTCTGGGAAATCAGGAGGCAGGAACAAGATGACAGCTTCCTCCCAAGGGAGAAGACTTCCTCCTCCAAACCAGTCTGTTTCCCGTCTTTGTGTAAGCAGGAGATCAGGGTCTGAACTCTCTCTTCTATCTTCCCCCCCCTCGCCTCCCAGTGCTACTTTAGAAGCAAGGAGCTTGCACATGTGGACTTCCTTAAGCAATTGCGGGGAGCAGCTCAGCTGTAAAGAGCTGTTGTGATAGTTGTGACCAAGACTAAGTGATAAATAATGACTTGCAAATTCAAATCTAAATTCTGTCATGAATTCATTTAAGTGTCTTAGGCAGTGTGGGAAATAAACTTCTTCCCAGCTGTAATATAGGGATAATACTGAGTTGTTGTCTTGATGTAATTCTTACATGTGAAGTATTTCACACACTCAAGAGTGCTATATAAATGCCAGCTATTTTTGTTAAAACATCTCTGGCCTCTGTGTTCTTTTTTTGGGCTCAGGCAGCAGTCTGACCCTTCATCTTGTGACTGCCCTCATGTATAGTTAGGGAGCATGTGGCTTCCCTAAGTCTTCTGGCTTGTTGTCTTTGGTGTTAGATGAGCTGTTGTAACAGGTCCCTTATGTTACTCCTTTCCTTAGTTGGCCGTCCTTGGTTTGACAAGGTATCTTGCCTCTGGATAAGTCCACGCCCCCTGCTAGACTTTTGCTTCCTCTTATTTCTGCTCCACTCGTTCTGATCTGTAAGCATGTTGGTAATCACATTGGTAGAGTCTTCCGGCTTTGTACGGATTGGCTTGGATGAGGAAGCTGCGTCTTGTTCCTGCTTCCTGATATCCTGTAGAGGGGGACTTTCCACTAGTTCAGACTGTCTTCTTGTTTCTGACTAGAACGGAAGTTTAACAGGTAAAGAGAACAAATTACAATTTTATTTTTATTTTTAAAAAAACATAATCCTAAGTTAAACTGCACAGTTGGGTGCAGCGATAAGAATTTGACTCCTCTTGTTTGCCTTACCTTTATGGAAAAGTAACAGATTTGACCTGCTGTGTTCAGAAATCTATTGCTTGGTTTTGTGGTTTTGAAAATATCTTGATTGGTTTAAGTGAAACTTTCTGCCTCACAGATGTTGCTAGATAGGAAATCTAGTCAAAGCCACTAATGAATCATGTTTTTACTTTTTTTTTTTTTGGTTAAAAGCATGTTGCATTTTTGTGGTGAAGGACTGGTATGGTAGCATAAATCTGTGTTTGTCACATGGAAGGCTTAGATGGAACATGCTGTGTTTTTTTCCTTTGAAGAGTTTGCAAGAAAAACAGATTTATTTTCCAGTTTGGTTCTTGAAATGACCTGTGTCTTGCTGCTGTGTGTAGCCTGAATACGTCACATTCCAGCATGTTGGCTATCTTCTAATTGTCTCGTCTCCAAGTAAAGCTGAGTATCAGCAACAACTTAGAGTAATATTTTCTCAGTAAGGGTAGGTTTAACCTGCTTCAGAGAGATTACTTATTGAACAGGAGCAGCCTTCGTCTGTAGCAAGTCACTTGTTCTGTGTCACTGTGACCACCAGTTTGAAGTTTGCAAATTCTGCCTTGGGAGCAGAGGCGGCTGTACTTGCGGGGAGAGGCCTAACTCAGTCCCTGACATCTCTTTTTCTCTTGTGCGTGTGTGTAAAGAGGGCTGAGAGCAGCAATCCTCACCTAAGACTTGGGAGAACTGCTGACAGGCAGAGTAGACAGTACTGGCCTAAATGAACCACTGGCCTGATTCAGCAGAAGGCAACTTCCTATGCTCATTCTAGTCTGAGGAACTGGGCACCGTGAGCCCCTCTGACACAAGGAATCATCTTTTTATTCCTTTTGCTATGTAAACCAGTTTGAGAACTTGTGTTGAAAAGTAATAAACAATAATTGCTCTCTACATCTCCTTGCTGTTCCATTGATCCAGACTTGCATATCACTTAACACGACTGCCTCATATACAAAAGTTACGGCAACAATGATTTAACTCTGGGTTCTTCTTTGTAGTCTCTGTGCATCACACTTAGGTTATGTGCCTGCCTATGCAGAGACTGGGTTCTGGAACCTTCCATAGCTTCACCTTAAAAGAAAAAAAGAGTGGGAAAACATAGCTCCCTTTGTAGGACCATACCCAACTCTACCTCAGTCTTTTGTCAACCACCGCCAGAGTAGGATCCTCATAGCATTCCTCTTTTTTCCAGGCATATTCCTGTTACAGCTTGTTTATTTCTGGTTATTTTCCTTCATTTCTTGTTCTCAGTATTTCTTTCTATACATTTTGCATGTTTTCTTTTGTAGTGTCCCTCCTCCCCCCCCGGGAATATTCTACCCTTGTGGGTCTTTGGGCCATTTTCTTTCTGGCCACAACAACTAAAATTATTTTTAAATGCTGCGTTGACTGTGCTGCTAAAATTCCTACGTCTGACGGACACACAAAGTGCCTTCCGTGCCTTGGGGAAGCCCATAGAGTGGACGCCTGCTCTGTCTGCCGGGGATTCACTACACAGGCCAGGTGTAACAGGGCTTTCCATCTGGGTGCACTCCTTTGGGAGCGAGCTCTCCAAGCGAGCACGGCAGCAGCTAAGGGTAGCCCCCTGAGAGCCTTGAGTACTGGGGCTAAGCTGGGGAGCGCAGCTGCAGGGGTGAGCATTATGCAAACTCACCCCACCTAAACGGATCTTGGGCAGCCTGTGCCGGGCACCTCGGGGGCGGAGGTGGTTATCTCAGGACCGATTGCCACCCTGCTGCAGCCCACACCCATGCCCTCAACCATCCCGTAGCTCCTGGTTCTTCCCGGTGACATTGCTCAGAGCGCAGCACTGTTACTAACTGCAACTTCTTTGGGTCCGTTAGTGACTGCGGGCCTGGGAGCACTGTCAGGTTAGATGTTGTTGCTGGACGGGACGACACCCAGCGTGCAGGATGTGGCTCCGCCCACAGCGCTCCCATGGCAGCCAGCTAAGGCAGCCAGCTAGGAGGCCACATCCACTACCACATATGGGCTTGGTGTGCCCACAGGGGAATCTGACCTGTTGCCATATTCACAGAAGGGAATTACAACACCCTAATGGATATGCTCAGTCGCCAGACTGCCCACTCCGAGTGGTCATTGAATTGGAGGGCTCTAGTCAGAGTATTCAGCAAATGGGGAATGCCCTCTATAGATCTATTCACTACAGTAGCCAATACAAAATGTAGGTGCTACTGCAGCAGGATAGGGTTAGACCCACAGTCTCTAAGCGATGCCTTTCTTCTCCATTGGGGTCAGGGATTGCTTGTGCATTTCCATGGATTCCTTTTATCCCAAAGGTTATTGAGAAGATAAAAGGGGACAGGGCATGAGCAATCTTGGTGACCCTGTGGTGGCTGGGACAACCATGGTTCACTGACCTCTTGGATCTGGCCAATCACAGTTACCTGCACTTATCTCTGAGTCCTCGATTCTTGACACTGGACCGTAGCCTCAGATTGCACCCAGATCTGGAGTCGTTGCCCACTGACAGTCTGGAGGATATAAGGCAAACACACTTCAGTGATCCCATATGGAAAGTATTGGAGGCGGAGAGGAAGCCATCCACCTGTAAATGTTAGGCAGCAAAATGGAAGAAATCCTGTTCCCACACTGCAGAAAAGGGACTCTCTCTGGAACTGGCACCTGTGCACACCATCCTGGAATACCTTCTGACACACCGAGAGTCGGGGCAAGCTCATACCTCAATAAAGGTACACTTAGCAGCCATAGCTGCATACCACAGTTGTTCGGGTCTGTTCTCTGACCCAACCATTAAGAAGTTTTTAAAGGGTTTGCTTAATTTGCTTCCAGTGGCCCCCCCACTTGTTGCTTTCCTGAGACTTAGTTAGTCCTCTTTCAACTAATGGCACACCCAGTTAATGGCACACCCATTTGAACCACTAGCCACATGCAAACAGAAGTTGTTATAGCTAAAAACAATATTTCTAGTTGCCATCTTTTCTGCGTGGAGAGTCAGTGAGCTGAAGGCCCTGCATTGTGACTCCTCCTACTTAACATTCCACAGGGACATGGTTGTAATGAGTCCTGACCTTATGTTCCTACCCAAGGTGGTGTTGGAGTTCCACATACCCAAGAACGTCTGCCAGTCTTCTTCCATAACCTGGTCTCGGAGAGGGCATACCACTCTGGATGTCTGTACGGCATTGGCTTTTTACGTGGATAGGACTAAGGCCTTTCACAAGTCTACCAGGCTGTTTGTTAGCTATACTGGTCCATCCAGGGGTATGCCCACCTCAGCTCAAAGTCACAGCTTGGGTTTCGGAAGCCATCATGTTGGCCGACCAGCTGAAGAAGAAACTGGTGCCTTGCCCCATCTGGGCACACTCCACACAGCCTGTGGAATCCTCCATGGCACTCTGGAACAGAATTCCTCTAGATGAGGTCTGCAGGGCGACGACCTGGGCAAGCCCACCCACTTTCGTTGGCCACTATGCCTTGGCTGTTAGGTCCCGGTCATAGACAGCGTTTGGGGCACCAGTTCTTCAGTCAGTCTCTCATTAGGCAGCTCCCTCCATCCAGATAAGGACAGCTGGCTATGATCCCAAGTGTGATGCACAGAGACCATGAAGGAGGAGGGCAGGTTTCCTACCTGTAACTGTAATTCTTTGAGTGGTCTTTTGAGTGGTCACATATTTGAGAGCCAGTGTGGTGTAGTGGTTAGAGTGCTGGACTAGGACCGGGGAGACCCGAGTTCAAATCCCCATTCAGCCATGATACTAGCTGGGTGACTCTGGGCCAGTCACTTCTTTCTCAGCCTAACTTACTTCACAGGGTTGTTGTGAAAGAGAAACTTAAGTGTGTAGTACACCGCTCTGGGCTCCTTGGAGGAAGAGTGGGATATAAATGTAACAACAACAACAACAACAAAGGCTAGCAGACCAGAGAAGATTCATAATAAGAAATAAAGTATTCACAGGAGTAGAGCTGGAAGAACTGAAAAGAGCAACACAGGCTCAAGATATGGAAGAAGAATTACCATCAACTGAAGCAGTTGCTCAGGCGCAGGTGGAGGAGGTGTTGGAAATAGAGGATGCCACTGTTGCTGAACTGTTTCAAAATCAAAACCAGGCAACCTCCTCTTTGCCTTCACCTCAAAAACCTGAATGCCGTTTAACAGAAAAGCAGCAAGAACTAAAGCAAAAAATAACTGAGCACATGAACCAAGCAACCACCAGGGTTCGACTTCCAGCTCTAAAAACAGTTGCCAAAAAACAACTTGCTCAGGTATTAAAAGATGTCAATGCTGCACTTGCAGAAATAACAACCAAGAATTTGCAAGAAACAAACCAACTAATGTACAGTGCAGCAACAATAACAACACAAGAGCTCGGATATAAGATCAATGGACCTGTAAAAAAAGAAAGTAGTACATCACCTAAATGGAAGATTAGATTAGAAAATAAAATTTCCAGGCTTAGATCAGATGCTAGTAAATTGAAAGATATGAAAGACAAGAAGCTGAAGAATGAAAACACCAAACAGTATCTCATCCAAAAATACCACCTAGATTCAAGGAAAATTAGAGAAGTGCTGGAAATAATAAAGCAGCAAATAAAAGCAGTGTCAAAGAAGATTAGCAGATATGAAGCCAGAACTACACAACACAGGCAGAATCTCCAATTCCGGTCGTATCAGAGACGTTTCTACCAAAGCATAGAAGGAGAAACTGCAAGAAACATAGAAACACCAAATAAAGAAGAAACAGTGCAATTCTGGGGGAAATTATGGGACAATCCAATAGATTATAATAAAAAAGCAGGCTGGATGAAAGAGGTCAAAAAATGTAACCAACAAATGCAAGATCTAATAATAACACCAGAATTAATAAGTGAAAGAGCAAAGAAAATTAAAAATTGGACTGCTCCAGGCGACGATGAACTGCATGGCTTTTGGCTTAAACACCTAACAAGCCTTCATAAACAACTATCAAAAGAGTTCAATCACATTTTGCAAGGAGGTGATATTGAACAATGGCTAACAACTGGGAAAACTCATCTCATCATGAAAGACCCAGCAAAAGGTGCAGTTCCAAGTAATTATAGACCGATAACCTGTCTGCCAACCATGTTCAAATTATTAGCTGGAATAATAGCAGATGAAGTGATGCAACACTTATTAACTAACAAACAGCTTCCAGTTGAACAGAAAGGAAATTGCCTGAACACCAGAGGCACAAAAGACCAGCTGCTGATTGACAAAATGATTTTAGAAAATTGCAAGAAAAGAAAAACCAATCTAAGTGTTGCATGGATTGACTACAAGAAAGCCTTCGATTCATTGCCTCACACATGGATACTAAAATGTTTAGAAACAACTGGTGTCAGCAAAAACATTCAGATATTTATAAAAAAGCAATGAGCATGTGGAGTGCACAGTTAACAATCAATGGCGAGACACTTGGACAGATTAGCATTAGAAGAGGCATTTTCCAAGGGGACTCACTATCCCCTCTGTTGTTTGTAATCGCCATGACCCCGCTTTCACAAATACTAAACAAAACAGGCCTCGGATACATCAAGTAAAATCAACCATCTGCTGTACATGGACGATCTGAAGTTGTATGGAAAGTCCCAGTCAGAAATCGAATCACTGCTAAACACTGTCTGTATATTCAGTAGCGATATAGCAATGGAGTTTGGACTAGACAAGTGTGCTGCATTAATAATGAAGAGAGGGAAAATAAGAAAAACAGAAGGAATAGAACTGCCCAATGGAAGCAAGATCAAGAACCTGGAAGAGAAAGAACCTTAAAAATACTTGGGCTGATAACATCGCACACCCTGAAGTTAAAAGAAAAATTGGAAATGAATACATCAGGAGAGTTAGAAAAATCCTCAAGTCCAAACTCAATGGCGGGAACACCATACAAGCCATAAACACCTGGGCTATACCTATTATCAGATACACTGCAGGAATAATAGACTGGACCCAGGCAGAGCTAGAGACGCTAGATCGTAAAACCAGGAAAATCATGACCATCAATTATGCTCTGCACCCGACAGTGATGTCGATAGGCTATATCTCCCTCGCAGCTCAGGTGGAAGAGGAATGCTGCAAGTCCATCAAACAGCAGAGGAGGAGAAAAGAGGCCTTGAAGAATATATCAAGGACAGTGAAGAAGATGCACTTCAAATGGTCAATAATGCGAAATTATTCAACACCAATGAAAGAAAGCAGGCCTACAAGAAAGAACAAGTCAAGAACCGAGCAGAAAAATGGAAAAATAAGCCACTGCATGGTCAATATTTGCACAATATAAGTGGAAAATCAGACATCAGCAAGACCTGGCAATGGCTTAAGAATGGCAACTTGAAGAAAGAAACAGAGGGTTTAATACTGGCTGCACAAGAACAGGCACTAAGAACAAATGCAATAAGAGCAAAAGTCGAAAAATCAAACACAAACAGCAAGTGCTGCCTTTGTAAGGAAGCAGATGAAACCGTGGACCACCTAATCAGCTGTTGTAAAAAGATCGCACAGACTGACTACAAACAAAGGCATGACAAAGTAGCAGGGATGATACACTGGAACATCTGCAAAAAATACAAGCTACCTGTAGCCAAGAATTGGTGGGACCATAAAACTGAAAAAGTTGAAGAAAATGAAGATGTAAAAATATTATGGGACTTCCGACTACAAACAGACAAACATCTGCCACACAATACACCAGATATAACTGTAGTCGAGAAGAAAGAAAAACAAGTCAAAATCTACATAGCAATACCAGGGGATAGCAGAATAGAAGAAAAAGAAATAGAAAAAATCACCAGCTACAAAGATCTACAAACTGAAATTGAAAGGCTGTGGCAGAAAAAGACCAAAGGTAATTGGCGCCCTGGGTGCAGTTCCAAAAGACCTTGAAGAGCATCTCAACACCATCGGGGCCACAGAAATCACCACCAGCCAATTACAAAAAGCAGATTTACTGGGAACAGCCTATATTCTGCGACGATATCTATAACAGCAACAACATTGATAATAAAATTCTGGCATCCCAGGTCCTTGGGAAGGACTCGATGTCTGGATAAAACAAACCAGTCAGTAACACCTGTCTGACTGTGTAAATAAATAATAATAATAATATCCCAAGTGTGATGCACAGAAGACCACTCAAAGAACTACAGTTACAGGTAGGAAACGTAACTGTGAAATCTCTTCACTGAGTAGGGGGCTGGATAAGATGGCTTACTGAGGTCCTTCTAACAACAACGGATATTTATATACCGCTTTTCAACAAAAGTCCCCAAAGCGGTTTACAAAGAAATAAAAATAAAGATGAATCCCTGTCCCCAAAGGGCTCACAATCTAAAAAGAAACATAAGACAGTCACCAGCAGCAGCCACTGGAGGGATGCTGTGCTGGGGCTGGAATGGGCCAATTGCTCTCCCCTTTGGTGACTTCGAGTAGATCTTCACCTGATCCTCTAAAATAAGATATACAAAATATTAATTTCTAATTCTTTTTATAACATTTTAATTGTATAATAAAAATGATTCCATTTTGAAGTTGATGACTGATATATTTGCCAGGAAACCAGTGCGTATTTGTCTAGAACGTACACCACAGGAATGTGTGCTTAAATGAAGTCTCCTTATTTTGCCAGAAAGATGAAAGTCTTGTACATGGGGTGAATGTTGTCTTTGAGTTTGGATTTCCTAATTTTTTTACAATAACTTGTTCAAGATCATTTACAGTAAGAATGCATAACAATAAGATCAATACTGTATAAGCACATTTTTTCTATTTGTATCCATATCCAGCACTGATCTAATAGATGTGATTTAGCAGTGAGGTATTACTGCATTCATTCATTCATTCATTCATTTACCGCCCTTCCAAAATGGCTCAGGGCGGTTTGCAATTGTAGTATACCTGGTTTTTTCTTCATTGAAAAAACATCTTAACATGGTGCCTGAAGGCCTTCATTCCCACAGAAAAATGCTTTCCTGTGCAAGGTGTTCCACTGGCCACCAGTGAAAAGACTTTCCTAGATTTAGGGTACCTGCAACTGTGATTTAAAATTTGTGATTTGAAATTATGAAGTGGCTCTCCAGGATTCAGAGAGGGGTCTTGCCTAGCCCTATTTCGAGATGCTGGGGATTGAACCTGGGACTGTCTGCATGCAAAGCAGATGCTCTGCTACTAAGCTTACAGCCTTATCTCCAAGTTGTTCTGGTTCAGGCCAGCAGTGATTTGGAAACTGGGTTGGTAGCCTTGATCCAGCTTAAACCATTTTGGATACTAGAACTAAAGACACTGATTTTGATTACTTGCAAAAGCAAGCCAAACAAGTTGGAATGACTTTAGTAATATCTACCCAACTACGTAAAGCAATGATAACGGAGAATGCGGAGGATCTGCAAGCTCTAGTAATGAAAGTCAAGGAGCACAGTGGAAAAAATGGGACAACAACTAAATGTAACTAAACTGGCGACAGCAACCAGCCTCAGAATTGATAATGAAGACACTGAAGTTGTGGATAGCTTCTGCCTTTTAGGATTGCCCATCAACAGTAAAAGATCCAGTAGTCAAGAAATGTGCTGCAGACTAGCACTTGGTAGGGTTGCAATGAAGGCCTTGGAAAGGATATTTAGATGCCGTGGGCTCAAACGATCATACTTTGGACACATTATGCGAAAACCCAGCTCCCTTGTGAAGTCCATAATGCTGGTAATAGTTGAAGGAAAGAGAGGAAGAGGACAACCAGCAGCAAGGTGGATGGACTCGATTACGACAGCAATGAATGCACCACTGAAAGACCTTAAAGGCCAAGTTGAAGACAGATCATCCTGGAGAGAATCTATCTATGTGGTCGCTAAGAGTCGACACCGATTTGATGGCACTTAATCAATATAAAGCAAGCTTATGTCTGCTCGGGCTGGTAACCAGTAATCAGTAAACTAATGTAGGGAGCCTCATTCACACGTGATAGCTTAATCAAGTAAATAAACAGTAATGGCTCTGAGAATCCCCCTCCTATCTGAAACTATAATAAAGTGAGGCCCAGAAGATACTGGTTGCAGCAAAGTCATTGCTGACTTGCATGAGGCACTGGGTTGAATTAAATCTGTGGCTTGTCTCTTGGTGTAAATCACAGCAGTCTGAACCCCAACTGTGGTTTGGGGAAACATTGGCAGGTATTCTCTGAAACCAGGAAACCATACCTTATAAATCATTCCACACCATAAAACTTGAGTCACCTGGGCTGAATATTCCCTCACGATGGGAACATGCAAGGAGGCAGGTAGGCTGCTCATTCACTGCCAGAAATTGGGCCTAATACTGAAGCCCCCTTCTCTCATACATATCATCATTGGTCTCTACTCATTTGGTTTTGGCCTCTAGCTATTGGGGTTTCTTGGTGCCCTGCATTGGGGTTCTGACTCTTATTTTCACTATATAATCATTATACACAAAAGCCTTAAAGGAGGCTTGAGCTCAGTGTTCCCTCACATATCTTTTTAGCAATAGCAATAGCACTTACATTTATATACCGCTCTATAGCTGGAGCTCTCTAAGCGGTTTACAATGATTTAGCATATTGCCCCCAACATTCTGGGTACTCATTTTACCGACCTCGGAAGGATGGAAGGTCAACCTTTTTGATGTCTGCTCAGTTAATTTTAGACCCCACTCAGGTTGAATCAGGAAGGCCCCACTCTGAATGCATGTGCTCACACATGGCCTTGATATTGCTGCCCAGAACAAAATTCAATCCACATACTGACGAAAAAAATTAGACAGAACACTGCTTGTGCTTTCTCCTTAAACGCTCAGATGAGTTTGAAAAGCTCTGTGTAAATAAAAACTGCCTTTGTGGCACATCATAGATCAGTGGGGGTTGGTTTGACTGCTCTGGCATGCTGGAAATTCTGCATTCTCCTCCCACCCTTACCCCAGTGGATCAGAAAACTACTGCTCTCCAGTTTTGTGCCATAGCTATACTAGGGGAAAGTCTCTTAACTGTACAAGCAAATGTTTGCAGTTAGTATTGGGCAGCCTTGCTGCCAGCTTAATGCTTTTTCTTCTGCTCCCCTCAATGCCTTTGCTGGTCATACTTCAGCCTATAGGCTGCGTGGCTGGATCCAGAGTTCAGTGCACTCTTCATGCACTTAGATGTTGTGATTGCAGGCCAAGCAGGCTTCAAGCTTAAGGCTTCCACACTCTTGTGTTTCTACCTATTGCCAGTGGATTGTTTTTTGGGGGTGTGTGTGATTTTTATTAGTGATGCCTCATGGACCGGTACCCAACGCTTCATGGACCGGCACCAGTCCACGGACCGGTGGTTGAGAAACACTGCTGTAGAGCATCTCTATGGAGCACTTTTGTGGTCTTAATGCACTTCTCAGCAGTAACAGCAAGGAGGAAAGGCAGTGGGCTACACCTCTCCTGCCAGCCCCCCTGCTGCTTCCAAACTCCATACGAAACTATTGGTGGTCCTCCTGACAAGAAGATCTTAATCTCATAATTAGTAATTCAAATCTTATAATGGCATTGTATTGTGGAAGGGGCGGTCTGGGAGTGAGTTGGTCTCTTAGTTCTGTGGCTCAGTTTCACTCTTAAATATCATGGTTTTGGCTGTGTTCCAGTTGTTGTAGGAGTGAAATATGAATGGTTTGGGAAAGTATGTCTGGAGGCTACAGAATACCAATTGAGTTGTTCAGAAACTGGGTAGTCCTTTTATGTAACTTTAATATACATTACCAGTGATGTGGGCATTACAGAAATCTTTTCAATATCCAAAATTGATTGGGATACAATTTAGTGTGTGTGTTCGCCTTAATTTTTTTGTTTTGTTTACTAAATTAACATTTACTTCCAAACATGGTTTAAATTTAGATAAGATGAAGGCACTGAAGACATACCATACAAATATTAGCATACCCGTATGCATGCTTCCTGGGGTAGTCACCTGAAAAAAGTTAAATCTTCTACAGGGAAGTATACCTGTGGAAATATTTTTTGCTCTGCTCCACAATCACTGATTTAATAACTTGGAGAGAGCAACAGACACATTATTTTTTACCTGCCTTTTGGAACCGAGCTCTACCACAAGGCAGCTTACACATCAGAATTAACACAGAATACAATAGAAACCTCAGCGAAATGGTAAAAAGCAGAAATGGCTTAGCACAAGATTAAAATACCAAAGGGCCTAATCAGGTGTAAAAAACTTGTGCAAGATCAGAGTTTTCAAAGCCTGTTTAAAAACATGGAGGCATGAACTTAAATGTACTATTTTTCTGTTCTCCACCAATTTCCATTTTTAAGGGACAGGGCTACTAGTAGTACTTTTGGAAATATTCATGAGGGCTCCATTAATTCACAGCTGGCAGTGTTGCTTAACCAATTGCTCATATACAAGTGAACCCTGTTATCTGCAGGGCTTCTGTTGCGCAAGGGAACCATGGATAATGGGGCATTTAAGTTCATAGGATTTGGGGCAGGGGGAGGTTAGGTTCCTGGAGACTGACAAGAAGGGCAAAAACCCACACAAAATAAAGTGCCCTGCAGTGCTCTGTGAGTGTCCAGCAGTGCCCCCAACTCCCAAATTGCCCATTTTCCCATGAAAATTGCAGGAAAAGTATTTTTTAAAACAACCGAGCCAGAAAATGACTGCTCTTGGCAAAAGGGTGGCTGGAAATGATCACTGAAGTCTGTTCAGTTCTGTTTGTTTATGGTCACTGACCAGAAGACACCTCTGAGGTCATTTCTGGCCATCTGGGAACCGCAGATACATGGGTTCAACCCTCTTGTATCCTCAGATAATGAGGTTTGTTGTCAAACACCCGCAGATACGCGGAACTGCAACTAGCAGTACTTTGTATAGCAGGCCTGCTCAGGCCCCCGGCTGTTTTTGGACTACAACTCCCATAATCCCCAGCCACTCTAGCCAGTAACCAGGGATTATGGGAGTTGTAGACCAACATCTGCAGGAGGTCCGAAGTTGAGCAGGCCTGGTGTAGAGCGAGATCTACCTGTAATCAGTTGTATTGGGAAGCAGTAGAGTGACTGTGTTTCAGTGCTGAATAGAAAGACTTGCTCTGAAATGTAGGTTTTGGCAGTCATCGTCATCCGGAGCAGTGATTGTCAGACAAAGCTGTGTCAACCTTATTTGTATTCTTCCACATATCTGTCTTGGCTCCAAAATGGTAGCTTTTCAGCCTGTAGTTTGGTGTAGGCTTACTAACTTAGTTCAGTGTAAAGTTGCTATTTTGTTAAGCTTAAATATTCACCGTTTCATGTGTCCCCCACCCCCACCCCAGTCACTAGTTCTTCACGAGGAGCAGCACCATGCTGAAGATGAACAGGCAGCTTCTCTGTAATTAACATTGAGGAATAGTTGGCAAGTAAGCTGGGCCATTTATTTTAAATGTTGTATTTGATTGGAAAATGTCAAATTAGTATTGCCAAATAGTCTTGATCCCTTGAGAATTTTTGGGAAACCACTGTAGTAAAACTAGCAAGTTACATCCTGCAAGTGATAACAACATTTGGAAACCTGGACATGCTTACATTTTGTATGACTTTTGTCTAGTGGCTATGTCTACATTTTGGTTGATCATTCCTTTAGTGAAGGGGGAGCAGGTAAGGTCATGCTGCTTCACAATAAGTGTTCTTTCTGCCGATTAAATTCCAAAGGAGCTCATGTTCCTGTCAAAATGATTAATCAAAGAAGTGAAATAATGACATGAAACTCTTAATGTAAGACCTGTCATATAGGCATTCCTCCCCAGCCCCATTTAATCTTGGAGCAGTCCTACTACACATGGAGAACATGTTTTGAGTTGTATGAACATCTTGTCATTGTTCTGGTATATTTTGCTTAAAATAAAGGTAAAGTGTGCCGTCAAGCCGATTTTGACTCCTGGCGCCCGCAGAGCCCTGTGGTTTTCTTTGGTAGAATACAGGAGGAGTTCACCATTGCCGCCTCCTGTGCAGTATGAGATGATGCTTTTCAGCATCTTCCTATATTGCTGCTGCCCAATATAGTACCAGCAGGGATTCGAACCGGCAACCTTCTGCTTGTTAGTCAAGCATTTCTCCTCTGTGCCACTCAAGGTGACTTAGGTGGCAAATAATGTTATAAGACTGTGTGTGTGTTTGTGTGTGTTTGTGTGTGTGTGTACGTGTAGTTCCGTGCGCAGTTCTGTGCGCATCCCTAGCTTTCTTTGTGGCCCAGAAGCAGCTTGTTATGCATTAAAGTTAATGTGTTTAAAAATAAACACCACCCACTGATGTTACCTTCAGCAATTTATCATCTCATGTATTTTGACACTTATCCAAAGTTGCACTTAAGAGTCTTTCCTTGGTGATATCAACCTCTAGGCACTCCTTTTTGTGCTTTGTATGTTCACATCTGGTCCTTGTGTTAAGAGATAGAACTGCATGAATTTGAATACTGGTGGCCTTTGTTGTGGGGTTCCAGTCTCGCCTATAGTCATGAATTCAGAAACCGCAAGTAACAAAACCTTACCCCTTTGGGAATCTAGAGGTTAGGTCCCTACCCACACAAAGAGGCTAAAAATTGAGGCGGTGGAGCATAAATAAGAAAAACTTGTTCTCTAGGTTTCCAACAATGCCCCCCCCCCAATCCCCCATTCCTCCAGTTTTCACAAAAAATTGTGGGAATCTTTTTTTTTTTTTTAAAGCCACAATATGGCTCTGCAAAAAGAGCCACAAAATGGCAGCCAGAAATTACACTGGAAATCATTTCTGGCCTCAAAACTGTAAATAGGTGAATGTTAGCTTATTTTTATGCTGTAGGTAAAGAAACCAGGTCTCTAAGACCCATCCACGGATATGTGATACTGTGGATAAGGGCCACCTGTATAACAAAAGCATAAGAACAATCTTTAAAAACAGTACCTAATTAGTATTGGCTGGAACCTTTGTCATGTCTGGAAATACAATGTTAAAAGTCCCTGTTTTGGCAAACTGACATCAAGTAAGCTAGACGAGGCCAGTTTGTGTTAAACATACACTGCACAATAACAATTTTTTTTGCTCTTTTGGCAGGTGCCTTGGGGTAGCAGTTACGGGGGAGTAACAGCAGGAGAGAGGGCATGCCCTCAACTCCTGCCTGTGGCTTCCAGCGTCATCTGGTGGGCCACTGTGCGAAACAGGATGCTGGACTAGATGGGCCTTGGGCCTGATCCAGCAGGACTGTACTTATGTTCTTATGATTGATCAGATCTATTTAATAGACTTGTTCAAGAAGTTGCATAGACATGAAGCCTCTGTTACCAGCCACCCAACATCTGTGAGGAATGTAGGAGTGGCAAATAAACTAGTGTGTAGAAGAACAGGTGCAAGCTCATTTCAGTAAGCAATGCAAAACCATATGGGTGAAAAAAGAGAAACTTGATCATGGCTTGGCCTCGTGACACATTCTATAATAGCCTTTTGGATCAGCTGCAGCTTTCTTTTCTTACTAGGCTCTTGGCCAGAAAGGAGTCCCAGTTATCGTCAATGTATGAGTTGATTAAAGTTTAGACAATTGAAGTGGTGTTGATGCAATAGTTGCTTGCATCAGCAGGACAGTTCATGGATTCAAAGACCTCCCTCATCTGCAAGGATAATAGGAACATTTTTCCTTTTCTCTACTTTTATCCTCCTCCTATCCTTGAATGTTCTATTCAAGGAGCACCTTGTCTCTGTGCTTTATTGTTGCTCTGAACATACTTTTGTCTTGCCAGAGGCAGGACTGGCTTTGAGTCCAGTCCTTAAGAAGGAGAAGTTAAGTCTTCTACCACCAGAAGCATACACAGATGGAAATCTTATTATTGGTTCTTCTTGTGTCCTATCCTATGGCTGTCATTTACTTAGTTATTATTATTACTGTTATCTCATTATTACTGTTTCTTAGCTAAAGCCTTACCTATCTCACATTATTCAGAAAACAATGTGTTGTGATTTTTGTGGAGATGAGTCAGGAGTTTCTAACTTGATGGTGGGAGTTCTCCTTTCTCTTTCAGCTCAGGTTGGAGATGGATAACCATCCCTTTTTTTAGAGTGTTAAGTAGCTTGAGAGAGACTACTCACACTGCTTTTAAGATTTGACAGGGTTTTTAAAAAATAGTTCAAAAACTTGCTGTATACTTACTTCACCAGAAGCAAAAGAGACAAGTATCCACAGTACAAGTAGTGATGCCTTCAGCTGTGTGAAAAACACTGTAAAGGAATTATCCAGCATAGATTACTGTCTCTAGTCTTGAATTTACCAGCCAAATCAAAGTTGAGGTGG
The DNA here is from genome assembly GCF_027244095.1 of Hemicordylus capensis. Lineage (NCBI taxonomy): Eukaryota > Metazoa > Chordata > Lepidosauria > Squamata > Cordylidae > Hemicordylus > Hemicordylus capensis. Next base: position 1,898,657 of record NC_069665.1, read on the forward strand.
TTATTCCAGGACAGTGGATCCATATCGATAAGATTGAGACTCTACACTTAACGTTGGAGAATTTCTCAAAATGGCCAGCATTGAACAGTAATTAGCAAAAGTGCCTGTGGAAATGATGAACTAGAAGCAGGTTGGGGATAACTTGCTTGTCTGTCTGTCTGTCTGTCTGTCTCTCTCTCTCTCTCTCTCTTAAATGTGCTCTGGATTGTACAATAAAGTATTGTAGTTAATTTCAAAGCTAAGGCGTCATACAAAGATAGAATGACATAATGTGTTTGAGTTTTTGTAATACAGTAATATTGAAAGATTGGCATTAAGCCTGTAGCGTAGAGTAATGGAACAATGTACATTTTGTAGTTATGAGAGGATAAAACATTGAGTAGTTGCTCAACCACATAGCTTAACCAATGAAAAACATAGAATGTTAATACCAAGAGCTATTAAAACCTTTTTAATAAAGTGTGTTGTACTCTAGTAGTATGCCTGGAAAACTAACCATGTGATCCTAAGCATGTCTTCTCAGCAGTAAGTTCTATAAAGTTAACTAACTTGCTACTGACAGAGGATTCCTTAGTACTTAGAATTGCTGTCCTAGGGCTAGGTTTCATGTGTATACAAGAAATAAACAAAAGAGGAGTGAATCTCTGGCCTAATCAGAACTCCAAAGTGTTGAGAGATCGGATTGCAGATCTCTCATGTCATCTGTAGTTTTGGTCCTCAAGCAGGTGCCGAAGGAGAACTTGTACAATACAATAATGCAATACTACTATGATGAATATTTATATACCGCTCTTCAACCAAAGTTCACAAAGCAGTTTACAAAAAAAAAAAAAAAGATTATTTATATACCAAATATTTATATACTGCTTTTCAACAAAAGTTTCCAAAGTGGTTAACACAGATATAAATAAATAAAATGGCTCCCCGTCCCTAAAGGGCTTACGAACGGGGTAAAAGAAACTTAAGATAGACACCAGACACCAGCCACTGGAGGGATGCTGTGCTGGGGATGGATAGGGCCAGTTGCTCTCGCCCGCTAAGTAAAGAGAATCACCACTTTTAAAAAGGTGCCTTTTTGCTCACTTAGCTTATTGATACAGTGGAATTGCTCAGTGTGTTTCAGCAGGTGTGTTTATCAAAAGGTGCCTCAAAAGTGTTGTACAGCATGATGCCAGAAACTGTATAAATCGTGAATAGCTAGATGATGTAAGCACAATATTATGCAGAATAAAATATTTGTATAGACTTATTATTAGAGTTTAAGTAATATTTATGCAAAATTTCAAATGGTGGGTGGAAGAATGCAGAATATCCATAGCCTTGGTAGAAATTTATTGGTGTGATTGAAGCCTCCAAACTTGGCATCTGTAAATCCCTGGTTGGCAACTAATTTTTGATGGGGCGGGTGGTATTTGAAATTGGGCAATGACTGAGTTGCTGGTAACATGACCACTGACTAAAATACATGATTAGCAACCCATGTGATGTACTAGTTGCTGGACTGTAGGCTGAGGGTCAATTTTTGAATGCTTCCTCATTTTAAAAACCAAAACTCACTCTGCATACAAAGCTAACACGTCCAGCAGAAGGTTCTCCCTGACATGCTAATTCTGGATATGCAGGGAGGTTTTTTGTAAAAGGACTCAAACATTTGCCCCCTAACTGCAGCGGTCCAGCTGAGCAGCAGATGCATCATACAAGGTTGGTGGTTTTGTATCTCCCCTCTCAGAGAAATCAGCTGAAGTGTGCAAGCTCTTGTCTGCGTTTCCAGTTCACACAGAAGAAAGCGGCTGGGGCATGTAACTGGGGGACTGGCCCCAAGGACTTGCCTTTGCGGGCAAGTGGGAAATCCCAAACAACCAGATTGGATTGTTACTGGCATATCCCTTGGGTACAAGTTCCTCTGGATTGTGACACAGCAAGCACACCAACTCAGGAAGGGCCTCTGGTGATCTTCCTACATGGACATTGCTTCTGTGTAAGTCAGCTGCTTTGTGACGCACCCTACTTGGTGACTGACAGAATGTGTGCTGCTGACACCAGTTCCTGGCTGCTGGTTAAGGGTGTGCACAAAACCAGCTGGCCTCAGACTGGGCCAATTTGGTTTTGCCTCCCTCGACTCCCTGCTCTGTTCAGTTTGGCTGGGAGGGTTGTGACTATTTTTTATGTATTTACTCCCTCCAGGGGGCTGCTCTGAGGCTGCGTTTTGTATGTGTCTGCAACTGCGGGTGTGTGTGTGTCAGGGTGGTCTTTGGCCCTTTCCGGGCATTTCCCTGTCGCGGTGGCGATTTTGGAAGCTGTCATGCATGCGCATTGGGCCCCTGCGTGGCCTAGGATCCAGCCACACAGAGGCCCATTGCACATGCACGGCGGCCTCCAAAATGGCCACCGTGATGGGGAAAGGCCTGGAAAGGGCTAAAGACTGCCCGAACCGGGCAATTTAAGGCATAATGGAGGCTGGCAGTGGGGAGGGGGAACCTCCACAGATCCCTCCACCCCGCGGCCTCAGAGAAGCCCCCTGGAGGGTTAGTACAAAAATATATATATTTTAAAAATAAGGCCGGGTGTGTGTTAGGGATGTGCATGGAACCAATGGGGACGGCCGGGGGAGATGCCTTTAAGGGTGGGTGTAGATGCACCTTCCCCCCCGGTGTGCGACATCCGAAAAGCCAGTCGGGGTGGCAGCGTACCTCCCAGCTGCCCCGTCGCAACTTTTACCGAATTTACTCAGAAGTATGAGGTGTGCCTGTGTTATGCACATGCACCTCATATTTCTGGGTGTATCCGATAAACGTTGCAACGGGGTGGCAGGGAGGTACGCTGCTACCCCGACCGGATTTTTGGATGTCAAGCGCCGGAGGGGGAAATGTGGGAGCGCTAAGTGCATCATCTCCCACCTTTAAAGGCACCCCCCCATCAAACTGGCCCCTGCTGGTTCCGTGCACATCCCTAACACACACCTGGCCATTTGGGGGGTTCACTATTAAACAAACATTTTTGTACTAAGCCTCCAGGGGGCTTCTCCGAGTCTGAGGGGTGGGGGTCCCTCCCTGCCACTCTGTTATGCCTTAAATTGCCTGGTAAATACACCCCTAGTGTGTTTGTGTTCAATCTGATGTCAAGCCAAAATGGCGGGGGTGGGTGAGTGTCAAACCGAACCAGTTTGTATTTGAACCTGTTTGCACATCCCTGCTGTTGGTTATTGATTCAACTGTGATTGTAACCAATTGGAAGATACTGTCATAAGTGGCATTCTTCTGCCTTCTCTCTCTTATCCCTGCTACAGACCTCATTCGTAACTTCTGCCACTTAAATGAGTAGAAAAGCAGCTGTTTCTGGATCTGGGGTGTTTTGCAAATTGGAATATCAGTGAAATTTTCAGTTTCAAAATAAAATGACCTCTATGACCTCTGAGTATACTGAGGTATGCTAGTGGTTTTTTTAGACCTTGTAGCAAGCTTTTCTCATATATCCCCTTGATTTGCAGTACAGTCCTATGCTTGTTTACTTGGAAGTAAAGTCAACTGTGTTAAATGGGACTTACTCCCAGATAAGTGTACATAGAATTGCAACCTAAACTCCTGGTCACTTGCCTTCTCTTGGAGTTCTTTTCTGAGTGCATTGGTGCTTTTTGAAGTGTGTGAAATCTTTTTTTTTCTTAGGTATGGGGAGGGCATCCATACTCGATGGGTTGTCAATCACTGCATGCTCCGAGACATGGCCAATGAAAAACAAGCACGTCCTCTACTCCCTCCAGTCTGCCCCCTATTAGCTCCGGGACAGTTCTATCTCATTTTCTCTGGACCTCTATCTCCTTGTAGTTTCTCCTGTGTGCAAGGGGGGGGGAGGAGTTGCTGGTGTTGTGTCCCCGTGTCGTGAGTTCCCTGTTTTCATGCTTTTTTGTGCCCTTGTGTCCCCCCCCCCGTGATTCCACCTCAGTTGTTTTGCGTGCCTGTTGGTTCCTCCCCCCTCCACTTGCTAGTGTTGGAAAGAAGGCAAAATGGAGATTGCTCATACAGGCGACATGCTCAGAGGTTCCCTGTCAGAGGGCCCTCTTTCAGATGCCCCTAAGGAAGCCCCCATAGCTCCCTCGGGAGTGGGGGAGGGAGAAAGATCTGTCACACCAACCCTCTCGAACCGTTTATCGAAAAGAAAAATAGGCATAAATTCAGCACATCATGATAAATGTAGGCCTTCACAGGACACTTTCCAACTATGGCTTGTGTTGCCAGGCTTCTGAAATTCTCTTTGAATGATCTATGACTACAACTCCCCACATTTTGAGAGGATAACATAACTCTTTGAGAGAGCCTTGTAATCTGTTGAGAACATTGTTCAGTTTTCTGAAAGAATGGAGCGTCAGTCTTGGGAAGCCATTGCTCTCCCCTAAGCTTTCTACAAACTTCCATTCTTGCTAATACTGTAAAATGAAGTATCCTATCGTGTGTGTGCGTGCAGATAAACAATATTAACAAAAATCTGGCATGTGAAAGAGACTGAGCATAATATTTCTATTGTTTTGCTTTTCTCTTCTTGTTCTGGTGTGCCACCTTTATGGAGTTTTCAACAGCATATTACTTGAGTAATTTGTTAGGCTGTTGAAATCTTGCCTGATAAGTGAGTGAGTGATTGATTGAGTGCTGTCAGGTCAGGTCCACTCTTAGCGACCACATAGATTCTCTCCAGGATGATCTGTCTTCAACTTGGCCTTTAAGGTCTCTCAGCGGTACATTCATTGTTTTCGTAATCAAGACCACCTTGCTGCTGGTCGTCCTCTCTTCTTTCCTTCAACTTTCCCCAGCATTATGGTATAGTATTGAAGTACATGGGGATTATTTTGACTCTAGTGGTATTAGAACGTGGGTCCAGATAATGTGGCTGGGTGGATAGTGTTCAGTGTCCCAGCAACAGGGAATCCAAAATGTTGTTGACTACAACTCCCAGCTCCCCAGCTACAATGGCCTTGGGCTGGGGATGCTGGTAGTTGTAGTCAACAACATTTGCGATTCTCTCATGCAGGGACACTGGTGGTGTTCCTCGCTTAGTGTTACCTGTAGTTTCTGGGAAGCATGCGATCCTAAGCATGTCTTCTCAGCAGCAAGTTCTATAAAGTAGACTAACTTGCTACTGACCAAGGATTCCTTAGGAGTGCTTAGAATTGCAGTCCTAGGGCTGGTTTTCATGTGTATACAAGAAATAAGCAAAAGGGGGTAAACTTCTGTGATGTGGGAGATCTGTGATACTTCAAAGCAGCTGGGTGGTGTTGGGGTGGCTCAATTTGATCAGAATAGCAGTGCGGTGGGAAGGGTGTGTTTAACCATTTCCCTCTATGCTGTTTCCAAAATCTAAACCACCTCCTCCTCCCCAAAGCTGCTGTTCCTATATCTTTCCCCCTATGTAACAGCTTCAGCAGGAGGAAGTATGATTTAGGATCCTCACTCTAAGACAGCTTGGTGACGAGAAGATGCTTGTAGCCAGATTTGGCTTAGAGTGTCAAGGCACAACTGTCAGATGTTAGCAGTGGTGGATTAATGGAGAGACAGAGTAGGCATTTGCCTATGGCGGCAAAATTTGAGGACAAGCAAATTTTGCCCCTCCTCAAATTTTGCTGCCCCTCTCTGCAGCAAGGATGGAGTGGGTGGGGGGAAAGTCCCCCCTGCCATTTACCTTGTATATACAGGTGAAACTCAGAAAATTAGAATATCGTGCAAAAGTCCATTAATTTCAGTAATGCAAATTAAAAGGTGAAACTGATATATGAGACGCATTACATGCAAAGCGAGATAAGTCAAGCCTTAATTTGTTATAATTGTGATGATCATGGCGTACAGCTCATGAAAACCCCAAATCCACAATCTCAGAAAATTAGAATATTACATGGAACCAAGAAGACAAGGATTGTAGACTAGAACAATATCGGACCTCTGAAAAGTATACAGTGTACTGTGCTTGATTGGCCAGCAAACTCGCCTGACCTGACCCCACAGAGAATCTATGGGGCATTGCCAAGAGAAGGATGAGAGACATGAGACCAAACAATGCAGAAGAGCTGAAGGCCGCTAATGAAGCATCCTGGTCTTCCATAATACTTCAACAGTGCCACAGGCTGATAGCATCCATGCCACGCCGCATTGAGGCAGTAATTGCTGCAAAAGGGGCCCAAACCAAGTACTGAATACATATGCATGCTTATACATATAAGCATACAGAGGTCCGATATTGTTCTATTTTTCAATCCTTGTCTTCTTGGTTCCATGCAATATTCTAATTTTCTGGGATTGTGGATTTGGGGTTTTCATGAGCTGTACGCCATGATCATCACAATTATAACAAATTAAGGCTTGACTTATCTCGCTTTGCATGTAATGCGTCTGTCTCATATATCAGTTTCACCTTTTAATTTGCATTACTGAAATTAATGGACTTTTGCACGATATTCTAATTTTCCGAGTTTCACCTGTAAAAAACAAACCTTTTTTGTTTTAAGGTAAAAGGGCGGCAAAAGCCTTTTTGCCTATGGGTGGCAAAAAGCTTAATCTGCCCCTGGATGTTGGGTCTGTGGGGATTGCTCTGCCAGCAACTGACTACTTTTATCTTTGGTAATTGTAGTTTTAGTATTTCTATCTTTGTCCTAATGGACTCCAGGCCAGAGTCTGTAGAATGTATGGCTGGAGTTTCCCTTAAGTGGGCATTGCACCATTCCGGTACAGCCTCTGTCTTTGCATTTAATGGCATAGGAGGAAGAATGGATAACAAGCTGAGGGTTGCCCTCTGCACCTCCAGTATCAGGTAGTATATTAGTAGTCCATAAAGCAGCTGGTTTAGGTCAGGCAGGGTCTCCTTGGCACTGAGGCCCCTTTCTTGTCTCTTTGAGATGCTGCTGCTATTATTATTATTATCATCATCATCATCATCATCATCAACTGGGCAGGAAGGGGGCTGAAATACTTGAATGTAAGGAACTCTTATCTCTGTGATCTTCCTTGAAGCTTTCTAGGCTCCTCCTATTCCAATGGTGATATGCTTAAAAGGGCTGGACTTTGAAGGCTCCAGAATTTCTCTTGGGAAGAGGGAGAGTGCTTCTCCTGTTCAGCACTGTTATAAATCATAGGTACACACCTTTTGGAATAGACAGGCTTAGAAGCTGTGTGTCTAAAGTTTGAACAGCTTTTAGTAGGAGAGCAGAAACCAGTGATGCTCATAACTGCAATGGATTTTAACTCAGTCTTTAATAAGCAGTAGTGTATGAACGATTTAAAATATGTTCTACATGCAAGAGAGCTCATCAAGCATGACTTGTCACCTTTGCTAAGCAGGGTCCACTGTGGTTGCATATGAATGGGAAACTACATGCGCGAGCACTATAAGAGATTCTGCTTGTGGGATGAGCATCTGCGTGTGTGTATGCAGAAGGTTCCAGGGTTCCCTTCCTAGCATCTCCAAAATAGGGCTGAGAGATTCCTGCCTGAAACATTGAAGAAGCAGCTGCCAGTCTGTGTAGACAATACTGAGCTAGATGGGCCAGTGGTCCTTGTTGTGATCCCCCTGAGACCACTGCTTAGTCTTTCAGCTCAATTCAAGACTGCAACACAGCCCACAGTGGGCAAATAAACACTGGAAGGTGAGCCAAGCTGTCAGATTTTGCATTGCCTTAGTGTTTGAGAACTCATGCCGTAGTGGACTGCTTGGTGCTGGCAGAGAATGACAAAATAATTGTTCAGGTGTATGTCTTGAATGGGATCTTCTTACACAGAAACTTCCTACAGAGTAATTTTAACCAATTAGAACCATAATGGAGAAACTTGGCTTGGACCTGAAGCTTATCTGGTCCAGCTTCTTGTTCAAGCTGCAGTCCTCCATCCTTAAGTAATGGATGTAAAAACAGAAGAGCATGGCCACCTATGCTAGATCAGGGTTTCTTAACATTGGGCCCCCAGATGTTGTTGGACTACAACTCCCATCATCCTCAGCCACAAAGGCCATGCCTGGGGATGATGGGAGTTGTAGTCCAACAACATCTGGGGGCCCAAAGTTAAGGAACCCTGATCTAGATCATCATCTCCCATAAAAAGGGAGGACAACAGAGGATGAAGATAATCCGTTCCTGTGTTTCTTGTGGCAGCAGCTGCTGGTATTTGTGTCAGTGGGTATGGCACTTTACAGAGTATAACGGGACAGGCCCTTCTCCGCAGAGTTTAAATCTAAAATTTGATCTGGCTGAGTACAGGAAGAACTGGAGGCAGGGGTAAGCAGGGGGAAACGTGCATATTTAAGTATGTAAAGGCTTAGTAGGGCATGGGGACTGGAAGGTTGTACCAAAGGCATGAGAAACAATAAAACCTGAAATAGTTTAAAGATATAGTCCTTTAAAATATAATTCTGTTTGACTTTGTAAATGAAGTCAGTAAATGACTTTGTAAATGACTTGGTAAAACAAGGTGCTTATTGAGAATTTATTACTAACAGTGAATGCTTTATTGCCAAACACTGAAAATCTAAAAGGCCTCTTCTGGTGTCAGAATGGTTGAGAAGTGCTTTGAAAGGAGTCAAAATGGATATGCTATATCTATAATGAAAGTTGTAGATTACTAAATTGACCTTTTGTCACATGTTGCACATATGTTGGAGATGAGTGTCTCTCCTGTTTGTGATTGTTTATGTAAACTAATGTTTGTCATGCTTGTGTAGAATATTAAAGAACAGTACTGTGTGGCTGCTTGTTTGCCACTTGGAATTTGTGGCGGTGGTGGAGCAATGCTTTGCAGGTGGCAAAGGGAGAGGAAGAAAACATTCCTGTCAGCACAAATTCCAAAAGGAACAGAAACAAGATAGACTGATCTCAGTGGCACTGTAGAAGAATTTTCAGTTAATAATATTTTAAATAAATAATGCTGTTACTATCATGCTATTATGTGAAAACGCTCGAGGAGGCTTACAACATAATGAACCAATTAAAATTCTAAAGACATAAATGGATCATAAAGATAAATGGCAGATAACACACATAGCAGGGAGAGAAAAACCCAGCAGGTAGACAGAGGCCAAAAAACGAGAGGTCTAGCCTGGTAACAGGAGGACACGGAAGAGGTGGCCTTACAAGGGAGTTCCAGAGCTGGTTGCTGGCACACAGAAGGCCTCTCCCACATCTCAGATGAGCGCATGGCTTGTATGTTGGTGAGACTCAAAGGAGAGTGTCTGTGGGAAATCTTAATAAAGATGTGTATGAGAGAAGATGGCCCTTTAGGTATCCTGATTCCAAGCTGGGCTTTAGTGGTCGTCATGGCCATAAGTTTGAATTGGGCCTAGAAATTGACCAGAACTGTTTGAATAGGGGAGTTGCATGCTCCTGGCTGATGGCTCCAGTAAGCAGTCTGCTAGCGACATTCTTGGCCAGCTGAAGTTTCTGGACACGTATCAAAGGTAGCCCCTTTGTAGGACACGTTGCACAATAATCCAGTTGAGATATAAGTAAAGCATGTGTCTCTGTGGCCTGATCTGCCATCTCTGGGCATAGCCTAAGTTGGGCAAAGGCACTCCTGCCCATAGCTGGCATCTGAGCATCCAGTTAGGGCCAAAGTCCAGAAGCACCCTCCAAATTGCAAACCTGACTTTTCAAGAGGAGTGCTCCCCCATCTAAGTAACCTTTTAATGTAATAGATAAATTCAAGTTTTGGGACAGCAATAAAGTTCTTCATCAGAGCACTTAAACTGTTTGCTCGAGATTATTTTCCTCAACCTGCCTTCATACTTCATCTTTGTGACCAAATATTTGCCCTCACTGGCACCTCCACCCTTTCTTGCATAGCTGGTCTAATTTATGACCTTTCAGTTAGACAGTTTAGTAGTAGTTAGTAGTAGTTGGCCTAATATGTAAGCCTAATGCATAAGTTAACATATTTGAACATCAGTTGATTTGCACATCATTTGTTTTAATCTCTTTGCATTTAATCGGACTAAACATATTAAGTGGAAATTCACCAGTTTAACCTAAGATAAGGTTATTGAATGGCAGCACTGTTTGAAAGATGTTCATATATGTGATTAAAAATGTGTTTAAAAATAAATAAAATATGTCTTTATCTTCATGCTGATAATAGTTAATAGTTTACAGCCTTAGAAATATGGTCGGAGGAGCAGGAGTTAAAGTTAGTAATAAAAAGCTCATTTGTCTATACCTCTGTAACTTTTTCCCCTGCCAGGAAATGACCTAGAGGCCTTAGAAATCCATTTCTGGATCCTTCAGAATCTACAATCAAGAGAAGCTTCCTCTGAAAGCACCACTTGTTAAAAGGAAACTACCTCAGCACATAGGAGAGGCGGAGAAGGCTTGCAATAAAAAACAAACACGTTCCGAATAATGTGTACTTGCAAAGTCTCCAGGAAACAAATTTGCATTCCCCCCCACCCAGTATTAAGATGAGAAACTCAAACCGATTTGACTGACGGGCTCTGTCAAACCGTGAAGCTATTTGATCTGCTGATGTGTGAAGGCTCAGTAGTTATCCCAGTAAAGATCTGCTCTGCGTTAACAATCACTGTTGAGCGGTGATTTTGCTCTTTCTCTCCTGATACTAACTGAAGAAATTTATAACAATGATATTATTTTTTAAAAACCCATTAAGCTTTCTTCAGTGTAAACTCATGTTAACATCAGGTGTCAAATGTGCATTGGCAGGAAAACTGCAGCAGGCAGCTTTTTTGCCCCCTGTTCTGAAATTGTATCCTGGGCACACAGTAGAATGCTAAGCAGGAAACTTACAGTATTTTTTTTAAGCTATCACAGCTTGCTTTTATGATATAATTTGTAATTGCAGCCGTGCTGCATTTGAACACTGAACAGTACAAAGTCAGCAGACCTGCTGCCTTTTCTCACTGCTGATACAAATTACCTACCTTTATTATTATTTTTTTTTGAAATGCCTCCTATGAAAATTATGTGCATTCTCCTCTACTACTGCTACACATAGGTATATTTCTAGGGGAGCAACTCATGAAAGCAGATAGCTAGTTCAAGGAACCTTTGGACAACAAGTACTCCCTTATGCAGTGCTTCAGTGCACAGGAAAGTAAAATGGACTATAAGCGGCGCTTTTTGCTTGGCGGGTCCAAACAAAAAGTGCAGCAACACCAGCAGTATCCAATGCCGGAGCTAGGCAGGACCCTGAGCGCCCCTTTAGCATCTCCAGCCACGACATCCCCTCTGGTTTCCTCGGCTGCTGCTGGCGGCTGCAACCATGCTACTCCAATCGCAGACATCCAGCAGGGAATCTCCAAATATCTGGATGCACTCAATGTATTTTGCCGTGCAAGCGCTTTCCTTACAGACCTTTTCAGCAGCGTATTTCGGAACTCGCACTATTCTAAGGCAGCTATGCAACTGAAAGACGTGCAGGAACATGTCATGGAAGCAGCAAGTCGACTCACGGCAGCAATAAAACCAGAAATAGCAAAAATGCTCATGGAACTGAGTGCGGGAGCGGCAAACTTTAAAGATCAAAAGGAGTTCAGCCTACAGGACATTGAGGTGAGTTTAGACTAATCATATGACTTATAACTTTATGGCCATCTGTTTTAAGTGGGCTGGTGTCTTGTAAGATTTGTGAAATTTGTACAGTTTTAGTCTGTGCCTCTTTAGAGTTCCAGTGAAGATGGACCATACTTAGTAGAGGTCTTAATTAGATATATATGTCTGCATCTGTTTCTGATACCTTGCAACAGGAACGGCATTTTATTAGTTATATATAGCATTTGACAGCTAAGGTGCATCACAATATCTCACATAATAGTATTCAGTTCAGAATATCAATATGAACACAAAGACCCAAAACATCCACCCCATATATAAATTAGATTTATCCTGCTGCACAGGAGATGATGATGATGATGATGATTGTTTCTTTTTAGATTGTGAGCCCTTTGGGGACAGGGATCCATCTTATTTATTTATTTCTCTGTGTAAACCGCCCTGAGCCATTTTTGGAAGGGCGGTATAGGAATCGAATTTATTATTCGATTGACGAGGACATCTGAGGGGGCCCTGCTCCGGGTGCCGACAATGAGAGAGGCCCGGCTGTCGTGCACTCGGGACAGGGCCTTCTCTGTTGCTGCCCCCAGACTCTGGAATGCTCTCCCAGTGGCCATTCGTTCCTCGGACTCCATCACGGCTTTTAGAAAGCTTGTAAAGACTTGGCTTTTTACCCAGGCTTTTACATAATCATTTTTACTGCTGCTTCTGGGTGTTTTTATCTGTTGTATTGTTTTATGCCTGTTTTTATGTTTTTATACTTTTAGCATGATGTTTTTATTCTGTTTTTATTGTATGTTTTTAACTTTTGTAAACCGCCTTGGGGCTATCTTTTAACGAAAGGCGGTATAAAAATGCAAAAATAAATTAAATAAATTATTATTATTATTATTATTATTATTAATAATAATAATAATAATAATAATAATAATAATAATAATAAAATTCGATTCCTATACTGCCCTTCCAAAAATGTCTCAGGGAGACATTACACAGAGAAATAACAAATAAATAAGATGGATCCCTGTCCCCAAAGGGCTCACAACCTAAAAAGAAACACAAGATAGATACCAGCAACAGTCACTGGAGGTACTGTCCTGGGGGTGGACAGGAGATGTAACCATTCAAAATAAACATTCAGACCACTGAAGTCGTACCTACTTAAATCATCTTTGATAGCATTAATGATTTCCAAAGAACTGGAAAACATGTATATTCTCACAATATATGACTCATCCTGGGGAGGCTGGGGAAATTATTTAAAAGGAAAACTTGGCTGATTGATCTTTTCCTGTTGCAGTGCAGTGCACATCTCTTTAACAATCAGACCTCCCCCCTTCTCTTTATTTCAACGAAAAAATCCACATGAATGGTTGTGTAACTGATAACAAGGGGGAAAAGAACATGCAAAAGGAACGCCTTTGAATCATTTACGTAATATAGGTGTTGTGTTCATTTTAATAATGGATGGGGAAAAAAATCTTCTAAATATATTTGTCCTTAAATAACAAAACCATTCATCAGAACTAGTCCAATTCACTAAAAACTCCTCTTCGGTCGAAAGAGATACAGTTTAAATGCCAACAGAGAACATGTCAGTTATCCAGAATAGGCGGCCAGGAGTAGATCTGTCCTTCTGGTGTTTTATAATAATTCTTTTAACAATTCCCCATGTTCAAAGGATATGTACTCCTTGGTATAAGGATTGATTCCATATTCTACAAGAGCACCCCAAAAGTACATGAACATCCTTAAGCCAAGACTGCTGCAAAGTCATAATAAAAATCTTATAGATTTCAGACCAGAATGAAACAATAATAGGACAAGACCAAATCATATTTGTAAGTGTTCATGTTAAATTTTATTTCATTTAGCGATTTTTTCACTGGCTCAGACTTGCGTCTCTGGGTGGCTTACAACAAACATAAAACAAATAAAACAGAAATTAACTTTTTAAACAGTTTAAAACCACAATACTAGTCAAAACTTTAGGAGAATAAATGCATCTTAAGAGTCTCTTTTAAAAGCTGTCAGAGATGGAGAGGCTCTTATTTTGGCAGGGAGTGCATTCCAAAGCCTCTGGCCAAAAAATAGGAGACTGTAACCAGCCCTTATCAGACATTCTCTGAGGGGTCCAATAGATACTGCAGAAATGCATCGACCTCATTCTTAAATCAAACTATGCACATTTTGCTGACCTCAAAGCTGCTTGCCATAGATTTAAAAGAACAGGGTATTCAAATTCGTTATTCCAATAAAGGTCTCAAATGTAATATGAATCTTAGCTAAACTTTTGACAAATCTTTAGATAAGCTGAGAACCACCATGCAATGGAGGCAAGTGTGGCTAATGTAGAATGTGTTTGCTCAGAGCAGATGTTCATAAGAAACAGTGACTTCAAAAATATGTACAAGTAGCATTTTGTAGTTCCTACTTTTAATGTCTGAACTGGAATGTGCAGATGTTGCCTGGGGGCAGGTGGCTCTGAGGGCACACTTGATCCCATGATTCTTGGATGTTGTTGAAGATGAGGATTCAGAAGCACAGGTCACTTGCTGGTAGAGAGATAGTCTTCTTTACAATAACCAATTAGACTAGTTACATTGTTGTCTTGATATTGTGTGGCATCACTTTATGATTCAAGGTAAAAGAATAAAGGCAGGAAGTGATGACTGGAAAGGTACTGCTACAAGAATTTTGTGAAGGATCAAAAACTCCATTTACAAAGACCTACACTCCCCATTTTACCATGGAGTTAGCTTCTTGCATCCTGAGATCTTAGGGTATAGTCCATCCATGACGTGTTCACCACCATATTTACATCCCTGTCCCCAGCCTACGTGTTGTCGGGAGCCCTCTGTGCTGCTGTAACTGATCCATTTTGTGTTTAGCAATGTTGTTAAAGCAAGTTTGGGGAAACTATCCTGTATAACTGGCACGAGTACTAGTTCCATCTTCTGAGTGCTTTCTGTGTATATGCCTGTCACATCAGTTTGCCTTCAGGCATTTCTGTAGTAAGTCAAAGCGACAGGTGTCACTTTATTTTTGTTGCATAGTTGCAGTTGCTTGTATCACATGGACTACCTTGCCATCTGCACTGGACAGGCATAAGCAGTCAGATGCAGAACATTCTTTCAGCATAATGCTAAATATACACACAAGTCTTTCATCCTAGGGTGGGTTTTTGTTAGAAGGGAACATTGTAGAATCTTTATTAGGCTTACATGTCTAGTTCTTTACATATAGAGGGTGTGTTGGAATGTGGCTTGATTTATCATAGGCTCCCTTGTTCAGTGGCAACCTGTGAGTGGTGCCACACTCTTACTTCTCATAGCTGTTGTTGACTCATAACTTCAGTTTGTCACTAGTCTCTCTTGCTCTCTCCTTTTTCCTTGGATATTCATCTTCCTCATTCCCCACCCACCCAGTCCTGCTTTCCAGGCAATTTTGGAGGTGCATGTCTTGCATCTCTCACACCCCTGTAAGTGGCCTTTCTATCAAACATAACTTTTGGATGTTAAAAGTCCCCCCGATGCTGCAAAGTGGCTTGTTTTGTGGCTCTTGGATTTTGTGTTGCTCAGCACTGCTGTAGGTGCTCCATGCAGGATGATAGTGTAAGCAAAATATGCAGAGCATGTTTTGATATAAACTTTAGGAAAACAGATAACATGGAACATTACAGGAAATAGTAACTCTGTTTGAGGGAGTATCCTTCTTTGTTTGTTCCCTGTGGAATGAGATTGGATGCTCTGTTATCACTTGGAAAATTCCACCACATTATTTTGGTGATGGGAGAGGGGTGCTATTGGGAGTCAGATTTTTTTTTTAAAGTTTGGATACCTTAAACGTCACCATCCCTATGCTTAGATGTGCAGTTACTATGTAGTAGGTGTGATAAGTCTGCTGAGAGTACTTTCTGCTCTTTCAGGCTGTTGCTGTTAGGACATGGCACAGAGCTGAAGTGGGAGTGACTTGCACTTCTTGCACATTGCTTCCATGTTTTGTCCAAAGCCTGGAAGTTGTATGTGTGGACCCTGCCCCTGTGGTAGAAAGCATCCCAAAGCATGGGAAAGATGTACAGCTCCCAACTTTAAATGCTAGATGGAAATGCTGTTCACGTACTGTATCATGTCCAAAACCATACTTAGAATTCCTACCTACCTCATCTTCTCTTCTTGATGGCATGTTGTATCAGCAGAATGAGGGGTATACGTTGACTGCTTTATAAGTCTACTGTGGCAACCTTGAACTTTGGGTGATAGTAATAGTATGTTTGTTGCGGTTACAGACCAGATTAAGGGGGTGTCTGCTTATGTTATAAAATTAGCAGATTCTCATATGCAGTGTTCCCTCTAACAAGGAATCTGATGTTGTTGACTAGCTCCCATAATTCACAGCCAAAGGCCATCGCAGCTGGGGATGCTGGAAGTTGTAGTCAACAAAATCTGGAATTCCCTTTTAGAGGGATTGCTGCTCATATGCATATACATATACAGAGCTGCCATGTTCTGTCCTAAATTGTAGCATTGGCTTTAGTTTAAGTAGACTGTTGAAGTAATTCTACTTCAGTTCTATGTAACTGAAGTAGAACTACCATAGTAATTCTATGGTATACAGAGTTCGCTCTCTCTCTCTTTCTCTCTCTCTCTCTCCCCACTTTCTTTCAGGGTGGATTTGATTTAAATCATGATTTAAATCACTAGTCAGTAAGACTAGATTTAAATCATGGTTTTTTACATAAAGACTCATTCTTGCTGGTATAATCTTAATATTTACAACCAGATGAAGGTTTCATTTCTGGTCCTCTTCTAGATAGAAAAATTGCCCAACATAATCTTACAGAAACCTCTGGAAGAGCATGACATTGTGAATGGATTAATGGAATTCATTTACCAAAAAATTTAAACATTGCATGTATACAGCCTCATGCTACATAATTAAAAACTAATCCTTATTTCATGATGAATACCTTTGGACTATAATGTATCTTAATCTAATGTGTATGTTATTGCTTGTAAGCCGCCCTGAGTCATATGGGAGTAGGGCGACATATAAATCTATCTATCTATCTAAATAAATAAAATAAAATAAAATAAAATAAAATAAAAGAGAAAACTTGCTTTAGATAGATTTTTTCCTCAAAAAGCATTTTATTTTAAAAAATCTGATTTAAATAAAAAAATCCGATTTAAATTTTAAAAAATCTGATTTTTAAAAATTTATTTTAAAAAATCATTGATTTTTATCCACCCTGCTTTCTGTTTTGTTCTATGCCATGCCATGACCAGTGGTCACAACAATAAACTTACTGCTTACTTAATTACATATGCATATTGCATATGTAATATGTACCTAGTGCTTGAGTCATATTTTATGGGGAACCTGGGGCCCATGGCATGACCACCAAATGTACATGTAATCAAAGTTGTATCCCACAAGTCACAGTGTACATTACAGACATGCAGTTCAGTCTTGTATTAGTTATGTCATACATATATAAAGTGGTCCTAAGATGGAAGAAGCAACACTAATCTTATTCTAGTTGCATTAGAAGACCCTCTGTATAAAAAGGATTAGTAGATATTCATGCACTGGTAGGTGCCCCCTCCACCTAAGTTGGGAATGATGCCTAGCAGTACATGCTTCATCTCCCGCGTTCATACTTCAGTTTGGAGAATTTAAGAAATGGCAGGAACATCTTCCAGTGTTTGCTATATTTCCCCAAACCTCAGTGTAAATGTGAGAGAAAACGCTGCTTCTTCCGTATCTGAGAATTTGGGGGAGGTGGACAGTGGCAAGCACAAACAGAGGTTGACTAGTAAATCAAGCTAATCTTTGTTGATCCCTGTGTTGGGATTACGTTTTTATAGGGGAACCAGCACAATCTGTTAAAGGTAAAGTGTGCCGTCAAGTTGATTTCAACTACTAGTGCCCACAGAGCCCTGTGGTTTTGCAGGAGGGGTTTACCATTGCCTCCTCCAATGAGATGATGTATGATCTCAGTATGAGATGATGCCTTTCAGCATCTTCCTATATTGCTGCTGCTTGATATAGTACCAGTTGGGATTTGAACCGGCAACCTACTGCTTGTTAGTCAAGCATTTCCTTGCTGCGCTTACTTGTATTTATGTCCCACATGCAGAGTTGTATTTCCTGTAACCTTATATATTTAACCAGCAATATGATAGGTTGCTACTATAAAACAAGCGCTTGCTCTTTGCCTGGACCAACTCCCTCACCCCCAAATAAGTGCATTCTCTTTCTCTGTGATAGAATGTTCTCTGAAGACTTACAAGTTGGAAGGTGAGAAAAGGAACAAGGCAGCACCTTTTAGATGAATATTTTAATGCATGAGCTTTTGTGGGTTATAACTAGGGTTGCCAGCTGACCTGCATTGTGTGGGATGTCCTGTTTCCTGCGGGGAAATGCTCGTCACATTCGGGACTCAATTTCTCCTGCTTTTTGACTTTTTACTTTTAAAACTTAAAAAAAACAACAACTTTCAAAGCTGCTTCTTCGCGGCGGCAGAGCAGGGATGGTGGCGAGAGAGATGGTGCAGAGGCCTGACATCGGCCTGATCTGCCTCATTTGAGAGGAAGAGGGGCCAGGTGAGGCGCTCCTTGGCTGCCGTCTCTCCGCCTGCCTCCAGCACTGCCCAACCTCAACTGTCGTAATTTGGGATGTGGGCAGAGCTCTCACCGCCGTCCCTGCCACACAGTGGCAGCCACCCCGGGTAAGCACACCCAGCAGCTGGTTCCAGAAGGTCTGGCTGCACCCTTTGCCACCTGGGGCCAAGTCCCGCACCTAGGTGGCCCTGCCCCCAAGACTCCTCCCCCATCCCAATTTTGGCCAATGTAATGTTGGCAACCCTATTATAACCCACATCCTTAGATGCAGGGTGTAAGCAGGGATGGTCACTTGCAGGCGTAGTGACAAACCTTTTGTATGGATTTAAAGAGACATTTACAATATGTTAATGGTTTCAGACTTACCAGGTAGCAAAGGAGATAAATTACCAACTGTGTTTGTATGTAATGTTCATAAAACCTGCAATCTCTGTTCAAAGCAAGACTGAACCAATCAGATTTTACTACAAGTTCGGCTATTTCATATTCCAAACATCCCCCTGAACGTATCTTCTTAAGTACAGCTTCCCTGAGGCCTATAACCTTGTTGCATTCCTGAGGGGTGGGTCCTTTTTTGTCCTTAGGAATGCAACTGGAGGGAGATCTTTACTTGCTTTCCTGAGGACAAAAATGCAAAAGTATAATGGCAGTTTCACAGACTGTGAATGAAATGGACTCATGAAGATGAGTCGCTTGAGAGATTCCATCAAAACTTTAACTTCGATCCCACCATAAACTTGAGAAAGAGAGTTATTTTCCAGATTACTTTTAAGATTTCTTGGACTCAGCTACTCCACAAAGCAGTGACACCATAAAAAACAGGACAGAGTACCTCTAGCAATCACGTACAGTTCCCAGCTAAAGGCTCTACGTAGTATCATTGGAGACTTACAATCAGTTCTTGAGAATGAGCAGGAAGGAATGCAATTGAGGGATACCTTTACTCCTTGACAACCCACTAATCTTAAACAATTGCTCACTTGGGATGATAGACAATCACCTAATTCTGAGCAGAGAACCAGACCATGCAGCAGACCCAAATGCCAGCTGTGTCCATTAATTAACAATTCTGTAATTGTAGGTCCCAATAGTGCAGACCACCATGTCTCAACTCGCACGCCAACTAATGCGGTGTCCCTGATAACCTGCATTAAATGCTCTTTGGCAGTATATGTTGGTCAGATGGGCACTGTCACTGAGACAGTGATTGAATGGGCACAAATTGGAGATTGAAACTAAAACCACTATGTAACCGGTTTGAGCATTTTAACCTACCGGGACATAATGTCACAGACCTCAGTGTGGCTGTACTTCAGAAAATAAGTTCAGGGGGATCTTCAGAACATGAAATATTTAAGAGAACTTTTTTATTTAAGAGAATATTTAATTCTTAAGAGAATGCCTTCTCCGTCATGAGCCCTGCTGCCTATTGAGATCGCCCAGAGAGATGTGTCTGCAGTTGCCACCTATTTATCTGGTGGCTACTCAGGCACAGGCTTTCTTAATTTCCCCCCCAATGGGTAATGCACTCCCCGCCCGAAATAGGTGTCCCCATCCCTGACAGCTTTTAAAAGGGCTGTTGAGATGCATTTCTTCATCCAGGCTTTTAATTAGATTTATACAATTTGTTATGGCTTTACATTGTGTTAATGTTTTAATCACCTTGCTAGGCAAGGTGATTGAGAAGGTGGTGGCATCCCAGCTCCAGGCGGTCTTGAAGGAAACTGATGATCTAGACCCTTTTCAAACTGGCTTTTGGGTGGGCTAAGGGGTGGAGACTGCCTTGGTCGGCCTGATGGATGATCTCCAATTGGGAATTGACAGAGAGAGTGTTACTCTGTTGGTCCCTTTGGATCTCTTGGCAATTTTTGATATTATTGATCATAGTATCCTTCTGGAATGTCTGAGTGGATTGTGGCTGGGAGGCACTGCTTTGCAGTGGTTCTTCTCCTACCTCACGGACAGATTCCAGATGGTGTCCCTTGGAGATGGCTGTTTGCTCAAAATCTGAACTTTCGTGTGGTGTGCCTCAGGGCTCCATATGGTCTCTGATGTTGTTTAACATCAACATGAAACGACTGGGAGAGATCATCAGGAGACTTTGTGCAGGGCATTATCAATAGGCCGATGACACCCAAATCTATTTCTCCATATCAGCATCATTGGGAGAAGGCATAACCTCTCTAAATGCCTGCCATGATGGGCTGGATGAGGGATAAACTGAGGCTGAATCCAGATCAGATGGAGATACTGGATGGGGTTACACTCCCCCAGAAGGAACAGGTAGACAGTCTGTGGGTGCTTCTGGATCCAAATCTCTGCCTGGTGTCCAAGGTTGAGGCGGTGGCCAGAGGTGCTTTCTATTGGCTGATACGCCAGCTGCATCCGTTTCTTGAGGTGAATGACCTCAAACAGTGGTACATATGCTTGTAACCTCCAGGCTGTACTACTGCAATGTGCTCTATGTGGGGCTGCCTTTGTATGTAGTCTGGAAACTGTAGTTAGTACAGAATGCAGTGACCAGGTTGGTCTTTGGTCGCCTAGGAGAGACCATATTACTCTTGTGTTGAAAGAGCTGCATTGGCTGCCGATATGTTTCCGGACAAAATACATGGTGTGGCTTATTACCTATAAAGCCCTAAGCTTAGGCCCTAGGTATTTAAGAGAACGTCTTCTTCACCATGAGTCCCACTGCCTGTTAAGATCATCTGGAGAGGTTCGTCTGCGGTTGCTGCCAATTCATTTGGTGCATACTCGGGAAAGGGCCTTCTCTGTTGCTGCCCCTGGACTTTGGAATGTGCTCCCTGTTGAAATAAGAGCCTCTCCATCTCTAGCAACTTTTAAAAAGGCACTGAAGGAACAGGTTTTTAATTAGATTTATGATTTTAATTGTTTTGTTTTATTTTGATGTAAACTGCCCTGAGCCATTTTTGGAAGGGCAGTATATAAAACAAATCAATCAATAAAGAGTACACTGTCCAGAGATGTGACTCTTGGGTTGTATATAAGTATGCTAAATAAATCAGTACAGAACAAGAACTTATAGTAAAACTTGACTGGGTCAGTCTTGCTTTGAATAAAGGTTATAGGTATTATGCATATTAGAGACACATAGTAATTTCTCTCTTTTGCTACCTGGTATGCCTAAAACCATTGATGTATTGTCAATATCACTTTAAATGTACACAGAACGTTTGTCCATGCCTGTAACTGACCATCCTTGCTTTCATGCTGCATGTGAGGAACCCACAAAAGCTCATGCATTAAAAAATAGTTTAAAAGGTTCTGCTTAATTTTTTAATCTTTTTAATTGACTTACATGGCATGTCACATTTATTTTTACACAGTTTGAAGATGTATGTGTTTTTAAATAAGCTTTAGCAATACCTTAGAGAATCTGTCCTTGGCCTAAATAAATGGAATTATGAATGAATCCATATGAATGTTGCTGTTACCATAAGAATTATCCCAGAATTCAGTTTGTCTGAGTGTTTTCATGTTAGCAGAATACTTCTTAAAGTAAGGAAACTGCACTTGGAGAGGTCAGTCAGCATACCTCAACTGTTAAGTTTAAACTTTGTACAAAGAGGGGAAATGATTGAATCCTAAAGGAATGTTAGAGGGAGACTGGATAGAGTGGGTGGCAGCGGTGGGGGAGGCGTTTTGCCATCAGTGGTTCTGCTGAAATAGATTTTGGTGTTTCCATCTTGCTAAACTCTTGTCCAAAAGTAAAACTTTTGGGAAAAGTGTGTTCTTAAAGAATCCTGTTGGAAAAGAGCCATATATCCTTCTACACTGATATAATGTGTCTGTTGCTCGTACACATATTCCTGAAATAGGGAGAGCACACGGATGTTTCAGCAGCTTTTGTGTAGTCCACATGTACTCCCCAAAATGCTAGCTTATTTTAGGTAAGAGCACAATCCACGGAGAATCTTGCTTGAGTAAACTTGCTTGCTGTCCCCATTTGCTGGGTTTGGCACAAGTTTCATTCTGGGTGCTGTAGATCTTTAGTCTCTGTTTGCAAATGTACTAATTAACTTGAAGCAAGTAACAAGCCGCTGAAAATCCTTGTGTATCCATTAGGGCTGTCATCCAATGAAATAAATGGATTAAATACCCGAATTTTAAGAATAAAATCTGTATACATTTACATATGGATAAAAAGTGAAAAAAAGAATACTTTGTTTATATGTTCATGTGGGGAGGTCCTGGAAGCCAAATTTAGGCTGCTAGGTAGCATATCGAAGTCCAGGACCCCCAGGGTGGCGTTCTGTGAAGTTGTATCTGTTTCACGCACAGAGCCAGCAAGACAGGCGGAACTGAGGGGTCTTAATGTGTGGATGAGACAGTGGTAGGAAGGAGGGGTTTAGATTTGTTAGCAGGGTGGATTTGATTTAAATCAAACTGATTTAAATCACGATTTAAATCACTAGCAGGGTGGATAAAAATCAATGATTTTTTTTTAAAATCAAAAAAATCTGATTTAAATAAAAAATCCAATTTAAATTAAAAAAATCCAATTTAAATAAAAAAATCCAAATTTTTTGATTTTTTGAAAAAAATCATTGATTTTTATCCACCCTGCTAGTGATTTAAATCGTGATTTAAATCAGTTTGATTTAAATCAAATCCACCCTGTTTGTTAGGCACTGGGATAGAGATTGGGGCAAACAAAGCCTGTACAAAAGGGATGGGCTTCACTTGAACCAAGATGGAACAAATCAAAAAAGTTGCAGAGCAGATTTAAAAATGACACCTGAGGGATTGCTGAACTGGGTGGTATCTGGCTCAGCAAGCAAAATCCACTAAGGTGTGAGGGTGCAAACATTTCAGATAAACCAGAAGGGGACAGAGTAGAACCAGGAGTAAAGCAGATGGAAACATGTGACCCCTGGTCAAAAAGGTCAAATGATAGTAAGGGAGATAGCACATGCCAATGCCAGGTAAGAGGTAGCATATAGGTATTTATATACCAGTGCCAGAAGCCTCTGAGCCAAGATGGGTGAGCTGGAGTGCTTGGTTGCTAGTGGGCATAACGGAAATGTGGTGGAATGGTGAGAACCAGTGTGACATTGTTATTCCTGGATACAAACCCTACAGAAAAGATGGGGGGTGGGGAGGATTGGGCATGGAGTAGTGCTGTAAATTAAAGGGATAGAATCCAACAAGCTAGGACAACTGGAGTTCTCCGCAGAATCATTATGGGTGACCATTCAAGGACTAAAATGAAATGTGTTACTAGGGATGTCGTATTGTCCTCTGGATCAAAACTCTGAGAGTGACCTGGAGAAGCAAATCAGAGAGGCAAAAGACAGACAGAGACAGACAGAGCTGTAATAATGGGTGACTTCAATTACCCTCACATAGACTGGGCAAATTCACATGCGGGTATTAACAGAGAGGGCCAGATTTCTAGACATGTTAAATGACACTGTTCTCAGTTGATTGTGGAACCAACCAGAGAGAGGGGGGCCTTGGACTTAATCCTGAGTGGTCCCCAGGTTCTAGTGCAAGATGATTATTGTTCTCAAATTTGTAGACTGCCCCAAAGCATGGAACTTATTCAAAACCATAAAAATAGAAGTTCATTTGGAATGTATTCAGAAGGAGTACAGTTCCCACCAAGTTCAGGAGGACATCATCATGACTAACAAGTAGAGTCAGGGAAGAAGACTTGCTTTAGAAAATAGAAGTCCTGCCCAAATAGAACAGAAAGGAACATAAACTCTGGCAAACGAAATGCGACAAAGGATGCAAAAGAGTGAGTGTCAAGATGAATAACAAAAACTTATTTATACTGACCATATACCTACTCTGGAACTGGCTTCTCAGGCTTGGAGGCTGAAGAACTAGACCAGTTTGAGGTAATGAGAAAGGATGCTCTATACAGTATTGAAAAACTAAAAATTAACAAACCGCCAGGGCCAGATGGCATCCACCCAAGAGTTCTAAAGGAACTCAAATGTGAAATTGCTGAGCTCTTAGCAAAAATATGTAACTTGTCCCTACAATCAGGCTCTGTACCAGAGGACTAGAAAGTAACTAGTGTAACTCTGGTTTTCAAAAGGGATCCAGGAAACTACAGTTCAGTTAGCTTAACCTCTGTGCCAGTTAAACTGATGGGAAAGCATACTTAAGAACAAAATTGTTAAACATATAGAAGAACAGGCCTTGCTGAAGGAGAACCTGCATGGCTTCTGCAAAGGCATGTCTTACTTCACTAACCTTTTGGAGTTATTTGAGAGTGCCAATAGGCATGTGAACAAAGTGATCCAGTTGACATAGTATATTTGGACTTCCAAAAAGCTTTTGACAGAGTTCCTCACCAAAGGTTCTTGAGTAAACTTAGCAGTCATGTATAAGCAGATAGGTTCAATTGTGGATTGATAACTTGTTGAAGGACAGGAAATGGAGGATAGGAATAAATGGAGAGTTCTCACAATAGAAGGAAGTAAGAAGTGGGGTCTCCCAGGGATCTGTACTGGGACCAGTGCTCTTTAACTTGTTCACAAATGATCTAGAAGTTGGGGTAAGCAGTGAAGTGGCCAAATTTGCAGATGGCACCAAACTATTTAGAGTAGTGAAATCCAAAAGAAATTGTGAGGAGCTCCAAAAGGATCTCCTCAAATTGGATGAGTGGGTGACAAAATGGCAAATACAGTTCAATGTTAGCAAGTGTAAAGTGATGCATATTGTGGCACCCCTGCCCCCAAACTTCACATATATACTGATTTTGTCTGAGCTGTCAGTGACTGACCAGGAGAGAGATCTTGGGGTCGTGGTGGACAGCTCATTGAAAGTGTCGACTCAGCTGTGCGTCAGCTGTGAGAAAGACAACTTCAATTCTAGGATCATTAGAAAGGGGATTGAAAATAAAAATGCTGATATTATGCCTTATACAAATCTGTGGTGTGGCCACATTTGGAGTACTGCATACAGTTCTGGTCACCATACCTTGAGGACATTGTAGAACTGGAAAAGGTGCAGAAGAGGGCAACCAAGATGATCAGGGGCCTGGAGCACTTTCCTCATGAGGCAAGACTACAGCATCTGGGGCTTTTTAGTTTGGAAAAAAGTCGACTACAGGGAGACATGATAGAGGCATATAAAGTTCTGCATGGAGTAGAGAGAGTGAACAGGAAAATTGTCCCCACCACTCTAACCACACTAGAAGCAGGGGTCATCCCATGAAACTGAAGGCCAGAATATTTAGGACCAACACAATTAAGTAGTTTTTCACACAGCACCTAATAATCTATGGAATTCTCTGCCATGGAATGTGGTGATGGCCACTAGCTTGGATTACTTTAAAAGGGGCTCAGAGAAATTGACGGAGGACAGATCTATCCGTGGTACTAGTCTGGTGGCTATAGGCCACCTCCAGCCTCAGAGGCAAGATGCCTTTAAATACCAGTTTGTTTAAGTTTTCATTTAACACATTTCTATACCACCCCAAACTTGCGTCTCTGGGCTGTTTAAAATTAAAATCAAACAATTAAAATTTAAACATTAAAATCATTAATATTAAAATAAGTTAAAACCCAACATTAAAAGTATTAAAACTATAAATCTAATTAAAAGCCTGGGTAAGTAAATGTCTTCAGTGCCTTTTTAAAATTGCCAGAGATGGGAAGACTTTTATTTCAACCCGGAACACATTCCAAAGCCCAGGGGCAGCCATGAAAAAGGCCTGCTCTGAGTAGCCGCCAGACGAGCTGGTGGCAAGCGGCAGATGAACCTCTCCAGATGATCTTAACGGGCGATGGGGCTCATGGTGAAGAAGACGTTCTCTTAAATACCTAGCAGGGCCTAAGCTGTTTAGGGCTTTATAGGTAATAACCAGCACTTTGTATTCTGCCTGGAAACTTATCGGCAGGCAGTGTAGCTCTTTCAACACAGGAATAATATGGTCTCTCCTAGAGGACCAAAGACCAACCTGGCCACTGCATTCTGTACTAACTGCTGTTTCTGGACTACGTACAAAGGCAGCCCAACATAGAGCACATTGCTATAGTCCAGCCTAGAGGTTAACAGCATATGTACCACTGTTCTGAGGTCGTTCATCTCAAGAAAGGATGCAGCTGGCATATCAGCTGAAGCTAATAGAAAGCACCTCTGGCCACCGCCTCAACCTGGGACACCAGGCAGAGGTTTCGATCCAGAAGCACCCCCAGAACATGTACCTGTTCCTTCCAGGGGAGTGTGACCCTGTCCAGAACGGACAGATCGAAATTGATTCCCAAGTTCTGACCTCGCACAATAAGTACCTCTGTCCTTTCTGGATTCAGCCTCAGTTTATCCCTCATCCAGTCCATCCCTGCTTCCAGGCAGGCATTTAGGGAGGTTATGCCTTCTCCTGATGATATTGACATGGAGAAAGAGATTTGGGTGTCATCAGTATATTGATAACACCCTGTAACAAATCTCCTGATGATATCTCTAGTGGTTTCATGTAGATGTTAAACAACATCGTAGACAATATGGAGCCCTGAGGGACACCATATTGAAGTTCAGATTTTGAGGAACAGTCTCCAGGAGACACCAACTGGAATCTGCCCGTGAGGTAGGAGCAGAACAACCACAAAGCAGTTGCAGGGGAGCAGCAGCAGGAGAGAGGGGCCTCAGTTTTTGTCTGTGGGCTTCTCAGAGGCATCTGGTGGGCCGCTATGTGAGACAGGATGCTGGACTGGATAGGCCTTGGGGCTGATCCAGCAGGGATGTTCTTATATATGTACCTGCACATGTTGCAGTTAATATCTTAGAGGGATTTTGTTCCGTTTGAAAAAGCAGAGAGAATACTTCTAAGATGTCTGCTCTCTGTAGTTTTAAGAATGACTAATAATTTTAGTTTATTAACAATCTTTTTTTTTTAAGTTGCCGATTTTGAGATGTGTGTTCAATCTTTTTGAAAAGTTTAACTGATCAAACTAATATATCAGGGCTTGGCAAATCCTAGCTGCCAGGGAGCCATGACGTCTAGGCTAGAATATTTAATAAAAAATATTTATTTTTTTGCTCCAGGCAGCCCTGTTTCTGTTCTAAGAATGTTACCTATTCCCCCTCCCTCCATGTCCATCAGTAAGTCCAGTTATTTTGTCCATTGTCTGGCTCCCAGAGAAAATTTGTCAAGGTGGCCTGTGATAACTAGATTATCTATCTATCTATCTATCTATCTATCTATCTATCTATCTAGTGTGTGTAAAAATTAGACTAGATCTATCTCCTAACTGTAGTTTGGCCTACACAATCCTATACAAGTTTTCAAACAAAAGTACCTTAAAAATGTAAAGCAATTGCCAACCCCAGCTGTCAGCAGATCAATTTTCTAATGCCTAGACTGACTGCTGGTCCAGGAAGCAAAGTCTCTGGCTGCTAATGTTATGCAAATGAGAAATTTGCATGGGAAAACCATCTGCAAAACTCTTCAAAGATTTCTGGAAAGCCAACATCAGTGGAGGTAGGGCTAGTACTCTAAACAGGTCTTCACCGCAGGATGTGTGTGGTGGCCGCAGGTGTGGCACAGCGCAATCCTGTAACGTAAAAGTCTGTGACACTAACAGTGACTGCATGCAGGCAGCCTTTGTAGCTACATGTCCTAGGTGCTGTAGCATTGACAACAGATGTCTCAGAACATTTGGTGTGGGAACTGTAAAGCAAAAACCATATTTTATTCAGCACATTTTTATTTTATTTATTTATTTAATACATTTATATACTGCCCCAAACCAAAGTCTTGGGGTGGTTCACAATCATAAAACAACAATATAAATAAATAAAACATTACAATCAATAAAAACTCCAAAAAAGCTGCTTAAAATGAAAAAATTACAATATTTAAAATTACAAAAGCTAAAAGGCCTGGTTAAATAGATGAGTCTTCAAAGATCTTTTAAAAATCGCTAGAGATGGGGAGAGTCTTATGTCAGTGGGAAGTGCATTCCAAAGTCTCAGAGCGACAACTGAAAAGGCCCATCCCTGTGTGGCCACCAAACGACTTGAAGGTAGCCACAGAGGGGCCTCCCCTGACGAACGCAGTCGATGATGGGGATCGTGCAGAAGACGCTCTCTTAAATACTGTGGGCCTAAGCTGTTTAGGGCTTTATAGGTTATAACCAGCACTTTGTATTTCGCCCAGGAACCTATTGGCAGCCAGTGTAACTCTTGTAATATAGGACTAATATGGTCTCTTCGAGATGACCCGGAGACCAACCTGGCTGCTGCGTTCTGTACTAATTGTAGGTTCCGGACTATGTACAAAGGCAGCTCCACATAGAGTGCATTGCAGTAATCAAGTCTGGAGGTTACCAGCAAATGTACTATTGTTCTGAGGTCATGGATCTCAAGAAACGGAAGCAGTTGGTGTATCAACTGAAGCTGATAAAAAGCACTTCTGGCCACTGCCTCAACCTGAGAAACCAGGGAGAGGCATGAATCCGGAAGCACTCCCAAACTGCATACCTGTTCCTTCTGAGGAAGTGTGACCCCATCTAGAACAGGCAGATTAATATCGCTTGCATGATGTAAGATACATTTTTCACTGATTTCTACTCTCTGTCACTTAAATGTAATGGTTGATTTTGGGCAGCATTAAAAATGGTTGGAAGTTGTTCAAGGACCTTTTCTTAACTTGAACGCTCTTGAGTACATCAGTCATTTAAATAGGTCTTTGGTGGTTTAACATTCCAAATGAAGTGTTAATGTTGTTAACATTGGACTTTCTAGTATGTAATGCTGTAGTGCTTAATTTTTGATGTTTATATGTTATGCTTTTATTAACTTTGCAGTTTGATGTAGGTGGCTAAATCATTAACTTGAAGTGAATTAAATGTTTTCACATAGGTGAAGATTGAGTTCAAACACCAGAATGCACATCCAAATAAATCCTCTTTTCCTGACTTGTATGTTCTCCCGCCCCCCACCCCACCTCTATTTTCACAGGTACTTGGACGGTGTTTCTTGACAGTGATGCAGGTTCATTTTCAGTTTTTATCCCAAGCTTTGCAGAAGGTCCAACCAGTGGCTCACTCATGTTTCACTGAAGCCGTAGCTCAGGAGAGAAAGAATTCTAGTGGTGTGGAGATGGCCAGTTCAAGTCCCACAGCTGAGCTAGAAGAAGCTCTGCGGTCCTGGAGAGGAGCAGCAGAGGTAAGAAAGTGATAGCTGACTTGGTGGATCAGGCCCATGGTCTAGGGATGTGCCCGAATAGTCTTCGGCACCGGCGGGGGTACTACTTTAAGGGCGGGGGAGGGTGTACTCACCCCCCCGCCGCGTTTCCCCCGCTGGCGCTCTCCAAATTTCAAGCCCCTCGGGGCGGCAGCGTTCCTTCCTGCCTTCCCGTTCCCCCCGTCGGCCGGTAGTGGCCGGAAGTTGCAAGCGCGTGTGCGCCCATTGTGCGCACGTGTGGTGCTTGAAATTTGGAGAGCGCTGGCGGAGGAAGCGCGGCGGGGGGTGGGGTGAGTACACCCTCCCCCGCCCTTAAAGTAGTACCCCCGCCGGTGCCGAAGCACCGAATCCCACCCCAGCGCCGAAACGTTTCGGAGGCCTTTACAATGGCCTCCAAAATGTTTCGGGCACAAGCCTACCATGGTCCTTCCAAGTCCAGTATCCTTTTTGCAGCACCCAGCCTGATGCCTTTAAGAACCTCACAAGCAGGGCACGGATAGGATACCTTTCCCCTGTGGTCTGACCCCAGCGACTAGGTCTAGTGAAATGGCTTCAGTTTTTCAAGTAACAGTAGCAGCTTGTAGCCTCTGGATTAGTCACCTCTTGAATTTTGTTACTCTGCAGTGTGTGCAGAATCCCTCCAGCGAATGCCTGTAGTCACAGGACAAGAAGTTCTGGGATCCAGCAGCTTCTGCATACTAGGAAAATTATGCAGACAAAGCCCAGTAAAATGCTGAAGGTGGATGCTAACTCCAGAGCCGAGTCTGGTGTTGAAGACAGTGGGAGCAGTTTGCAAGTCAGAGCTGAAAGGACAGAATATCTACATCTGTACAACTTATATAGATAAATGCCACTTTGAGCTTGAGAGAGGAACCAGACATGCGTAGCACTAGGGGCAAAGAGGGAGATGGTCTAGCCTCCTGGATGACCATCTGTCAGGTGTTGTAGCAGATTCCTGCTCTGAACAAGGGGGTTGAACTAGAAGTCCTCCAAGGTCCCTTCCAATGCGAAAGTTCTAGGAGTCTGTGCATCTTGTTGCTGGGCTCCATTCTCCTAGCAGACTGGAAAGGAGCAGGTATTGGTTGAAGGGTGCTATCCACTTTAAATAACACACATTGGTAAACCAGTTACAAATGTACAGTTAATTTGAACTGCAACCTTTATTTGATTAACTGATTAAAACCTCATTTTTAGTTGACTATCCCTGATTTAATTGGCAGCACAGGTTTTTAACAAAATTGCTGGTGACAGGCACCATCTTTGAGAAGACCTTTCCCCTACCATCTCACAGAGGGGGAAATTCCTCTCCTGAGACAGGACCTGATGGGGGACACATACAGGCACTATCTAAAACAGGGCTGCCCAACTTCGGCCCTCCTATTATGCAGATTTAAGCAGTTAACTAATTTGATCATTAAGACTTCTTTAATTGGGTGACATCTTTAAGTATCCTAGTTTTTATTTCAAACACAGGTCATTGTGTGCACTTTGCCTAGTGGATGGAGTGGTTCAGCTGCACCATTTCAGACCTGCCTGGTGGAATCCTGCTCCCCGGAGAAAGGATTCCTACACATAGAAAACTATCACATTAGGGAGCTAGGCTAGGCTTTCTCTGCAATACCTAGTTTTCTAGGTGCAAGATTTTTTTCTGTATCTAGAAGTGTTGGGTGATGAGAGAATTCCCACATGCACTCCAAAGCACTACAGTCATGGACATAGGTTTGCTCTCTTATCTTCTGTTTGCAAGAACTAGGACTTAGTTCTAGGAAATTAGGCATTTTAACAACTTATACCCAATGCTGGTTCTGCTGAATTTCAGTTCAAGCCAAGGAGTGTTCGGTCATAGCGGCACTTAGTAGCTTTACACCCTCACCGGAACGTGACTCTGTGCCATAGTTTTTCACTGTTGTTGAATGGAGTCTTTATATCAAATGTTCTTGGTGTATGTTTTCCTCAATTGCTGTATATGCATGGAATTTGGCAGGCTACATGTGGTGTTTTCTTGACTGAAAATCCTGGCTCTTTCAAAAATGCATGTGAAGAAGCACCAATTATAGGGAGAAAAAGATGAATGGGAGGGGTTTGAAATGCTTTCTGCAAAACCGTTTCCCAGCAAAACTTAAACTAGAGTGGCATTTCTAGGTTTGGCCTTAACTGTGCTCTCAGGCTTTCACACATAACCAGATTACGAAGAACTTCTCAGTGTCCCAATGAAATGAATGGGGATAGCACAAGTGCACAGTGTGTTTTAGGAAATTTTTCTTACGTTTTCTATCAGGTTGCTGTGGAGAAAAGCAAAAGGCAAAACTTAGGATTGATGCTTACTTACCTGTTACAACATGGTTTGGGGGAGAGTAATGTTTATATAATTCCCATCTTTTCCTCAAATCTTACCTGCCCTGTCTTAATAGTGACTGAGGGTTGCACATTGAATTTGCTGTTAACTGGTTTGCATCTGAAAGATTTTTGGCACCCAAGAGACCTCTGCTGCTCTTTCCCACCCGCCCTGCAGAAATGGCTAGAGTGCAGCTTAGCTTCTGCTAAAGAATTCAAATCCCACCCTCCTTGCTCTCCATTACCACAATAACTTCATCAGACTTGAGAGTTCTGTCATTCTTAAACTGCTGCTTGTGTTTCTCCTCCTTCGTGTCTTGTTTTAAAGGCCACGTCCCGGCTGCGGGAGAGAGGCTGTGATGGCTCTCTGGCTGGAATTGAGGTCCAGCAGCTCTTCTGCTCCCAGAGTGTGGTGATTCCTGAGCACCAGCTAAAAGAACTGAACTTGAAAATCGACAGTGCTTTGCAGGTTAGTTTCCTTTATGCTTTATCTGCTTTACATCACTGCTTACTTGGGTAAGGATTGGATATCTTTATACTGCTAAGCTAATAGCAAGCTGTTAAGACTGCTGGGACTGCTGATGGAATCGCCTCCAGCTGAGGCTTTTATTTAGGAGACAGAGCATGCTGCTATTCTGGCAGTGTGATTTTCCCGTTCCGATGAACTGGACATGTGTGTTTGAAGTAATAAATTCTTTATATCGTGCTTTTTATTTGCCTTGAGCTATATGATGCTCTTGGGCTTCCTTTTTTAAATATCAGGCATATAAAGCGGCATTGGAGAGTTTGGGTCACTGTGAATATGCGATGAAGGCCGGCTTTCACTTGAATCCAAAGGCTATTGAAGCAAGCTTGCAGGTATGGCCATCTCTCCTCCTCCTCCTCCTCCTCTTGTCCTAGGGATGATGTTGCTCTGATTCAAACAAGAGGAGAAAGTGAGGCTTTCTCCCTCTCCCTCCCTCCCTCCCTCCCTCCCTCCCTCCCTCCCTCCCTCACGATGTGCTTTTGATGTTCAAGGGCTGTTGCAGCGATGCCGAAGCTCAGCAGACTGGCCGGAGACAGACCCCTTCTCAGCCGATTCAGTGTGAGCTTCCGACAGTTCCTGTTCAGATAGGTGCTCACTTTCTGAAAGGAATTTCCTTTAATGAGTCTGCAGCAGATAACCTGAAGCTGAAAACGGTAAGGACATAAAGCCGAACTTCTTTCTGGTCAAACCCAGTAATACAGTTTTGCTAGTTATGTGCTGTATTAGGGTTAAGTGCAAAGCAAACGTTTTAAAGCTTGTGTCGCTTTTAACAAGTGCATGCAAGAGAAATGAAAGAATGTTTAGGTGAATGAATGGGTACTTGCTGGATTGGAGACAAAACTGTGCTCCAAAAAATGGATGGTTGTGCTTTGCCCAGCTGTGGCTGGTTTTCCTTCCTATCTTCAAAATTCAGCTGCAGTCCTCTTATTCCTCCTCCTTTTCATATTTTTATGCAGAAAGACTTTGCACACAAATATGTACCCCATGGGTTCTCAGACTTGGGACCCCAAAGGCCATTGTGGCAGGGGATGACGGGACTAGTAGTCCAACAATATCTGGGGACCCAAGTATGAGAACCCTTGACCCACCCCACTGTCACACCATCTCCTTACTTCAGATGGAAGGGGATGAAGTGGGTCAGAAACCAGACCTTGACATGTGACTGCAGCTTGGAAGCCAAGCTGTTAGGTTGGGTGGATTCAGACTCCTGCTTTGAACATCCAGTTCTTTAGCAGCCATGCTGGTGATGGGCCAGCACAGATAAGGCCCTGTCCCATGCATGGGCTGCTCCTCAGAACAGTAAATGGAGCCCCCCGCCCCGCAATATCTCTGTGTGTGGGCAAAAGGATGTAGCTGTAGGTGGTCCTTACGGTGCCCAGGACTCCAACCCATATAGGGTTTTTAAAGTATTGACTGAATCTGGAAACAGATGGGAAACCAGTGTAGTTCACAGGGTATTAGGTTCCCTGCAAAGGTCCACAGCAGTAATGTGGTTGCAAACTTTATACCTCTTTGTAGTTTCCAAATGCTTTATTCTGGGTTATTGGTTTACCCATTGCAGGCAGAGGCAGGATAAATTGGTGTGTGCTGAGGGACAGTGTTGTGCTAACTGCTTGCTTCATGCCTAGCAGTCCATTCCCCGCTCTTTTGCAGCACACGATGATACAACTGATCAAAGAAGCTGGTTACCATAACGGGGTGACCCCGAGGGATGACTCTCCTGTGACGGAAATACTGAACCAGGTTTGCCCTTCTACGTGGCGAGGCGCATGCAAGACTGCTGTGCAGCTGCTCTTTGGCCAAGCTGGGCTGGTAAGTAGCTGTGAATGGACAAAGGGCAGGCAGGCAGGAAGGACAGTGGGAGGCTTGAGTGGCTCTGTGTCATAGAACACTGACCAACCCGTTCCTTCATAATCTTATTACTTGAGGGAATCTGCATATCCCAGAGGAAACCGCCTTCATTGCATTGGTCGCTTCTGCAAATATCTGTGTGGAGCAGCATCGTTAAGTAGGCTTGCCTACCTTTTTGCTCACGGTCTTAAGCCTCCTTTTCTCCCAAGAAAGAGAGAGATTACAAGGCTTCTGTAGGGTTTTTTACCCACCCGATCTCAAAGTAAGACTGGTCACTGTAACTGACTTAAGAGAGTCCGTGGCATGGTTCAGATGATTCAACAAATCGTAGCTGATGTGTGCGTGAGGAAGGGGCAACAAGCCTGTGCACTTTCTCCTCCTCTTGTGCATTTAGCTAAGTGGAAAGTGTCCTAGTTCTTTATACTAGATGGCTTACAACTTCCAAACAAGGAAACTGACTTATGTTGGGTTCTCAAACTTGGGCCTCCAGATGTCGGACTGCAGCTCCCATCATCCTCTGCCACAATGGCAAAAGGAGGTCTGTAATGGCTGCTAAAGTGTTGCATTTGAACAAAAGGAAAATCTATCTGTTCTTGAGTAAATCATTATTTTTCAGCCTCAGCTAGGGGTGTTAATAAGAGAGACACCAGCAACGGCCACTGGAGGGGTGCTGTGCTGGGGATGGATATGGCCAGTTGCTCTCCTCCTGCTCAATAAAGAGAATCGCCACTTCTAAAAGAGGCCTCTTTGCTCATTTAGCAGGGGTAACGTTGCATAAGATTATGGAAATAAAGTACAATGTCCTAAACTCATGAGATAGTATTCAGAATTAAATGCAAGTGGGGTCTTGATTGCAGTAGGGGAAGAAGTGGTGGTTCGCCTCCAGGAGCAAAAAGCTAGAGAAGGAAAGCTCTCCTACAGCTGCAGAGATAGTGGACCCCTTCTCCAGCATGTACTATGAGGTTCTTATGCTGGTGTAGGAAGGGGAGAAATCCACCCCCAAAGTTGATCTGATGCTTTGTTTTGCATGTATAGTGGTTCTATACTGTTGGAGGGAAATGGAGAATGCTCAAGTGAAATAATTTATGGTTCTGTTAATCATGAATTCGCATAGACAATTTTTAAGTGGATAATTTCAGTTTAACTTCTTTAAAAATCCTTATAACACCCAGGGCTGCTCTCTCTGTGGCTGTAGTCTGGTCAGAACAGGGGCAACTTGAAATTAAGGCAGAAACGGCTGCATACACTTCCCAGTGCGAGATAGAAATTGTTCCATCTGCTTGTTTAAATTCCACTTGTGCCACACGTAGTTTGAAGTGCTGTTGAGAGATCATCGTCCGTTGTTTAGCTTGTTCTCTGGGTCGGGGTGATGGAGGAAACATCTGCAGAGCAAGAACAATGGCTGTCAGGAGTCATTTCCTAGTCTGGGTGTGAGAAATCTGCCTTGGCTGCACTTTGAATTTAGTTCAGATAAATGAAACAGGGACTAAAAGAGAGCTTCTGCAAATGCTGCTGCTGTCTGCCATTGAAATCTTCATCCCCACAATTGTGCATCAAGTTGCAGAGCCTCATGGGGTACCGCAGCTTGCCCTGAACCTGTGGGCAGCAAGGCGACAGAGCTTTTTGGCTGATCGAGTGGCCCTTAAG
This sequence comes from Hemicordylus capensis, assembly GCF_027244095.1. Taxonomy (NCBI): domain Eukaryota; kingdom Metazoa; phylum Chordata; class Lepidosauria; order Squamata; family Cordylidae; genus Hemicordylus; species Hemicordylus capensis. Next base: position 1,934,331 of record NC_069665.1, read on the forward strand.
CATTCAGCATAGTTGCGCTGTTCTCTCTGGGGCCTCAGCATCTAAGAGTGTAAGAAAAGCTCTGCTGGATCAGGACAGGGCCCATTCAGCAGTATCCTGCCTCACACAGTGGCATCTGGGAAGCCTGCATGTGGAGGAACTTCCCCCTCTCTGGTGGTCCTTAGCACCTGGTGTAGAGAGGCATCATGCTCCTTCTGACTCTGATGGAAGCCTACAGCTATCAAGGCTAGTAGCCATGGGCAGCCCTATCCTCCATGACTTCCTTTCTCTGCACCCGTGGCTCTAGTGCTATTCTGAAATATCATTCTGCATTTTGCAAAGCTTTATATTCTCCAGCTAGGATGCAGAATTATCTGATAATAAAGGATTGTTTATGTAGGAAAACTGTGAGAATAGGACGGAATGGTTAACTAGACCTCAGAAGTAGATGCAGCCTCCCAAAAGACACACCGATTGAAAGGCTCTGTTTATCTGCCATTGGAAAAAAAATCAGCAACACTAAGTCATCTCTTTTTATGCTTTTCAAATTTGTGTTTATTGAAATAGTTCTTATACAAGGATTCTGACTGTTTTCAGGTGTTATATTTCTCGATTCATCAGTGTCAATGAGCAATTGTTCAATTTCTTTCTCCTTCAAACTAAAATTCCCTGCACATGCGCCTCGGTGACCTTGTCAGATTTGCAGATGACATAAAGCAAGAGATAGCTAACATTTTGGAAGGTGGAATTAAGATTCAGAACTATCTGGGCTTGAACATTGGGCCAAAATAGCAATAGCTCTTACATTTATATACCGCTCTATAGCCGGAGCTCTCTAAGCGGTTGACAATGATTTAGCATATTGCCCCCAACATTCTGGGTACTCATTTTACCGACCTCAGAAGGATGGAAGGCTGAGTCAACCTTGAGCCCCTGGTCAGGATCAAACTTGTAACCTTCTGGTTACAGGGCGGCAGTTTTACCACTGCACCACCAGGGGCTCTTTAGGCAATTTAGGCAAGAAACATGAAATGCACAGGATAGGGGAGAACAGAAGAATGTAAGAACGGCCCTGCTGGATCAGGCCCAAGGAATATCCAGTCCAGCATCCTATTTCACACATTGGCCCCTCAGATGTCCCTGAGAAGCCCACAGCAAGTGGCGAGGGCATGCTCTCTCTCTTGTGGTTGCTCTCTTGCAATGGATATTTAGGGGCATCTTGCCTCTGAGGCTGGAGGTGGCTATAGTCCTCAGACTAATAGTCACTAATAGATCTATCTTCCATGAATTTATCTAAACCTTTCTTAAAGCCATCCAGGCTGTTGGCTGTCACCACATCTTATAGCAATAGCAATAGCACTTACATTTATATACCGCTTTATAGCCGGAGCTCTCTAAGCGGTTTACAATGATTTAGCATATTGCCCCCAACATTCTGGGTACTCATTTTACCGACCTCGGAAGGATGGAAGGCTGAGTCAACCTTGAGCCCCTGGTCAGGATCGAACTTGTAACCTTCTGGCATCTTGTGGCAGAGAATTCCATAGGTTGATTATACATTGTGTGAAAAAGTACTTCCTTTTGTCGGTCCTAAATTTCTTCGCAGTTTCATGGGATGACCCCTGTTTCTAGTGTTCTAGTGTTGTTTGAGAGGGAGAAATATTTATCTCTCTCCACACTACACATAATTTATAGACCTCTATCATGTCACCTCTCAGTCGTCATCTTTAACAAAAGGTAAAAACCCCAGGTGTTGTAGCCTTGCCTCCTAAGGAAGGTGCTCTAGGCCTCTGATCATCTTGGTTGCCCTCTTCTGCACCTTCTCCACTTCTATAACGTCCTTTTCTGAGGTATGGTGACCAGAACTGTACACAGTACTCCAAATATGACTGCACCATAGATTTGTATGAGGGCATTATAATATTAGCAGTTTTATTTTCAATCCCCTTCCTAATGATTCCAAGCATGGAATTGTCCTTTCACAGCTGCCGCACATTGAGTCGACACCTTATTGATTAATTGTATTTTTATTCCACCTGATATGTACATCTCTAGGCGGTGTACAAAATCTAAAACATTTAAAAGTCACAAATTAAAATACATGACAATAAAAACAATATAATAAAATTATTAAAATTCTAAGTAAAAGCCTGAGAGAACAGGAGGGTCTTGAGATTGTTCCTGAAAACAGAAGAGAAGATACTCTTATTTCAGAAGGAAACTTATTCCAAAGCCCTGGGGCAGCCACAGAAAAAGCCCGATCCTGGGTCGCTACCAAGTGAGCCAGTGGCAACCGTAACTCGACCTCTCCAGAAGATCGTAACAGGCGGCAGGGCTTATGACAAAGGAGGCACTCTCTCAAATAGCCTGGACCCAAGCCGTTAAGGGCTTTATAGGTACTAACCAGCACTTTGTATTTCGTTCGGAAACATATAGGCAGCCAGTGCAGTTTTTAGAACTGGTGTTATGTGGTCCCTTCGTGTTGTCCCAGGGACCAATCTGGCTGCTGCATTCTGTACCAATTATAGTTTCCAGTCTATGTACAAAGGCAGCCCCACATAGAGCGCATTACAATAGTCAAGCCTGGAGGTTACCAGCAGATGTACCACTGTTTTAAGGTCACTCACCTCTAGAAATGGACGTAGCTGACATATCAACCAAAGCTGATAAAAAGCATGAGAGCTTTGGATCCAGGAGCACTCCCAAGCTATGTATCTGATCTTTCAGGGGGAGTGTAACCCCATTCAGAACAGGCAGATCTAAACCATCTCTCACCCCCGCCCCCCCATCAATACATCCCATCTTATTTGGATTCAACTTCAGTTTGTTATCCCTTATCCAACCCATTACTGCCTCCAGGCAGTCATTTAGGGAAGATATGACATTGCCTGATGAGGTTGGCATGGAGAGGTAAATCTGGGTGTCATCAGCATATTGATAAAACCCAGCACCAAACCTTCTGACGATCTCTCCCAGCGGTTTCATGTAGATGTTAAAAAGCAAAAGATTTTCACTAGTTTGGAGGAATGAAACTTTGCTCTAGATTTTTTTTAAAGCTGTAATTTTGAATTCTTGGTGCTTATGTGTGTTCTTTGCTTGATTAGGTGGTTGTGGATACAGCGCAGATTGAAAACAAAGAAGCATATGCGCCACAGATCAGTTTGGAAGGTTCCAGAATTGTTGTTCAAGTTCCATCAACTTGGTAATTATGAACTAAGTAGTTCAGATGACCTGGACAGGCTTCAGTGTATGTGTTTGTGTCTGTGTGTGTATGTATACAGAGAGAGAGAGAGAGAGAGAGAGAGAGAGAGAGTGAGTATGAATTAACTGTTTGAGAATGAGTGATCTTAATAGCTACTGGAAACCTGTTACTGAAAACTGTTTCCTTAGGTGCCTGAAAGAAGACCCTGCAACAATGTCTTTGCTGCAGAGAAGCCTGGATCCAGAGAAGACTTTGGGACTGGTGGATGTGCTCTATACTGCAGTGTTTGACCTAAATCGGTGGAAGGAAGGAAGGTGAGTGTGGCTTATGCTGCGCTCTCCATATTAAAAGCAAACAAAAGTGTGTAGATATTCTTGTTCCGAACCTTTGAATCTTCAGAGAGTGGTTGATCAGGGTAATGGGGCAAACACCACTTCACCTCCCTCCCCCTCTGCATCAGATGGCTTCTAATCACTTGCTTCCTTCCATCCCTTCCCATGCCTAGAGGGGTGCCCATTCTTTCCTTCTCCACCCAGTATCCTGTTGTCCGTCCTTGGTAAAAGCCAGCAGCATTACCCCACCAAAAAACGCCTGAGCCCCAGGAACCTACTTGGCTAAAAGTAGCCAGAGAAAGGCACAGTCTTGTTCCCCCACCCAAGGAAGTCCCCGCCAGCCAACCCTGTCCCCTCTGCCTCTGTCCCCCCCACCCCCCGCCGGTTACCTCTCCCAACCTTAGCTCAAAAGCTTTCCCCACAGAAACAGAATAAGCCACTGGTGTTCTTTCACAGCTGATTCAAGGTAACAACTGGACTGGTAGTCTGAGGTGTATGGATGGGGCCTCTTCCAGGCAGCAGTGGAAGTCTTGCATTTGGTGTGCTCCCTCCATCTCTTCAGCAGCGTACTTGTCAGTGGTCTTGGACCGTTGTTGATTTTCATGGCTAGGTTTCTGTTGCTTAGTGATGCTTAGTGTTGGCTAGATGAATTGGTACTTGCGCCTTTCAGTGTAACATTCTATTTGCCCTGCGAGGAAACTATTTCTCTTAATTTTTTCCATCTGTTCTGGGTGGCAGTATCAAGGCAGTGCACGCACACGTAAATTCAGAGTGGGACCTTCCTGATTCAACCTGAGCAGGATCTAAAATTAACTGAGCGGACATCAAAAAACATGTGAGTGCCCACACATGTGCACACCTTAAAGGGAACACTGACCCCAGGTTTTGTGAAGTGCTCACTATCCCTTTCCTTCTTTTGTGCATGCCTGAGAAACCCAGATTACATGTGGTAGGCATGTTAAGTTGCCTCTTTCATAGGGACCTACTGCCTGCCTGACAGAGCTGGGTGTTTTTTTTGTTACAACAGAGAGCAAGCTCTGCCCTGCATTCAGATCCAGCTGCAGCGTGAGATCTGTGACTTTGGGAGTCATAGCGACTTGCCGCCTGGAAACGGAAGCAAATCGACAGGCGGCTTGCAAAAGACTTTCTCCAAGTTGACTTCACGGTTTACAAAGAAAACTTCCTGTGCAAGTTCAAGCAGCAGTGGAAGTTACTCCATTCCCAGTACACCTTCCAAAACTCTTTTTATAGCTAACAACTCAGAGGATAAAGCAAAAATACCCAACAACATGGATGCCCGACTGCAAAGTATCCTGAACATCGGGAGCTTCCCCAGGGCTCCAGAATCAGGCCAGCAGACGCAGAGTCCCAGCAATCAGATTGTCAACGGGTTTCTCCTCGATCGGCGTGACAACAGCAAAGTGGACGACAGCAAGGATGCCAAGGGCATGAATTTACCAACCGACCAAGAAATGCAGGAGGTCATCGACTTCCTCTCTGGCTTCAATATGGGCAAGTCCCAGCAGGCCTCTCCCCAGGTGAAAAGAAGGAACTCTGTGGCCTCATCCTCGGCTGCAGCAGAGCAGAAGCCAGTGGCTGTGCCACAGCAGCCGCAGTCTTCGTCTCACACACCTCTGCACCACCTTCAGCAGGGCTTGTCATCGCAGCCGCCACTGCCACAGAAGCCCCAGCAGCAGCAGCAGCAGCAGCAAATGCAGTACTATCAGCACCTGCTTCAACCCATTGGGCCCCAGCAGCAGCAGCAGCAGCAGCAGCAGCAGCAGCAGCAGCGTCCGCCTGGCAAGTGGCCGCCCAATGCCAGCCAGCAGTCAGCCCAGACGGTGGGCCCGGGGGTGTCTCATATGCACCAGTGGAGCGGCCACACCTTCTCTGACCTGAGCTCCGACTTGTATAGCTTGGGCCTTGTGAACAGTTACATGGACAACATGATGTCGGAGATGTTGGGGCAGAAACCGCAAGGCCCTAGAAATAACACGTGGCCAAATCGTGACCAAAGTGATGGAATCTTTGGGATGTTGGGAGAGTTTCTACCTTTTGACCCTGCAGGTATGTGCCTATTCCAAGGCCCTTTAATGCATGCGGTCACTCTGTGGCATGGTTGTTGAATAATGTCTGTGAATATATATTGAGTGCTGTCCATCGGTCGATCATATGCTGAACAGATGCGCACGAATGTCTTCTGAAGGTGATGGGAGGAAGCCAGAATGGCTTGCCAGTAAGAGCTCGGAAGGAAGGAGGGCTTTAGATGCCACCTAGGTTTCAGCACCCATGGGTGGGTTTTTCTGAGCTCTGTTCTGTTACAAACACCATTTCCTCCGTGGCGGATTAAGGCAGAGGAGGCATCTGCCTACAGCAGCAACATTTCCTGCTCCTCAAATTTTGCCGTGCCTCTCTGGGGGTGGCAGTAGTTGTGGGGAGGGTGGGGGAGGGGAAATCTCACCCTTTTGCCTCCAAATATCGCCCCTGCCAGCAGCAAGATGGGGTGTGGTGCCAGCTGGCTGTGGGGGCGGGAGCGAAGAGCACCCCCCCCTTTTAAACCTTTTTAAACGCACCAAGAGCAGCAGTGGCCTGTCTCCCCTCAGTAACATCCCGTGCATGGGGGTGTGACTCACTGGAACCCGAGTGGTGAGTCACACCCTCGTGTGCGGGATGTTACTGGAGGGGCCGGAGACAGGTGCTTTTTTAAAGCTTAAGGAAAGGGGGTGCTCTTCCCTCCCCCCCCCGCAGCCTGCCATCGACACCGCACCCCATCCCGCCGTCAGCAGTGGTGATATTTAGAGGCAAGGGGGCGGGGTGTTTCCCCCCGCCTGCCCCTCCCCGCAGTGGCAAAAGCCTGTTTGCCTGTGGGTGGCAAAGAGGTGAATCCGCCCCTGCATTCCCTGGACATCTTTGGGACAGTTGCCTGACTTTGGAGAGGGGAATGAGTCCTGCCAGTTCCCTGTGCTGTGTTTAACCTTCCTCTGAAGCTGGCACTGGCCAGAGCCCATGGACTTCTGAGAGACTTGTGAGCCTAGCCCACTCACTCTTCCCCTCCAGCCATTGGCTGCGCCATCCAGCTCTCTAGGCATGGCTTTTGCTTTGACCAGAAGATTGGGCAAAGTTCCCACTCCCGTCTCCACTGGAGAGAGGAAGCAGAAGAGACTTCTGGTGAATTGTGTGCTGCAGTACACGGATGGATCAAAAAGGAATTTGACACATTGAAAAGGGGAGAGTCCATTGGCTGGTCTTAGCCATAGTAGCTCAAAAATGACATCACCTTCAGAGGCCGTATACTTTGGACTACCAGGTACTGCTTGTGCTGTCTTTAAAGTCAGACGGCCTTCTGCCTATGGGCTTGTCTGACCCTTGAGGTCGTTGGGAGAGGCTCTTTGTGTGTCCCGCTTGTGTTGGACGTACAGTTGATGGAGATGCAAGAAAAGTCCTCTTAGGGCTGCTGACATCCTCCTTAATGTTGTCCAAGCTAACAGAGCAGCAGTGTTCCACTACAAAGCAAATCAAACAAGAATGGTAGAGAGGCATATTGGGCACAGCAGCACACATAAGCCAGAGAGGGAGAGAGAGTCGGATACTCTGCAGGTCAAAAGCCTGCTGGTCGGCCTTTTCCATTCTGGCAGTCTTACAACCTGCCAGCTCTCTGCCTCTGTGTGTGTGTGTGTGTGTGTGTGTGTGTCTGGTGTAAGACTGTTTACTGTTCCTCTCTTTAACCGTTGCATTAGTTTGACTTTAATGTTATTTTAAGCTTGTATATGAGTGTGAGGGGGATTTTGGTATGATCATGCGTGTCTGATGTTAAGACAGTTGGATAGGGAGGTGCATGATTTCATTAACAATAGTAAATGTACTACTGCTGGAGACAGACGAGGGCTATCTTGGTTACTTCTGGCTTGTGGACTTCCCAGAAGCCTCTGGCTATGCACTATAAGGGACAGACTGCTGGGCTAAATGGGCCTTGGGTCTATTCCAGCAAGGCCCTTCTCCTGCTCTTACGCAAAGGTATGTGATTAACATTGCTTAGTGCACATTATATTCTAACACTGATGAGAGCCCAACTAGGAACTCCTGCTTTATAATTATAAAACACTAGTAGGTGAGGCCTGTTGTTGGCTGGCAAAAGTCATTTTGTGTAGATTACATTGCTAGGAAAAAAGAGAAATCTAGGAGGCCCCCTCATATCGTGGGGGTAAAGTTTGCAGAGTGCTTGACCTAACGAAAAGGAACATTAAAAATGGAGCTAGGTTTCTTTGTTAAATGATCCACTCTCACAGTGAGAGTGGATGGAGCCGCCTGCATGGGGAAAGGAGCTCTTTAAACTTTAAATCTTCCTGTACATCAGGAAGAGAGCTGGTCTCGTGGTAGCAAGCGTGACTTGTCCCCTTAGCTAAGCAGGGGCTGCCCTGGTTGCATATGAAAGGGAGACTAGAAGTGTGAGCACTGCAAGATATTCCCCCTCAGGGGATGGAGCCGCTCTGGGAAGATCTGAAGGTTCCCAGTTCCCTCGCTGGCGGCATCTCCAGGCAGGGCAGAGAGAGATTCCTGCCTGCAACCTTGGAGAAGCTGCTGCCAGTCTGTGTAGACAATACTGAGTGAGATGGACCAGAGGTCTGACTCGGTATATGGCAGCTTCCTCTGTTCCTGTGAGAAGCACAGGAAGATGTAAAGCTTAAAGAGCCAGGCTTGCAGTGCTTCTCAGCTGACACCTGGGAAGATTTAAAGAAGTGGCACAAGAGGCGAGAGTGGATGGCCCAGCCTGTGCCTGCTGTATTCTAAAAGAGGGGAAACCAGTCCCCAGGAATACAACCAGAAATGCTGCAATATGGCTCTGTGTGTGTATTGGTGTGATTTACAGAGAGTTAATCATGTGCCTCTTCTCTCCCCACATACCCAGAGCAATTTTGGCTTTGTGTATGTGAAAAGATAGACGCATGTCTACATATCTGCATGAACGTTAAAAACAAATAAAGCAACATGCTCTGCTCCTCCCACAAGGCATTTCAAGAGCATGGGTCATGGATGGCCAGCCAGAGACCCTCCAGTTGCCGTTGGACTGCGACCCCTCTAATCCCTAGCTGTTGGCCGCTGTGGCTCTGGATGATGAGTGACATAGTCCAGCCACAGTGCAGAGCCTCGGGTTGGCTATCTGTGGTATAGACAGTTCCTCTGCTTTCTCGGGGCAGGGTGCAACCCCCCTTCAGTCACTGCCCCCTGACTTTGCTTATTGAGAAAGGAGACGAGGCTCCCCTGTCTGTTGGTTCTAGTGCAAGAGGCCCCCAGAACTGGCACAGCCCTGCTTCTCTGAGGGGGCTTTCTGAACTGCCGCAAGGACAGGTCTCCCTTCTCAAGAGTCCGCCCATCCCACTGCCTCCTCCCACGGTGTGACTGCAGCAGCAGCGCTGCCAGCTGCTTTGTGCTTGGAATAGTGCCACCTGCAGCCTTCATTCAGTCCACTTCCACCCCCAAACAATTGCAAGGACTCCAGTGGCGGCCCTTCCCCTGCCCTGTTGTGGAGGTGGAGAAGAAAGAGCCCTTTTCAGAAGCAGGCACCCCATCTGGCGTTGTTTGCAGGCACTGCCACCTCTCCTGCTTGCTGGGGAGCGGGGGATACCAAAGAACCTGGACTGCAACCGGGCAGGACGGAGGAAGACCTCCACCCCCACGGCAGAGAGAGTGTGCTTCCCTGCTGCTCAGCCAAGTGGAGGTCAAATGCTCCCCCTCCAGTTTTTGCTCTTGAGCAGGATAGGTGAGTGGCAGGATTGGCCACAAGGATGATGGAGCCTGGATTCATGTTCACATGATTGAATCTTCTGGGAGCTCACATTGAACTGTCTAGAAGCCCCATTCTGTCCACTGGCCACCCTACCCATCCGTAAGCCTGTATGGGGTCCTTGCCTGTTGTGGAGCCTTTTTTTGCTCAGTAGGATGGAACAGATTTGCCTGGCTCGGATTCCTCAGAGCAAATCGGGGTGGAGGGAAATAACATTCCTTCCACTAGTTATCAGCTGAAGAGCACAAGTAATCCTGCAGAAGGATTCTTGTGTCTCTTGCTTTCTTGGACTTGTTGCCTTGAAACATTCTTCAGTCTGATCCATCTTTATGATGGAGGAATGCTCTTTGGAAACGAGTGTCTCGAGCAGTGTGACACGTAGAGAGATTCTCAAGTGAATGTGGACAGCGTTTTGGCTACAGATCTTTGGGGAGACAGGATGGAGACAGAGATGTAGCCGAGAGTGCAGATCACATGCTCCTTGAGAAGTTCCCTGGGGGGCTCTGGAGAGCCCTTCCCCTTGTCACAAGGCCATCTCTGGCTCAAGAAGTGGCTGTTGTGGTCCTTGGCTGCAGCTTCGAGGCTCCCTTGACACAGCACATTTTGCCTGCCTGCCTATCTATAAATCACTTTCTGGTGAAATACTTAATATTCCGCACTTGAACAAACACTCTGAATTGCTGACTGGCTTTCATTTTGTGTGTGTGTGTGGTGTCTGAAGTGTAGACAGTGGATTAAATGAGGGAATAATTGCAGTTGAAATATCTGAATGTGTCAACAACCGACTGTTGAGTTTCTTTTTTTAAATCCAGTGGGCTCGGATCCAGAGTTCGCCCGCTATGTCGCTGGGGTCAGCCAGGCCATGCAACAGAAAAGGCAAGCACAGCACTTCCGTCGCCCCAGCAACACACGTAGCAACTGGCCTCATTCTGACGACCCTCACCGGACCTGGCCCTTCCCAGAGTATTTCACAGAAGGGTGAGGATTCCTCCATGGTGTTGCCCCCTTGGGGCATTCACTTTGTAAACCCTTGTAAAATGGAATCACTTAAGTTGGACATTTGGCTGCCACATTGTTTTGACAAAAAAATATTTTAAGCATATATAGCCTGCCTGTGTTCATGGTGCTTTGTTACTGAGACTGTCTTGGCTGTGTTAACATGGCTCTTAGTGTGTTCAGGATCTTTGGAGGTGATATGAATTCCAAATGCAATGTTTTAGCAAGCCACCGAATAAATCTAAGGTATTAGATGTGTCGGTTTAGCTGCTGCTTGTTTAGAAAATGCCTCAAGGAGATGATGTTTGCCCTGAATGTCAGACATGTATTGTATTTACTGGAATCCAAGACTAGGTTTTTTCCAAGTTGCTTGATATTAGAAATTGGGAGGTCATTTTAAATTCAGAGTCCTGTTCTTTTTGAGTAAATGCAGGTATAACCTGTGTTTAACCTCTACTTTTTAAGGGGGTTAGCTTAAATTCAAAGTGGTCTTTTGCTTCGGGTGTACACACGCACACTCACTCACACCCCTTGATGGCTCTCCTGTTTTCTCTAGGGAGATGACAAGTAGCTGGTCAGGGACTCAGGGCGACTCAGCCAGCTCCAGTGACGAGACCTCCTCAGCCAATGGAGACAGCCTGTTTTCCATGTTCTCAGGGCCAGACATTGTTGCTGCAGTCAAGCAAAGAAGGTGAGTGGGGGACGGGGGTCCCCTTTGAATTCCTTGGCAAGCCAAAGGGGGCAGATCGAATCCTCCAGCAAAACCAGAAATTTTGCCTCCTGAACTTGAAAGGCTCGTGCTGACTGCTGAACAGCTTGCTTTTGCCCAACTGCGAGTCAAAAATGAACTGGGTGGGTTCTCTCAGGTGTCCTGCTACAGTCCCCGCCCCCCGCATTTGACTGAGCTTGCAATGACACTGTAGGTGGCTTGGCTTTCCTGAAGAACCCGCTGGGGGAATATTCATCCACCTTACATTGCTGGTTTTTTACTGCTTTGGGTTGAAGGTCTTGTGGGGATGTCGTTGTGCTCTTTAGGAGAGGAGGGCCTTTTCGGTGGTCACACCCCATTTATGGAACAGCCACCTCAATGAGGTTCACTGGCACCATCACTTTGTTCTTTTAGATGCCAGGTGAAGACCTTTCTGTTCACTCTGGCTTTAAAAAAATTATTTTTAAAATGGATTTAAAAACAAACAAATTTTTAAATTGTGGAGTTTTGTCTGTGTGTGTGTATTGTGTTTTTATTGGATGTTTTAATGTGTTGTGAGCTGCCTAGAGAACAACTTGTTATGGGGAGGCTAACATAATTGGTGGTGGTTGCTATCAGTAATAGTAATAAAGTGCCCGTAGCAGTCTCTGCTTGGGAAGCAGGGTGAGATGGCATGCCGAGTCTCTGCAAGAAGGACAAGTCTCCTGTGCACCAGAGAGAGAGAGAGAGAAAGACGAGGCTTGTGACACCAGAGGTTTTAATTCACAAGCATCTCATAGCCAGGTGGTTGTAGCCCTCCATTGTTTGCCTATCCAAAACTTGGATTTGTGGCTGTGAAACAGCCCTGAAAATCAAATCGGATTGCCCAGTGTTGGAAGAAGACGGTGGCCACATTTGATTGTCAGTTTAAGTGCAGAACCAGGAGGCCATTGAGCAGCTGTCCCCGCCCTGGTGCTGAGTGGGCACCAACGTCTTGCCATGAGCACCCATTGGAGAGTCAGCCTGCGGGGGCAGTTGACCTCTGAATGCCACGCTGGGGGAAAGGGGTGGAGGGTCTGCTTTGAAGTGGCCGTGTTGCTCTTGTGTTTTTGCTGAACTCTTGGAAGACTCTTGTAGTTCGGTGGGGACAAGAAGCCATCTTTCTTTGTTGCTTTTCTCTGTAAACTGCTCTGGGAGCTTTTGTTGAAAAGTGGTATATAAACATAGTGGTGGTAAGAACTGGGCATGACTAATGGGAACACTAATGAAAAGGGATAGGTAGCAGTTATGATCTTCCTGCAACTCTTTGAGCAGATGCAGGCATCAAATATTGGATATTGCAAATGTACAAAACCTGCAATCCTGACCTCCAGGCTCTAGCTCTCATTAGCTGTGTGACTGAAGGTTTGTTTTAGATTTTAAACTGCAGCCCTCCTGCAGACACTGACCTACAACTTGTATAATCCCTGGCTACTGGCCATTTTGTAGTTGTACTCCCAAGAGTAGCAGGAGGATGCATTTCGAGACCCCTCTGTTAGTCGATGAGAACAGTGTGTCAGTGCTTTGTTTGTGATACCAGAATTGCCCTCAGTGCCAGCATATTTTCTGGGAGTGGTTTTCAGTCAGGCCCCTCTCCCTGCTCCTTTTTGGCCTTGGAGTTCAGCAAATTGTTGCCAGGTTCAGATCGTCTCTTCTCTTCTGAGACCTTGTGTTTGCGCCCTGAGGGTTAACAGACTCTTCCCTCTCTCCCTGGAATAAATATTCCCACAGGAAACACAGCAGTGGCGAGCAAGATCCAAGCACACTTCCTTCCCCTCCCCTTCTCTCTACAGTCGATGATCATAATCAGGCAAGTGTCACAGTGAACATTGGATCTTGGAGTGGTTAATTACGAGGGTGCCGCTTTAAAGGATTCTGAGTAAAATGGTGGCTAATGAGGACGGAGTTTCAATGGTAAACTTAACCAGAGGCGGCTGCATTGGCCAACTCCCTTTTGGTGGCTCCCTGAAATATCCTGTTCTTTGTGGAAAGGGTTGCATCGACTGGAAGCTGCTTGTGCTTTCCCAGCAGCTTCATTTGGGGTAAAATCTGCACTTTGCTCTGTTCATGGGCTTTAAGCATTGCCTGCCTGCCTCCTTTCCAGAAGCTGGTTTTGGACTGGCAGGGCAGTTGCCTGGGTGGAAGATCCTGCCTAGCATGGCTGGGGCCAAAGGGAGGCCACTGAGCAACTTGGTATGGGGTAGTCCTCCTCCTCCTCCTGACAGGACTTGGGATATGGGGTGTGGGAGCATTCAAGGAGGAGGTGGTGGTGGCGGCGGCAATGGGTCCAGCATGGTGCAGGAAGGAGCTGTGGAAGGTGATGGGAAGCAACAGCCAAGGGGGGAAGGTAAAGAGGAATGTTCCCATTTCTCTCCCATCCCCCAAGCTCCCTCTGCCCCCTGTGTAAAAAAACTGCAGACAATTCCCCTGTGTCTGATGATGAGGGCATTCCAGTAGGACCAAGAAATGGCCTCCAGGTGGGCCAGTGCAGGATCTCTTCTGAATGGCTCCCAGAAGCGTGCTGTGGGCTCAGGATGTGTGGGGCACGTGAATGGCTCGAGTGGGCAAGATGGCTGGGGCTGCCCCAAACACTGGGTGTGTGTGTGTGGGGGGGTAACTCAAGGCAGGCTTATCTTGCTGACGGTGTCCCAGCATGATTCAGGGGGCCGGCGGGGGGGAGGGGGGGAAGCGACCTGCTGCAGGCAGGAAGCTGAGATGTTGCCGCTGGTCTCTCTTTCAGGACAACAAGACCAAAACCTGGCCCCCGAAAGCCCCCTGGCAGCACCCCCTGCCAAGCCAGAACATGTCCTTGTTCCAGATGAGCAGCCCCTCCTCCAGCCAGTGGAACGACACCCTGCAGATCCTGCAGTCCCCTGTCTGGTCCACAGCCCAGGACTGCAGCCCAGCAACAGGGATTCCCTCCACTTTTGCCTACGCGCAGCAACAGCCGCCTCCGCCACCATCTCAGCACAAACCGATGAATAAGGGCTTTAAACCTTTCCCAGTCAAGCACGAACGCAGGCCATCCTACATGCACCAGTACTGACGGACTGCTTGGCCGAGTGAGAGATGCAGCCGAGGACCAAAGTCTTTGACGTGGTGATGGACGTTTGCTTTGTTTTTTTACAGTGGTGCAGTGGTGGCTGCCTGTCTGCTGGTGGTTTTGTGGAGTGACAGCTTCTGGTGGTGATCCTTTCTTCTTCTTCTTCTTCTTTTTTTTACAGTGCTGAGCAAATGGTGCCAAGGTGTTAGGTGTACACACAAACAGCCCTAAACTGTGATGCTTTCCAAGCGTGTGGACTGATGTTTACCCTGCTAACAAACTGCAACATTACTACCACAGAAAACACTGTATTTTATAGCTATTTTTCATATAGATTTATAGTTCCCATTTCTTGCTAAAAAGGATTTGAGTATTTTTAAGCAAACCTAGCAGTCAGCTTTGCTCAACACTTGTTTTGTTTAGATCCTAATTGGCAAAAGGTACCAAGCCTTCACTCTGATGACCTAGGCTGTGGTAGCCTTTTTAAAGCATTGGCTCACATGCCACACAAGCTCTTTGCTACAGACAGCAGTGTGCAAAAACGGCAGAAACTGATATTTCCAGTTATTTCATTCATGCAAACATAACTGCGTTATGTCACAAGGCCAATGGGGGTTGCACAAGCCGCCTCTCACCTCTCCTCAAGCCCCTGAGTTCTTCTCAGTGGATTGAGTTCATCTGTGGCTGACACTACTTTTGAAATACACAATTTGATACTTTTACATTTGGCCAAAGGCATTATCCATACAGTGCTCCTTAAATGTACGGAAGAATAGTTAAGACTACTTGCAAATATTTAAAGTCTTATTTCAATGCTAGACTTAAGTGTATAAAAACATGAGCTGGCTCAGAAGAGAGAGAACTTAAAACACTATTTTTTTTGTGTAGTACAAAGGGTTAAAGTAACTACTTTCAGTCAATATGTGCCATTAAATAAATGAACCTGTGGAATTAGGAAATATCTTCCAACCAAAGTGGATCTGGGGGAATGACTGGTGCTTAAATTGAAAAGAAAAAAGGTAAATATGTATAGTTATCCCATTGTATATTAATTGAGGCAAGAGAAGTCTTTATAAAAACCTATTTAAATTTTCATATTTCATCTTTGGAAGAGTAATTATAAACCACAATATTTTCTGGTATAAAGGTTTTTGACAGTATTAATATTATTTTTATATTTTCTTAAGTCATATCATTCTAATACATTGACAAGTAAAATGGGTTATTAGTTATAAATGCATATAGTTTTTGATGAAAAAGCACATTTAAGTTCCCATTTTCTACAAACTAAGTACATGTGTATATTAAAGATACCAAATTATATATATATATATATAATAAATAAATGAAAATACACAACACTAAACATCAGGGTGGGGAGCGTCCAGGCCCCCCCCTGCCTTCTGCTTGTTTGGCGATGGGCCGTCTTGGCAGGCCCAGAATGTTACTCTTTGTGCTGGTTGACGATGCCAATGTTGCCTGTATTTATAATTGTCACCATGTTTCCTGAAAGCCCACCTTGCCATGTTTACAGAGTTGTTTGCTGTGCATAACTTTACGGTCCTGTGCTTTGCACAATCAGTGTGGCTTCTGTCTGTAAATTGTTACTGTTCTGTACTTTCTGCTAAAACGTTGGTGAATTTAACAAGTGGTTTTGAGTTTCCTCAAGTATGCCATTGAAAACTTATATTGGATCCTAAAACCTGTTGCAGTTCTATGCCACCATGATTTCAAATCAAAGTGCAGATATTTGTTGTGTTGAAGTTCCCTAAAGCACATCCTAGACTGCTGCTGCTGAGTGGTCCATGCGAACCCTGGTAGCTCCTAAAACTGGAGTGAGCCCAGCGCAAATGCAGATGGCTCTCTCTGCCGAGCAGGTGCTACACCATCCTCTACTTCCAGTTCTTCCGAACACTGGTAACTTCCCCCACATCTCACACTGCCAAGTGCAGGGGGGTTGGTGCTTAGTTAACTTATCCTTCTTGCAGTACTTCTGCTGTGAATAGCAAATGCATTGGAACTGTACATTTTGTATTTTAATTTTAAAGCTCCTGTAAGTAAAAACCCAATTTGCTTTATTAAAGATATACCTTTAATAATAGGTTATATCTCCTTTAAAACAAGGTTTCTGCTGAAGATAATGAGCACTGCCAAGTTGCAAGTTCGTTTCAGTGGAACTTCTCATGTAGCCAGAAATATTGCTCAAATAAGTTCATGTGGGGGTGAAATGTCTGAACCTTACTCTCACCCTGGGGTGGCTCCTTCTGTGGGCATAACCCCACAGGGATTTCTGTGGTGTGAAGGGTGAAAGATTTCTGAGAAGAGGTGGTGTTAATGCTGGTCTTCTAGATCCGTAGTCCAGAAGCTGCCCAAGCAGCTTTGAATGTCCAAGGGCGCTTCGGGCTTTGACTCATCACCCAGCTGCCAAACAGAGGGAGCTTCTGGGCTCTGCTGTTCTGTTGGGAGTGGGGGAAGAGCCAGGAGTCCTGGACACACGCAGGCCCATTTGAGTCGCACTTTGGATGGTGCTGGAAAGCAATTGGGACAAATCCCTTTAAAACTTGATTTGGTGTAAATCCCCAGCATATTCAAGTTATTTTTCAAGTCATGTCTCTCCAGTTCAGGTATTCCAACTGATAATAGTGTGCTTAAGTGTGTGACACTTTTGGCTCAAGAGTACAATGCTAAGCAGCTGGCCTTCAACAGATTTTAACCCGAGATTCTCTTATACTATCATGCTTGGTTGGAAATGTAGGTTTGCTAGGATAGGGGCGGGTGGGGTTTCAGTTCCAGCAGCTGTCAGAAATAGTTGGCAGTGCCATGGTGCCAAGAGAAGTTGGGAGGACTAGTATGCCATCAGCTCCCATGTTGTCAGAAAAGATGGAAGCTGCTACTCTACACCAACTTGGTATTTTCATCAGCTGTGGCTGTCTTTTAAAGAGCAATTCTTTGCTCTAGTACCTGCTGATCAACCCCGACTAGGGAAAAGTAGCGGCTAGCAGAGCACATCAAAATCTTCTTTGGTTAAGAGTACAAAGCAAGGATACACCAGAGAGCAACACGAAAGGATCTTTCATGATTGGCATTGAGGTAGGAAAAGCCTGCTACCCTAATTCAGGGCCATGTGCAGTCCTGATTGGCTGCTGTGAGAATTCTACAAGCGCCATAGGAGGGGGGAAAGGCTAGTCAAGAGAGCTGGGCAGGTGACCGTGGCAAGCCCAGAACGTGTTCTCAGTTCCACAGTGAGGCGGGAGGAGAAAGCACTCCTGGCCCTGCCTCCCTCCCTCTAGAATTCTCACAATTCTCATCTCTGAGTAGATGCAGGTAGAGAACTTTTAAACCACTAGTTGCATGTTAAAAGGGCGGTGGGGAGGGAAAGAGATGAGTTCACAAAATCACAGGGTAAGGCTGGCAATGCAACAAGACAACAGAGGTGGAGAAATTTTTATTATTTGTAGCATAGTTTCCATTCACTGGAATGTTTGTGTGACCAGTGCGGCTTTTGTTAGGGGGTGGGCAGTTAAAGCTGAGCAATGCCCTCTACTGGTGGCCAAAGAAGCATAAGCTAAAGGAAGTGTTTTGTCAAACCTTGGCCTGTTCTTCATACATTCCAGGCTCCACTGAAAACTCTTATACCAGAATCACCCCTGAAGGAACAAGTTACTGCATACACCACCATGTGGATGTTGTCGCCAGAGGGGGTGCGCTGTTCTGTTTTTCTTCCTGCCCCAGAACTAAGGGTAGAGAAGACTGGCATTTACTAGATGATCAGGAAAAGGAGGGTGGGCAGGTGTTCTCACAAGTAATCCATATGAAGCACTGGACTTCTAGCCACCCTTAGAGAAGAGGGCCAGCTGCCTCTTCCAGTTGGAACTCTCCACTCCTTCCAAAGGTGAGAATTCTGAGCCCCTAAGGAGGCTGCAATCACTCTGCCGTTGAAGGGGGGGAAGCATCAGCAATAGTGGCCAAATAAATCAGATTTCTGTGCAAAGTGTGTTGGTGCCTGTAAGAAAAAACCCAAAATTTGTTTGAAGATCCTTAACAGCAATTAAAACAATTGTTTTTACAGTCCACCCATGACACTAGAACAAAACCAGACACATGTCAGAGGCACACCTTTAATTTTCTTCCAAACAAATTTGTATTTAGTCTCTCTCTCTCATTCTCTCTCTCTCTCTCTCACACACACCCTTAACTATAACAATACAGCTGGGGGAGGGGGAGAATGACAAATAAGATTTGATGCTTTCTAGGTTCTTAAAACATACCTAACCAGGGAAGAGATCTTAGAGTTCTGGTGGATAGTTCTGTGACAATGTCAAGCATGTGCAGTGGCAAGAAAGCAGGCACATTCTGTGTTGGGTACTGTTAGAATTGGCCAGTGCTGTTGTAACCTCATACAAAGGGTTGGAAGAGTTGCCCAGTCACCCCATGTTAAAAACAGCATAGATCTAGAAAAGGTGCACCCCACCCTGATCAGGCAATTGAAGCATTTTTCTTACAAGAAAAAGTTGATGGATTTTGGGCTTTTTCATTTAGGAAAAGATGGGGTATGGAGGTTTATAAGAATTTGTCCTTTACAAAAACTACATGATTCTTAAGTTTTAATCAAGTAAATAGTAAACCAGGAACTGAAATAAATATGCATAATGAAAGGCTATTAGAGTAAGTGTACTTACTGCACACATTCTGCAGCTCTTCCTTTATTCTGATATTCCACAATACATCGAATCAGCTGATCATTTTCATCCAGTAGCTAAAAGTGGTAGGGAGGATTGATTAAACTGCATGTTACTGAAACTCATTCAAGAATGTTGCCTTAATAATTAAATGGGATATGCTATCGTGTGAGGGATAACAGTGCTGGCTAAAAATTACACCCAGCTTATATGTCAACATTTTATTGATAGCACTAGGAAATTTAACCCAAGAAAACGAAGTTTCTCTGTCAGAGCAAACAAATGCGTATTCTCTTGGCCCTTAACGCTGCTCTTCTTCTGTCTTGTCCTAGTGCCTCCCTTCTGCAATCAGTTCAGGCATATTAGGGTGCTTTGGAAAACAAACCAGATGCCTACTAATTCTCCAGGCTATTGCAAATTTGAGAAGGGAAGAAGCTGGCGGAAGTAAGCATACAGGTAGATATTTGCATAACCAGCAGCTTGTGAAAAGTCAAACCAACTTGAAATAGAGGAAGCAGAAGAGTTCAGTTGGCATAAACCAGCTCAACCGAGGAAGCCTCGTTCCAGGGCTCCTCTGGTACCTTTACTAGCACAGTAAAAAAAGAGAATTGCAGCTTCTTGGCTGCAAAATTTCCGCTTTGGGAGCTTTGCTGAAAAGCAGCATCTCAATGCTCGTATTCGTGGGTGTAAAATGGGGCTGCTCAACTTCGGTCCTCCAGCTGTTTCTGGACTGATTGAGTAAGTGCCGGGATAGATTCTCTCCGGGATGATCTGTCTTCCACTTGGCCTTGAAGGTTTGTGCCATCGAGTTTTGGACTACAGCTCCCATAATCCCCAACCACAGTGGCCAATAGTCGGGGATTATGGGAGTAGTAGTCCAACATCAGCAGCTCAGGTGCTGAAACGTCTCCCTGCCGGCACCTCGTGAAGGCAGAGGGGCGTCCTCCGGACCCCCACGGCCGTCTGCGTCTCCGCTGGGATCACGGCAGCAACAGGCGCGGCACCGGGGAGGCCCCCGCTCTGCACGGCGACCAGACGCCAAGGCCTCCCAGGAAGGGCTCGGGCTGCTGCGCGCTCTCGTCCTTGGTGGCCGTTCCCACACCACGCCGGCCCCTCCCGAGCTGCCTGCCTCCTTCCTTCCCGCCCCACCACCACGACCCAGCGTTCCTGAGCTCGCACAGAGCGCACGACCCCCCTTCCGGCTCCCGAGCAAGCGAGGGCCGCGTGCCGCTCACCCGCCGCAGCGTCTCTTGGTTCACCTCCGCCTTGCCCCGCAGCCGCTCCGGCACGAACACCACAGACATGGCAGCGAGAGCACGCGGGGCGGAGGTAGCGTCGCGACCGCCTGCCTGCGAAGGGAAGAGCGAAGCGCGAGTACGCGCCTGCGCATAAGCGGGCGGAGGCTGGGCCGCGCAAAGGCTGCCGGGAGGCACAAGCAGTCGGCTCGGCTAGCGGAAGCCTTAGCCGTCTCGCGCTTCCTTTCCGCCGCCACGGAGAGGAAAAGGCTAGCGCGGTACTGGATTTCCGGTTTCGTGCCGTCGGCGCCGGAAACCCTCAAGGCGCCTGCGCGCGAGGAAGGCCCGCTCCAGGGTGGCTGCTGCGCCGTAGTGCGAGCACGTTGGCACGAGCCCTTTAAACCTACTACAAGCACGAGCAGCAGTATTGAAGCTCAGCATAGTTGTGCCTACTGCATTTGATGCACATGCGACTGGAGGATTAAAAAATCTCACTGCGGTTGATTGTTGCAGGCAGTTAAGACGGCTCTTAGATGGGCTTGCTTGCACCAGCATTCAGTTGTGGATTGCAGTATGTGATTATTGGCGGAGGCTAATCCCCACCCCGCAAATGGGGACGCTCCCTTGGTCCTGACAACTATGATACTGGAAGCCAGCTGTGAAAGTGAAACGGGCACAATTCGGGATTTCACTGCATCATTTACTGCGCTGGGTTATGAACAAGTGAAGGCATTTGCCAAGCAATGGATTTTAGAGATAGACTGACAAAATGTTCTAGCCTTGGCACGCTACCACATTAAAATCTGGAGGCAGGAGTATAATACAGAGCCAGCAAAATATATTACCTCTTACAATCGCCAACCATCGCAGAGCCTTCACAATGGCGAGATTTGATACTCTCCCTTCAAAAGTGCTAGAAGGACGAATAAAAAAAAACCATATATGAACATGTGCCCATGTGGTGTGGAGGAGCTTGAATCATAAGGGTATCTTTTACTTTACTGCCCCACTTTATAACTATCTTTGTCCTTAAATATTCCCCTATTAGTAAGTTTTCTGGGTCAGAAATTGAATTTCATTCAATTGGCTTTTTAAAAATAAATATCCAGGAGTCACATATAATGCTGTAAAATTCTGCACTGCAGTACACAAAAGCTGATGTGAGCTATTAAGGATTGCATTGGACAAAAACTGCATGCTCCTTACTGCATTTGTGTGTGTAAGATTGTGAAGCTGGCTGGAGACAGAAAATATGATTGAATATCATTCAGTTTATCTTCATCTTGGTAAGATGTGTGTAATATTGCACTGGGCTCCTGCAGCTGCAACTTATTTCACTAATAAAAGATCAAGTGATTAATCAGTCTTGGAAGTTTTGTTGAAGTCCACCATGAGAGTGGTTCAACTTTCTCCATACTCCAGTACATGGAGATCCCAACACAAAGCAATTGTAACTGCCACCCCACATCTACAATATAGATGTTAATCCCATAATGGAGCTCACTGTTGTCAGCTACACAGGTCCCCCCATTCCCCACCAATATATCAAAACAGACTGACCTAGCAAAAGACTGCATGATTAAAAAATAATAATAATCTGTGGTCAGCCACTATTTTCTCTTCCTTCCAGCCCCTCATTCTTTAGGTTTCGGATTTGTCTTCTCTCCAACAACTCCCTTAAAGTATGTTCCCCCCCCCCCCCCCATATACACGGCATTTGCAGGCAAGAAATTAATTCAGAAAGGGCATTTCAAAAGCACTGCTGACCTATTTCTAAAACGTCAATATAGAAAATTTTAGGATTATGATTCTTTGTAAATACATGAGCAAAGTAAAAGGTTGGTCTCAAAAGAAGGAGGAAAATCAGATTTAACGTTTCCTCTCTTCTCCCCCCACCCTCCACCAAATACTTAATGCAGGTTCTGAAACAAGGATGAACTAGAAAAACCACTTTCACAACGACTATTTTTATTGAACTGTTTATTCTGGCTTAAAATAAAAGCCCCACTTTTCTGTAGCAAGGTACACTGAAGGTATGTCATGCTGCTATTCACTGGGGCACAACACACCCCCACTAGTAAACCCAAAGGACTGGTGGGCAAGATGAAACCAATTCATACCTCACAGCACAACTCATTGGTATTTACAAATTATCTGGTTTAAATAAAGTTGGGACACCTCATACAGTATACATAGTTATTGCAAGAGTACAGCACTTGCCTTTTGTCTTAAAACTCAAAAACTGTTCAGTATCATGATTTGTGGATCCCAAAAAGGCATTGTTAACATGCAAAATATTACTAAAACAATTGCATCTAACTTCTACGGCTGCCAAATACTTGACCTCATAAGGAAACCAATTACAAAATACTTCCTTGTAGTGCTATACAAAAAGATATAAAATTATGATTCTATCACTTAAATATTTCCAATTTCTAACAGTGCAGTTATCCACATTATCACTACTGAACATGAAGAAGAAACAAAAACGATCAGGAAATCAGATAAAAAAAATTTAATCTTTGGATCCCTTTATTCCTGTGGCTTTCATATACACAAACACAAATGACCAGATTACTGCTTCTAATATATAACTTAATATAAAAAGCCATAACTAGCAATTCAGAATTGGCAGAACTTCACCCCATACCAAATCACTGTTGGGATACTGATCTAAGAATGAGCATTCAATGTCTCCAAGCTACAGTCCATCAAAACTCAAGCCATTGCAAACACTAAGAATTCACTTTTAAATTGAGAATTTCAACAATATTAAAACAAAGTCAACGTTTCAAGAATTGACACATGGAGACATTTTTAACTCAGGCACACATCAAAGGGGACATCAGAACTCATGTGCCTGGGTCATTTTTACTTCTAAGAATCTTCACGCATACAAATTGTGAAATGAAGCATCAAAGTTTGACTTTATTTGAAAGCGCCTTAATTTGTCAAATCCTGCTATATACCAGAGACCACAAAATTAATTTCTTGCAAGAAAATTATTTTATCTAGTTTTGTAGAACGGAAGAACCTTCACGTTTTTGTAGTCAAATATAAAAAACCAAACTAGTTTAAAGCTGGAAAAGCTTTTTTTGGGGGGGGGGGAGGGGGACCCCGATCAATGAACTTGTGTGTCTGTGTGCAGGTGTGTGTGTGTATGTATGTGTGAGCATTTCAACACAGCAGGTTTATTGACTTAAAAATGTTTATTCTTTAAAAAATTAGTTGCTTTTTATACAGCTATACAAAGTCCTTAGTGTTTCTTTGGCAATGGGAGAATCATGGAATTTTACAACTATAAAAAGTTTTCCTTTGCCTAAGAAACAGTATTTACGGTGTTTACATTTTTTGACTGACAAATCAAGTTTTCTACCACCCAGCACCCTATCTGACAAAAGTACAACCATCTCAAAAGGGATATTACAAGATTCCAAAAACAGCCTTCACAGGATCAACACACTCACAGTACTGACGGCCTTCTGCATACAATTGTCTTTGCAGCCTGCAGCAATTATCCAATACAATTTTAGTTAAGAAAAATGCTCTGCAATGAAAAAAATACTTAAACTCCATTGAAGCTTTACTGCTTTATATCTTAACTATATGTAAGAAATTACTTGTCTTCTATCTCAAATATATTTAATGCTCATTGTTTTCAAAGATGGCCTTTATTCTTCTCCAAAAAGGTTACTGCTCCATACCCCTTTGAAATGAAAAACAAACCCCAGTGCTGGTGATGAGTTTTACAGCAAATTAACTCAATTCTTTGCAAAGAACGACATCTCTGGAACCATGAAGATCTACACGGTCCCCCCTGCTTCAACTTCCTTGTAGACTATGCAGCAACTTTGTTGTCTTTCTAAGAAGAAGAACACAAAAGTCATGTTACTTGCTGTTAGTCTACAGTCAAATCAATCAAAATATAAACTTGTGGGGCTCAACCCAGATGTCAAGAGGTCTTAAGATGTCTCTGGCTTTCTCTGAATTTCACTGTTCTACAAAGTGATGTTCTGTGTGTTTTCCAAATTCAGAATTCACTACAAGCACAGCTTTCTTTTATAATCATATTATCTAGTCCAATTCAGCTAATCAAGCATGTTCAAGCAAAATCATCAATGGGGTTGTTTGGGGCCAGACAAGGCTGCCACAGATGTTTCCATTCTAGGCCAAATCCAGGACACAAAGGATGCTCCCCTCCTGTTCATTCATACTTCCACCAAAGAGAACCATCAGGCAATTCCAACAGTTGCTGCACTGTTGAACAAGAATCTTCACAAGGACAGCTTTCCATTTTAAAACATAATTTTGCCTTTAAAGATGCATTTCATTTCTAAAGTTCTATTTTTAAATACTATTGCAGTGTTTGGGTCTTACATATGAAAGGGAATTGTAACATTTCTTTCAAGAGCTATTAAATTTAGGGAAAATGTGGAAGAAAAGGAAGACAGTTGGAACACTAGGATTTGATGGCAGGGGAGCAAAATTCTATCTGTGATACAACATTGTTCTGGGCAGAGCTTCTTTGCATTACCCTATATTCAAAGTCTGCAAACTCCCTGCCGCCACGTCCACCTCTGAATCCACCACGAAATCCTCGAGGGGCACCGAAACCTCCTCTTGGGCCTCCGCGTCCTCTACCACCTCGGAAACCACCGACTCCTCCACCTCTCCCCCGGAAGCCCCCACGGCCACGGTTTGGACGCATCGGAATTCCGAATGTCTCTGCATTTAATCTTCTTTCTTCAGCCCATGTTGGTCTTCGTTCTCTGAAACACACATGTGGTGAGCATGCTTGCTCCAATCCAACGCTTGCTCAGCAGTGGACCTAACTCTGCCTGATGGTGGGCGGGTTTTTTTTGTCCAGAGTGCAGGCAAACCAACTGAATGCGAACCCATTCTAGATTGAGGTCTGGTATCTGACTCTCAAACATCTGTTGAAGCCTTTTCCCTCTCTCTACACATTTCCACCTAAAAGTTGAACCTTGCATCCCTCGACTAGGGAGGTATCTTTTTTTTTTTTTAAGCATCCATTTCAACAAATACAATTACATTTTTTAATCCAAGGGTTCTCCAGCTTGGTCCCCAGATGTTGGAGGACACCCACCACCTCAAAGGCCACTGTGGTTGGGGATAATGGGAGTTGTAGTCCAACAGAATCTGGGCACCCAAGGTTGTGACCCCCTGGTTAACTGTGAGTGGAGGACTGGGAATAGGAGTCAGGCAGTGAGTAGCTGGGCAGCCTGAGAAAAGGCAGGAGGGCTTCCAGGATGGTGGATGAGTCTGCCCCTGCTGTCGTCCCCTCTGACTGGGATTCCCAGATGATGCTGACTACAACTCCCAGCTGGAAAGGCTGAACAACATCTGGGAATCCCAGTCAAGGAGACACTGGTCCCCGCCCATGGCAGCCCACAATGACACTGGGAGGAGACGACCTAGAGAAAGACTCAGGAGAGTGCATGAACAGCATGGGTCCCCATAACCATAAACCTTTCTGCTTGCCAAGTCAGCGGGGAGGCTGGTACCTGTTGTCATCGCAGGAGATGTTATCAAAGAAAGACTTGGTTTTGTCATAATAGCAGTTGGGTCCAAGCGGATCGTCTTCTTCCGCGTTGCCTTCACTGTTCTGGGTGTCAACACCTGAATCACCTTTATCTTCCCCATTTACAGGCTTCTCCAGCTTATCTTCTAATGGCGTGGAGGAAGAGGACAACTTCAGTTAACGTTCCAGGAAAAGGCGACTTGTCTGCACACGCCCCCTCCAATATTTTACTACAGTGCTACTCTTTCAACAGCACACACAGAGCTTGCCAAATACGGAGTTGAGACACACTCCGCCCCACCACAACAGCCACTCTCTTCTCCCAGCTGGCCTCTGGACATTTCCAGTAGGCTGGGCACAGTCAGTCTAAGTAAGAGGATTCCCTGCCTGACCTTTTGTGGCCAAAGTTGTTTCCTGAACAGAGCAGAATAGTAGTAGCTAAGAGAGAGACAGAAGAAAATGTGGTGAACCACCAAATGGGACAGGATCTCCCCCGCTCCCGCAACTGTTTTAATATCTGTTGCAAAAGTCTTCCTCATTATAATCTCATTCAGGTTCCTACATTAGCTTTAAAGAACATTGCAGTGACCTTTGGCTAAATAATAAATTACTTGGCTGAATGACAGGGCTGGTGGCAGAACAAAGTTCTAAAGGACACAACTGAAAACTTCTGTGCCAGATTTATCATCAAAGTGATGTTGTGAGACATGGGATGAAGCTTTTTGAGCATTTCAGCTTTCATGACAAAATTCAAGTTTCTAGTCCTTATAGCTGTGCAGATCTGTTTGAAAGCATGCAGTGGTGTGCCTCTCAAGAGGCTGAAAAAGATATCTGGGGTTAGGTGCACCACTTCAGTGCTCTGTGGAGCTATGTACCAATTAATGACTAGCAGAACTGAAGACATGCAAAACCATAAGAACAGCACAATTATGCAAAACAATTGTTCATGGGCACTATTTACATAGGTTGCAGAATTCAGAACTGCCATAGGTTTTAGATTGCCCAGAAACCTTTAAAGGAGTACTCCTAAGGCTGCATGTAATTCTTTTGCAGAATACCTTTGATTTGCTCAGGGAGGGAAGGCAGAAGAGAATACAAACACTAAGTCAAAAGAAACTGATTGCACCGGCATATCCTGAACAAGCCATAGTGAAATGCATTCCCTTTTCAGCTATATAATACCCACAGATTAATTCAAGAGCATTGCAGGATTACTCATTTAAATTTCAGTGCCCAGAGGAACAAAAAAAAACAATCTACTCACAACTCCATGCAAAATGTGGTATTTTCTACACATTACCAAAATCCTAGAATTTTGAGTAAAATATCTGAAATGGAAGACTTTCTTCAATAGAACTTGGTTTCCATTAACTGTCTACAAACCAGGTTTCCTAAGCATCTACTGAAAGCTCACATTCATACATGGGTCTACAAGAGGTTCTTTATTCCCCTATGAGAAGGCAACACACATTCAGTTTACCTTTCAGTTTCAGCTTATTGTGAAATTCACGATCTATTTCCTCCTTGTTGAATTGTGCATTTGCACTTTCAAAGTCAAAGTCCTTCTCAAACTTCATTGGAACTTCCCGTCGAATCCCAAATCTTCCTCTGCCTCCACGGTGACCTCCACGACCCCTTCGTACTGGAGGCGCACCTGGGACTGGGAAAAAACAGGTTCTGAAGGCACGGTACAAACCAGCTTGCCCTCTTACAAGCATTCCCATATGAATCACCACCTGGCCAAAGCCCATGGCCATTTTCTGCCTGCCAACTGAGGAAGATGACAAATACCTGGGCCTGAGCTTAGCAAACACCAGGCTGCCTAAGGTGTAGCATGGTTCAGCCTTAGACAGTGTGTTTTAGGTCAATGCAACTTGTTGCCCATCTTAGATTTGCCTTCCTTACACCTAGGAGCCAATTTTCTCCTAGGAACGAGGGATGGAAGAAAACATGACACAACTTGCTTCTTTATTTTTAACTCCCTGACTCCTTTGCTTTCCTTACTTGTGTACTGAACAGAGCTGGTGCATGAAGACAGTTTTGAACTAGACCACACTATCTCCACTCCCAAGGAACAGCAACAGAAACCCCCCGCTGTGTGCACATATTTAGGCTCATGCGTCTCTGTGTGCATCACTGTGCGGGGACTTCCTGGGGCTCAGCTATCATTGCAATTTATTATTTAATTTGCAAGCTGAGACAGTTTCAGCATGGTGGGGACTTGGCAAGCGTCACCCACATGCCACTGAGCACAGGTGAAAGCCGTCTACTCCAAACAGTTTCGAAGCCAAGCATGCAGCAAAATGTGGCTGCCTGCCTCCCAACGGGGGGTTGGGACAAAATAACTTGTTTAGGAAGTTCTCGGTCAGCTGCTCCTGGGCCCAACTCAAGGTGCTGATCCTGACACAGGAAGCCCTCAGCTGTTGAGCCCAGCGGGTGTGGCAAGCTGCCTGTTCATTTCCAAGAGGGCAGGGCAGAGGGTGAAGCAAGCCCATACCAAATGCGCCAAGGCAGGGATTTGGGGAGGGATGTGATAGGGCCCTGCTCTTAACTCCCCCCCACCCCCCGCAACAGAACTTGCAAAAGCTTGCTCATATAGTTTTATTTGTTTAGCAAATGTATACACTGCTCTTCAGCATAAAACTCACAGGGCAGTGTCCATAGTAAAACAAACCCCGCTCAATCCTCTCAGTTAAAACTGCACAGAGCAGCAGAGGCCACAACAGACCAATAAAACCCAGCAGAACAGTAACAGAGTTGGCACCAAAAAGCACATTAGCACTAGGCCAGGTTTCCATGGCTGGTGTGCCAAGCCAAACAGACTCTCTCCCCAGTCACCACCTGCATTATTTCAGGGGGCAAGGAGACTCAGGAAACCATCGAGCTGCATTTTATCATCTTTCCTAAAACAAATTCAATTTACCCATTGGACGCTTATTTTCACTTCTCAGTTGATCTGCTTCAGATCTTGAAACTTTGTGTGCTTCAGCTAAGGATGGAGAATCATACAAAGAACATTTTTTAAATCTGCCATCATATCCTATCAGTGGAATGAGGTGGGGTGTGGGAGAGCTAAGCACGGTGATCTGTTTCCCCAGCCCATGAGAAGAACGGCTGGGACTGGCTTTAGAGGTGGCAAGTAAGGTCTCACAAGGAACTGTGGCAGGGGATGAAGGAGAGAAAAAAGCCTGCTCAGTCCTCCCAACCAAGTGATAGTGAGGAGACTCCATCCTGAGAAAAGGGCAGAGGGTCTGCTTTCTCCAAGCCCAAGTCCCTTGTCTGCATAAGGCCCCTCTGTGGGCAAGGAGATTCTCAGAGGCAGATGGAGGGCAGTGGTGTAACCCTCATCTCATTTTGACCCGACAGCTATTTTTCTGCAAGGACAGCGGTCCCTATCAGTAGTGGAGACCTTCTACTACCCTTAGCATTTGCACTTGGGAGGTGGGATTGAAACTTAAGAGACAAACAGACTGGGATTGGAAAAGACCGACAAACTCTGCACCTCCAGGAAGCCGTCTACATATCAGTCTACCTACTGATGACTCTTACTTCACTGCATAGGATTCTGGGATATGTTCTAGATCAGGTCTGCTGAGTCATTGTGGCTGGGGATAATGGGAACTGTAGTCCAACATCATCTCCACGGTTTAGAATCCCTGCTTGAGAGCATTCCAAATGCTCCTCTGCAGGAGGAGATGAGGTGGAAGTGGTGGGCAAGCTGCTTTCAGGGAAGCTGGCCCACCATGAGGAACTGCTGAGAAACCTCCAAGGAACTGCCAGGCTGCCCATCTGAGAATTACTGGGGGAAGAATCATTCTACGGGATTTACTACAAGTGCGCTGAAAAGCTGGTTGGGACATCTGCACAGCAGAATCATTATCTCCTCTTGGGATACTTTAAAAGGATAGCAGCCTGCAAAAAACCCCACACAAACCAATCTAAAAATGTGAAGCAATCAACATTCAAGGGGCAAGTTCTACCTCTTCTGTGCTCCTGATTTTCTAAAGATTTTTGGCTAGCAGGTGCTAGAAGTCTGGATGAAGCAGGGCTCCTTCTCCCAACGGGTGCTGATGTTAAGTGGGCCGATGCAGTCTGTACTGCTTGTTCCAAGGTTGGACTCTTCCTCAAATGGTCTAATGGAGGACTTGAACGACCTGAAAGAGTTGGAAATGACAACTTCTTACCTCCCTACTGGGCTTAAGTGCTGCTTTGACATCAACTAATCTAGACTGGATGGATCAAACAGTATTGTCTAATGAGAAAAGGTTTCTGAAATTTGATATACTACTTGATCTGGATTAGCAGATCTAAATGTTTTCTCACCCCTAGTGGGCAAGGCTTACTAATTCTGTTATTAGCAAATAGGCCTTCTCTGTTGCTGCCTTGAGACTCTTGAATGTGCTCCTTGCTCAAATAAGAGATTCTTTATCTCTGACAACTTTTAAAAAGTCTCTAAAGCACATTTATTCACCAAAGCTTTTTAACTAGCCTTGTGACTTTAAATTGTTTTAAAGGTTTTAATTTCTGCTTTAATTTGTTTTATGTTGCTGTAAACCACCCAGAGACAGAAGTTTGGGGCAGTCTAAAAATATAAATTAATTAGTTATAAAATAAATAAATACTCTGTCACCTGGAACAGTAGCTACTCTTATGTCAGCCATTCCTTTTTTTTTTTTAAACTGCATTCAGCAATAAGCACACAGAAAAATTAACCATGAAACAGTGAAATTTCTAATTTCACTGGTAAGGATAACTCTCTTTTGCTACTTAAATCTGATTAAGTTCAGAACTCATTGCTACCCCATGCCCACTTTTTAATAAAGCCACAACAGGGACTTAGATAAGAAGCAACATTTCCTAAAAGGTGCCAAAATCTGAATGCTGACTGAAGAACAGGCAGATCAAGTCTTCAGTCCAGAGTACAAACTCACTCTCAGTATTAAGAGACACAAAGTTAACTTAGTACAAAGAGAAAAACAGTTTGGCTCTTGTTCTGGGTCAACAGCAAATTGTGTGACTGATTTTATCATCACCCCAGAAAACTCTAAAGTAGCAGAGTTACGCAGAAACAACTCCAACTATATCCAGTGAGGCTTACTCCCAGGTCACTGTGCACAAGGTTTCAACCTTAGTTATATTCTACTTTGTGTTGTATTTTTAAAACGTTCTCCCCATTTCCCCTTGAGAGCCTTCAAGGCAGCTTACAAAAACTACACAGAATCATCAACAGTGATTAAAAGTTGGCAAAATTTACAACCATTTTTACGCTCTGCTTAAAATCTATCTTGTGGCAATCGCTCCATCACAATAACTTCTGCCGAGGAGCCACAAATGCTCTACAGTAAAATGTACAAGTATGAGAAGTCAAAGAGGCCAAGACTGACCCTGCAGTCCTTTACCTTGGGAGAGCTGCGTCTTGAGTGATCTTGCATCCGTGGCAAAAGTGGAACCCACTGCACTGCTTTGGGACAAACTAGCATTGGCGGAACTTTCAGTTCCAAAAGATGTCAATGAACTTCCTGCATGATGACAGACAAGGCATGTCAAGCTCTGATTTGGGGCCCAGCAGTTTTCAGTGTTACACCTTTAAGACTACATTACACAAACATGTAATGCAAATGCAGAAATACATTTTTCACCTTCTTACCTGTCCTGGTTTGTCCCAAGCAGCCCTAACAAACAGGTGTGCTAAGGATATGGTGACCCAGGCCACCATCCGGAAATATAGTTAGGATTCCTTGGGAGAAGCTGCAGGCATTAAAATAGTCTGTGGTTGCAATGTCGACATTACCCCCTTCATCTTGGTCTCTTCCCTAGCCACGTGAATTGCTATTTTCGGACTCAAGCCAGAAACACACAATCCTTAGTCACATTTAAAACTGTTAGTAAATAGCCCCTTCCTTGGCTCATCCTCAATGAACCAAATGGGAGTAATTAAGTGCAAGTGACTGGCGTGACTAACATGAATGCTAGTCTTGAAGCCATTAAAAAAACAACACAAAAAAACCAAGCAGCTTTTCAAAGCATCGTGCAGCTGAATGTGTGGCCATGTCTGCACGCTTTTCTGAAATGAGAAGGAGAGTATTTCACTAAGGAGATCTGCTTAGATTCTGAAGAAATGCACTAGACACGGAGACTGCCATAAGAGACTGAACACAACTACAACCAGAGAGGGCATACTTTCAAAATTCAGGTGTGTGCCTGACTTTGCAATTCTAATGGGCTGAACTACATTTGAAATACTGGTACCTGGTAGCATCTTTAACACAGCTGGCAAGAAGTTCGTTGCTGAAAACAGTTTGATATATTTCTCAGGAGTCAGATTTTTGACAACAGTACATGTAGCTGTGACCAAAATTTTAAAAGCATGAACTGAAGTCTCAGTTGACAGATTACCATCTTAAAATTTCCAATTCCACACATTTCAACAGAAGCACAAGATTCAATAGATTTTATACTAATGATGCTCATTAACGAGCTGCAGTAGACTGGCTTAAGGTACTTTTACTTAGGATACTGAACTATTCTGGCTTCTCCAAGGCTAAGAAACAGGCAGTATTTCCTTCTATTATCCTTCTGCGACAGCAACAGTTCCTTCTGAAACAGCCTTGTAAGGCAGATCACGCTGTACCTCTCTCACATGGAGAGGGAAAAACCCAATGCCCGATCCTCCAAGCTGTACCACATTTAGTTCAATGCAGCAAGTCTCTCTCACACACTGACTCCTGGAATGAATGGAGGGGTTCAGTCATGCCATCAGGGAAACACTGCTGTTAAAAAGTGTATGGGACAACCTGGATTACTTTCCCCACAGTGACAGATGAAAGAGTGGAGGAGGGGTGCTGTGCAAGCATTTCTGGGTCTTACTGGGCTGACATTTCTCCAAAGCTGCAGCTGAACAGGCTCATTTTAAAGACCGAAACCCAGGGCTAAGGAACAATGACTAGTCTAGACAATGTCTTATGTGTCCCCTCCACTGGCCCAGTTATTATTATTACCTCCACAGAACAGAATAACCACCATGCAAATTCAGATGCTTAGGACTGACTCGATTTTAGTCCAAGTCAGGTATTTACAAACGTGGAAAACAAACGTATCCTCAGCTTTGCTAACTCCTATTATCACATTACATATTTCTGGAAACTCCAGATCAGTTTGTCTACCAAAGCAGGGATGCTCCATGCTTCTGGCTAGCTCTGCTTTAAGCTAGATCACTTTATCAACAACGGTTTTGACTCCTGTTGCAGAGGCTATTTGTGACCTGCTAATTGGCAGAGGCACCTCTCCTCTATAGAGCAAGGGGAGAATGTTGCTGGAGTTTCTAATTAGATTGTGAGCCCCTCTCGGACAGGAAGCCATCTTCTCATTCCTTCTGCTATGTAAACTGCTTTTGATTATTATTTTTTTAAAGATGGCACACTCAGTCACTCACCAACAGCTACTAGATTAAACAGAACCAGGCCAGGGTATGCTGCATACCTAAACCCAGACATCTGTCCCAGGGCAGCATCTACAGGCAACCAAACACACCTCCAACTCTAACTGGGTTGGATCCAGTCTTGTGCTCACGCATGGGATCTTCCAAGCCAGTCCTCCCCACTGCAGCCCCCTGGCAAGCCATCCCAAAGGTCAGGGGACCCCTGGAAATGGAGTGGGAGCTGTAAGGGGCGAGGGGAATCCCAAGAAACCAGGCACAGAACTTCCCGCAAATGGTTCTCAACTCGCCGCATCCTGTGGCGACCTTGCCACAGGTCTTGCAACCCGCAGAATCAGCTTTTGGAGGGAGCAGGAAAACTCTTGTGTCTGCACAGTTCTGCAAGTCTGGATCCAATCCATTATAAATAAGGCAGATTTCAAGCACTTCTGAAAACTGCCAGAAAGCTGCCATCATATTCTAAAGCAGATTTGTCAAAACTAAAATATGGAAGAAAAAAAGGGATCTAGCATGGGATATTTAGAGAAGAGCTCTACACACACTTCTCTGAAAGAAATATGAATAGCACAAGAGTATGCATGATCCACTTTAACAGGTCTTGAAAGGGAGAAATTTTTTTTAATCCTAAGGGATGGGAACAGTGAACACCGTGCAATTGCTTAGCATCTAGTTACTTGGCAAGAAAAACATTTTAAAAAGCACACCTACCAACACCAACAGCTCCAAACTGTTGGCCCACCAGTGGGCTTGGGCTAAACTGACTGTAGGCTGGCATTCTGCCAAAAGGACCATAGGAGCCCACAGACTGGAATGAAGAAGTGGAAGGTGATCCTAGAGAAGACTGAAGAAAATCACATTTATAGAAGGCTCAATCCAAGGCAGAAATGAGTAAGATCACTATGCCCCGTACTAGAAGGTAACAATAAAACCAAAGGGCACGGGGAGGCACTTTGACAACTCCATTCTTTGTTACTTACATTAGGAAGTAAACTGTAAAAGAACCACTCACCGTCCGTCCCCCTATTATGCAAACTGAAACGGTGGCTCCAAAAAGGCACTTCTTTATCTACTGCCTCACTTGCTGACTGGCACAATTTGGCACAATTTAAAATTGCTAGTCCTTTGTCTTGGCAGAAAACTGCTGTTTGTTACCATATTGGAACCATATTGATACATCCAGAAGTCCCAGGGCATTAGCATTTACACTTTTCCAGAAAGGAGTTTTAAATAGCAAACACATATGGGGATTTATCCCTTTGAAAAAGACAAGGGCTTACATGCGAATGTTGCATGCAACTAAGAACCTTTTGCAAGCACAAGGGTGGGTAAAATTTTCACTGATCTCTCCTTCCATTTGCTGCCCTGTGAATGTATGTCCCTGATGGTCCCCAATAACCAGGGACATATTTTTGTGGGGCATCAGAGGGAAGGGCAAAAACGGTGAACATGAAATGTTCCTAGAAGCACAGAACATTAAATCAGCATGTGAGACAATCTCTCTCACTAGAAAGGACAGTGGGCCTAGGTGCAGTTCTCCTCAACAGTGCTGTCTAGGTCTTGGGCAGGATCATGCCCTTAGTCAAGCTGGTTGGCCTAAGAAAAACCCACTGATCATTACTTCAATATACACACTGACAACATTTTATTTTCCTCGTAAGATTTATATACACTCATGGGTGTCATGCAAGAGAGATCGAGTCTACGCTGATGGAACTGCAGACTCGGGAAGACTAAGCTGGATTATTGGACAGAATCCTGCTTGAGCCTATTATATTACCCAGGATCTTTAAAAGACTCCATTAATACAGACAGAAACATGAGTGAGAATTGGACAGCTGGTATGTTACACTGGAACAGATTAGTTTTGAGTTGGAAATTATTCTGGAAGAGTTCCCTATGCACTTCCCCTCATTTGCATAAAATAGGGAGTATTTCTTTCTCAAAAATTTTTACTATGCAAGTTTTTGACTCCCTAAACTGTGATCTGATCTGGCATGATATTTGACCTATACAGTTAGTAGTGGAACTTTTCTATCTCCACAGAGAATATTCCACCCCATCTTACTGAAATGGAACAAAAATCCCTCACCCTGTGCATCGACTGGCTTAAAACAGCAGATACAATAGTAATGAACAACTTTTCAAGAGGTAAAACATTTTTTGATTTGTGTGTTTCTATAAAATTCTGTTAAACAAGACGAGAAGATCCAAACCATATACTTTTAAGTATACAGAAACAGAGCATGGCCCACATGATGTTACTAGCCATAGATAAAGCAAGATCTGCTACATGAATGTACCTGAACAATAGCTGGATCCTGGGGCAGAGAACACTGTGGTTTAGGTGGTTCACAAACAGTTAAATCTTTAATATCGCTGCCACGGAATATAATGTATTCAAATACTTCATCACGAGGTGGTATAGGCCGATCAGTGGGTCTGTCTTCCGTACCAAAAGAACGAACTGCAGAAGAACACAGGCACGTTAACATGTACTGTTATTCTGAGTTTAGAAACAAACAGAAATCCCAAAGCTTGGCTGACAGTTTTAAAAACACAGATATCTGTTAGGATTTTGTTGGTGATCCTACTGTACTGGCAATAAATGCACACTTCAGGGGAAGGATATTGATGCCTTGAAACTCTTTGAAGGGGAGAATGTGCCACTATATGCTTCCCATGCTCCACCCCTAAAAAGGCACAAGTCACAGGGCTGGGGCTAGTCACAAGTGGTGGCAGGTAGGGGCACGTGTATCAGTGGATGGATGGATGGATAGTAAATCTACAGCCAAAGCTTGAAGGATATGCCCCTACCTCGACATACTCACCCATCACAATTATATATATCTATTTGCTTACATTTAATATATAGTTACCAACTTTCTACCTCTTTGTCACACACTGAACTGTTATGCTCCAAACTCAGTAAAAACACAAAAGGGGAAAGGGTTTGGAAGAGGTGATACGAGATCTTGTTCCACAGTTGGAAAGAAGTTAATGTGATCCCTCATCCGAGTTGGGGGGCGGAAACCAGCAGCCCAGTTCAAATGTAACTCTAAACCCTGGTCTAGTGCCATGTGAATGAGCCTATCAGAGCAATAGGCTCATGTATACTCCACCTCCCAAGCTATGTTCCAAGTTGGGGAGTAAAAACATCCTTGAGGGAGAGAAGTTCTGATGCAAAGGAAGTGGGTGCAGACTGGAATTTTTACAAGTTTCAATTTTAATATAGAGTTCTGCATGTTCTAATTAAGCAGGTAAGCAAACTACACAAAAAACAGCAGTGTTCAAATTTTCATCCAAACCCTGGACACTAATCACAGCTCAGATAAAGCTGTACAGAAGCCCCAGAGGAGGGACCCACAGATCTTGGCCCAGCCTATAAGCCAGCTTCTATTTGTGCTCATCATCAATCCTCTCCCAGCATGAGCAAAGGTCTTGTGGAGCAGGCAGGGAGCTCTTTCATTTGTGCTGGGGTACAGTGAAGGTAAGCAGGGGGCGGGAGCAACTCCTGCTGCTTCTCATCCAAATTCCAACAGGAGCAAAAACTCAAGGGAGGATGCTGGGTTCTGCTGGACCGCCTTCTCACCACTTGCCCCAGTGACTTGCTAGCAGGTGGGTTTGCAGATGCTTCCCTCAGATGCTGAATGATAAGGCTCCAGAGAATTCTGTGGTACCCAAGCTGTCCCAAAGGGCACAGCTCAGGGAGCAAGAAATAGATACCAACTCAGCTGGACTAAGCCAAGTCTCAGGCAGAGACCTGTCAACAGCCACATGGACTTCAGGAAGGTTTATCAAGAGTATATAAATGGGTTCTGGCTATGCTTTGTGGGGAGGGGAGAGAGAGAGACAGACAGACAGGCTGAGCAGAATACAAGTGAAGCCAACCATCTGCTCAGCCTCGCTACATGGGGGGTGGGGGTGGAAGAGGAAGGTGGCCCAAAGGAATTTAGCCAGACCTCGGGACTGCAGTCCATGAGAGCCAGGCTTTCATTTAGGTAACATTACCAAAGTGCTGGATAGTATTTTCCAGGGGAAAAGAGACATCAAACACTGTGCATGCACATCTTCACATTTCTGAACCTGTGCAGAGGAACAAGTGAAGCGAACTAAGTGTGGTCAAAATGTATAGGAAGAAAGATGTTTCTGTACAAAAGACTTCATTTACTTTGCAAACAAACTGCAAGAAGAACTTGGGAAGGAAATGATAAGTTCAAAGCAAAAGTTACTGTTCTGTCATGGGGATGTTTACTTGCAGGTCTCACCTAACGCAACATGGGATATTCTTGAGTAACCATGCATAGCTTTGCAGGTTTAGCTCAACATTATTCTATGCAAACCAAAGCAAAAAAGAACAGAGGCATGCAAAAGTTTGGAGAGAATAAGGGTGAAGAGGAGCAGAACAAGTGGGAAGAGTGTGTGTAGCACATCAAGACCGAATTCAGGATTTCTTGTTCACATGCCTGGTAAACAACAGCAAGATGCAGAGGAGAGAATGGACTACAAAGAAAACCATCAAAGGAAAACTTCAAACAGTCACACTTAATATAAAATGGCGGGACTCATCCATGCAGCTCAATTCTAGACTGTTGACTTGGAAATAAGTCTCACTGTGTTCAATGGGACTTTTGTCCAAGACATACATGGACATACGGATGCCTTATGGGACAGAAATCTACCAAGATCTTAGAATTCAATACTACTTTGCAAATATAGCCCATGTT
The DNA here is from genome assembly GCF_027244095.1 of Hemicordylus capensis. NCBI lineage: Eukaryota > Metazoa > Chordata > Lepidosauria > Squamata > Cordylidae > Hemicordylus > Hemicordylus capensis. The sequence continues at coordinate 1,972,007 of NC_069665.1, forward strand.
TCCTGGTTGTATACATCTCTGGGGGGGAAGTGTGAACCGAGTGGGGGGCAACTACTAATATGGGACATAGGAAGTTGCCTGATCTGGAGTCGCCCCCTCAGTCCATCAGGCCTAGTATTGTTCCACTAGCTTTCCAGGATCTCAGAGAGCAGTCTCTCTCTGCACCTGCTGCCTGATACCCTGAGAGTAACTAGAGGTACGAGTGACTGAACCCGGAACGGTCTGCAAGCACAACAAAGCATGAGGCCTGTCAGGGAGCAAAGTAACCTCCATCTTTAAAAAAGTAAAATATTTTGTTTTCATTTTAAGTAGGATTAAGGCAATAGGTACACACCCACCTCCTACCGAAGAAGTGAAAATATGAAGTAGCACAAGCATAGAAAAGCAACAGAAAAGATAAATAAGAGAATAGAAAAACCTAATCCAAGCAAGTTTGGTTTCTAAACATGATAAAAATGCAAATATTATTTCTATCACCATCTATATTAAATGGAGGAGGAGTGTAGAACTGAGGGGAAAGAGGAGAGCAGTTCAGAACAAAAGTGTTTTTCTAATGTATTAGAAATTTTGTTGTACTCTTCACAGGTGTGCACAAAATATCTGACTGATGAGAAGTGCAGAGAAAACAAGACCACAGCACATATAAGAATTATGCTGATTTCAACAGGGGAAATGGATGAAAAGCAATGTTACAGGGATTAGGCAAAATGAGGTCAACAAAACATTATTATACACTGAGGAGTGAAGTAAAGGCAAGGGTGCCTGCTACATCGCACAAGTGATGCACAACCTTTAAGTGCAGTCGACATCCCTTCACAAATTTCAAAGGCTGGGAGAATACAAGAACACATTCACACACCCTCACTATCTTGAATGCACACATGCATTACCGTTTCAGGTGTATCTAGTCGCCCTTTGAAAGGGTGGGGGGGTTTTGTGGGCGGGAGGGGGGAGCCCGAGTTTGAAATTGTGAAGGAAGTTTTACTAAAGCTTATAAACAATAACCTTAATGACAAAATAAAAAATAAAAAGCAATCCCTGGTGAGTGTATGTACGGCACAAAGTAACTGCCAATGGAAAGTGTTTTGTACAGAGCTGTGATTGGAAGTGGAGAAGCTTTTTCTTCGCCACGGGTCTCCGTGGACGATGAAAGCACAAGGGGGGGGGGGGGAGACAAAAGCCAGGACGGCGTCGCAACCACTCCGGCACCTGTTGCTCCGAATCCGAGGGCTGCTGCCTGACTCCGGGCACGAGGAGCAGCAGACTCGCGGGAGAGCGTTGCCCAGGCTCTCCCGCCACCTCGCCTGCCCCCCCTCCCCGCCGGCCCCACGGAGGGGCTTCCCTCCTTCCGAGACACCCGCCCCCTCCCGGCCCAGAGAGAGCCACCCCCCTCCTCGGCCTTCCCCGGCCGCCGGCGTCCAGGACTGGCCTACCTCGCGGGGCTGGCGTGCCTCCCTCCCCCTCCCAGCCCCCCCCCTCGGCCTCCGCGCCGGCCTGACCTTTGGCGAGCGCCACGGTGGAGTTCTCGGTGTCGATGGTGTAGAGGATGCCCTCATAGCGGATCTCGGCCTTGGAAATGAGGCTGATCTTGCTGCCGATGTACGGCGTCCCTCCGCTCATGGTGGTGGTGGTGGCGGCGAGGGGGGCCCCGCTCCCGGGCCGCCGCCGCCGCCTCCTCCTCACGCCCCCTCGCGCCTGAGGCGAGCCCGGCCGGCCCGAGTTGCGGACGACGACAACCACAACGCCGCCGCCTCGTGCTGCTGCTTCGCCGCCGCTTGGCTGGCCCCGACGAAGCCCCGATGAGGCCCTGCTCCGCCCCCCGCGGCCTTCCGGGCTACAGGCGCCCCGACGCTCCCAACATGGCGGCCGCCGCCCGCTCCGCTTCCCTCTCGCCGCCGCCGCCGCCGCCGCCTCCTCTCGCC